>NC_135053.1:6600534-7838034 GCF_051014685.1 Ptiloglossa arizonensis | reverse complement strand
CGATTCCGCGCGAGAACGAACAGAGAGAGAGAGAGAGAACAAATATTACTCGAGGACGCATCGATTCGAGTAACGTATCGCTCTAGGAGATGCGTTATTGACCTTTTCGAGATCGATTTCTGCTGGAGATTCGTCTGGAATCGAGACCCCGTGATCGAAGCTTCCGGTACGAGAATCGCGAACGACTCGATGAAAAACACGTCGTCGAAGAAACAAATACGGAGAACGGTCCCTTCTTTTCTCGTTCTTATTGTTTTCTCGAATTCGTATCATCGTCGCGTCGTCGATCCTCGTCGCTGGATTTTCCACTCGTCTGCTCGAATTTGTTTGTTTCTTTCCCCGCGGAAGTTCCGCGACCGCGAGGAGGGGAGGCTCTCGTCCCAGGTGGAGCGACTCTTTATTTTATTTCCCTTCGTTTGGCTGCACGGTCACGTGGACCGCACGATGCGCGGCGATTCAACCGACAAGGTCATTTAAGATTGCGCAACCACGGATAATAACCGATACGCGTGTACTTTCTCTATACTCCGCGTCTCTTCTTCATTTCCAGATGGAGAATTTCACTCGCGGCGACCGGCCTGCCCGACGAACCGGCGCGAGCCTACGTGTGCGTGTGTGCGTGTGTACGCGTGTGCGTGCCTGCACGCGTACACACGCCCGTACGAGCGCGAGATGTGATTTTTTTCTCTTCCTCTTTTTTTCTTCTCCGCCCGTTACGAAATATACCGGACGTTTATCACGAAAGTCACGTAGGCAAGCGGGGAATTCTTCCGCGCAAGAAAGTTCCGAGGATGTGCTCCGTGGAACCGAGGAACCTACTTTTCGCGACAACAAACGACCACGTGTTGCCCGAGTCGTTCGAACGACACTCGGTCCGGAGGGACGGTGAAACATTTGCGAAGGCGAAAACGTTCGATTCGTTACGATTCTCGGTTTCGTTCAACGTAGGGGAATGTCTTGTCACCGTGCGGAGACACGCTCGCGAGAACTCTCGTCCCTGTTGGACCGTCTCGAGTCGCGACGGAATCACGAAACTTCGGTACGTGACCGTGGTTCGAAAGCCGTCGCGCGTTTATTAATAACAAGCGGGGAAAGCGCTGTAATTGGACGCGCGTAAAGAACGTACCCGCAATTACGGGCCAACGCGCGGGAATTGGCGGCGATTCGAACGCGCGGCGAAGTTCCCGCGCTTTCTCGCGTTTCCAAAGCAATCTCCGTTTAACGTACGAGTTCGTCGCGACGATCGTTCGCGGTCGTGTTTTTTCGCGAATCGACGCGAATCGTGACACACCGTATCGCGATTCGTGGAGATGCGTACGGGATCACCGCGAAACTGCGAACCGTCGCTTCGAGAAACGAAGTCGGTCGCGAATCGTATATTAGCAACGATTTCGTGAAAAAGGATCGAACGAACGATCGAAGTGTACCGTAGACGCGACACCGTAACGATCCTTACGGTACTCACCTCGATGCTGTAAGACTTCTTGATAGCGAACATCTCGCGGTTCTTTTGCGCCGCTGCGACAGCCATCATATTCGCCGTGTTGTTCTTCGTAGGAAAACTCTTGACGTCGTAGGCGACTCGTCTCTCGAGATGATCCTCGATGATACCGGATGTAGACGTTCGAGATCGCCTAGTGTGCTTTTCACTGCCGTTCGCTGAACCGACGACGGTTAAGGATCACCGACGCAAAACGACGATTGGACGTACACCGACCACGGAAACAGCTACCGTGTATACGTTTCTTTTCTGTCGGCCGTTTCAGCCTCGTGATGCGTACTCCAAAGCCTCGGCGTTCGGTCCGATACGTGCTCGACGGCTACGACAACAACAACGGCGGCGACGCTGAACGATAACAACAGGTGTCTCTCCTGCGACTCCGCTTTGGACGAAGCGTACGAGCGAATGCGCCTACGGGGCGGATTGCCGCCGCATATAAACGTTGCCTCCCTTCACCGCCGACTAATGTCGGGGTCAGGGGTGCCCCCACCCCACCCTCGTTTCGGGTGGTCCATCGGCTGCAGCCACCGCCACCGCCGCCGCCGCCGCCACCACCACCAGCCGCGACGTACACCGCCGCTTCCACCGATCGCGTACACCAGCTTTTCGAACAACAGATCCTAGTTCGACCATTCGCTATCGGTTCTGTCGATACTCCAATCACGACCCTTCGAACCTTCGTCTCTGTAATCCTCGACACTCGAGCTCTCTTACGGTTTTCCCTGGATCCCACCGATCCTGGTACCGGGTATCGCGATTAGGGAGAAGTCAACGAGATCAACGCGAAAACTTCCAACTTGATTCGATACGATCGAAACGATGTCGATCGTAACGAGATTGCGACCGAGATGGAGGATTTTCATTTACGAGTATTTTCTTTGTTTTTTCCGTAAGAGTTACGTTTGTGAATCGTTACGTGGATTGGACAATGATCGGGTGTAAACTTTGAGGTGTAAGTTTCGAAAGAAGATTTTCAGATTCGGGAGACAAAGGATCGACACTGTGGCAGATTTTAATTTATCGGTATCTCGTTCACCGTAAGAGTTTCGTACGTGAATTGTCGTTACATGGGTTGTACAATGTTTGGGAAATTTTTAGGTGTAATTTTCAAACGAAGATTTCAGATTCGCGGAGACAAAGGATCGATTCGGTGTTTGTTGTTACGAGAGTTTTTTAAGTTATGGGTTCGTTGAGTTTGTTCAAGAGTACGTTTATTTCTGCTAGTACATCGAGGCACGGTGTTCGAGTTTTTTAATAACGCGGATGAATTTTACACGCTTGGTTTCTTGTCGTGGATGCGAAAGTAGAGGTTTTTTTTCGAAAGATAGTTTTCGATACGATTTTTTAGACGCTCGTGTGGTAACAAAAGTTAGTGTTTTAACTCGACGCGTTCTCCTAAACGTTAACGAGTTCTTCGACGGTTAAATACCGGTCGAATAAAGACAATACTTATTTACTTACCTTGTCAAAGTTAGAGAAGATAGAAAGGACACGGTAGTAGATTTTTCTTACATTTGATTGGTAAGTATCGATTCTAGAAAGTAGTTCCAGTTACGCAATTCTCTTACTCTTTTCTCTCCGATGTTTTGTTTGTTCTTCGAATCGCAATTTTGTCGAAAATTAAACAAAATAGGAGACACGTTCGACTCGCCGCCGGATCAGCGAGCCATTATATCGAGGAAATTTAATCGCTTCTCTCGTGTTCGTTGTAACCGAGTTTGACTTTATTCGAAAACTTTCGAACAACGTTACCATAGTTAGACGTGCTGTAAAATAATAAGTACAAAGCATCGAACGTTTCTTATTTTCGAGCCAGAGATCGTACCAATACGGAACACCCCTACGCAGGAAAAATTGAGACGGTTGTGAATTTCCGAAATATTCGATATCGATCGTTTTTCGTTTCCATTGTACTCTGTTCGTTGTCTCGGTCGCGGAAACAACCAACCGTCGAATATTCCTACTTTTCGAGCTATAGATCGAACAAATACAGAATAACTCTATGCGTGGAAAACTGGCGCAGTGGTGAATTTCTAGAATAAAATTCGTCTCGAATCTCTTTATTTTCTTTGTACTACAGTTGTCTCCGTCACAAAGCAACTAACCATGCAGTGTTTCTACTTATCGATCTATAGGTAGTACAAACAACAAAATACCCGATTTCGATCGTTTTATGTTTCTCTTGTACTCTACTCGTTGTTTCTGTCACAAAGACGACCAACCGTCTAATATTTCCACCTTTCGACCTACGGATGAAACAAACGTTGAATCGATTTCTAGAATACGGATTTCGATCGTTCGTTTCGTTTCCATTGTACGTGCATCGTGACTCGATTCGTTGTCACGGTCGCAAAAGCGATCACGATACCTCGAACAGTGTTTGTTCGTAATTCAGGGAATTAGGAGTGTCGCGAAAGACAAGGTGTCGGTTGGAAAGCGCCCGTCATCGAGTAATTAGCGCGGAGGTTAACGTCGACGTGATCACGGGAACGAGGGAAGTCCTTTCGGGCACGTCGATTCTATAAATAACTAGTATAACTAGTTGTCCGGGCGAAACGTCATTTCTTTCGAACTTGGAGGAAAATTTGCTCCGTGGTCGTTTCCGTGTGGTTGCTCGCCGCGATCTACGTCACGGCACGCATCACGAGACGCTGGAGGCGCGGGCATTTGGGAACTCCCGAGTGCGCACGTGAATTCCACCGATCCCTTTACCGGTCCGTTCCGCTCTCGCCGTGAATTCCCCAGGCCGCGTGACTCGTCGAAGCGAGCCAGTTCCACTGAAAAGGGAAAAAGAGATCGCCCCTTCGTTCCTGCTTCTTCCGTGTGACATCGGTTTCCTATCGATCTGTCTGCGCGAGTTAGGGCCGGGCGGTTGCTCGATCAACCGGATAATCCGAATATTCGACTACTCGAAATAGTAAACGAGTAATCCGGATATTCGAGTAATTGAAATAGTAACGGTTTAATCCGGATTGTCGAGTACTTGAACAATAATGGAATAATCCGGATATTGGAGTACTCGAAATAGTAACGGAATAATTCGGATTTTTGAGCACTCGAAATGGTGATGAGATAATCTGGATAATTCAGATATTCGAGTATTCGAAATAGCAACGGAATAATCCGAATAATTCGAATAATAAACGGAGAGGAAAAAACAAACACCGAGAACGAAAGTGTTGGTAAAACGAAATCTATCGCCTTGACTGAACACTTCTCAAATTATACGTAAGGGTACTATCGTAAATTTATGCGCGATGTTAAAATGTTCGCTTCGTCGGGCAAGATCTACGTCATTTTCGTACAGACTTGATCCTGTAAATTGAAAATTCAGATTACGAAGACTCGCGACGCTATTGTCCGGATATTCGATTATTCGATACAAGTACGCGAACGCGTCGATCGCGTTCGCTATGGATCGTTCGATAAGCAGTATTGTCGCGCATTATTGCACTCGTTCGTGCGAATGCGGTTACGGGAATACCGACACTCGATCGAAACCACAGGAAGAATCGCGATCGGAAATCGTGTCTTTTTTTTTTTTTATTTCTCCTTAGCTCTAAACGCAAGGTAAATGATTAAACCGAGATCGTTTTCCGAGAATTTCACGCGCGTTGATTAAGTAGGTATACACGGTAAACTCGAGCCAGTTCGCGATAAAAGTGGTTCGTCGAGCTTTATCGAAACGCGAGTTCGCGATCCAAGGGTCGTCTTTTAGGCCGCGGGAGATCGTCGAGCCGGAAGTACCGGGACGACCTTCTTTTTATCCGTAGATCCCGCGTTAGGAATAAGGTATTCCATAGATCGACGCGATATCACGGGTATCCACATACGTATACGGCGATCATACGCGCGCCTCGATTCCACCGTCGTTGTTCTAAATGAGACGAGATCTTACTTTCATGCATCAAGGCCACGCTAAGAGCACGGAAACGGAGTGGCACTTGCTCTGCGTCAGGGCAATAAAACGTACACACGTAATCTCGCAATTCGTGAACCACCGACTGCCAGGCAAACCGATCGGGTTTCGTTCAGCGTGCACGTACGCTTTCGATCTTTCATCGAAGAGAGATAGTAACCGCGCTCGTTCACTCGTAGCGACGGGACCAAGTTCAGTATGTACTCATAAATATCGAAATCGAACGCAATAACCAAGATTCGCTTCACAGCGTTCGAATTAAAACGTGCAATGTTCTGCACCGTTCTGGATATAATTGTATAATATTTTACAATATTTTACAATATTTCACACAGTACAATACTTTAAAATCAATTGTATTCGTGTAATTTTAAACAGTACAATATTTTGTAATACAATATTTTACACAGTACAATATTTTGCAATTCAATATTTTACACAGTACAATGCTTTGCGATACAATATTTTGCGCAGTACAATATTTTACAATACAACATCTTGCGCAGTACAATATTTTGTAATACAATATTTTACACAGCACAATACTTTGCGATACAATATTTTGCACAGTACAATATCTTACACAGTACAATATTTTACAATACAATAATTCTAGTCAGTATTGTGTCAAATATTTGTCCTGTAGAAACTTTCCAACGTATTAACTTTTCTAACCGTTTCGTGCTCCAAAACCCTGTGTCCTAAACTCCCCTCTTGCCTACTTTACTTTAAAATCCTTGAAAACCCGAACAATTACCCGTGAGATACAATGCTCGTCGTACTTGCGAAATATTCGACATTCGCAAGCTGGTTTCGAATCTCGAAACTGGAACTTTCAAATTTCGAGAATGAACTTCGAAGTATTTCGATATTGGAACGAATCGATCTTCTTACAAATTCTAATCGAATCACAAGACTCGGGCAAATACCATCGTTCGACAATTTTAGAAAACTTTTACAGAATTGTAGACGATAAACGAGATTGCTTTAAATTTTAAACCAATACGTATTCGTTTCATGAAATTGTAACATAGTGTACAATATAGTTAAGAATAAAGTGAAAAATTCAAATGAAACCATACGATATTGGTGTATAATTAAATTATGTGTAAAAGATTACAATAACGAATGTCAATGATAGCTAAAAAAAAGTGATTTTGTAAATTTTCGAACCTATTCGAATCTGTCGCACTTAGGTTCGAGTTTACTTCGAAGTATTGGTTCTTGTTTGCAAAATACTAATAGAGGGTCCGAATCTAGTCGATCGATATTCGAAACTTGCGACATAGTAAAAGCCATGACTGCGGCGGTAGGCTACCCTCCTTCGACAGAATAGATTGTACCTAAATTATTTCAAAGCTTTGCGAAACTTTCCATCATCAATGGGTACCCTTCGGTGGCTCTCACCTCCAGATCGAAGGTGATCGAAATTTCTCGATTCTGACAAAAATATTTGCGTCAAATACATCTGTACGACGCGTATGTATTTTCTATAGCAATCGTTGTCGGTTACAAAACATTGCGTTCGTTTCCTCGAGTGGACGAGCATGACGAATTTACGCTCAATGACAGGCGACGCAAAAACCGAGAATTTACAGTGTCGTTATTTTCTGTAACTCGTTCAGTTCTCTTGACAATGAAGCACCGACCTTGAAACACATCCTGCGAAAATATGATAATTCTACGGATTTCCACAGACATTTTCATCGTTATTCGATCCACCGACAACGCAATCGGAGGATCTATTGTTCTCGATCTTCCAGGATGATTAATTAGCCTTTAGATGTAAATATTTACATACTTTTCTCGAGTTTTTGACCTCGAGGCGAACAAACTTCACTTACGTGTAAACGTGTACGAAAAAAAGATACGTATACATTAAACTCGAGAGAAAATCGATACGCTCGATGGATCGTTGCAGGAAAAGTCAAAAGCATCGGTGCGTCACACGGCAAGAAGTAAAATTCCCCGTGAGAAATGTTAATTGCCTAACTGTTTTTCACTTGGTGCTGTGCACTATCTTTGCAAAGTACACGCGCATATATTATTCGAGATTCTTTGATATCAGGAATTCGAGATTGATAGCGCGTGCGTAGGTGCAACCGCGAACTTATCGGGAAAATTTTCTGGAATGGAAAAAAATGTTTACGGCACTGTTAACCCCAACGTGTTACATTGATTTTTATCCAACGTCTGAACGCAAGAATGGTGTCACTTGTATTCGTGTAAAAGTTATAATTAACATAACGCAATAATACTCGTGCATTACTTGTGCTCGTGTAAAAATTACAATTAACATAATGCAATAATGTATCGCATATTATATTGGATTGTCGAGAAATCAATGTCCCTGTTGAAACCGTTTGTTCCAATTAGAACTTGCCGGCGGATTAAATTTATTCACTTTATTGAACTTTATCGGTCACACTGAAACGATCGATAATTATTCGCTAAGCAAAGATAAGAATTTCATTCTTCTAACCAACAGCGAGCATCAGAGACTCGTTTTCCCTAAAATTTCGTTCCAAGTTGTTTACGGTTTTATCAGCGAAGGGATTTGGCGACCTACTGAAAATTTCATAATAAAATACGCGATACATCGATTTTATTTATCGTATTATTTTATTTACTCGTCTTTCTTGGTCCGTCAAATTTGTAATTCCTCCATCGTAGAAAATTTTCCAAAAAATGTTTGATCATCAATCTCATACGATTACGTTTCGAAGCGAACATGAATTTTACGGAGAGTGCATCGGTACTTCTTAACCTAGATTCTTAATTTTCCATCGAATAACTTACAAAATGATCGAACTAGCATTATTATACAACGAAACGGTCATCGGTTGATTATCTCTAAGCAATTTCGTTAATGGACGACAAACATTGAACGGTCAAATTAAAATCGAGAAGTCTTTCGTGTTCTATCAAAACGCAAAACACAATTTTACGCAGGATTGTCTTTTGTTTTTCGTTACGATTCCTTTTGGAAGAGGTTCTCCTATCGAAACAAACGATACTAATCAACGATGGGTTTTACGTTATTCTAGCTTCTCGTTGATTCGTATGGAACCAAAGGTTCAATGGAGAAACTGGTGCGTTTCTCGGGTCTATCGTGACCAATGATGTCTTCACAATATATTACTTTTCCACAATTAAAGCTATTCATAAAAGATGTACTAGTACGAGATAAGTTTTAGTTTACTTAAGTGGCTCTGATACGAAGAGCCTTTTTGCCTTTTCGCTGAAGCTGATGGTAGTCTTTTGTTTAGATTTTTATTTAGACCGAAATGCATTTTGGGGATCAGTCCACGTCCAATACGCATCAAGAGGATATACGTTACGTTTTACATCACATTTTACGCAACTTTTGATGACTTTTAAATATTCATTATATCTTCTCTTTTCTTAACTATTTTAATAATCACTCTAACCAATATATACGTATATACATTAATTTAAATCACACGTGACCAAATTGTCTTTTGAATCCTGATTCTCGCGGCACCCATCCCTGATATCTCGCATATTATTAGGTTGTTCGGAAAGTGATTTCGTTTTCCAAAATGGAGAATATATAATTTAATAAAGTGTTTATACGCTCTAAAAAAATCGTGTTTCATTTTCACCAAAAAAAAAAACGAAATAACTTTCCGAACAACCCAATACAATACGACCGAATGCTCCGGTGTTCTTTTAATCGTCTGGTCGTATCGTATTGCTAGAAATCGAAGTTCCATGCACTCGGTGCTCTTTTGTCCCCAAAAGCATCGCGAGTATAGTCGAACAGAAGGAAGCTCGAAGGTTAAGGTACTTGTTCCGTTTGTACAGAATGAGTTTCAACAGTCGAACGAGACATATCCTCGGAATTCGTTATGGTCGTCATCGGTTTCCCGAAAGTCGTGAATCCGCTTCGAGGAGAATCCCCCTATACGTCGATGTCCATCTCGTTATTACGATCTCTACCTGTCTTATATTCGAAATCGAAGTCCCAGTTTCGAAACGGATTCAACCTTCGTGTCGTCTCATCGGAGCATAAAGTTTTATTATACCCACTCTTGATCGTTTTTGGTCCAAAACGTCTTGTATACGGAGTGGTTGCAAGACACTGTCGAAAATGCATCTTTCGACGAAGCAACGACACACGCGTGCACTTGGCGAGAAGTAACTCGATCGAAACGCGCGTTACTTCGCGCAGAGTTTCGTATCGTTTCGTCGCGACGTCATCATCTTTCGACGATCCGATATATAATTAGTTACGATCTGCTAATGCACGGGCAAATTGCATCCTACGCGATCTCTAACTCGCGTCTATTGAAATTCACTACCCGATGAAATTGTACGATAATGAATGTCCACCATATATGCACGTCGGTGATTTGTCCGTTGAATCGCCAGACCTTGATCCTGATGTTCAACGATTTCAACGTGGCGTACTTCGCGTCGAGCGTACCGAACCTGTTCGCTCTTCTAAAAAATGAAATTCAAAGGAAACGGACCCGCGGGTATACAATTATCCGGTACGTTTAAATGTTTTTATTGCACGATCGCTTCGTCTCCGTGATCCACGAACAACGACGGTTGTTTCCATCTGTCTCTCCCGCGCGTCCCACCGGTTAGCTAAGGTTTGTGGAAACGTAATAACGCAACGATTCTGGTCACGGTTGTTATTAAATTTTCCTCCCGCGGCGATTCCACGTAATTTCAACAATATTCGATTCCCTCGCGCACGTTTAACAACGAGTGAATAAATAGCGGGAAAGGTTCGTTCCGTCTCGTTCGTGCGATTTTTCATCTTTAATATTAATCAATCGTTTTATCGCTGTCAACGTGACACGTCTCGTTACTGTCGCAATGATCCTGTTTCTCTGTACGGGGAGTAAGGCCCGATTTGCCGCTGTCTCGCCCTGTTTTTTCTTTTTTTTTTTTTTTTTTTCGTTTTCTTTTTCTTCTTTTCTCTCCGTCTTGTTCCCCCGTTTTAATTGACATTTCTTTCGCGGTGAATTTTTCTCGCGGGAAGCCCCGAGGAAAAAAAAATTACCAACGACAACGGCTAACGAGAGACATCCTCGCACCCGGAGGGGGGGAAAAATAAATACAATTAGCGACACGTTGCGCGTTTCTCGAGAACTCGATTCTTTCCCGCGAGTATTTCTCAATTCTTTTTTTTTTGTCAAGTGATTCGTCATTGTGCTCGGGATTACCGCCGATCGACGTGTCCACGAAACGTGAGACGTTACTCGTTCTTAGGAAAGGGACAGAAGTTTCCTATGTGAATCGTTCGATTTGAAAAAAAAAGCGACCTTGATGCGCGCGCAAAGGGGAAAATTCTCCGGAGCAGGAGTTACTAGGCGCGACGATCGTCACAGGGTTTGGAAAATTAGAGACGATCGTGTCACCTTGCGCGCGTTACCAACGAAACGACGTTTAGAGCCACCATCGAAGGGTACAGGGGCTACCGTTAAAATTTCATCATTTTCGGTTAGATACTTGGTGAAATCAGAGATAAGTAAACAGCAAACACGAGAATATAACAAAATAACGAAAGAGGAAGCTATGTTTCGAAAAACTGTACTTTCATGATATATGTATTTAAACAAAAATTGTATATTTACGATCCGTGTATTTAAAAGACCTGTACTTTTCTGATATATGTATTTTAAAAGACTTATACGACGAGAAGGTTAACGATAATCTTCTTCTACTGTTTTAATGCAATTTAGTAGGTACATAGCCCGTAACTTCTATACGTTTATCTTTCTATTTCGCCATTTTCTACAATTCACGCGTATAGGTGCAATTTGAGTCGGATATCTATATTTAGGTACAAATGTTGATAGTACGTGCCAGTCTCGTCGAAACGAGCAAAAAAGCAGCTCAACGACGATTTGTTTTCGAACAAGACTACTCGATAAGTCGTTCGATATCAATCATTTGTATAAACACATGCTCCGGGCGATTTGGTTAATAAATGAAAACTCTCGTAACACGCAAAAGGAAGATTTTTCCAAGGTACAAATTGCTACGTCCTTTTTGCTCGTATCGACCAGTGGCAGCGTTAATACTCGAGCTCTTCGCTCGAATAAGACAAGTTTTCGAATCGGTAAGATTTATTCGCGGTTTATTCGCTGATCGACAACGAGCCTGTTCTCGCGTTACCTGTCACGTTATCCAGTCACTTTTTGTGGCGGATATAGACACAGATAACTGCCGTGCACCTCCGCCATTCGCAATACCAACGATTGTTCTCGGGTGATTTTTTCGCTCCGGCTCTTTTTCATACAGATTTTACACCGGAGAACGCTTCTACACGGACGATAACTTATACAATAGCTGGATAATTAGCTCCCTAATGCAAATCGATCGATTAGAAACGAGCCTTGAACGCGACGGAACTGCTAACGCTACGCGGGGGCTCGATTATGGTAATTACACTGGTAATAAACTCGTCCATTCTGAATACAACTTTTAATCGCGACGTATGGTTGCGTGATCGTTCCAAGTCCCGTTCGTTGGGAATACACCGGTCTCCTCGATTCCTTTTTTCACACTTTTTTCGTAAATTCGATCGCGTTACGCAGTTCCCACGTTCTGGCCGGCCGAATACGCGTCAGTGACGGGTATGTTTCGTTCGCAAGGTCCTCGCCTCAGGGATTCTTCTTTATTTCTTTCGTTTACTCCTTGCCAATTTATCTTTGTACACCGTGATTCCTCCAATCGTGGTTCCCCGTCTAATCGTTTTGTATCCTCTCGCCTAGCGATTGTGCTCGAATTTTGGAAATCCTCTCGAGAGAGAATCGAGTCCCTCGCGTTTCAAGATTTCGGATTCCCGAAGAAAAATCGCGATCCTGAGAATTTTCAAACGCGTGCACATTATAAGAGAACGTACGTGCATAAATTGATAGACACCACATCGTGCAACAGGTTCGTGGATAGATTTGTACGCGTTGCAACAGTGCCCAATCGATAAATAATCCGTGTCATTTTATTGGGTTGTTCGGAAAGTCGTTTCGTTTTCCAAAATGGAGAATGTATAATTTAATAAAATGTTTATACGCTCTAAAAAAATCGTGTTTCATTCTCACCAAAAAAAAAAATGGAAACGACTTTCCGAACAACCCGATCTCGGGAGAAACAGTGTTTCATTTTGAATTTGAAAGCAATTTTGGGGAAGATACAGAATACCTAAATAAATCGAATCGAATCTCGATTTCCCCCTTTTCCTTTTATTTCTACTTAAACTGTTTTTGATTCTCTTTAATTCGATTCTTCGTTCTTCGTTTCCCTCGTACATTTTCAATCAATTCGGTAATCGATTCATCCTATACAACGTGTAAACAAATCTTGACAAATGAAACAGACGTTAAGCAATGCCACGCTCCAATCTGGAACAACGTTTACTTATCAAGTAACTTTTAATATAATTGAATGAAATTACCGAGCTCAAACTATCGTATTCCATATTTCTTCCCCGATGAAGAGAATCGTTAAATAAATAAACATCGTTGCACATTTCGTTGGAGGATCCACGAGGTATCGCGAGTTAAACAACATCCATTTTCGGAGTACAGCTCGAGATAATGGACTCGATGGGATCTAAATTACGTCACAACGTTGTTTCTCAG
Organism: Ptiloglossa arizonensis; assembly: GCF_051014685.1. NCBI lineage: Eukaryota > Metazoa > Arthropoda > Insecta > Hymenoptera > Colletidae > Ptiloglossa > Ptiloglossa arizonensis. The sequence goes on along the minus strand of NC_135053.1, from coordinate 7,824,992 downwards.
GCGAGCAATATTCCACGAAGATAGGTGTACGTCGAGACTAAACCGTTTTAATCGCGCTTTCGCTTCGCGGATAATTATCGAGAGTCTTGCACTCGATACCGGGAAAAGTGTAAAAGTCGCGTACGAGGAAAACGTTTACGCGTTGACGCGCGAAGCGACCCGATGCACGCGCCGAACGCGACTTTTGGACGTAAGTGATTTTCACCTGCAACGAGAGAAAGAGAAGAAAAAAGGTTCCTCAGCCTATTACGTCGCCACCGTGTAACGAGGCGCGTACGTACACGGGTAATTCGACGTAATTGTAGATCGTCGGGGCGTAATACAGGATAGACGCGATTAAATCGCACGCGCGAAATCGTGCGGCGCGAACGGCTGGCTACTTTGTTCGTGGCGATACACACTTATCGTGTACGCTTCCAAGGGGTGTGTATCGTTGCGAGGGCCAGTAACTTACTTTCGATACGGTGCACACTGGGGCGGAAAGAGAACCAACTATGGTCGATACTATTCGATGAAATAGGAAGCTATTAACGCTACACAGAACTACCAAGGGGGTAAATTTCATTTGTTTCGAATTTCTTTTTAAAATTAATTATTAATCGGTGTCTTTGCTTACAGTATTCGTGAACAGTTATCGGAATAGACATTGGTAACGGTACTTGTACATTAATTCTTCTTTTATCCCGTCCAACTTCGAAGTTGGGTATACGATCCGATACAATTTGTTTCGAACTTCTTTTTAAAATTAATTATTGACCGGTGTCTTTGCCTACAGTATTCGCGAACAATTATCAAAATAGATATTGGTAACGGTACTCGTGCATTAATTCTTCTTTTTCCCCGTCCAACTTCGAAGTTGGGTATATGATCTGATACAAACAGTAATGCATTAGTATTCTGGTGTTAAAAGCGTTGGAATTTCGAAATCGGCGTTATCGCGCGTTTAAAGTTGCGTATTGTTGTTAAATTTCGTCAGTTTTGAACGTACGAGTATTTGCGTAATGCAGTTGTGAAAATATCAAAAGTTGCAACGTTTCTCTAAAGCGTCTAGAAGACACGAAGTTTAAGATTTGTAAATTTTTAAGTAACATTACTATTATTTCGATTTCACTACTATTACTAAATTATCGAATATTTTAGTTTTTGCATTACGGCTTGAACAAATATCGTGGAAAATATTAACGTGACCGTTAACGTGTTAATTGTTCAAACGGATCGTTCATTTTTTTCGTTTCTAGTCGAATACACGAAGTTTAATATCCGAACACCTTATTCGTAGATACGATCACTTGTTAGCTCGAATACAGGAGTCTCTGTTGTACAATAGAATCTCTCTTGTCCGAGCTTTTGTTTATCGAATATTACCGGAAGGCGTGTTTATATACAATTCGGTGCAAGTCTAACGGTGGAACTCTACTCGCATAACACTTTAACAACATGGTAATCGTATGTGTCTTCGATTAATCAAATGGAGTGTCGAGTTAATAACGATGTTGACATACCTCCGCATTTTTAAGCATTCGAGCCTTTAGAAAAACACCCGAGGCGATACGAGCCGCAAAGAGAATATAACATCACCCGATTGATTTTACTGAAAAAATTTTGCATCCGTAAATCTTCAACCAAGCGATGCTCCATTTTATTATTCCTTGTTTCTATCGTTGATATTTGTATTTTTCTTTCTAAAATATATAAAAATTAATCGGAAAAAAGTTCCATGAAAATTCGCTTATACTCGTGTTTCCGAAATACTAGTTCGAACGATCGAGATTCTATCGTACCTTCGTATTTGTATTGTTGTTCCTAAAATATACGAAAATTAACAATAAAAAAAGTTCGATACCAGTTTATGTCTTATTATCCGAAAATTCTGTTATTCTCATTCGTAATTGAAAATACGCCTGATCGATAATAATTTCAAGCTGCGGAACGGCGGTCTGTGTTCTTAATCGGCTGTTTTATCGGATAAAATCTCATCGCATCGGTGTACGTATGCGTACGTACAACGTATCCGTTAGGCATACTTAATGCTCGTGCAGTTAATGTTTATCGTGTTAATATTCATTACCGTGGGTGTGTAAACCGGCGGGATTCATAAGTGGCTGATTAACATGTATTTGAGAATTGCTCGCAGGTAAGTGAATCGATCCGGTACATAATGTTAATATCGTTTCACAGATAATTGATCAATATTCAACGTCATACGGTTTCATAAATCGTTCGACTTAATCCATCCTCGTTGGACAGGATTATCCGGAATACGGAGGCGTGGTACGAATCGGTGCACGTAGTCGGTGTATGATACGTTCGACGTATTTTCCAAGTGCAACACGAGGTGTTTCTCTTTACTTCGTTATTAGAACGCTCTTGCGAGAATAATCGAAAATAGTTATTTATATTCGGAACGTTCGAAGCCGCGTGGATATTATTCGGTAAAATACGTTCTACGAGTTAAAAACTTGCTTCTATTTATTACTTGTTCAATTAAATCGACTAGGCGAAAAACGATACGAGTCTAAAATTTTCAAATAATTCGGAGACTGTATGTAAAATGCATCGAGCTGCACGTTGGGATCAAGAACGGCGCAAAAGAAGTACCTTCTATCTGTGCTCAGTTTCAAGTATATCCAAAGAAACATTTGGTTAAAGAATTTTTCGTTTTGGACAAATAGTATCAATCTTGTTCCAAAAATAGAAATTTTTCAATATTTCTATTTTTTATTTTGGACAAATATTATCAATCTTGTTCCAAAAATAGACATTTTTAAATATTTCTATTCTTAGTTTTGGATAAATTTGATCAATCTTGTTCCAAAAAAAGTAATCTTTCAATATTTCTTTCACATTCTCGAGAACAGTCGAGAATTCTCAAGAATTGTAATTAAGTGTCTCGTTTCTCGAAAAATGGAAAATTAATCGGGATGGCTATGAGCCGTCTATTCTAACGACAAAAGTTCCCCAGGCCCCCGTTCGATCAGCAGTCATTCTGCGCAGCTCGCCGCGAAATTTGGCGCGATACGAAACCGAGTTGCACGAAACTTCAGCGCGGTCACTTTGCAACAATCGTGTACCATTGAAAAGAGAGAGGACTTTGAGGAAAGACTCCGCCGCGAATTAAACCGAAGCGGAACTACGCGACAAAACGTAACGAGCTCCCGCGCGCGCGCGCGCGCGCACCAGAAAGGTTATCTTCGAGACCGCATTCCGCGTTGAATTCCACCAGGTTTCGCGTGTCGCGAACTCGCGTTTCGCGCGTTGTCACGTCGTCAGGGAGAACGAAACCGATCGACGGACAAATCGGCCGGTAATCCGCGATCCCCGCGGAAAAACAAATCGATTGACCCCGCGCGCCGTCTGAAAAGAGAAAGATGGAAAACCACGTGCAGGACGGCTAGAAAGTACACCCGGTGGCACACCAATATACATATGTCTGTATATATATATGTATAAGAATATGTATAAGAATATGTATAAGAATATGTATAAGAATATGTATAAGAATATGTATAAGAATATGTATAAGAATATGTATAAGAATATGTATAAGAATATGTATAAGAACATGTATATGACTATGTATAAGAATATGTATATAAATATGTATAAGAATATGTATGTGAATATGTATAAAAATATGTATACGTATATCTATATGTATATCTATATATACATCTATATGTACATCTATATGTATATCTATATGTATATCTATATGTATATCTATCTGTATATCTATACGTATATTTATATGTATATATATGTATATGTATATATATGTATGTATGTATAAATGCACGTATGTGTTTAAGTATATGTTGATATATATGCAAAACGAACGGCCGACCGCCCGTGGACTTTTCCACAAAAGAAACGAAACTTTTTCATCGAATGAGGTCTGGGTGAGTTCAATGCCTCTCCCTCTCTCTTTTCATCCGTGGAACAGACGGCGATGGTTGTGCCGGTCGGCTACCGAGAGAGCAACACATGCATCGATACCTCCGCGATTACTCACGTCCGGGCGAGGCGATTAACGCGAAACAGAAAGCAATTCGACCTCGGCCGGAACCAAACTCAAGGACCAATTATCCAGCGACTGGTAGACCATTTTGCGATCTCGTCGTCGCCGACGGATATCTAACGAAGGATTCGTTTCGCCGCTGGACCGAGCAGGTTTCGCTCGGGATCCGATCGTCGATCGATATCCAAAATTCGATTTTCCGCGAGTACTCGTCCCGAGTTTCTCGCTTCGAACACCTTGCGTTCGGTCGTAACATCGACTTCGTTCCATATCGATTGTCAACCGAGGTAGAATCTTGAGACAAAAGTGATTTTCGGCAATTCTTTTACAATGTAGAACCTCGATGAAACTTTTCGTTACTTTAGACAAACGCGTAGATATTCTTTAATATTTCGAGATATAAAATTTCCTCTCGTTACAATTTATCGATTCTTTTACGTGACAATAAATGCCGTTTCATCAACGACGCGCAGTCTAGTATTTTTTTACGTTGATCTAGAATAAATAATCAAACGAGGTAACGAACCTATATCGTCTCTAAAAAATATAAAATTAATGATAACACGGGGTTCTGGAATTTCTCTAAAATATTGAAAGAAATTTCACTGTTACCTTAAAGTAAAAACTCGAGTTTATTTTAACGTTTTTCTCGTAGTTAACCAAGAGTCTCGACACCGGAAGAGTCTACTATTTAAATGTACGTGAATGTAGAAAAGGTTGTTCCTTAATACGATGCCTACGATCGTTTTTTTGAAATTTAAATATTTATAAACGCATACCGAGAAAACGTGGACATTGTTGTGAAATTCCTTTAATCGTTGCAAACACGAAAGGATATACGGTAGAACTACGATATCGATACTTACAAATTTTAAAATGACGTAGGTTAATCACCGGCCTTTAGATAATAAGTTCGAAATGACGTAGAACTACGTTACCGGTATTCGATCAAGGAATTTGAAATGACGTAGGACTACATTATCGGTCTCGAATGCATTAATACAGTACGGCCTTTCGTGTGCGAACTAATAGGAAGATATATAAGGTGTTTGGATAATAGAGTAGCTCATACGGTATTAAACTTAATTTATTCGAATAGAAACGAAGAGAATTGCCGGTTTAAAATCGAACTTTCCACATTCGAATGCAAGAAGCTTGTATTTTTTTGTGCATTTGTCCGTAAGAAATAAATTATTATTATTATTGCAATAGACCTTCCTATATTTCGATAGAACTAAAGTACCGTTATTGTTACAGTAGAACGTTCCATATTGGTGTAATTGTAATAATAATTTATTTTCCACGTACTCGAGTCGATAGACGGAACTGAGAAAGTAGTCCCGCAAGGTACGCGAGACATACAAAAGTAAAGGACATACGTACGTAAAAATTAACAAGAGACGTTGCAAAGAAGAGAAAAAACAGAGTCGAGCGTAGCAGTAACAGAAGAGAATCGTATAAATCACCCTATGCGTCTAATTTTCGGAACTACGTTCCAAAAATTGACGATAAAGCTCGAAGAAAGACCTATTTGATTCGAGATGCTGTTTGCAAAAACGTTTATTCTTACAAAGAGATCGACGTGTCTAGAATTGCTTTCGAATGCGACAACGCGAAAGATCGAGACAGATTTATAGATCTACATTATCCAGCGACTGGTACACCGTTTTACGATCTCACCGTTCTCGACGAATATTCAACGAATGATCCGTTTCGAACTGAACGAGGCTCGTTCGTAAATCTGATCGTCGATGTGTATTATTTCACATTCGTTTAAATACACGTATATTATCTCACCCGTAACCAGAGTATCCATGTTTTATTTCGTATAATTTTTAGAACACGACGACAAAGTGGTTTTACAAATTGTACAAACGGTTTAGAAATTGTCGTACCGAATTGCGGAACGACGATACGGTGTTACGAATTTCGAGATCGTAAGTGCAAAACTAAACGAAAGCATCGAATCGGCAAAATCGAAAAGAAAATATGTAACCGAAAGATTCAAAATTCCATCCAATCGCATTAGGAACACCTATTACTTCTAAATACTGTTTCACGGATACCCGTGTATTTAAAATTACTCGTACCGTACGTTAGATACACACGATACAGGGATCATTCTGTAGCGTATCGCACGATGACGCCGATACACTGTCTCTACTACAAATTAACGTAACAGAGTCACGTTCGGATCGAAGTACCCTCGCAAGAAACACTTGTCATCGCGATACCATAATTTATCGAAAAACTATGGTAAACAAGATTTGGGTGATATTTATAGCAAGTTGGTTCGAACGTATCCGTCGAAAGTATGGTCGTAACGGTTCGAAGGCCAGAACGTAAATGTTTTTGATTTCGTGTACGGAGCAAGGGAAAGTCGTTGGAGGTGAAAGGTCGGTTGTCGGGAAATGGATATGGAAATTTCAGAAACTGAACACGTCTGGCGTTTCGAGTGTTCCGTGAATGGCGGTTTGTACGGTCTACGTTGAGATGTCTTGTGCATCGGTTTGACGATACGTTACAAATTGTTCCAACGCATCGTTTTCTCTGATTACGTCTAAATTTGTATATTTGTATTGTCCTTTGTACACCCGAGGCTCGAACTCTGAACGCCTCGCGTTCGATCGTAATGTCTACTTCCGGTATCGACTGTTCACAAGACTATGTTACACGAAGACCGTTGTAGAACTCTTTATGGCCAATTCAATTGTATTAATCTAATCTTTATTAATGTAAACAACCTTGGTGCTTTTTTGCACTTTTCCCGTTCTCTTGCGATATTCAAGCAAAATCTTTTGGAAATTTTAAACGTTTTACGACAAATTTATATAACACTTTATATTTATACCTTACTACATCTCATATTTTATTATACCTCGTTACTATTTTGCATACTATAGGGTGTTTTACTAGAATCGTTAAATCGTTAAATTGTTAAATTGTTAAATCCTTAAATCCTTAAATCGTTAAATCGTTAAATCGTTAAATCGTTAAATTGTTAAATCGTTAAATCGTTAAATCGTTAAATCGTTAAATGGTTAAATCGTTAAATTCAATGATCAGTACATCATTTTGTAATCTAGTTCGTGTGTACGAATATCTTACAATTCGTTAAATATCTAAGAATTCGTTTCATTGTCGTTTCGCTGGCGACACCAATTGTCTCGATTGCTATCAAAAAATTTTCGATTTCTCGTTTCTTCGAATATTCGTTTCTATCGTTCCACGTATGTTCAAGGTTTGAACACCGAACGTTCCACGCGCAGTCGTAACGTTGACGTCCAATTCTCGAAATCATCACGGGGGTCGTGGAAGTGTACGTGTTCGTTCGTCGAGCAATGTCGTTCGACGAGGAAAACCACAGTCTAATCGGTGAGTACCGACTCGACCGACACGGTGGATTTACGTAGCGGAAGGTCGGGCACTCGGATTCTTCGCAATTCTCGCATAGAGGAAAATGTTTGTGCTGGTCAACAACCGAGAAAATGTCGTAAGTAAATCCCCGTAATCCACGCGATCGTAGACGACATTTGCATCGCCTTTTTCCATCGAGCTATATTTAGATACCAATGATCTTGCGAATCTCCGCTGATTCATGACGGTAAGTTTTTCGCCGACGTCTTTGGAATCGATTTGAATCTCATTAAACGGGAACCATGTTATTAGTATCCGTAACACTGATCACCGTAATTTTCATTTTGATATTTTAATCGAACGGACACCTTAAAAATTCTATATTGCTCTTTAATTTTACTCGAATTATCGTTCGATCATTTCGACACCTTATCGTTGGTATCTCTGCTCTAAACTGGAAAGCTTCTGACACAAATTTTTGCGAATAACGTCTTGTAGTTTAAATCGTTCCATGATTTCTTTTAATTACGAATACCCCTTCGTCTCCAATCTATCGCTTTAATCGTTCGTCTTTGGAGCATCGACGCATTGTGACCGATTTAGCGTTTGCACACGAGGTCTTGAATGTCGGTATCGCTCGTTCCGTAATTTTATCTTATTTTTGCTCGAATACTTCTCAATCTGGTCTAAGGTACCCTGTTACACGAAGAACGTCATGGAATACGGCCAATTCAATTATCTTAATCGAATCTTTATTATAGTACAACTTGTACATTAACTCTGCGGAAACTTATACACTATTAATGTAAACAACCTTGGCGATTTTTTGAACTTTTTCTATTTTCCCACAATGTTCAAGCGGGATCTCTTGCAAATTTTAACGACCTACGATAAACTTATATGATATGCTTTGTATGCATTTTATTACGTCTTGTGTTTATTATTATGTTTTACTATTCGTGACTACTATCTTGAACACAACAGGGTTTTCTATCCGTTAACGAATCATCAAATGATCGAATCATCGTTCGAAGTCGAGGTCGGCAAACATATTTTGCGAACTTGTTCATAGACAACAATGGCTAACAATCGAAGTCGAACTCTCGTTGGTGAACTTGCTCGTACATGAGCCGTATTTTTCATTTTTATCAGTATTCGAAACATCTTCGCGGTCGATACTGTGTAAAAATCGAAGTCGAACTCTCGTTCGATAACGATACTTGGTGAACTTGTTCACAGACAACGACCTTCCGTATTTTTTCCTTTTTTTTTTTATCAGTATTCGAAACATCTTCGCGGTCGATGCCGGATGTACAATCGGAGTCGGATTCTCTCGGTTTCGTGGCAAGGGAAATTGCCCTGAGATTGACGGGCGAACAATGAGCGTGCCGATGGCACGAGGGCCACTCTATCAGAGCATCGAGGGGATTTTAATAATTACGAGGGCTCGTCGTCGCGGTGTTCGCGCACCGACACCCAAGCTACGCTGGAAAACGAACGACCTGTGGCTCTGCGCGCGACCCGTGCGAGCTTTCATCGCGTACGAGCATCGTATTGACAGTGCTGCGCGCGCGGAACTCTCCTACTTTTCTTTATTGCTTCGCGAAATAGTACTAAAATATTGTATTACGTTCGAAACGCTGGAAAATTTCTATCGGAACCTTTGAGTCGCGCGTACTACTCGTCGATGCACGTGAATCAAAAATTGTTTGTAAACGCTAATCCCAGAACCGATCATTTTCCAATTAAAAAGTGTTTCCAGTCCGTCTTCTCTATTGGTAATCGAATCTCCGTCTTCTCGTTAGGTTTTCGTTCATTTTCGATTTAAGCTCGGATGATCCAATTAGATGCATAAAGTGATCTGTATAGTATCTACTAGGGCTTTAATTATTTTTGAAACTGTAACAGTTGGAGAAAGATTTGCACGGTGGAAGCTGTACGGTGAGAAAGGATATATAGTCGGTAACGATTTCTGGTATAATTCAAGGTCAATGAAGGTCGAGCGCTACAAAAGTAGGAATACCTTAAAGCGTAAAGAAATTTTGTAAAATATGATTATTGTATATCATGAGATGCTTTCTAACGCATTTCGTACACTCTGTAAATAGTTATTACGGACATAGATCTGTAATTACTATTTATATGTGGATAGTGGATGTACTCGTGGGAATTACTAATGATATCGCATAACTGTTTACAGTTCCCTTGTATACAGTGATCAATGTTTTATTAACGATGATACAACCGTGACAATTATTAATAGTGTCATAAATTTTTATAATTCTCTTGTATACGATGATTGGTGTCTAATTAATGACGATACAATTGTACAAATTATTAATAGTATAACACAATTGTTTATAATCCTCTGGTACACAATGATTGGTGTCTAATTAATGATGATATAATGCACAAATTATTAATAGTATAACATAATTTTTTACAGTTCTCCTGTATACCGTGGTCAGTGTCTTATTAATGTCGACATAGTCATGGAAATTACTAATGGTATCGCATATGAATAGTCGGGGTCGAAGTATCCTATCAATTAAGGGTCAAATGTAGTTCGAAGTAGATATTTGTTGTTTGTATCTCGTTGAGCGTTTCGTGCAAAAGGAAACGATCGATGATCTGGAAGCTGATGGCCCGAATGTGGAACACTGGTTTCACACTCGACGAGCGACACGCGATTTGGTCCTGGTAGACGTTCCGTCTCTATGGCTTCCTAACAGCCGATTTGTTTCCAATGTTTGTCCTTGACAAGACGTTTGTTCGATCGATTCGTGCCGAACCCGAAAAGACGGTAGTCACCAGGAAGTTTTTTCGCTCTTACGCCTATTTATCGCCAATGCCATTCGCGCAGAAATTTCGGCGCCCGATTTTAGGTTAAGGTGAGCCACGTGAATCCGTTTCTTCGTTGATCTCATCTAGAAATACCATTTTTCGCCACGCTTTTGAAAACACTCTCGGTTTTCCTCGTTTGGCCTTCGTGCTCGTCTCGGTGCAAGGTCGTATCGAAAGTTTATTATCTTGGCAAAGAGAAAATGAAAAAGAACATTTTTTAGGTAATACTGCATCGAGATTTTTCTCGACCATTGACGATAAAGTAACATTTTGTACGAAATAATTTTACCATGTAAAACGATACGTGTCAATTAGATCTGCAACACACTAGGCTGAATTAATTTCTTAGAAGATCGATTTCTTTTTACACCGACGTGCAACTTTTTACACTTACGTTGATCGATTTTACCATAAATCGATTTTTTACCATAAATCGAATATTAAACTGTTACTCGAAGATTATACGCGTTAGAGAAGTTCGACGCATTTGAATTCAGCGCAAGAGGTACTGTTAATATCGTACACTAAACTTTGTGCAAAGAAACGAATCAAATTTTGTACATCGGTTTAATTTACACGCACGTTCGTGTCCTTCGGTAGGTAAACAAGGAACACGGTCGATTGGTAAGACGAAGATGCAAATGGAGGGACCGCGACTTTTTGCGAGTTTCATTGACACGATATTTTTTCGTTTGACCGCCATTTCTTTTCTTTTTTTTCTGACACCGTAATAGATTATCTCCGATCGGCCGTTTTTACATCGCGTTTAGTCACTGGACGCCGTGGAAGGTGATCGAACGAGTTCAAGGAACGCTCATCCTAGTTTTAATTTCTCGCTGATTCGCGCGTGCGATCGATCGACAAGCATCGAAGCGCGATTTGTTTTCTCGTCGTTTGTTCTTAAGTAGTTGAAAGATTGTATGATTCACGAGAAACACAATACTACACCACGATCGATGTTTACAAATATATACACGAGTAGAAGCAATGAGTAATGCACGGATACTTCGGTCGAGTCGTACTCAATCGCGCGTGTCCCCGACGAATTTTCAAATTCAATTAACTCGAAAAACGACACCTCGTATCGAAACATGTTATTTCACGTTTTCGATTTATTTCTCTGGTAACCATTTATCCCCGCTCTGTGCATCGACGATATTCGAGAAATTATTATTCAAGAGGAAGCTTCGAAAGGTATCTAAAACTCGAATATTCTTATAAATTCCTTTTTCAATTGTAACAATTCATTCACAACCGATCTACTATGGGTCGATCAATGATGTATACATATTAAATTTCTAGAAAGTGACACAATGCTACCAATTGCTTTCTTATCTTAACAATTTATTTACAACTGATCTATATTTTTTTTACTAAAACAAACGGTTTATTTACCACAAATCTACAATTTTTTTGTTTATTGTAACAATTTATTTACAGTGAATTTACTATAGGTCAACCAGCAAATGCAACAAATATAAGTAAATTCCAAAACGGTAATATCCTCTGGTGCCCCTCTTATGGTTACTTAATTCTTCGATATCGTGTAACTCGGAACTAAAAAGTTTTGTTCTTTTTCAGTTTCTCAATTGAGTTCTCTGGCATCGGGTAGTCTACGAATAACGTTCAGGTGATTGACCAGATTGTTTCTATACTGTGTAGCTAATTTTTTACCTTCTTCGCGAATGCAATCAATCAGAAGATCTTTGTGTAGTGTCCCGTTGCTAATGAACCGAGTAGCGGTTGTAATTGTTCCGCCGGGCTGTTTCGAAATCCATGAATTATGACGCTATTTAATTTTTTGGCACATCTCTGCAATTCAATTCCGTACGTCCAAGTAGAAACGAGCGTGACTTTTGCGCAGGAGTATTTCATTATAGAGAGATAGCTGAGGTTTATTACGTTCGAGCGACCGGTATATTGTTCCCGATTTAATATCGAGCTGTTTTCTTTTCGTTGCAAGACAATATTTGTAGGTGTAACTCATATCGTGGCGCATACCTAGGTATTTCGTGCAATAAGAATTCCTTCGTAACAAATATACTCGATACCAATACGATACGAGTGATCGAATAATATTGAAAAATGAGGAACGAAAACAAAGAACTGGAATAATCGCAAAATATACGGAATTGGTAAAACTAATTACTCGACTTATTGATTTCCTATCGATAGACTTTCTTTTTGCTATAGTTTGTGCAATTATAACAGCATCGATATCTACCAAGTGTGGTAAAAAGAATAGACACCGAAAATTGAGTACGCAAGTACATACGTGCTGCCATAACTGACACGAGTTGTTTCATATGAATACTAAAATGATTCTATACAAAATGTTACTCTATCGTTACTCATTATTTCCGAGAAGAAAAAATTCTTTTCAAATTCTCTTTTCACCGAGGGAATAAATAACTTTCGAAATTACGAAACGCGCGACCTTGCAGCGAGACGAAATTGAAAATGAAGGTCGAAGGAGGAAAGCCGAGAATAAGTTTCGAAATCCGTGGCGGAAAATCTTTCCCGAAACGTTTCCATGATACGACGATAATTCTAGTCGTGGGAGGTGTTGAGCCGGCAGGATGACGCCACATTTTATGGTCGAGATCGCCCGCTAAGACTGGACATATTTCATACGGATCCTCGTCGAGGGATCCTCCAGTTCCATGGACCACTTATTCCGGATAAGGAACCGTGGCCAAGGTTCACGAGTCACGGTGACATCCCGACGGGAAACTATTTAGCGTTCTTCGTCTCTGTCGCGTTACGAAATCGAGCGTTATTGTTCGCCTGGTGAACAATTTGAAGCGTAACGACGAATCGAAACGAAGGGAGGGGAAGTGAAGAAGAAAATATGGAAATAAAGGGAGGTGAAGTGAAATAAAAAAATAAAAAATGGAAACGAAGACGTTGCATCGATTATCTTCGAATCTCGAGCCGACGTCCATTATCCAGTTCGGTTCCGCGATCGAGCAACAGTTCGATTCTTGCTTCAATCCAGCGCGATACCGTACACGAATCTATATTCGCTTTCGATGGAAAAAAGCACCGTGAAGTTGTTGCAAAACAGGGAATACATTAGCACTAGCGATGTTAAAATCAGTGACTAATATGTTGATCGATATTGCGATAGCTTTTTGCTTACGGTGAAAACTTGGCGGTAAAAGGCGTACAAATATCGCACGTAGACATTTTAATCCTTGATTCGAAAACAAAGGGGTCTGGTGACTGTGTTGCGTTTTTCTAACGCGACGCGATTAATATTCAACGATCGAGTATTTTTAGGAAACTATCCTTCGCGACTTCGTATTAAAACGTGAAAAAGTATTATTTAATATTTATATATACGTGCTCTAAAAGTGAACGTAGCCACGTAGCTCCTGCGCTCGTTGTTCGACGATCGAGATGCTAACAATTCGAAAAATTATTATTTATCAAAAGTTCTATTTCTGTTTCCCTATCCGTGCTGATTGCGAAAGATAAGTGATCGGGAGAGGGAATTTTCGGATAATAAACCAATCGCTTTTCTTTTCGTTAAACTTCATTTATTCGAATAAAAATCAATCAAATTCGTTTCGATGTACACGCACCCTGTATCTTTTGGCTGATTAATTACACAGGTTTCTTAGCATAAGTAGATAACTGTACAGAGTCCTGTTATATGTTTTTTGTGTCACGAATCATCGAAGCTATCTTTCAAATACCTCGAATGGAAACATCGGCGTGAGAAGGTTCATCCTCGTCGTTACGTTCGTTTAATGTTTCATCATGTGCAAAATTCATGTGCACGATACTGTCATTATTATTGTCTCTATAGCATCGAAACCATTCCATTACGTGATTGTTGTCGCAACCATATTTGTCGCTATCGAGTCGCTGTTCGAATACATTCGTACATTCAAATGTATTTTCTTGAAAATATTAGAAAAAAGACTCTCGTGCAATGTCTTCAAAGGAAAATTTAGCTTTCACGAGTTCGATGCAAGTTGTGATCGACTTTGTTAATTGTGACACGTGTTATCGAAAGTTATCGTAGGCCAAGGGGTTCAAGTATTATCCAAATACATCAACCTACATTTTTCGATATACGTTTCTCAATGAACAGTGGAAACAAGTTGGAACTTTGCCAGATCGAACCGAGTTCGATGGAAAAAATTCGAAATAATCTTACATTTCAATCGAATATACATGCTACAATCGACACGCTTTAGAATACCCTAAGAGTTAAACTATGACACAACCAAGATTTCATCGATGTTTTTAGTAACTTTTTCTTATGGATTTTATTAGTCGAAAAGAATATATGTTTACCAAGTATAAGACTCGAGGATATTTGCAAGTATAATATATGGTGAGAAACCAATAACGAAGGGTAGGTATAATGGTAATAGAAGTAAAGTGTATTATTCGAAAAAGAGTTATCCATGCTGTCAAAACAACGAAGTATATCTGTCTTTAAAAGTACAATAGTAATAAAGCATAAAGTCTGCGTCTTTCGAATAATTATGAGCGTGTATGTCGTGAACATACACGTTACGTAGCATGTTGTACTCGTCGTTTTGCGTGTGTAACGACTTGATTGTTTTTTTTTGTTTTTGGAGTAATACGGGTCACAAGTGACCCATCTTCGCCGGTTCAATTCGAATTCAACGATGACCACCGATGACCGGTGAATCGACGCGAGCAATGCGCACGAACATCGATAATGCGGGTTATCGATGCTTATCGGTGATGTTATCGTTTAATAGCACCTCCTAACAGTCGACGAGCAAGGATAGGCGGTGCACGAGGCACGACAAACTTCCATACTGCTCGCACAGTATACCCCCGGTATCGGGATTGTGATATAACGAGACACGCGTGCTACGTGTGCTTGGCGACCTTGCGTGGATCTCGAGTGAAATCCAAGACAGTGAGAGATGCAAATTGATCGTTAATTATTGCAATTATTTAGAATGTGTATAATCGGCGAACGTTACGGCTCAGTCGACCAGATGCGACTGGCCACGTGTTTGAATGTTTTGTCACCGTGCCGTGGAACGAATCGACGAAATCCGATACCCGATATCGTCGACAATTCGTACACTCGAAGCTGCGCAGTGAAGGTACGTTTTCACGTAACTGTCATGCCAGTGTAAGAAGTTTTCGACCGTCTCTATTATTTTAAAAATAATTGTCCGTTACAAGATTTTCGTTACTCTTAGAATACTTGTAAGAAATTAATTTTAGTACCTGTTCGTATCGTTTTTTTAACGATAAAATTCGTTACCAGAAAAATCGAAATTTTCAGATTAACGTCATGACAGTGACGAAAGTCGTGATAGTCCTGTCGTAAAAACAAGACTATCGTGACATTGGATTTGTCATCGCAACACTGATTGTTACACTAAAGGCTAAAGTGGTGATTTCTACTGTCACGTGAAAATTTACCTTAACGGTGGACATTGGATTCGCAGCACCACGAGAGAACAAAGATCGGCGACTACTCAACCAAGAACCGAGAATAAACTATCGATTAAAATCCGAGTTGTCGGCAATAACGCGTATCGATGACCCACTTCGGGACCACGACTCATTAATACACTGTTTCGAGTTATGGCTGCCGATCCAGGTCAGAGACAAGTTTTTCGTGTACCATTAAAGGATGTTTAATAGTGTGATGCTTTCATAGGGAAACGGATACTGTTAATGATACGATACACCGTTGAAAACATTTCTTATATTTATCTAGAACGAAATATTTATCAAGCGTAACTAGTATTATCGCGAGTGAAATAAGTTTACATCGAGTAGAAACGTTTGTTGTTTTTGTGTAACGATAAAAATAATCCTTTATCAATAAGGAATAAAACACCTCGATGTACGCATAATAGTACGGTTAAATTGATACGTTCGACGTATAGTATTTCTCAAATAGTTCTCGTTCTTCGTAGAAAGCTCTTACGATAATAACGGATAATTATTTATATTGGGAACTTTCGAGATCACGAGCCTGAGTAAAATATTTTCTACGAGTCGAACACTTGCTCCTACTTGTTAGTTGTCATTTAATTGGACGGATGATTCGAAGAACGATACGAGTCCAAAATTAGTCAGTTTCAAATAATCTCGAAACTGTATCTACAGTAGATAGAACTATACGTTGGGATCAAGAAAAGAATTACCCTATATTTATGTTTCGTGTAGTCCCTTGAAATTAACGAGTGGAAAGAGCTGTTTCTTTCAAACATATCGAAATGTAATTTTTGGACTTGTACTGTTTCTCGACTCGTCGATTCAACTATAGTACAATCAAAAATAGTAGTTTTATCGCGAGTTAGCGAACAAAGGAGTTTGATCATTTGCGCGTGGACATACTTCAAAATATACACATGTATGACCTCAAATATCGATGAAGCAACAGTTGACAAGAATACATACTTTCGAAGCGAACGATATTCAAAGATGCTTAATATAGTCTCCGATAAAACCTGTTTAATTATCCGATTTCTATATATCTGGTTTTCTCTGAAGATCGCTTGAAACAACTTCACATCTGGTCGGGTCATCGACACTCACGATGGGGAAACCTAGCAGCACTTCGTGATATATTCGAACGAGAGTTCTTCTTCTCGAGTACTATTCGTTGCTTCAGTCTCTGCAGTGAAAGTATACGAGGTCTCGAAAATATCGAGCCGAGACAGGACCTGTGAAAATTTTCCTTGAAATCGAGACGATGTCTTGAAAGTATCTTGTCATTGAAGAATATCGAGAATCTCGAAAATTTCCAGTACCTCGGATATCTCGAAAATATCGAATAACCTTTAATCCATTGTATGTTCTACGCCATTGCTTACGGTCTCTTAAAATTGTTTTATTCACGACTCGTCGTACATTGTTCGATTATTAAATAAAATAATTTTAGTGGCCGTTATAGGGACACTAACAGTTATTCGGTTATTTACCCTATGGCTCGTAAGTATGGAATGCCCCTTAACGATGTTATTCTAAAAAAATTTGAGACAATGCAACATAAATTCTTAAGAATCGTATCGTATAAGGTCCGTACTCCGTCTTTCTCACAGCCATGACTTCATCCTAAGTCTCTCGAATATGTCCACACTTGAACAAAGGAGAACCATTGCGGACGTTTTATTTATTTTCAAGATCTTTGATCGTATAATCGACCGCGCACTTATCCTTGAGCCGATAAAGATTTCCCTTAGCACCTTAGGAGACACCGAAATTTTTTCGTTGGTTGCAACAGAACCAGAGTGAGTTTTCAAAGTTGCATCGCAAGAGTGACTAAGATGGTCACTAAGCGAGACTTTTTTTAGAGCACTTGGAGTGATTATACGACTAGCCTGAGTATCTGTTATCAAGTCTGTAATGTTTCTCCTTCTAGATTATGTGCATTGTTTTTGCAAGAATTAACAGGTCATAAATAATGATATTAATATAAATAATGCTAATAGTATAAATAATGATAATATGAACAATAATAATAACAATGATAATAGTATAAATAATGTATAAATGTGTGTATAACAGTATAATAATAGTATAAATAGTATAAATAATGATAATAAGATTAATAATAATAATAATAATGATAATATAAATAACAATAATTTATCGCGTTGTGAAACGATAAAATCTCAGGAGACAGTAACAGTTTCCGAGAAGCCCGATTACCTGTCGCAAGAAATCCTCAACGGACCAACGTCGATCAGACTTTGTCGGACAGGTGAATTCTATCCGTGTAATTGCTCCTTCCGCGTATCCTCATGATTCCAAGACATTCGTCATTACCTTGTATTAAAATTTATTCATGGAATGCCGGTTCGTGGAGCGCGGTTAACAAAGGGTACAATTTATATCGCTCCCCTGGCTTCGGCGGTTAAAAAAACCACCGTTCGCCAGGCTGTCGAGGTTAACTGTTACAACAATCCCTGTTTTCCCCTTCTGTCGGGAATACCCTCCTCGAGGCAATAGTCTCTTCAAGGATCAAAAATTCTAACGCGTACACGGGGCTCGACGAGTTTAAAGAGATTCCGAACAAGTGACTACATTCGAACAGGGATGTAAACGAGTTCCGCGCCGTTCCCTAAGTAACTTTTACGCGCGTACGCTTTTAATTTGCAACCGCAGACTATGGCGACGTTGATTCAGTTCTTACGTCAAATAGACGGGATTCGAGAAATCGATGGTACAGTAGAATCCCAATCGTCCGAACTGATCGGGGGACACGAGTGTGCGAATAAGTAAATGTTCAAATAATGGAACATAAACCAGCATCGAAATCTTTTCTTATTAATTTTTATATATTTTAAAAATAAAAATACAAGCGTATATGTAGTTCCTTCGAACTAATCAAGGGATGCAAATGTACGAATAAGTGAATTTTCGGATAGTAGAACATTTATAGTATTGAACATTTTTTATGTTAATTTTTAGATATTTCAGAAGAAAAAATAGAAATATTATCAATTGGTTAACATCGTTTGGTTAAAGATTTATGGTTACCAAATCATTTTAGTAAATTGAATCGGGTAAAGGTATATTACATTCTCTTTGCGCCTCGTGTCACCTTGGGTCTTTTTCTAAAGCCTCGAATGCTTGAAAATGCTCAGTTACAATCAACTTCCTCGTTAACTCGATTCTGCATTTATTAATCGATACCATATCGTTAAAATGTTATCTGAACGGAGTTCCAGAGACTTGCACTAAATTGTGTATAAACATACCTTCGTATAATCGCAGTGTAGTATTCCGTAAACGGTAGTCCGGACAAGAGGTGTTCCACCGTATAGAACGGCCGAGTGTTATTCAGAGGATTTGTACTTGCAAAAATAATTTCGAAACGCGGAACAACTTTTCACAAAAAAATTCACGAAAAAAAAACCCTGTGCAATCGTCACCTTGGATGCATCGATTGTCGTAGAACACCCCGGATACTTGTAAAATTCATATAAGAAGAAACTCCGAGGGAATAACATACTCGAAAGAAACGCAATGCGAATTAATAACAACATTTGTCGTGCAACGGAAAACAGTTTGCAATTGTAATTACGATCCGATGTTACAAATTGAAATTCCGAGAAAGAAGAAATATGGAATATGCGTGATACGATCGGGAGCGCATTCCCCGCGCGCGATCGAAAGCGTTGCGAAATTGAACGTAATATTTTTCTTCGCGAGGAACTACGCCGAAGAAACGTTCGGATTATCCTCGTAATTAATACACGATGGATGAATACGTGTATCGGGAAGTATGGAACCTTGACGTTATGAGGATTTTTTATCGAAAGATGAAGACCTTCTCGGTGAGCAGTAGTCTGGGCGTGCACGAAAGTGTCGCGATTCGTGTAACGATTCTCTGACCGACGCATCCCCCTCGTGCTACGCCATTGCAACGAGACGCGTCCAGTTGGCGCAAGAGCAAAAGGAAACCCGAAAGTCCCTCGTAGGTACGCAGAAGAATAAACTGCGTTGATTGTACGGTCCTCGTTAACGAAACGCGTGGTTAATCGATAAAAATACGCGCGTATACTCTTGGTTGGATTTAGACGGTCGGTTACGATGCTTATGATTTCCTAGTATGCACCAACGATGCGTTCAAGGAAGTAGATGTACCGATAATCGATCAAACGGGCATTAACAATTTCCAAGAATACACGGACGATATATTATATTTGGATTACAACGCACGGTGCTCGGCCTTGATAATTAGCGCCAAAGGACATCTTGCAAAACCGGTGAAAAAATGAATATCTTTGCAACTTCAACGGTAACGATCTTTAATAATACTTCTGGTCTGCGTTGCACGTAATAATAATAATAATCGTTCGTAAGAAAAATGAATTACCTTTCGTTTTGCTGGAAAATCGCGCGGAAGTTGAGAGACGACCGTTTCTTTTTTTTTTCTTTTCTTTTTTTTTCATTTTCGAGCGACCGCGGACGCAAACGAAGCGATATATAGATTAATTTTCCTGGGAACGATTCGATTAAGGTACGTTTGACGCGTGGTTATCGATCGCGATCGTCGAACATCCGAGTGTCCATTCGAGCTGTACACACACGATACTCTCTGTGCGGTACGGCTCGTCACGGGGACCGCTGAAGACACGAATTTGTCTAAACAGATGCACGACGTGTAAATAACTACCTCCTTACGAGAGATCGTGTGCCTAACCGGGATAAGAGAATTCAAGGTCCGTGAGGGGCCTGTTCGCACAGTTGCAAGACAGGTCTGCCCACATCCATGACCAGGCCGTCTTGGAATCACGTGTATCGAGCGAGGGAAAGAAGGAAAGAGAAAATATCGTGATAATGGGTGGCGACGTGTGTGAGATCCTTATCGGTCGGTAGGAGGAAATAAATCAATTATGTAACGCGTCGAACGTTACCGATCGACAGGTTCAACGCGGATTATCAGCGGAACGAGCCACCTCGCAGTCGTACCGCTCGATCTTTACGTCCACTTTTAATTCGTTGTGTCGCGATCTGATGTCTCGAGAATGAATTATCGAATCGAGCGAGAAGATCCGTCCGAGTTCGTAGTGGCGCTATTTTAAATGTACCAAAATTTGTGTAGAAATAAACAGAGTATAAAAGAGTAAAAATTAGGTAGTCTGTAAAATAAAACAAAAGAGATTACATCCCTTGTAAAATGTGCTGTAAAGAAGAATTTATATTAGAGAAAATAGGACGATGATTATAAAAGTGTATAAATATATAAGCGAAAACGAAGATAGTGATTTGGACGCATAAACGATAGAGTTTACGTTTAATATGCGCGCAAACAATTTTCTCTCATATTTTTGTACAGTGTATATTGACTTATTTCCACTGATATTGCTTTTTTTAATTTCTTTTCTAATTTTTCTTCCAACGGTTATAACTCCTAGTGTATTATCTAAGTATTACTTAAACTTGAAATGTATGTAGTTATAGAACTGCAACATATTTATTCTTCCTTTATACAGATGTTATTAGATTATATTTGTACAACATATTTTTCTAAATTTAAATTCATTTCCTAGTCAATACCAATTTATTACAACGAGTAAAATAATTCTTCTAATTTTATTTGCAATTTTCGAAAAAAAAAAACTGTGCATTTAAATGTTGTGACTATTTGTCGGATTATTCGACATCGTCTCGGTTGCGTCTGCGATTGAGCAATAACTATAAATAGTACCACCCATCGGTCTGCCGTCTTGTCTCGCAGACACGCGTCTACTTTGGCTCATCCTGAAACGCAACTATCGAATCGGGTAAATACGCATGAATGTATCAAGCGTGTCACTGGGACACACTGTCGCTGAGACACAGGCGGAGTCGGGAACAATCGAGTAATTAATAATAGAAAATATACATTAGAAATGAATTGAATTACCGGTGGCAATGGAGGAAAAGACTACCGACGTTAGCAACGTAGAAGAAAATCGTATTTCACTTGGATAACACAATACACCTAGAAATAACTATACGGATCCTCTTTAAATAGTAACACTCGTGATTGACCTTTGTGCACGGGTGTAGTCCAAACCTATTTAATATAGAACTACTGGATAAGGCTACGTGGCTGGATTTACATCATGTCGATGAGAATCCTGTCCACCACTGTTTATAGGAAGATTATGTGAAAGTTAAGATATAACCGTATCTTTTTATTCTTGTTGACATGAATGGGAACAATGTAGCTTAATCCCTTCGAGACTGATATATCAACTTGTCAATCAGAGATTACAGTTTGATGCAAGCTTATAGTCCATTGTGTAGATTTTGTTTTAATCCTCTTGAGGTTGTGAGGTACAGGATTTTCCTTGTGGACAAGTTTAATCCGGACCTATCATCTGCCAATTTAATATTGGACGACTGTTAAGGCCACGTGGCTAAACTTACGTCGCGTCGATGTGAATCGTGAGAGTTCGTTTTTTAAACCATCATTTACATAAGGTTATGTGAAAGTTAAGACACAACTATATTTTTTTCATTTCTGACGACACAAATGTGAGTAACACGTTGTGGAAAAAGTATGAAAGTTGTTAAATTTCCACCGCCCTGGATGTTGAGAAAGACTAACACCTCCGTACCTCGAACATTCAGAATTTGTCTATATTTTCAAAGATTTGGATACGACTTGAAAATATCAATTAACTCTCAGAAAGAACAACACATTTTAGAATAGTCTAAGAGTCAATCTACGGTATGCATGAACGTTCAACCACGCCACATTAGAATATCCCAAGAGTTCAATTATAGTACATTTGAATGACCAGAAAATTCAATTACTTTACATTTGAATACTCTAAGAGTTCAACTATGGTATATTTGAATACCATGAGCGTTCGACTACATCACATTGGAACACCCTAAGAGTACAATTATGCCACACTTAAATATTCCTAGATATGAACCGAGTAATGCTTCGTGAATACCTTAAGATTTCAAATACCATACACTACCAAGTATTTCTATCGATCACCCCGTGTATAAATTATCGTATCGGTCGCGTTCCATGTCCTTGTTATCGTTGGATAAATATTGTTCCTTTTCCAAACGAAGTTTTATTTGCTAAATAATCGGCTTCGCGAAGTCAGCACGAGCCAACGACTAATTAAAATCCCGGGAGTGATTTGTGGTTGCGTGTACTTTGAAACGCGTCTCTAATGATTCAACGATCGATGTATACGTACGTAGTTCGTGACTCTAATGTTTTCAAACGTCTGGTCTTTATTCTATGTAACAATCAAAGATACAATGTTCCTTAACACCCTACCGAACTTTTCGCGTCGATCGTTTCGGTAACGAATACTTTTGGGGGTAGTTCGCGTTCGATCTTCAATTTTTGCTTTCCAAAGAAGACCAATCATAAAATAAACACGATTCTAATCTTCCAATGTTCTCCTCCAAATTAACTATCGATTGTTCTTCCATTTGACTTTGCCCGAAAAATGTTCTAATGTAACTCAGATTTTTAATATTATAACACAGGATACTGAAGCATCAATTAGCACCTATTACACTAGCTTCAATTGTATAAAAATAACGTGAGAAGGCAATGGGTCGAAAAAGACCCGAGCTATGCATACAAATTAAAGGAGGACCGATTCCAAGAATCGATCGTTACACCCTGCTGTACTAAAAATATTAGGTAATGTCAATCAAAGTGAACGAGTATATAAAAACAAAGTTCACTTGTGATTAAGATTAGATTCTTTTAATAAAAAGTCTCTACGTAGAGTGCATTCTTTATTCTTAGATTTGACGAACGATAACCGTGATGGTACACGAAACGATAGAAATCGATAGAAACGATTTCCATCGTTTCGTGCTTCACTGACTAGCGCTCTTTCCATTGGCACAGATTTTTCTCGAGAAAAGAATGTCAACGAATGATTAATTAATAGTTTAATAAGTGAAGTGTCGTAAAGCTGGTCGACGAAGGCAATGTTTACCGCTAACTAGAGGTGGAAAACTGTCTATAATACTATCGAAGGTTTCCGATTATCGAACGAGTTTCACTCACAGAGATCAATCTCTGTTATCGCTATTCTTCGAAAATCGAAAGTTAGCGTTATTCCTCTTTATTCTTCAATTTATGTAACATCCGCGTTCTGCACATTTTCATGTTAACACATTTTACTACTATTTCGAACTAAAATAAAAAATTTTTTATTAAAAAGGATCTCATCATTGTCAGAAGTAAGTTTTGCTTTTATATACTTGTTCACTTTGGTCGACATAGCCTAATATTTTTAGTGCAGCCGGACTAATATTATAAATAGTATATTATGATATAATATAATATAAATATATATAAGTAGTAAGAAACGAGCTCATTTGAAGGGGAAAATGTCGGTATTCTTATATTCGTGAAATAAAAATGTTGTGCCTGATTGAAAATTAATAATAGTCGAAGTTATCGATCCTTCTAGCTTTATGCAAGTTTGAGGAAAGTATTATCGATTGCTTATTCGAGATTATCGGAAATTATCGATAGTTTTTCACCAATACCGTTAACTCGCGATCGTTGCCACGAGTCGCTTTTCTATTAAAAACAAAAGACGTCGCGACAATAATCGAAGGTTACATCGTGGAAGGTTACGATCGATTATCGATTGTCGTCGACGTCATACGGTAAATCTCTGCATATTATTCCTTTTCTAGATTTCGTACCGAACCTAGAACCTGGAACAAGTATCCACCGTGTTGACCTTGAACTAGATCTGGGCGAATGGCTCGAATTATTTAATTATCCGGATAATCCAAATATTCGAATATCGCGGACAGTTATAAATAGCCGTATAATTTGAATAATAAACGAAGCAAAAGAATGAATGCATACGTGCATTTATAAGCACGTATGCAATACTAGCTCGGTTTTCCCGCGATTTGTCAACGAAAACAGTCACCAGTTATTTATTAACGCGGATATTACACATTCTAAACCAGTTATAAATTTATGCACGATACGTATACGCGTGGAACTATACAGTTTACATTAATGAACAAGATTTACGCAATTCACTTTGGAAACGCGTAAATCAAACCGATGCTCGAGTATTTGAATCTTTTGGAGGAAAGTTCTGATATTTGAAATTAAGATTACGAATACTTCGTGTCGTCGTTATTCGTATATTCGGATATATTTAGGATAATCTCCACCTCGAACTTTTCGAGTAGAGTTCAAAGATTTGCGTAAACTTCACCGTACAATTTGTACCGTTCAAGCATCGTGTTTGAATAAATATACAAAAAATTAACCGTCGTTCGTTAATCCTTTGACAAGGATGGTTCTTCGAAAATGTTAGTCGACGCAAATTATCCTAACATATCCGACCGAAGAACGCGAAACATATCCCTACCTAATCTCGTTTCGTTGAATTACAGTATTTAAAAAATTATTCGACGAAAAATTATACAAAAATGCGTCGAATCTAAACAGGTGACTAGAATACCAAAAAGTGATTCCTAGATTCTTGAACAATGTTTCTACAAGTTTGACGTATATAATCTAAACGTGTTACTTTATTTATTTATCATCCACGCAATAAATAAATAAATTACATTTTTCATTGATAATTTACCAAAAAAAAAAAGAACGAGCAATTATCTCCATAATCGTCGCCGTTTAAATAGATAAAGACATTGTTGTTGATAATGGTTTCTTGGTTACTTTATCAACAACACTCGTTGGATTACTTAGTATCTCTTCGACTTGACTTTACCCTACGAAAGTACTGTTTCGTCTTGTCTGAACCCAAAATCGAAATTCGATCTCCGTATCTTTATCGAGGTATCCTCAACTCATCGATGTATTGTTTCCGATTGCTCGACAATGCTCGTACGTTCCAACTTTTGGAATCAGGTTCAACGCGTACAAAACGGTGACGAATCGGAAACAGCTGAGTCGTTGCGGCGATTAGGCGACATTTTTAATAGGTAGCACGAGTTCCTCTCTCGGTGCGACGAAGACGACGTCAATCTGCTCGCGAGAAGGCCACGGGTTCGCGGGCATTGATATTTACGCCAAAACGAATTTCCAATCGGATCACCCATTATCGGCTGGCAGGTTGACGTTTCGTTGGAAACCGGAACAGGAAGCATCATCGAAGCGTGCAACCACAGAACCGATGGGGGAAAAAACCGCGAATAACGAGGTTCTTTGACTGCCGTCCTTGGAACGCACGCTGCAAAAGTCGCATAAATTTAACGTTCGCGCGCGCTTGTCGTAATATGTACTTTCGTCGCTATCGAATGTAAATGGTTCGATAAAATCTGCCGAGTGTACCTACGTTTGAAATAAAAAAAAAAAGAAAAAGAGTCGTTTCTCGCAACAACCTGCGCCATTATTCTATACCCAGATCTCGATTCGAATCGATTCGTACTCTTTGAGCCCGAGCTCCCGGTATTCAATGTTCTCTTCTTAGAAATCGAGCAACGCTGGTTAGTCACGAAGCATGTATATGACGTAGCCGATCGCCACAAGCCCGCGGCTGTTAACACAAGCGATCGACGCTAGAGATCGTTATCCAAGAAAAATTACCACCGTGACGCGCGATCATTCCGGAAACGTTCGTCAATCTGAGGTCGTATCGATCGGTACTTATCGTAATCACGAGAGTCGACGATGTTTCATTCCGCGTCAAGGGTGGTAGCATCGATTAACGTAAAATGGCAACCGGCGGCGAACGTTGGAACGATTTATCGTGAGTCGCGAGAGCAATGAGGTCTGTTTAGATACGTATCGGTATATTTAGGATTGAAATCGATGGCTTTCAAAGAACGAACGAATACACGTGCGTACGAAGCCTTTGATGTTTATTCGTGTATTTATTATACCGATACGTACGAATTGTTCGATGTTCGTTATTTACTTTGTTAGAGCGTGAGCGAGTAGACGCTAGTAAATCGTTACGTTTAACAGCGTGTGACACGAAGGAACGATTCTCAAGGCTACTATTAAAATTTATTTGAGAGTTTTGGATAAATTGTTTTTTTTTTTACAGGTTTAGCAGGATTTGTTGTTCGTTGATACAAGTATCGTTGGGTAAAGGCTTTCTCGACTGTTAGACATGTAGCAATATTACACGTGTACCGTTGCATTTTAGTTTCTATGTTCGTTTTTAAAAGAATGTGGGCTGAAAATATAGGTACTTATTATCGTAAGTGTGAAATGTAATAAATTTAATTGTAATTTAATATAAATAATACTTGTTAAATAAGATTTAACCGAACAAGAGATCTAGACATCAAACAATAACAATGGAGACATACTTTGTATATTTATGTATCTGGTTTTGTAAACTAACCTCCTTATGGAAGTTAAAACTCCTTTAATAAAAAAAATTAAAAAATAAAAGTTCGTATCTTCTCTAATAAAAAATACTCATCGAATCGAACTAATTTGCTCGAGTCTACTGTCAAAGATAAACAAATACAGAGGAACGAAAATAAATAAAAATAGATATTATCGAAAAGCCAAAGTATAGGTGCAATAAAATATTAATATCTACGACGATCTGTGACATATTAAAGTAGATTTTTGCAGCATTGAGTTATATATCTAGCATTTGTCGATTCACTATTGAACACTGTTATCGATCTCGAAATATTTATAATTTGGGACCATCGATTTAACACCAGTACGGTTATCAAAACTCGCATTGCGCGCAATATTGCAACTTGTAGAGCGTGTAAAAACATTCGCGATTCGTAACAAAAAAAAAACAACAATAAGCAAGATTTTGGCAATTGCGGATGGTCGTTACGTTCGACGAAAATATACTTTTATTATTACCCTTTCGATATCTCGAGAATACCCAATAATTTGCATCGTGTCGAGACAAAAGTAATTCTTACCAAATAATCCGTTTCGATTTCTGTTTCGATTCCGTTGGACGATTCTAGGTAATCGATTCGTACCAGTACCACTGGATACGTCGCAGGAACAAGCCCCTCGTTAACTGTCCTCTCGTTAACTGTCAAAGACTCGCGACACACGGATGAAATTACGCGATGAAATTGCGTCGCAAAGGCTACGTGAAAAAAAATCACCGATACCAGGCGGCTCGCCTCCGCGCGATTCAAATCAATAACAGTAAGAAGCGCAATTATGCAACGCGAAACGAGTTACACGACGATAACGTGTTTTCGTGCAACGCCTACGGAAGGCGCGTTGAAAGCTCTATTTTTACTCGCTTCTCTAACTCTTGTTTTTCCATCAAGTCCTATTACGGAACAATTATCAATCGCGTAACGAGGGGGTGATATAGACGCGCGTTGATTAATGGACGCCGGTTAAGTTGAGCAATAATCGTGTTTACGGTACCGTAGATGGAATTCGTTCTTTTCCGTTGCCGACAACCGTATCTGATCGTGTCAATGTGCACCGCGATCCAGGGGAACCCGTGGATCCTCGTCGATCAAGATAACGCCGTTTATAAAGTAACAATTGGGAAACCATTATCGTAAGAGAAAAATATTTTCAGTTGGCGAACAATAGAGGCGCGTGGAAAACAGTGTCCCTCCTTGAATTGACCGTGTGCTCCTCAATGACTCGACGTGGAAAAGATCGAGGAGATTCGCGCGTTGCGACACCATCGACGACGACCGCGAGCTATTTTTCTCGGTGTTACTTATTATTATAAATATTCTGGAGATTGAATTTCATTGAATCGCGGGGCCGCGAGCGAACGCGACTCGTCGGTTATCTTGAAAGACGGTTTACATAACGATTGTTTCGCGATCGTTGCAAAAAAGGAAGATTTCAGTTTTAATTGCACAGCTGTAACGAAGCCTGGCGGGTAATTAAGATTCCTGGAATATCTGAAAAACCGAACCAGGCTATCGGGCCGGAGATTTTATGGATACGGATGCTGAGATCGGAGTAAAAGTTCGTCTCGAAGAAGAAACACCGATCGTGTTGATAATTCTCAATGTTTTTCACAATTTCGAGCGTGTGGGTACGATACGGGCTCGGATTCTATCGAGATACCTTGAAATGAATTTTATCGCACAGTTTAATCGTTGAATCACCTTCTATTCTAATTACACGCTACTTGATTACTTCATTTCTTCGTACTTATATCGAGTTTATATTGATAATATACACAGTTATCGTACTTGACGAGAATTGAATACATTGGGAGCGACTAGAATAACATTATTTTAATTACACGCTATTTAATCACTCAATTTCTTCGTACTTATATCGAGTTTATATTGATAATATACACAGTTATCGTACCTGACGAGAATTGAATACGTTAAGAGCGACTAGAATAACATTATTTTAATTACACGCTACTTAATCACTCAATTTCTTCGTACCTATATCGAGTTTATATTGATAATATACACAGTTATCGTACTTGACGAGAATTAAATACGTTAAGAGCGACTAGAATAACATTCGTCTAATTACACGCTACTTAATCACTTAATTTCTTCGTACTTATATCGAGTTTATATTGATAATATACACAGTTATCGTACCTGACGAGAATTGGATACGTTGAGAGCGACTAGAATAACATTATTCGTTTAATTTCTTGCGCTTCGGACTTTGCATTGATATTCTAGACAGTCGACTGGTATTATACATTTAAACCATCGCGAACGGAACGATAAATTACTTAATTCCGTTAATTCCTTCGTAACTCGCGATTGTATATCGATGCGATCGTTACCGTGCGTATGTTTAAATGCAAATAGTCGCCGGTTGAAGGAGACGCGCCAATCGTCAGGAATTCTCGCAAAAATCCCCGTAATTCTATCAATAACGATAATTACCGATACTGCGATCTGAATCGAGAATCTTGGTAGAGATTCTCGTTCCGATTCGTAGAATTTAATGGAAATTTATCTCGAGCGAACAAAACGCGTGCTCCGTTCTCGATCGAATCTTCGACACGATTTCAAATTCAACGTTTCTCGATGAATCTCCTGGTAAGATTGTTACCGTATTTTTTCGACAATGTTCTTCCATCGTCCATCGTCGATCCGTCGACTCTGTTTCTCGCGTTTGGAAACCCTATGTACGTGGTGTCGTTTCTCGAGTCGTTCAACGTCCTCGAACAATCGGAAATCCGAATCGAAGGATTCGGATCGGATTCTCTCGATTGTTCTCGCGATCGGAACGGACCGAACGACATCACGTTCTCGAATCTCTTGGGCAAACTTTTGTAAAATTTCCAAATGGGACCGTCGAACGACGATTCGTCGTTCGTACGTATCGATTCGTTGCTATTCCTTCGACGATGAAACTTTATGGAGATGATCGAAGCCTCTTCGGTCGTTACAATGGACGCCGATCGTGTCTTACCTTTCGTTGCTTCGAACAGGTCCAACAATTGGGATCGATTCATCGTCAGACCGCTGATCCTGACGTCACAGATCGATTTCCCGTTTACAGATCGACGATTCACCAGCGAGACGACTTGTTCCACGGTTTCTGTGTTCGAACACTGTCGATCGCTCTCCTGCTTGGACGATGTTTCGGTAGTCTCGTCGCAATTGCAGCAACTCGTAACGTTTTCGTTGTTCCGGTTCCTCGTTCGCGTGGCACTTATCCTCGTGGAGGTCGATACATCGACGAGTCGATTTTCACAGAGCGTCTTAGATCCTTCCGATAAACGTTGATCGGAGACCGGAGGATTTAATTTTCGCGCCTCGTCGATCTCGAACTCTTCCAACGGCGTTGACTTGATTCTGTGAAAAGATTTTTATACTCTTACAACGCGCTACCTTTTCGAGCATTTTGTCAACGTTCACGATCGTTGTACACCGATTGTCCGCGGGACAAGTGTGATATAAAACGAATCAAATAGAAAAGTAGAGTGCACCGATATTCGAGGTTAGTGACAACGGATCGGCACAGTTGTACCTCGCCTTTTTTGCACACTAGTCGTTATAATTTACTCGCTTATCTTGTAGATACGCCTTTACGTACCTACGTGGAACGAAGGCGTTGCATAAAGAATAAATAAATAGGAACGTATACATTAATATACATATATGTAAACATACGGTGTGAACTGTGAATATTAACGATAGTTCGATGTGTTCGTATAATTGAGAATAAGAGGAGGTAGTTGTTAGAAGCTTGAGGTAAGAGTCGATAAAAATTGTTATTGTATATCAATGAACTGTGGATATGGAACTTTAGATTTTATAGTAGCGAATTTTGTTGCGGTATTGTAGATCGGTAAGTACGGAGGAAGGATTCTGGTATCGGTGTTTTAATTGTTGGAAACATGGCGACCAACCTCGAACGAGTTAACGTCTTCTTCAGCTTGTTCAATTTTTTTCCGATAACCGACGACAGCTTCTTCGCTGTTTCGTCCTTCAAACGACTTTGTCGAAAAACTTGTTTAGAAGAAACATTGTCATCGTTTCGGAGCGATTTACGTCGAAGTGATTCTGAAGCCTCATGGTTGTTCGACACAGAGGCTGTAGGATTCACTTCGATCTGCGCCTGCACTATCTTGGCAGTTCCGATACACGTTTCCGAAGACAAATTCGTGATGTTTTTCAACTGTTTTCTCAGGGGAGACGACCAGATTTTCGTCGATGTCCTGTAACATTTGCTACATCAATGACCATTGAGCGTCTTGTGAACTCTGTTAATCTAAACGTCTTTCCTCATTTTGAACAATACTTGAAAATGTTACTTCCAAAGTTGCAAGTTTTAAAGCAATATACGATACGGTAAAAATGTCTTTTTTTCAGGTGGAAGAGTAGAGAAGATATAAAGGTCAAGTTTGTTTCTTTAAATGTGTTTCGTGAACTCTGTTAATCTAAATATCTTTCCTTATTTTGAAAAATACTTGATGACGTTACTTACAAAAGTTGTAATCTTTAAAGCAATACTATATACGATACGGTAAGAATGTTCTTTTTTCTCAGGTGAAAAAATAGAGAAGATCTAAAGGTCAAGTTTGTTTCTTTAAATAAACACAATTTTTTATGATCTATTGTAATAGTGCAACAAAATTCCGAATGTAAAAGTACTAAGACACAGTTACCCTAAAACTGACCATTTTTACATTTTACTCGTCATATTTTATTTTATTATGAAGTATCTTACGAGATATGCTTCGAATATAAACAAATAGTAGATAAGTAATACTATAGAAAGAACCAGTAATATATTGTTTGAAATAATGAAGATATTTGAGTGGATAGAGTTCGCGAGACACGCTATGTATTTAAGTTAATATTTTATCTCGAACATTTATTTACACTCTGTGGATCGTCGAAAATAGTCGAAATTATTAAATGTCAAAGTAATGCGTGTCGCTTTAGGATTGTTTGATATTTAAATGCACAGGTCGTGAGCTAATGTTTATAACAACGAGTTACAGTACTCTCGTTGTCGGAAAAGACTTTTTACAATTCGTACGAGCCAAAAAAATCACATTCGAATAATTATTTTAACGTATATTCTCATAATAGGGATGTATAACGTACTATGTCATTTCTGTAGTATTGTGTTCTATATTTTTTAATTGCTGCAAGTATTATTAGGAATTTCTTTGTAAATTGAGAAATTCGTTCGTACCTGCGTCGATACTGGGGTATCTTCTTATCAGGATTGCAGAAGGTGTCGTTTGCAAACTGATCTTCGTAGGGTTGCAGTATCTTGATATGCACCACTGGGGATGCATTCTCGGTCTGTTCGCTCTCATCTAAAACTTCGTTCCCGTTTCATTCGACCAATTATACGTCGATGTCCCTTCAATTTTTACCCGTATTATTTCAATAAACCATGTGTCGGAGATACATATTGATTAACCCCTTTGAGACAATGGCATTCATTTCGAGACGTGTTAATAACACTCGACTAGTACGAAATTTAATTTGTATTTTAAGTGAATAAATTTGATCAAAATGATAAAATCCGCGATCTTAAATTCGTTAAAGATAAGAAGATTGTCGATCAACTGATGTGTTTAAACGTTCCCATCGTTAATAACTAAAGTTGATACGACGTTAATTTATCTTTAAGAAAAACAGAAAATATACAACAATGGAAAATGTTTACAAATCTCTTTAAATTATACGGTATCGTGGAGTTGAAAAATTCAAAGATTTACGATTTAAGAAAGCCACAGGTAAAGAAATATCGCACAAACAATAACGTTCGCATCTCGATAAATATGTAAAACTATGCGAGAAAATAATTATCGTACGGTATAACTCCCACGATTTTGTGTAATCTTAGCATAAATAACATTTTATATTCTTTGAATTTAATAAGGGTAAGAATTTATATCGTGTATGTTCTCCGTATTAAATACAAAATTTTCTTATATTAATATTCTTGTATCAATCGATGTATTTGTGCACGAAATAAAATATTTTCAATGCCTCTGTACGAGATCGTTTAATCTCTGTACATTGTAATAATTGCGTTTCCATCGTTAGACCGCCATTGTCAAGGAGTTAACGATTCGATGAATACATAATGTTATTCGTTTCGACTCACCGTGATTTTTGCTCGATTTCTTGCAATGATAAAACGGTCCGATGCAAATTGCGATCGCGCCGATCATTATCACCAGTCCAAACAATGCGATCATATTTATCATCGGATGATCTGTATTTACCGGCCACGAAATATTAACCCAAACTCAAGCCGTTTCACAGGTGTCTTGAACTAATTGACAAGCGATGATACGTATTCCCAATGACTCTTGATACGCTAAGTAGGGAAAGGGAAACAGCCAATGCGAAGTAAACAACGTGGAGACAATTTTACAGATATAGTTGTATATACATATCTACGTTTGGATATTATACGCACACATTGTGTACGTTTATTACGATTTGAGTACAATTTGGACGCGGAGCGA
Organism: Ptiloglossa arizonensis; assembly: GCF_051014685.1. NCBI lineage: Eukaryota > Metazoa > Arthropoda > Insecta > Hymenoptera > Colletidae > Ptiloglossa > Ptiloglossa arizonensis. Next base: position 7,791,428 of record NC_135053.1, on the reverse strand, counting down.
TACTTCACCCGATAATTAATATTTACACGATTATCTGCCTTGTTGTACTAATCGAACGACGATTGCTGGCGAAAATTCGTACAAAAGTCTCAATTACGCAACGCTTTTTAAATTCGCGTCTAATCTCGTACGATACAATGTAAATGCGTAAGAATCGTCGACGACCTGTGATAAATAATTGCACAATTACTAACGAGACGATGTTGGTAACCAATTACCGTGATCGTACGATTATGCAATCTGAAACCTAAGACACGTTGGTGGAGAAGAATGATTTTTATAGTGCAAAAGATTGCATGTTTCCCGGCACGGTGTAGATTAGAACGATACGATTAGTAATGCTTGTAACGAATAATGCATAAATTGGGTTCCACGATCTATCCAATTGTTGCATGGAAAATTTAGTATTGATATTTTTACTTAAATCCTATTCCATTCTGAGATATCGTTGACACTGGGACTAATTTCTCGTTACTTTTTATCACAGAATTTAATAACATATTAATTCATTACTGAATAGCTGGGAATTTTATAATTTTTTAGGGATTTGTTTCTATCGAATATAGTGGGATCACCGTGTTCTTAAGAGGTTGATGAATACTTGGAAAAATATATTCCGACGAGCGATCTTAAGAAATGAATAATTTTGTATTTCAATCTCTGTTTTTACATCTTAAAACGAGTGCCACTGTACTGCCATTTTCATTATAAAGAAAAACAACGAAAAAACCGTACCCAAATTTTACACATTAACGAATTGAAGAAGTAAATTTTTCGCATGCCTTCTTTCAATGATATTATTTTATACGTACAATAACATTCGAGTACGTAAAGTACGAATACGTTCTCGTTTCCAGTTAATAAATCACCTCGGTTAATATTGTCACGGTCCGATGAAATTGAATAATCTCGATAAATATCTTTCAAACAATTACGTTGGTCCTTGTGTAGCGTATTAGAACTTAAGCCTTCGTTCGATAGCGATACGAGAAAAATTCAAATAATTCGCCTTCGCATAAATCGGAAAATGAAAATTTTCTTTCGTCTTTCGGAAAATCGGACGGATATATAATATTATCTGTTGCTCATATGTCGAATTTTAGGCTTGGAATGCAACCAAGCAGCAAGTATCTCGTTCGAAAAAATTGACTGGTAAATTTCACTTTAACCGGTTCTACGATTCATATCGGAGTAATGCATTATTAGTTTACAGGCGTGAAATTAACGCGCGATAATTAACACGATCGTGGCGTCAGTGTTCATTGTCTCATTTATCGTAGAAACTTCGAAGTATTTTCGCACCTTGCCGTCGAAAGCGAACGAATTCCAATTTGCGCGAAATACATAATGCCACGAAGAACATTGAAAGTTGAAAAAATTAAGAAAAAATAAATTACGTTATCGTCGAGCAATGAAATTCGACGAAACACATTCTCAACTTACCTTTGTGCTTTTAGATCAATTTTTCATCCAGCTTATTCTTTCGTTTGTTCAAACGAATGGAAAATTTGCAGGTCTTCGAGAGACGTTCTGTTATTTAATATTGATCGGTGTTTAACTTCCGCTTACGTTGCGATAGATTACCATCGTAGATTTGTCCGCGAAGATAGCCATTCGTTCGAACAAATCGCTATAGTTCTCCTGTCGTTATAAAAATTACAACCGCACGATCTTTTGTGAAGTAGCTTGTTAAATCAACGCTATTACATATGCCGTATCGATATCTTGCAGTTAATTAACAGCCGGGTATACGTATTAAACTATGCGACCTCGGCTCATTTAATTCGCTTAACGATCGTTATCTCGGTGAGTAGCTCGTGTGAAATATTCAATTCGTTCTTCTACCGGGTTCGTTGTTTCTAATATAGATAATCGAACAATTCGCGTCGTTAAAATTAATAAATGCGTTTCGATCGGAAATTGGGAAAAATTTTTACACAAATTTCGAACAACAGTAGAAGGTAAACAGCTTTTCATCCACTATGCGATCGGTGGTAATGACGGAACGAATTCTCGAACGAATGATAACTGATCCGAATAATTGTTCAATGAAAGTACATTCTTCGAATAAATCATTACACGGTGTTTTCATTCGTTGTCTATTGTTCGAATTAAATTTTATCCATCTTTACCTTCTATTATTATTAATACGTATCGTCAGAATATTGTACGACCGAGCGTCAAATAAAGTTTAAGAGCGTTACAAATGTTTCGAAAGAACAAATATCTTTTTTTCTTGCTCGAAGTCTACATTCTTTCGACGAATTTGACAAAAAATGTTGTTTTCAGCGGTTGACGGAGTATTCTTTCTCTTCCGTAAATTTTTATCGATTAAAGAAAGTTTTGTTTAATTTAGGTGTCGCGACTGTACTCACTTTCGATTGATTCATCGAGAGACTCGAATCGAGGCATTGAAATAATAAGAGATTCGACTTGAGCCGATTACGGCGTAATGCTGACTAAAAAGACGAAAGAAAACAAAAATGCAGGTTTTCTAGAGTAAACTGTCCTTGACTTATACTGTTCGCGTTTACATTCGTGCAGCAACTATCACCAGGAAAAAGTGTATCTTTCGCGTGTACCCACCTGTTCGCGTTATGCAAATATCAAATTTCGTCAATGTCGAGTTTTGATTTTAATCTTCCATTATTCTCGAAGGAGTTATATTTAGGAATTTTTCACACAAAACGCGTCATTGATCTACTTAATTCTCCGTAACTTGTGTTACAAGATGCTCGGATTGTTTTCCTGAAAATTAAGTACACAATTTTCTGCACTTATCAGTATGCATTTCCTACGAGAATAAATTCTTGGTTTTCAGTCGTGACAAACGTCATTTTATAGAACATTTTTAACCTTGTGTCTTCTTTGATAACTTTAAAAAATTAAAAACAGTAACACATTACATATAATACTATTAATACAATTATAATATAATTGAAAATACAATACACTTATAATATAATTGAAAATACAATACACTTATAATATAATTGAAAATACAATACAATAATAATGCAATCACGTGGAGCCATTACTAATCTTTACATCACACGTAATATAAATATTGACGAATTACAGCGAAGAGGCAACGTAAATTGTTAAATTAGAACAAAACTGATCAAAATAGCGCGATACATGTTTCTTTTGTAATTTTCATATTCCAGTATATTTCTATGCATCGGTAGATACCAATTCGTTTGTTACTTCGTAACTACGCTTCGTTTCTTTTTCTCTTATCGTGAACAATTTATGCGTACAAAGTATTCTCCGTATTGATAAATTCTTTACAAGCGTACGATTTTAGTACCGAACGAGAGCAAAGTATGAATAATTTATTCTCGTAAACTTGTTGGAAGCATGCGAATATACAACCGCTTGTATCTATCAATGATTAATAAATACAGCCTTGGTCGATCAATCGATCGATCGAACGTTATTATTGATTAAATTTTCTGGAATCGGTTTTCATATTTTCTATGAACGTATTCGTCTTTCGATAATTGCATCGGTTCTCGGTGTTTTCTTCGCGAAACGAGCGAATTATTCTCGTCCGCGAATCGTTATTAAGAGAAAGCAGAACGTCGAGGGCGATTCGTCGAACAGGGTCGATGAATCATTAAACGTCTTAATCAGATTACGATATTCCGCGGCTTTCGAGTTACACGGAACAAAGCCGCGGCGATTGCCCGAACTTTTGCATAATCGCCCAACGTACGCGCGTGGATGAAAAAAAGAAAAGAAATAGAGAAAAAAAAAAAACAATAGGAAATATTATAATTGCCCCGAGATATCTATCTATCGTCAACCGAGTGATTTATAATCGATTTTCCGTTACAACGAACGTGTTCTCGATCAGCTTATCGCGATCGTGATTCACGCGCGATTTCAGCGAACGAAACGAAACCACGAAAGTCGAGAACGAAGTGTTTTCGGCATCGAAAAGGAGCAGAATGACAAAGAATTTATGCCAATTGCTAAAGCACTCGCGTAACGTGCAAACGAGCGTACAGCTGTAGAGGTTACGATCGTATATCGCGGTTTATATCTTTCGTCACGTGATGTAAGCCACGTAACGCTTTCTGTCGCGTACGATAAAGGAACTGTATGTATTAATCGTTAGAACTTCCAGGTAATTATACGCGGTACGCGACACTCTCGTTGTCGGACAAACGTTGCTACAAACGATACGCGCGTACACGATGACAGGTTCGCGTTCGTTTCCATTTCTCAAATAAATACTGGACGTATCGATCTCGAAACATTCTTCCGTACGAGAGTGCTCGTAAACTCTCCGGATCAAAAATATTCCGAATGTAACTCGAATGCGTTCGCAACTTCGTAATATCATCGAGCACCGAGGAAATACACGAGAAATCGTATTCATTATTGTGGATTTAATTATAGCGAAGCAATTTCACGAACAAGCCTTGGGTCATAAAAGACCCGAGCCGTGTACCAGAGTCGAGCGTTTCGAAGGATTTGTTTTAAACGAAAAAATTCGATTACAATGCTCGGTCGAAATTTGAAACGGACAAATATTTCTATCGAGTAGTTAATATATCGTAAAATATATATAATGTATAATTATTATGAATATGTAATAATATACCGTACAAAGAATTATTTCATTCCATTTTAGATACTTGAAAATTAAGTACCGAAAATTAAGTACCGAAGGTTGGTCAAATAATTCTATTGTGTTGGTACTGTCGGTTCGAACAAGCGACCTTCGTTGACCGAAATACTCGTTTATATTTAATTCTGTCGCAAAAACTCCGTCCTCCTCGAAAGTGGATTTTCCGTATCGATACTCCATTTTTAACGATACAATTCTTCTCTGATGGTTCGCACGGTTACACGGTCGTTGAAAGAACGACGCGCACTTCCGTCCATTGATCGTCGGACGTTTAACGAAACGCGAAATAAGAACGAATTGTCATTACGAAATCTTGTGAATCGTGAAACGAAACACTTGGTGATTACTTTACACGCGCGAAAGTGTATTCTTCGTTGAACATCGGTTTTACCGATCGTGAACAATTTTGAACGATTCGACGAACGAACATCGTGTCCGGTGGAGTTCGTTCAATTTTTTGATCAACGAATTCGAAACGAAACGACGACGTTACGAATTTCAATATCGACAATATCGACAAATAGACGTGCCGCAATCCCAGCGTTTAAATACTCGCGCCTTGACGCTGAATGGTCGTTTTTATCGTTTATTTTACATAATCAACGACCTCGACGTTTCTAGCCTATATAAACAACTAGTCCTGTACGCTTACACGTGGGAGGATCTATATACCTAAATTCCTATGTTAAACGAACGGTTCAATTAATAATTAATTAATTATTTATATCAAGGATCGTCATGCACGGATTAATCCCATGTTCGTTCGGATACATCGAAACGAGACCGTTCGAGTGGCCTTCTGTCCATCGCGTTACGTTCGTTAATTAATTTCACTCTGTTCCGGTTACGAGTGTATTTTAATCGCGGCCTGTTCAAAACGATCGAGAAGTTTCATCGTCGTAGACAATGGCCACCGCCACTCGAGCGCGGTTTAACCGCGGCCGGTTGCTCGAGATCGAGCGCGTACCGTCAAAAAAGAAAAACTATATAGAACAAGGGCAATATTGTTGCGCCACGAGGTTCCGCCCCTCTTCACCGAAATTGTTTATTACGGAGTTGCTCGAAAACTCGATCGGATCGGTGTTTCGTGACGGTGTCCGTATCCTTGGTGTCGCCGTTTAACGCGCGTCCCCCAAAAACAAACGTTGATCGTCCACTTGATCGGTACGTATCGGCGCCATCGCGATACGTTGACTCGTGAAAAAGAGACGGAGGTGTTTTGCGTACAACGCGCTCGAGTTGAACGGCACCGTGTACAATTTCAGAATTACTGTTCCTAATGAGCGCCGGCCGACCCATAAACTCGTCGTTGCTCATATTGCAACGACGGCGTAAAAATTATACTACACCAGACCACACCTGCGATGCAAGGCTAGATTTTTATCTCGTCGTCGATATACCAATACAAGGCATTTATTTCGCCACGCCTCTATCGACCTTTTTTTTTTCTTTTTTCTTTTTTTTTTTTACGCGTTCTTCAACGATCCCCGTCGACGACTCGCGCCGAAATCGCGGGAACATCCTTCGATGGTCGGAGATTCGCACGCGAATTCGCGCGAATGATCGAGAAACTCGATAATCGAGACAACATTCGTGCAATTCTTCCCTCGATCGACGGGACACGATTATTTACATTACAGAGTTGTCGTCCGAAACACGAAATTTGATGTTCCTGTACACTCTTCGCGTGTCGATTAGTAACTTTCTACACCACGATCGCCAAAGTTTAGAAAAGTCGTTCGCGAATTGTCGATCGGTGACGTATCTTTCTCAGAGATATTTAAACAGGTTCTTGGAAGAGCGAGAACTTTGCATCATTTTTAACAGAGTAGCTACCAATCACTTATCTCATTGTAAACGATAGACATGTGCGAGTTACCGATAGAACTCGCTTTTTAGAAATTTAAAGAACTCGCGTTTAAGGAAGGTTGCGACCACTCGAATTTAGCGAAGAATAACGTTTGAAATTGGGAACAAATATTCACACCTATCCCTTTGCTCGAAACTAAAAAAATGAAGTAACGATAGAAATATTCGTGAAGCGTACAGAAAAATCAACGAAACCTATCGTCGAGTGTTTTTCCAGATACGGGTATGGTTGAAATTGGTCTGTTTCTTGTTACCTTTTACGCAAATCGATCACGAATTCTTTCTATTCTTTCTTAACAAAGTTGCAATGTCCCGCGAGACCATTCGCAGAGACTGCATGAAACTTTACCACGCCGTAAGTACGCGACGATTAGCATTCTAACCGCAATCCTTTCCTAATTGGCATTCAGTTCAATTAACGTTAATTCATACCGCGATCGGTAGTAAGTGTCCACGAGTTTAATTACGCGACGGTGCTGAATCATTGTGAAACGTTGCGACGCATATCGATCGGCGATCGTTGAGAACACCCCTTGCTTACTTACGTGCCCTCTTTTTTCTCCCCGTGTCACCGTTCTACATACAACAGGGATATGGTTTTAACGATATCCATCATAAGCCCGTCGGTTCTTCCGAGTACAGTTCTCTCACGTGCTAGTAATTTATTATCCTCGGTTTTATTCTATGTTTAGACGCATGACGAACGAACGTATTTACGATGCATATTCTTATAACGCGCGAGACAATGAAAGTACCTAGCTCAATGACAATCCTACTTTCATAGAGTGACAAGGTTGAATTCGATCGGTTAAATCGACTCGACAACAGGTGCCGTTAATGTTCCGCGATCAAAAGCGCGGGAAACACGAGGTCGTGGATCGTACGATTTACGAAATAATCGTCGACACGATGTCAACGTTCCCGGCACCGAAATTCGTTCGAGCTCCTCGTATCCCGAATCGTTCGCGTTCAATTTTCCCCGTTACTATTCTCTAACCCTCCTTCGAGTTGCCACTTTCCGGTCACGCGGTTAACCTATTTTCCAAGCTGTCGCGCGTTACGCGAGTCGACTCGTTCCCCGAGCATGTGACACATTTACGAAACATCTCGATTCAAGTTGGCCGCGGAATTTTATCGAACTCTTGAAACAATTACGCGCGAAGGAATTCTTTAACTTAATTTATTAACGGGACGTTTCCTATTTTACGAAGTTTTTAGAACAAAACATAGAAGAGTATACAATATCTAAACTACAGAAGCAAAATAAGACACATTCACGAAACAATCCCAACTCGAAGTTTGTTTCCTCTTTTATGAAGTTTTTAGAACAAAAACTAGAATTATTACAGCAAAATTTATTACAATATACAGTATTTGAACTATAAAAACAAAATAGTCTACGGTTCATAGGCGAAAGTAACAAAAACGTGCCAAATCCACTAGCTTGTACGAGTTAGAACGATCTTAATCTAATTTCCATACTCTTCAAAAGGTATACGAAGAAATGAAATGCAACCGTTCGCGGAACTTATCGATATTGATTATTGTACCGTTTATATACTTATATTGATCGTATACAGCGATGCAAAACTCCCGTCGAATACCGTATTGTCTTTCAGCGGATAATCCAAGTAACTTGACCCTTCGAACTCGAAACTTTCTCGCTGGAAGCTGGAACACCTCGACGTAATATTTCTCGTCGCAAGTGTAGTTCGTACAGTTACCTTGGTATGTCGCTCGTTCGTTACGATTTCCCATGTTTTCTCACGTCTTATCGAGACACGATATTTCGATCTCCAGAGAAATTAGAATAAATTAGGCGGCGAGTGGGTGCAAAGGCTTAATAAATATTTCCACCCAGATCGCGTCGGGCGTACCTACAACGTATCGCGAAAACAAATCTCCGATACGTCGATCGTTCCAGATGGCGTGCACTGGAACGCACATCTATATAAGTTCAATGGAATTGTAATATTGCGAAATTACCGCTTTTTTTATTATCAAAGGAAAATCACTCGGTTGTGTATCAAGGGCGTACGATATTATTATGCGCGTTTACCGCACTTGGAACGATTCGAGTTATATCACGATAACCAGATGTTGTACCCCACGATCGATCTGCGTTTTCCATGAATCGATCGTTCGGTGTACGGCGGGAGATACGCGCGGAACTCCCCGAAAGATACACGCGAAATCGTTTCTGTCGTTGAATTTCCGCTACGCGACACGGAAGCGGGTCGCGACGAGGAGGAACAAACAGGTGGAGATCGAACTCCAATAATCGTTGGTTCACGATCACGTGAACCGCGCACACCCATTGGCGTGTCGTGATTTTTTCCCGGCGTATTAACAATTCAAATAAGATTGCCACAATATCACGTACCGGAGGCCTGCCTGGCTGGTGACCAATAAGATCATCGACTGTTAGAGAGAAAAATCATCGACTGATTGCGTGTTAACTGTCCACACGGAGGAATTATGGGCACGGATGACGTTCGTTAAGAAATGCATATCACGATCGAACGCTTCGAAGGAAATATATATATGTAGGTTGGATTATGTACCGGAGAGTACGGTTTCGCGTAGGATCGCGTAATTACCGTTGCACACGAAGGGAAAGGTAATCCAAGGGTAAGTAGAAGAACTACCCTCGAGGAGTCTCGGGAACGATTTCGAGGCGGAACGAGGGAAGGTAAGAGGATTTACTTACGGATTTATTTTATTCCCTTTCTATTGTAATTAAGTTCCGATACGGGGTGCTCTATATACCGATCGAGGGCGAGAAGAATAAGGGAGATCGACTTTCTACAAGTTGCGTTTCAATTATTCTTCACCGAGTCGCTACTATTACGGAAGAGCACGATGTTCTATTATTATTAAAAATAATATTGTCCTCTCGAATATATATTTTTATCAACTGGAACGGATCACGAGTTTCGAATTTTTATTCGTAACGCCGCTCAAAATTTACCAGAATTAGTCTACGATACTGGAATCGATTAAGGAGATCTTTGAAAGAACAAAGCTTCGAAGGATACAAAGTACACGGAAAAGGATACAAGCGTGAAACAATTTAGTTCAATATTGAATACGGAAAAGCCTTGAAGAAGGAATAAAGTTCACCCGGTTAAACGTTGCATACCGTTGATGTTTTAGCATAATGTATGATAAAACGGTCCATATCACGCGATTTCTATTATGGCTCTCGCTACTCGAGAGTCCATTGTAAATATATTACTTAGTAGCGATGCAACTACGTATAGCCATAGAAATTTAATGTTTCATTCGAGGGAAATATTAAAGGTCAATCTCTGTGTAAACATTTTACTAAAAGTTAATGTAACTATCGCGATATTGTATTAACAGTCTCCTTGATGGAATAACGCACGTGATATTATGGTGCAGGTAATACAATTTATGTTCGTTCATTGTCGACTATAAGATACTTTGAATAATAATAAGCGATCAAGTATCCAATTTTGGCTACCTTGCTTCTTCTTACGCTTGCATCACACTCGTGCTGTTACATTTGGGTATCGATTTGCGATTCTCGTGTTTGTGGTATTGATTAATTACAACAGCAACAATACTTTCAACGTAAATACACCTTTGCGTACGAAAGAGAAGATAAAAATGAAAAGAAGAGGGAAAGCCTAGAGGACTCTATATCTGTTTTATGTAGAATTTAGGAAAGCTACATTATATTACGAAATTATTTTATAACGAGAAACAGTATATAAGATGATACGATCTGTTCGTAGAAATTGATGGTAAAGAGAGTACTTGCGAGAACGAGATCGGATAAAAAGCCCTCTGCTGACGATTACGAGAAATATCAACGCAGTATTCTATGATTCGCATGCCATCTTATAGCGTATCATATAACTTGTACACTTTCGTTTGCGCGTAGTAACCGATTATCGATTGTTACCATTGCCACAAACGAGAGATAAAATTGGAGGTCCTCGAGCCCAGATTCCTATTAGGTAGGTACATCGGAAAACAAAGAACGAAGAACGAAAAGGACTCTCTCATCGCAGCCGCCGCGGGATCTTTAGCTAAGCTAAGACTAAGTTAGTTTTAAGGCCACCATGTACGAATATCTGTGCTCTGCCGAGGAATTGTTCAATCTTTAGCTTATTTTTGCTCGCTTCCTCGTCCCACAGTCCGGCCACCTCTGCTTGTTGCATAAGCAAGTGACCGACCGTGTAGCTGGACCGAACGATCGATCGCCGTCTCTTCTGGTGCGTCCGCTTCCAGAGTCAGGTATTGCGAACACAGAGGGAGGTTTTACCTCTGTCTCTGTGGAAGTCATCGATCGCAGGAGAGGACCTTCTCTTCTGTAATTCTTCGTGAGTCGTGGCTCCCGACGCGAAGTTGTGGGGAAATGGGGCGCTCCTTTCGGCGGCGTCGGCCACTTCCTCCCGAATTGGGCCCACTTAGGGGAAACGGGACCGACCTAGTAGGACCAACTCCACGGTTCGCGTCGCGTCCTCCTCAATTTTGCCTCGTTTTGCTCGACGATGTAATTCCTTGGCAGAATTAAACAAGGGGATCGAAGGAACATTGATTCCTTCCATCTCCTTGGTTTAGTAATTTCGTTTGTTCTGCGTATCGAGAAAGATCGATGGAACTTTGATTCCATCTATCTCTCTCCGGGTCTCCGCTCGCAGCAACCTCCACGTGGTGAGACCTGGTAATCGGTACTACTCGCGACGTGTGCCAATTATTCGTCATGAGTAGTACCGAGCTAATTGGCTGTGAATTTAGAATAGCTTTCACCGTTTACATTATAAGAATTAAACAAATATAAAATTAATGTATTGAATAAACTATCATTACTTTCCATGTTTCCTGACACGATGGAATATGTCCGAAACTCTTTACTTGGAAAAATTGTTCATCGCAAATAATGCCGAGCTAATCGGCTATGTTTACACTAATTAGTTTATATATAAGAATAAATTTCATATTGTAACATAGACAAATTTTTGTGACGCATAAGAATGTATGATACTTAAAGTATGACAATGAAAAGTAGGAATATGTTTGTAATTGGAAGAAGTATGTATGATATATTAAATAAACCAAATATATTCAAAATATTTCGACTTTTTTTAATTACAACTTTCCTTTGCCAATCCTGCATCGCTGTGAATCATTCAAGCAACGATTGAATGACGTCATTTCTAACAGTCGTCGAAAAAGGAATACCTCCTCCAGTATCATGTGCTCCTGATACCAAAGTTTCAAAATCGCCGAAAAGTATTAGCAAAAGTTCAGAAATTCGTTCGAAAGTACCGCAAAATCTCAATTCGAGGAAATTCTTCGAATTTAACGCCAGCTTTAAGAATTCGTAAAACAGTGCCATCTCCACGCTTATCGTATACCTGACACCAAGTGTCCCAAAATCGTCCATTTTCTACAATTTATGCGTAAATTTTAACCTTTGGAATCGAGAGAACACTGTCGCCGAGGTATGCATTTCGATTTTTCAAGTATTAATCCAATGTTAAATTGATATATCTAACACACAATTATTACTTTCCATGCTTTAAAATTTTATGATATACGTTTTAACATCGAGTCTCGAACAAAATCAATTTCTATAAGTTTCTTAATCATTTTTAATGCGTAAATAAGATGCACATTGTTTAATTAATATTGGGAACATGCATAAATATTAGTAACAATCACGGAAATGAAGAAACATTCACCGAAATCGTTCGCCTTCGCAGATTTCACAATATCTTGATGTTTATTTATTACAATTATTAACAATTGTCGTAAAACCATAGTTTAAACAAGTATTAACAATGTCCTAGTATAAATAATGGCTTAAAAGCCATCAATTCCTTGAAATAATCGTTAGATCGAACAAAGACAATCGAAGTAATCGTGCGATAAAATAAATGAATATTTCTCGACATATCGAAAACATAGTTTGTATATATGCATATATATTCCGAACGCTCAGTGACACACATATGTCACACGGCGATGACGTGAGTTGCCATCTACTGGAGAATAGGTAAACTACACTTAAGGTGTGAAAACACCTGGCGGAGAAACGCTCAAGTTTGTTGAGGAATTGTTCTTATTTCCACCAATAGATAGCGCCACGAGCATAATTTACCGACATTACAGATAAGTATTTCCATTTGTATGGTATTCCCTACCGTGCAATAAAATAACTAAATATTTCTGTACAAAGTTTCGTACGTATCATCATTCGAATAAACGTAAAATTAAACGAAATCAGCGTAAAGAAATTTCTCTGCATTCTAGACTTCCTTTATACATTTAAAAAAGTCTTTGGTACCTCGAAATCATGGCTACACGTATCGATTATCAACTCACAAGGGTTTATCACGATGATTTTTCTATATAGAAAAGCGATTAATCGAAATTCAGCACGTTTGAGTAAAAAATACAACTTCTACGCGTATTGTGTAAATTAGAAGAATTAAACAAATGTTAAATTAATGTATCTAATGAACAATTGTTACTTTCCATGCTTAAAAATTTTACGAAACACGCTTTAACATCGAGTATCGATGAAAATCAATTTCTATAAGTTTCTTAATTAATTGCAATACATAAATAAGATGCACATTGTTTGATCAATATTGGGAACATGCATAAATGTTAGTAACAATCGCGGCAATGAATAAACATTCACCGAAACCGTTCGCCTTCGAAGATTTCGCAATATCTTGATGTTTATTTATCATATTTATTAACAACCGTCGTAGGACCGTAGATTAAACAATTATTAACAATGTCCTAGTATAAATAACGGCTTAAAATATCTTTCGTTGAAATATTCTTTGTTCGCGAAGGAATTTTTCGCTGAGATCCAACTGACATTTTCAAGGCTACAGGTATCGATTATCTATTCACAAGTCCTCATCGCGATGATTTTTCTATCTAAAAAAGCGATTAATTGAATTTCAGCACTTTTATGTAAAAAACACAACTTCTACGCGTATTGTGTAAATTATAAGAATTAAACAAATGATAAATTAATGTATTTAATGAACAATTGTTACTTTCCATGCTTAAAAACTTTACGAAACACGTTTTAACATCGAGTATCGATCAAAATCAATTTCTATAAGTTTCCTAATTAATTGCAATACATAAATAAGATGCACATTGTTCGATCAATACTAGGAACATGCATAAATGTTAGTAACAATCGCGGAAATGAACAAACATTTACCGAAACCGTTTGCCTTCGAAGATTTCGCAATATCTTGATGTTTATTTATCATATTTCTTAACAACCGTCGTAGGACCGAAGATTAAACAATTATTAACAATGTTCTAGTATAAATAATGGCTAAAAAGCAATCAATTTGTTGAAATATTCGATTAGATCGAACAAAGACAATGAAAGTAACGGTAAGTGACCTTGCGGAGGGTATATAAGGAGCCCCCGGTTGTTTAAAATTTCATTCTTCCTGGAGCCTCCGAGGTGGACGGATCTCTTCGTTTTAGGTTTATGGAAGGGGGGCCCCCCCACCTTGGTAACCGGTACTGGCCGCCGGTAGGCGGTAGTCAGTACTGGCGACCACTCTGTCAATCCTTTCTTTTTTTTTTTAATTATTTCTTTGTCTAATTCATTTCATTTGTACTCTGATTTTAATTTCTACTTATTCTGACATGTTTATTTTTTTCCACTAACCAAATTCATTTCTATTTTCTATTATGCCATGACTTTAGGTTTCTCTTAGGTTTCTCCTAGATACGTTCTCTTAGATGTATCGGAAAACGAAGAACCAAGAACGAAGAGGACTGATGTATTACATCCTCCGCGGGACTGTTAATTCTAAGTATAGACTAAGGTAGTTTCAAGGTCACCATGTACGAATATCTGTGATCTGCCGAGCAATTATCCAATCTTTAGCTTCTTTTTGCTCGCTTGCCCGTATTTCAGTCCGGCCACCTCTGCTTGTTGCATAAGCAAGTGACCGGCCGTGGAGGTGGACCGAACGCTCGATCGCCGTCTCTTCTGGTGCGTCCGCTTTGAGAGAGAATATGCTGTGAACACAGGGGCAGGTGTTCGCACCAGTCCCTGCGGAAGCCCTTGTGCCACAAGACCCTCTCTTCGTCATCCTCCGTAAGTCAGGCCCACGCTCTGCGTGGCTCCTGACGCGGAGTTGGGAGAAACGGGGCACTCCACGGAGTGGACGGCGTCGCGCATTTCCTTGAGAATCGGGCCCACTGAGGGGAAACGGGACCGACCTAGTAGGAGCAACTCCACGGTTCGTGTCGCGAATTTCCCAATTTTTGCCTAATTTTTCCATAATGTAATTGCTCGGCAGAATTAAACAAGGGGATCGAAGGAACATTGATTCCTTCTATCTCTGCAGTTAGAATAAGTTAGTTTTAAGGCTGTGATCTGCCAAGCAATTATCCAATCTTTAGCTTCATTTTGCTCGCTTCCTCGTTCCTCGGTCCGGTCACCACTGCTTCTTGTACAAGCAAGTGGCCGGCCGTGTAAGTAGTCCGAACGGTCTATCGCCGTCTCTTCCGGTGTGTCCTCTTCCAGAGGGGGCATGTTGCGAGCACAGGAGCAGGCATTTTTGCCGGTCCCTGCGAAAGCCTCCAAAATAAGACCCTCTCGTCGTAAAGATGGAGAAACGGGGCACTCCTCGAGGGGAGTGGTAGGCGTCGTTCGTTTTCTCTGGAATCGGAACCACGGAGGGGAAACGGAATAGACCCAGTAGGACCAACTGCACGGTTCGTGTCGCGTCTTTCCCAATTTTGCCTAATTTTTCCATAATGTAATTGCTCGGCAGAACTAAACGAGGAGATCGAAGGAACATTGATTCCTTCCATCTCTTTGGTTTAGTATCTTCGTTTGTATCGCGTGTCGAGGGAGATCGATGGAACTTTGATTCCATCTATCTCTCTCCGGGTCTCCGCTCGCAGCAACCTCCACGTGGTGAGACCTGGTAATCGGTATTACTCGCTGTGAGTAATATCGAGCTAATTGGCTGCGAATTTAGAATGGTTATTTAAGATAAGAAGAAGTTGAATACCTTGAAAAGTAAGATTTTTATAGTGCGTATGAATGCTTGAGTATGTTAATTAAGCGAAAGAATGAGGTTGTATCACCGATGTATTAATATCTTTCAATAAAGTCATTTTTAGTAACAACAAAAGCTTCTTTTTAGTCATTATTTGCCTCCGATTCCTTAACCGGATCCTATAAAATTGCCAAATTACCAAAGTACAAAATCATCGAAAAATTTGGCCAAAGATCAAAAATTTATTCGAAAATCAAGCAAAATCTCAATTCGCAAAAACTTTTGGAATTTTACGTCATTTCCCAAAATCACCGGAATAAGAATACCTTCTCGAGTATCATGTCCTCCCGTTACCAAAGCCAAAAATTGACGCAAAATCTCAATTCGCGGAAATTCTTGGAATTTTACGACATTTCCAACAAACCCCGAATAAGGATACCTTCTCGAGTATCATATTCTCCTGCTAGCAAAGCCCAAATTCGACGACAGATCTAGCAAAATTTCGGAAATTCATTTGAAAATCCCGCAGAATCTCAATTTGCAGAAATTCTTAGAATTTGACGTCATTTCTAGGAATCCGCGAAATCGTGGCACTTCCTCGCGTATCGTATACTCCTGACAACAAGAGTCCCAACATTGAACATTTTCTACAATTAATGTCTGAATTTCATCCTTTGGTATGAGGAGAACACTCTCGCCAAGGAAGTATGCATTTCGATTTTTCAAGTACTAATCAAATGTTACATCGATATATCTAATAGACAATTATTACTTTCCATATTTTAAAACTTTAAGAAACATCTCTTTATTTCGGAGCTCGATCAAAATCAATTTCTATAAGTTTCTTAATTAATTGCAATACACAAATAATTAGCACATTGTTCGATCAATATTGGCAACATGCAAAAATGTTAGTAACAACCGCGGAAACGAACAAACATTCAACGAAACCGTTCGCCTTCGCAAATTTAGCAATATCTTGACGTTTATTTATCATAATTATTAACAAGCGTCGTGGGATCGTAGATTAAACAATTATTAACATTGTTCTAGTGTAAATAATGGCTTGAAAGTCATCACTTTCTGGAAATATTTGTTAGATCGATCAAAGACAATCGAAGTAACCGTGCGATAAAATAAATGAATATTTCTCTACATATCGAAATTATAGTTTGCATTTATGAATATACATTCTGAACGCTCAGTGCCACACATATGTCACACGGCAATGAAATGGGTTGCCATCTACTAGAGAATAGGTGAACTACACTTAAGGTGTGAAAACACCTGGCGGAGAAACGCTCAAGTTTGTTGAGGAATTGTTCTTATTTCCACCAATAGATAGAGCCACGAGCTTAATTTACCGACATTACAGATAAGTAATTCCATTTGTATGGTATTCCCTACGGTGCAATAAAATAAATAAATATTTCTATACAAAGTTTCGTATGTATCATCTTTCGAATAAATGTAAAGTTAAACGAAATCAGCGTAATAAAATTTCTCTGCATTCTAGCCTTCCTTTATATATTTAAAAAAATCTTTGATACCTCGAAATCATGCCTACACGTCTCGATTATCGTTTCACAAGTGTTTATCACGATGATTTTTCTATATAGAAAAGCGATTAATCGAAATTCAGCACGTTTGAGTAAACAATACAACTTCAACGCGTATTGTGTAAATTATGAGAATTAAATGTATGTTAAATTATTGCATTAAATAGACAATTAGTACTTTCCATGCTTTAAAACTTTACGAAACAAGGTTTTACTTTGAATCTCGATCAAAATCAATTTCTATAAGTATAAACATTTATAATGCATAAATAAGATACATATTGTTCGATTAATATTGGGAACATGCGTAAATGTTATTAAAAATCGCGGAAATGTACAAACATTCACCGAAACCGTTCGCCTTTGCAGATATCGCAATTTCTTGAAGTTTATTTATCATACTTCTTAACAATCGTCGTGGGACCGTAGATTAAACAATTATTAACAATGTTCTAGTATAAATAATGGCTTGAAAGTCGTCACTTTCTGGAAATATTTGTTAAATCGAACAAAGACAATCGAAGTAACCGTGGGATAAAATAAATGAATATTTTTCTACATATTGAAATTGTAGTTTGTATTCATGCACATACAATCTGAACGCTCAGTGACACACATATGTCACACGGCAATGAAAGGGGTTGCCATCTACTAGAGAATAGGTAAACTACACTTAAGGAGTGAAAACACCTGGTGGAGAAACACTCAAGTTTGTCGAGGAATTGTTCTGAATTTTATCGATAGACAGCGCCACGAGCATAAATTTACCGACATTAAAGATAAGTAATTCCATTTGTATGATATTCCCTACCGTGCGATAAAATAAATAAATATTTCTCTACATATCGAATTATTGTTTGTATGCATGCAAATATAATCGGAACGCGCAATTCCAAACATTTGTAACGTGGTAATTATATGGGTTGCCGCCCCTTGGAGAACATACTTGTTAATTTTCGCGATTATGACTAACATTTATGCATGTTCTCACTATTAATCGAACAATTTGTATCTTATTTATGCATTATAAATGATTATACTTATAGAAATTAATTTTCATCGAGATTCAAAGTAAGAACTCCTTTAGTAATGTTTCAAAGCATGAAAAGTAATAATTATCTATTTAGTGCAATAGTTTAACATTTATTTAATTCTCATAATTTACACAATACGCGTAGAAGTTGTATTTTTTACTGAAACGTGCTGAATTTCGATTAATCGCTTTTCTATATAGAAAAATCATCGTGATAAACACTTGTGAGTCGATAATCGATACGTGTAGCCTGGATTTCGAGGTATCAAAGATTTTTTTAAATGTATAAAGGAAGGCTAGAATGCAGAGAAATTTCATTACGCTAATTTCGTTTAACTTTACATTTATTCGAAAGATGATACATACGAAACTTTGTACAGAAATATTTATTTATTTTATTGCACCGTAGGGAATACCATACAAATGGAATTACTTATCTGTAATGTCGGTAAATAATGCTCGTGGCGCTCTCTATTAGTGGAAATAAGAACAATTCCTCAACAAACTTGAGCGTTTCTCCGCCAGGTGTTTTCACGCCTTAATCGCCGTGTGACATATGTGTGTCACTGAGCGTTCGGAATACATATCCATATATACAAACTATTTTTTCGATATGTAGAGAAATATTCATTTATTTTATCGCATGGTTACTTCGATTGTCTTTGTTCGATCTAACGAATATTTCAAGGAATTGATGGCTTTTAAGCCATTATTTATACTAGAACATTGTTAATAATTGTTTAATCTACGGTCCCACGACGATTGTTAATAAATATGATAAATAAACATTAAGAAATTACGAAATCTGCGAAGGCGAACGGTTTCGGTGAATGGTTGTTCATTTCCGCGATTGTTACTAACATTTACGCTGGTTCCCAATATTAATCGAACAATTTGTATCTTATTTATGCATTATAAATGATTATACTTATAGAAATTAATTTTCATCGAGATTCAAAGTAAGAACTCCTTTAGTAATGTTTCAAAGCATGAAAAGTAATAATTATCTATTTAGTGCAATAGTTTAACATTTATTTAATCCTCATAATTTACACAATACGCGTAGAAGTTGTATTTTTTACTGAAACGTGCTGAATTTCGATTAATCGCTTTTCTATATAGAAAAATCATCGTGATAAACACTTGTGAGTCGATAATCGATACGTGTAGTCTGGATTTCGAGGTATCAAAGATTTTTTTAAATGTATAAAGGAAGGCTAGAATGCAGAGAAATTTCATTACGCTAATTTCGTTTAACTTTACATTTATTCGAAAGATGATACATACGAAACTTTGTACAGAAATATTTATTTATTTTATTGCACCGTAGGGAATACCATACAAATGGAATTACTTATCTGTAATGTCGGTAAATAATGCTCGTGGCGCTCTCTATTGGTGAAAATAAGAACAATTCCTCAACAAACTTGAGCGTTTCTCCGCCAGGTGTTTTCACACCTTAATCGCCGTGTGACATATGTGTGTCACTGAGCGTTCGGAATACATATCCATATATACAAACTATTTTTTCGATATGTAGAGAAATATTCATTTATTTTATTGCATGGTTACTTCGATTGTCTTTGTTCGATCTAACGAATATTTCAAGGAATTGATGGCTTTTAAGCCATTATTTATACTAGAACATTGTTAATAATTGTTTAATCTACGGTCCCACGACGATTGTTAATAAATATGATAAATAAACATTAAGAAATTACGAAATCTGCGAAGGCGAACGGTTTCGGTGAATGGTTGTTCATTTCCGCGATTGTTACTAACATTTACGCTGGTTCCCAATATTAATCGAACAATTTGTATCTTATTTATGCATTATAAATGATTATACTTATAGAAATTAATTTTCATCGAGATTCAAAGTAAGAACTCCTTTAGTAATGTTTCAAAGCATGAAAAGTAATAATTATCTATTTAGTGCAATAGTTTAACATTTATTTAATTCTCATAATTTACACAATACGCGTAGAAGTTGTATTTTTTACTGAAACGTGCTGAATTTCGATTAATCGCTTTTCTATATAGAAAAATCATCGTGATAAACACTTGTGAGTCGATAATCGATACGTGTAGCCTGGATTTCGAGGTATCAAAGATTTTTTTAAATGTATAAAGGAAGGCTAGAATGCAGAGAAATTTCATTACGCTAATTTCGTTTAACTTTACATTTATTCGAAAGATGATACATACGAAACTTTGTACAAAAATATTTATTTATTTTATTGCACGGTAGGGAATACCATACAAATGGAATTACTTATCTGTAATGTCGGTAAATTATGCTCGTGGCGCTCTCTATTGGTGGAAATGAGAACAATTCCTCAACAAACTTGAGCGTTTCTCCACCAGGTGTTTTCACACCTTAAGTGTAGTTTACCTATTCTCTAGTAGATGGCAACCCACTTCATTGCCGTGTGACATATGTGTGTCACTGAGCGTTCACATATATATTTGCATATATACAAACTATAATTTCGATATGTAGAGAAATATTCATTTATTTTATCGCACGGTTACTTCGATTGTCTTTGTTCGATCTAACAAATATTTCCAGAAAGTAATGACATTCAAGCCATTATTTATACTAGAACATTGTTAATAATTGTTTAATCTACGGTCCCACGACGATTGTTAATAAATATGATAAATAAACATCATGAAATTGCGAAATCTGCGAAGGCGAACGGTTTCGGTGAATGTTTGTTCATTTCCGCGATTGTTACTAACATTTACGCATGTTCCCAGTATTAATCGAACAATGTGCATCGTATTTATGCATTAAAAATGATTGATTCGCCTATAGCAATTGATTTTGATCGAACTTCAAAGTAAAGAGATGTTTCTTAAAGTTTTAAAACATGGAAAGTAATAATTGTCTATGAGATATATCAATTTAACATTTGATTAATACTTGAAGAATCGAAATTTTTGGTATTTTCCTGATACCAAAGGTTGAAATTCAGGCATAAATTTTAGAAAATGTTTGATTTTGGGACTCTTGGTGTCAGTGTACGATATGCGAGGAGGTGGCACGAATTCGCGGATTCTTAGAATTGACGTCAAATTCCAAGAATTTCCGCGAATCGGAATTTTGTTGGACTTTCGAACGAATTTCTGAATCATGGATCCCGATTTTCTTTGTATCAGGAGAACATGATAGTCGAGGACATATAGTTTTAAGCAGTTTTAGCAGTTTGATAGGATCGGGTTAAAGAAATGGAAACAAACAATGGACAAAAATAAAGTTTCTGCTGTCAGTGAAATTGATTGTATTTCAATACATCAATTCATCGGAAATACAATCGCTTTCCTTCGATCCATTAACATATTCGCACTTTCATACGCATTACAAAAATGTTGTTCTTTAAAGTACTCTACTTGTGGAAAGTACTGTACCGTAAAGTACTCTACTGTACCGTAAAAATTACTAATCTAAACTCGCAGCCGATTAGCTCGGTACTACCCACGACGAATAATTATTGTTCGTCGCGAGTAATACCGATTACCAGGTCTCACCACGTGGAGGTTGCTGCGAGCGGAGACCCGGAGAGAGATAGATGGAATCAAAGTTCCATCGATCTCCCTCGACACGCGATACAAACGAAGTTACTAAACCAAAGAGATGGAAGGAATCAATGTTCCTTCGATCTCCTCGTTTAGTTCTGCCAAGCAATTACATTATGGAAAAATTAGGCAAAATTGGAAAAGACGCGACACGAACCGTGCAGTTGGTCCTACTAGGTCGGTCCCGTTTCCCCTCAGTGGGCCCGATTAAAGAGGAAATGCACGACGCCGTCCACTCCTTGGAGTGCCCCGTTTCTCCCAACTCCGCGTCAGGAACCACGCAAAGCGTGGACCTAACTTACGAAGGATGACGAAGAGAGGGTCTTATGGCACAGGGCTTCCACAGGGACCGATGCGAACACCTGCCCCTGTGTTCGCAGCATGTTCTCTCTGGAAGCGGACGCACCAGAAGAGACGGCGATCGACCGTTCGGACCACTTACACGGCCGGTCACTTGCTTATGCAACAAGCAGTGGTGACCGGGCTGAGGAACGAGGAAGCGAGCAAAAATAAGCTAAAGATTGAATAATTGCTTGACAGATAACAGATATTTGTACACGGTGTCCTTAAAATTAACTTATTCCAAGCTTAACTAAAGATCCCACGGCGGTTGCGACGATAGTGTCCTCTTCGTTCTTCGTTCTTCGTTCTTCGTTCTTCGTTCTTCGTTCTTCGTTCTTCGGTGTGCCTACCTAAGAGAAACCTAAAGTCAAGGCATGATAGAAAAATGATAGAAAATAGAAATGAAGTTGATTAGTGATTAAATACAGTCATGCAGTAACAAAGGAAATAAAGGCAAGAATGACAAAGAAATAAACATGGAAAAACAAGTACAAAGTAAAATCAGAGAACAAATAAAATAAATTACAGGAAGAAACAATTAAAAACCAAAGAAAGGATTGAGAGAATGGTCGCCAGTACTGACCACCGCCTATCGGCGGCCAGTACCGGTTACCAAGGTGGGGGTCCCCCTTCCATAAACCTAAAACGAAGAGATCCGTCCACCTCGGAGGCTCCAGGAAGAATGAAATTTTAAACAACCGGGGGCTCCTTATATACCCTCCGCAAGGTCACTTACCGTTTCTTTCATTGTCTTTGTTCGATCTAATCGAAATCTTCGAAGGCGAACGGTTTCGGTGAATGTTTGTTCATTTCCGCGATTGTTACTAACATTTATGCATGTTTCCAGTATTGATCGAACAATGTGCATCTTATTTATGTATCGCAATTAATTAAGAAACTTATAGAAATTGATTTTGATCGAGACTCGATGTTAAAATGTGTTTCGTAGAGTTTTAAAGCATGGAAAGTAACAATTGTTCATTAAATACATTAATTTAACATTTGTTTAATTCTTATAATTTACACAATACGCGTAGAAGTTGTGTTTTTTACTTAAAAGTGGCGGAATTCAATTAATCGCGTTTTTAGATAGAAAAATCATCGCGATGAAGATTTGTGAATCGATAATCGATACCTGAAGCCTTGAAAATGTCAGTTGGATCTCAGCGAAAAATTCCTTCGCGAACAAAGAATATTTCAACGAAATGAAATTTTAAGCCATTATTTATACTAGGACATTGTTAATAATTTTCTAAAGTATGGTCCTACGACGGTTGTTAATAAATATGATAAATAAACATCGAGATTTTGCGAAATCTGAAAGACGAACGGTTTCGGTGAATGTTTGTTCATTTCCGCGATTGTTACTAACATTTATACATGTTCCGAACATTTATCTTACAATATGCATCTTATTTATGCATTAAATATGATTGATTCGCCTACAGCAATTAATTTTGACCGAGATTCGAGGTACGAACGTGTTTCTTAATGTTTCAAGGCATGGAAAGTAACAATTGTTTATTAGATACATTAATTTAACATTTGTTTCGTTCTTATAATTTTCGGATTACGCGTGGAAGCTGTATTCTTGATGTAAAAGCGTCGAAATTCAATTAATCGCTTTTCTAGATAGAAAAATCATCGTGATGGACGTTTGTGAATCGATAAACATTTCCAGCCTTGACAATGTCGGTTCGATCTCAATAACAACAATTCCATCGCGAACAAAGAATATTTCAACGAAATGATATTTTAAGCCATTATTTATACTAAGACATTGTTAATAATTGTTTAATCTACGGTCCTACGACGGTTGTTAAAATATGATAAATAAACATCGAGATATTGTGAAATCTGGGAAGGCGAATTGCTTTAGCGAATGTTTATGTCTCTAGGCGAATGTTATAAACATTTTTCCACGTTCCGAACTTTTATGTTACAGTATGTGAATTAAATTTTATCGGAAAATTTAACTAAGAGTTTGGTATACATATACTTCTCCATTTTTTATGAAAATTAACATTTGTAAACTAATTAATGGTTTACACTGTAAAAGTTGGGAATAGTAATGTTACAAAATGCATTTTCTTTTGCATTGTAAATGAATAATTTGCTTATAAAGATTAATGTAGGTTGCAAATCGAGAAGTATATGAATATCAATATTTTGCTTTAATTTTCGAAATCAATTAATTTCTGAAAACTAACTAATGATTTATGATGCCTAAATAAGATTGGGAACATGCATAAATGTTAATAACATTCGCGTAAATAAACAAACATTCCCCGAAACCGTTCGTCTTCGCAAATTTCGCAACATCTCGATGTTTATTTATCATATTTTAACAACCGTCGTAGGACAGTAGATTAAACAATTATTAACAATGTCTTAGTATAAATAATGGCTTAAAATATCATTTCGTTGAAATATTCTTTGTTCGCGATGGAATTGTTGTTATTGAGATCGAACCGACATTGTCAAGGCAGAAAATGTTTATCGATTCACAAACGTCCATCACGATGATTTTACTATCTAGAAAAGCGATTAATTGAACTTCGACGCTTTTACATCAAGAATACAGCTTCCACGCGTAATCCGAAAATTATAAGAACGAAACAAA
This sequence comes from Ptiloglossa arizonensis, assembly GCF_051014685.1. NCBI lineage: Eukaryota > Metazoa > Arthropoda > Insecta > Hymenoptera > Colletidae > Ptiloglossa > Ptiloglossa arizonensis. The sequence goes on along the minus strand of NC_135053.1, from coordinate 7,766,743 downwards.
TGTTAAATTAATGTATCTAATAAACAATTGTAACTTTCCGTGCTTTGAAACATTAAGAAACACGTTTATACCTCGAATCTCGGTCAAAATTAATTGCTGTAGGCGAATCAATCATATTTAATGCATAAATAAGATGCATATTGTAAGATAAATGTTCGGAACATGTATAAATGTTAGTAACAATCGCGGAAATAAACAAACATTCTCCAAAACCGTTCGTCTTCGCAGATTTCGCAATATCTCGATGTTTATTTATCATATTTATTAACAACCGTCGTAGGACCATACTTTAGAAAATTATTAACAATGTCCTAGTATAAATAATGGCTTAAAATATCATTTCGTTGAAATATTCTTTGTTCGCGAATGAATTTTTCGCTGAGATCCAACTGACATTTTCAAGGCTACAGGTATCGATTATCGATTCACAAATCTTCATCGCGATGATTTTTCTATCTAAAAACGCGATTAATTGAATTCGGGCACTTTTATGTAAAAAACACAACTTCTACGCGTATTGTGTAAATTATAAGAGTTAAACAAATGCTAACTTAATGCATTTAATGAACAATTGTTACTTTCCATGCTTAAAAACTTTACGAAACACGTTTTAACATCGAGTCTCGATCAAAATCAATTTGTATAAGTTTCTTAATTAATTGCAATACATAAATAAGATGCACATTGTTCGATCAATATTGGGAACATGTATAAATGTTAGTAACAATCGCGGAAATGAACAAACATTCACCGAAACCGTTCGCCTTCGAAGATTTCGATTAGATCGAACAAAGACAATGAAAGAAACGGTAAGTGACCTTGCGGAGGGTATATAAGGAGCCCCCGGTTGTTTAAAATTTCATTCTTCCTGGAGCCTCCGAGGTGGACGGATCTCTTCGTTTTAGGTTTATGGAAGGGGGACCCCCACCTTGGTAACCGGTACTGGCCGCCGATAGGCGGTGGTCAGTACTGGCGACCATTCTCTCAATCCTTTCTTTGGTTTTTAATTGTTTCTTCCTGTAATTTATTTTATTTGTTCTCTGATTTTACTTTGTACTTATTTTTCCATGTTTATTTTTTTGTCATTCTTGCCTTTATTTCCTTTGTTACTGCATGACTGTATTTAATCACTAACTAACTTCATTTCTCTTTTCTATCTTTTTCTATCATGCCTTGACTTTAGGTTTCTCTTAGGTAGGCACACCGGAGAACGAAGAACGAAGAACGAAGAACGAAGAACGAAGAGGACACTATCGTCGCAACCGCCGTGGGATCTTTAGTTAAGCTTGGAATAAGTTAATTTTAAGGACACCGTGTACAAATATCTGTTATCTGTCAAGCAATTATCCAATCTTTAGTTTATTTTTGCTCGCTTCCTCGTATCTCCGTCCGGTCACCACTGCTTGTTGCATAAGCAAGTGACCGGCCGTGTAGGTGGTCCGAACGATCGATCGCCGTCTCTTCTGGTGCGTCCGCTTCCAGAGAGAACATGCTGCGAACACAGGGGCAGGTGTTCGCATCGGTCCCTGTGGAAGCCCTGTGCCATAAGACCCTCTCTTCGTCATCCTTCGTAAGTTAGGTCCACGCTTTGCGTGGTTCCTGACGCGGAGTTGGGAGAAACGGGGCACTCCAAGGAGTGGACGGCGTCGTGCATTTCCTCTTTAATCGGGCCCACTGAGGGGAAACGGGACCGACCTAGTAGGACCAACTGCACGGTTCGTGTCGCGTCTTTTCCAATTTTGCCTAATTTTTCCATAATGTAATTGCTTGGCAGAACTAAACGAGGAGATCGAAGGAACATTGATTCCTTCCATCTCTTTGGTTTAGTAACTTCGTTTGTATCGCGTGTCGAGGGAGATCGATGGAACTTTGATTCCATCTATCTCTCTCCGGGTCTCCGCTCGCAGCAACCTCCACGTGGTGAGACCTGGTAATCGGTATTACTCGCGACGAACAATAATTATTCGTCGTGGGTAGTACCGAGCTAATCGGCTGCGAGTTTAGAATAGTAATTTTTACGGTACAGTAGAGTACTTTACGTTACAGTACTTTCCACAAGTAAAGTACTTTAAAGAACAACATTTTTGTAATGAGTATGAAAGTGCGAATATGTTAATGGATCGAAGAAAAGCGATTGTATTTCCGATGAATTGATGTATTGAAATAAAATCAATTTCACTGACAACAGAAATTTTATTTTTGTCCATTATTTGTTTCCATTTCTTTAACCCGATCCTATCAAACTGCTAAAACTACTAAAACTATATGTCCTCGACTATCATGTTCTCCTGATACAAAGAAAATCGGGATCCATGATTCAGAAATTCGTTCGAAAGTCCAAAAAATTTCGATTCGCGGAAATTCTTGGAATTTTACAAGTCTAAGAATCCGCGAAATCGTGCCACTTCCTCGCATATCGTATACTGACACCAAGAGTCCAAAAATCAAACATTTTCTAAAATTTATGCCTGAATTTCAACCTTTGGTATCAGGAAAATACCAAAAATTTCGATTCTTCAAGTATTAATCAAATGTTAAATTGATATATCTCATAGACAATTATTACTTTCCATGCTTTAAAACTTTAAGAAACATCTCTTTACTTTGAAGTTCGATCAAAATCAATTGCTATAGGCGAATCAATCATTTTTGATGCATAAATACGATGCACATTGTTCGATTAATATTGGGAACCAGCGTAAATGTTAGTAACAATCGCGGAAATGAACAACCATTCACCGAAACCGTTCGCCTTCGCAGATTTCGTAATTTCTTAATGTTTATTTATCATATTTATTAACAATCGTCGTGGGACCGTAGATTAAACAATTATTAACAATGTTCTAGTATAAATAATGACTTAAAAGCCATCAATTCCTTGAAATATTCGTTAGATCGAACAAAGATAATCGAAGTAACCATGCGATAAAATAAATGAATATTTCTCTACATATCGAAAAAATAGTTTGTATATATGGATATGTATTCCGAACGCTCAGTGACACACATATGTCACACGGCGATTAAGGTGTGAAAACACCTGGCGGAGAAACGCTCAAGTTTGTTGAGGAATTGTTCTTATTTTCACCAATAGAGAGCGCCACGAGCATTATTTACCGACATTACAGATAAGTAATTCCATTTGTAGGGTATTCCCTACGGTGCAATAAAATAAATAAATATTTCTGTACAAAGTTTCGTATGTATCATCTTTCGAATAAATGTAAAGTTAAACGAAATTAGCGTAATGAAATTTCTCTGCATTCTAGCCTTCCTTTATACATTTAAAAAAATCTTTGATACCTCGAAATCCAGGCTACACGTATCGATTATCGACTCACAAGTGTTTATCACGATGATTTTTCTATATAGAAAAGCGATTAATCGAAATTCAGCACGTTTCAGTAAAAAATACAACTTCTACGCGTATTGTGTAAATTATGAGGATTAAATAAATGTTAAACTATTGCACTAAATAGATAATTATTACTTTTCATGCTTTGAAACATTACTAAAGGAGTTCTTACTTTGAATCTCGATGAAAATTAATTTCTATAAGTATAATCATTTATAATGCATAAATAAGATACAAATTGTTCGATTAATATTGGGAACCAGCGTAAATGTTAGTAACAATCGCGGAAATGAACAACCATTCACCGAAACCGTTCGCCTTCGCAGATTTCGTAATTTCTTAATGTTTATTTATCATATTTATTAACAATCGTCGTGGGACCGTAGATTAAACAATTATTAACAATGTTCTAGTATAAATAATGGCTTAAAAGCCATCAATTCCTTGAAATATTCGTTAGATCGAACAAAGATAATCGAAGTAACCATGCGATAAAATAAATGAATATTTCTCTACATATCGAAAAAATAGTTTGTATATATGGATATGTATTCCGAACGCTCAGTGACACACATATGTCACACGGCGATTAAGGTGTGAAAACACCTGGCGGAGAAACGCTCAAGTTTGTTGAGGAATTGTTCTTATTTTCACCAATAGAGAGCGCCACGAGCATTATTTACCGACATTACAGATAAGTAATTCCATTTGTAGGGTATTCCCTACGGTGCAATAAAATAAATAAATATTTCTGTACAAAGTTTCGTATGTATCATCTTTCGAATAAATGTAAAGTTAAACGAAATTAGCGTAATGAAATTTCTCTGCATTCTAGCCTTCCTTTATACATTTAAAAAAATCTTTGATACCTCGAAATCCAGGCTACACGTATCGATTATCGACTCACAAGTGTTTATCACGATGATTTTTCTATATAGAAAAGCGATTAATCGAAATTCAGCACGTTTCAGTAAAAAATACAACTTCTACGCGTATTGTGTAAATTATGAGAATTAAATAAATGTTAAACTATTGCACTAAATAGATAATTATTACTTTTCATGCTTTGAAACATTACTAAAGGAGTTCTTACTTTGAATCTCGATGAAAATTAATTTCTATAAGTATAATCATTTATAATGCATAAATAAGATACAAATTGTTCGATTAATATTGAGAACATGCATAAATGTTAGTCACAATCGCGAAAATTAACACGTATGTTCTCCAAGGGGCGGCAACCCATATAATTACCACGTTACAAATGTTTGGAATTGCGCGTTCCGAATATATTTGCATGCATACAAACAATAATTCGATATGTAGAGAAATATTTATTTATTTTATCGCACGGTAGGGAATATCATACAAATGGAATTACTTATCTTTAATGTCGGTAAATTTATGCTCGTGGCGCCATCTATTGATAAAATTCAGAACAATTCCTCGACAAACTTGAGCGTTTCTCCGCCAGGTGTTTTCACACCTTAAGTGTAGTTTACCTATTCTCTAGTAGATGGCAACCCCTTTCATTGCCGTGTGACATATGTGTGTCACTAAGCGTTCAGATTGTATGTGCCTGAATCAAACTACAATTTCGATATGTAGAGAAATATTCATTTATTTTATCCCACGGTTACTTCGATTGTCTTTGTTCGATTTAACAAATATTTCCAGAAAGTGACGACTTTCAAGCCATAATTTATACTAGAACATTGTTAATAATTGTTTAATCTACGGTCTCACGACGATTGTTAAGAAGTATGATAAATAAACTTCAAGAAATTGCGATATCTGCAAAGGCGAACGGTTTCGGTGAATGTTTGTACATTTCCGCGATTTTTAATAACATTTACGCATGTTCCGAATATTAATCGAACAATATGTATCTTATTTATGCATTATAAATGTTTATACTTATAGAAATTGATTTTGATCGATATTCAAAATAAAAACTTGTTTCGTAAAGTTTTAAAGCATGGAAAGTACTAATTGTCTATTTAATGCAATAATTTAACATACATTTAATTCTCATAATTTACACAATACGCGTAGAAGTTGTATTGTTTACTCAAACGTGCTGAATTTCGATTAATCGTTTTTCTATATAGAAAAATCATCGTGATAAACACTTGTGAATCGGTAATCGAGACGTGTAGGCATGTTTTCGAGGTATCAAAGATTTTTTTAAATATATAAAGGAAGGCTAGAATGCAGAGAAATTTCATTACGCTGATTTCGTTTAACTTTACATTTATTCGAAAGATGATACATACGAAACTTTTTACAGAAATATTTATTTATTTTATTGCACCCTAGGGAATACCATACAAATGGAATTACTTATCTGTAATGTCGGTAAATTAAGCTCGTGGCTCTATCTATTGGTGGAAATAAGAACAATTCCTCAACAAACTTGAGCGTTTCTCCGCCAGGTGTTTTCACACCTTAAGTGTAGTTCACCTATTCTCTAGTAGATGGCAACCCATTTCATTGCCGTGTGACATATGTGTGTCACTGAGCGTTCAGAATGTATATGCATAAATACAAACTATAATTTCGATATGTAGAGAAATATTCATTTATTTTATCGCACGGTTACTTCGATTGTCTTTGATCGATCTAACAAATATTTCCAGAAAGTGATGACTTTTAAGCCATTATTTATACTAGGACATTGTTAATACTTATTTAAGCTATGGTCTTACGACGATTGTTAATGATTATGATAAATAAACATCAAGATATTGTGAAATCTGCGAAGGCGAACGATTTACGCATGTTCCTAATATTAATCCAACAGTGTGCATCTTATTTATGCATTAAAACTGATTAAGAAACTTATAGAAATTGATTTTGCTCGAGACTCGATGTTAAAACGTATTTCATAAAGTTTTGAAGCATGGAAAGTAATAATTGTCTTTGTGGTACATTAATTTATCCTTTGTTTAATTCTTAGTATTTACACAATACGCGCAGAAGTTGTATTTTTTACTCAAAAGTGCCGAAATTCAATTAATCGCTTTTCTAAATAGAAAAATCATCGTGATGAACACTTGTGAATCGATAATCGATATGAGGCGGCCTATGGGATAGAAGCTTATACTATTGTAATCACGCAGGTTTCTACTTTCAAATGTAAATAGGAATTGTCCATTTTTTTTTTTATTTCTTTTTTAGACAATATAGATTAGAAGGTAGATTAGAAGGAGACGCAAGGACACGGGAGAGTCCTATAATAGACAGCACTGAACTACTTCATGCGTAGAATCTCTTTCGTTGTGTAAGTTGTATAAATTTTTTATTCTCTGTCTCGAGATATTTAAAGCTAAAAACAATTTGTTAATCTTTTACTTAATTAATGTTCAAGAATTAGCACCGATTCAAATTTAATACTAAAGACGTTTCTAAGTTCATATAAGATGAATCATAATTGTATTAAAATATTCCTCCCAAGGTATATGAAATACATAAAACTTTTTTAGGTCAATTTATACATAGTGTACCAAGTCCATTTTATAGTAAGAAAAGAAGTACCAATACATAAATTTTTACATACTATTGTATCTTATGAATTATATTCTGCGTATGTTTTTCATATATTTTCCATAGTAGCATACGTTAGAAATACATCAAATTTACTGTGTTATTTTAGTAATTACAAACAGGCTATCGATGAAAAATGTAACCCTTTGTAAAATCGAAAATAGTTAGCCGAAACAAGTGAAATCTTGCTTATTTTCGCCGCTAAGGTATATATAAAAACTGTTGGACAACGTTATACATTGTCGTGTTGCGTCTCCGACTCTTGGAATCCTGTCGTTAGTGGGGTTAAATATAAATACTTTTGTTTCTGATTTTCAGTTCCTAAAGTATCGTTCCAGACATCGGGCAGAACGTATCCGTCCTAAAATTGTATTACTTACTTTCTATCCTTAATTAAATTACTATTTCAGTAAATACGTGTAAACTGTGCGAATTTTTTAACGTTAGATCTACAACAAAAACATAAGTACATATATGGATCTGTTTCAAATACTGATAATTTTTACTGGTATTGGGAGTATAAATTGAAAACATTCGCTAAACACATCGATAACTTTCGTCAAATACGAAAATATGTAATTACAAAATTATATTGGGTTGTTCGAAAAGTTATTTCGTTTTTTTTTTTGGTGAAAATGAAACACGATTTTTTTAGAGTGCATAAACATTTTATGTTTTCATATTCTCCATTTTGGAAGACGAAATGACTTTCCCAACAACTCAAAAGTTTTCCATTTAAAAAATATACACTTGTATTTTTAAAGTGCACCAATGCATGAAATTGTATATAATTATTTCCAAATTATACAGCACTTGATATCATTTAAGTTTGCTTTGAAGGGTTTTTATCCACATTCGTATCTAATTGTTTTGAAATATAATGCTAATTGTTGCCTTTAAACTGATAAGTAAATTTAAGTTACGTATACATTGCAACGAAAAAAAGTTATAAATATTCCACATAATTTGAATACGTCGCAGCAGAAAACTAGAATCGATTTATTATCGAGTGATTATTCAAAACTATTATAAAATATCCAAAGAGTATACAGAGTGTCAAACAAAATAGGTTCAGAACTTACAAGATGGAAGAAATAAATCCTAAATAGCATGGATTGGAAAATTAATACTCTCGAAATTATAAACAATTTTCTGTTTCGTTGATAATACTTTTTTTTCACCCAGAATCCCAAGTGTATGGAAATTCCCTGATGAATAATGAGAATTTATTGAAATTGTATGTGTAACCTTTTATTATAGCGAGTGCACTGTCTACGAGAACTCTTTTGTTCTGTAAATTGTGTGCATTTTTATTTTCTGTATTTTTCCATCTGTATAATTGTTTACGTGAGTTGACCATCTGGAAATTATTTTGAACCACGATAAAGGATTTCTGTTTGTCTGGCCCATTTTTTCAGTATTTTACTAATCTCTTTTGATACTCAAAGTCTGCGTTACCTTTTTCATACCCTGGAACGAAGACCTTTTCTTCTTGCATAAATTTCATATTGTAATACTGTAGTCGGCCGATGTATCTAAAAAGTCTGCTTCTAGCTATCTCGGCTTTTGAAATTCAAACTATTGTCTTCTACCAGTCGAAAATGATTCATCTTCGATGCTTCTTACTACGATTCGTTCCGGTATTTGCAATGTAACTTATTTATAATTCACTGGAGTTGACGTTAAATTCGAAAAGCGTGTTGTAGTCGGTAGCAAATTAATTATGTTTTCAAGATTTGTGAACACCGTCTTGTAAAAATTAATGTACTGCTCGAAAATACTCGTCGCTTCTTCTTTGGAGACTAAAGTAATCGCCACGCGAACTGAAGCATCGAGACCATTTCTCCCTCAATGAAAATCTCAGATTGTAGTTCTACAACTTCGAAATATTGATTATAACTTTTTCCTACAAAATGAGTCGAAATTTCGTAAAATTCGATCTTAATTATTCGAAATTAAAAGTAAAAATCAAAATTTCGCTAAAGACATTACATTAATTATTGTATACGTTAAAGTTTATTTTTTTTATTTTTAACTCCTAATAACTGAGTTTTATCAAATTTATTTTTACCATTTCAATGCGAATAAAGTGTGTAAATTGAAATTCTTGTGCTTTATTTATCTTGTTTATTCGTTGTCAAAAATTTTATAATTTCATAATTTCAATATTAATTATTGAACAGAGAAGGTTCACTTCTCACGTACGATACGAAAATACGCAACAAATAATTATCCACCTGAAACTTAAGTGTTATTAGAGCATCAAAGGCGATACAGGCGAAATGAGGGGCGGTCATTACACGGGGCTTTTTCTAGGCCGTGCATAGTATGAGCAGGTATCATTTTTCAACGATGTCAGTTTTATCGACAAGTATGGATAGTTGAACTATCGCGGATAGTTGAAACCACATATATAAATATCTTACTGTACGAAGTTTCATTGAAATCTATTCAGCCGTTTAAACGCAATCGTGTTAATAATATTCAAAGAAAGTTTTCTTTTAATCGACAAAATGTGATCGAGAGGTCTGAAACGTGTTTTTCCATAAAAAATTTGTTTCTTCGATACAATACTTCTTTGCATTATACAAATCGTGGAAAATGATTTGTCTGCAAACGTAAGTGATAGTATTCAATCAAACCGGTTTTCACAGACGGTTTGTGCGTTAAAATTGGTAGTGGTGATATCTATGCGTTAATATATTGTGTAAGGCGGAAACGATTAAAAGACGAAACAATTAATATAAAGGGCGGGGACTATCCAAGACAGAACTGTTATAGACAGACGAAGAAGGTTCATATTTATCATTCTCACTATTCGGATTGGTGAACAATTTTCTTCCTAGAAACTCCTACTGATTTATTTTTCTTGCAAGAATATAAATAATGCATCTCATATTGGAATTCATTTATTTCCAATATCAAGTTAAAATAAGTTAGATCGCTTCATTGAAATATTTACTACATGTAGATTACGTCGAAATCACCATCCTTGGATAGAGTGCATCGAATTGTTGGTGAAATGGAAAAGAACTTGCTCAACTATACATAAACCGATTGTTGCTACAAACCAAGGTCAGGTACAAGGTGACACCGTTAAAGGTGTTCTAGGTTTATCTTACATCGCTTTTCACGAGATACCTTATGCTGCACCTCCAATCGGAAAGCTCAGATTCAAGGTAATCTTTTAAAAAGTATTATTCAACTTAGAAAAGTATGCGCTTTACGACAAAATTAAAGGAGCACGTTAAATCGTTTAAAAATTGTGAACATCACGGTTCTGTAATTTTCGTTAAAAAAACATATGTCGAACGATCGTAAGAAAATTATTTCAAAAGTTGAATTTTCTTTTTCTTTACAAGGCTACAATGAACATTTACCGATTCTTTTCACAATCGAGTGTTTCCTACTTTCGGTTGAATAATTTCTAGAAATAATTACGTAAGATATTCCCAAGACTGAGTAACACAACACTCCGGACGATAAATTGGGGTTGAACAAATATCAAAAAATACTAGACACAATGACAAGCGTTGTAGAATAGAATGTTTATTATTTTAACACTGCCTCATGAAATCAATTCAATTCGTTTTCATTGAGGATTCATATATGTATTTCTGTTTGCAAATTAGGATCCAGAACCACCTGCTCCATGGGTGGGTGTCAGGGACGCTTCTACATGTACACGAAAAATTTGTGTACAGACACGAGACCGACCACCCTACAATGTTATCGGGGAAGAGGATTGTCTTTATCTCAATGTTTACACCAATCTTCTCGATCAATCGAAACCAGTTATGTTCTGGATCCATGGTGGTGCATTTGTGTCAGGAACAGGAAATTTCGCGCTTCTACAGCCTGATTATTTACTCGCGAAAGACGTCGTCATTGTTACAGTTAATTACAGACTGGCTGCATTCGGTTAGTTGCATCATCATCTCCAACTCGATAATCAAAAGAGTGTTGTCACCCTTATGCCGCATTATACAAACATTAACACCGGAACGTAGTATCTATTGAAAATTTCAAGGTTTTTTGAATCTTGGACATCGGGCCGTACCCGGAAATCAAGGTCTGAAAGACTTGATCGCAGCCTTGCAGTGGGTCAAGGAAAATATTGCAAATTTTGGAGGAGATCCTAACAATGTTACGCTTTTTGGTCAAAGCGCGGGAACAGTATTAACTCATGCCTTAACTATATCACCGAGTGCACGAGGTATATTTATTTATCGTTTCTTATTCACCATTAGTGAAACTAGATAATATCCTTCAACGAACCGTAAAATATAATCCAGTTGAAACATAAATATTACGTTTCGGTGAAAATTGTTAGAATTCGCGAAATCATTGTTCCTTCACAGGTCTTTTTCACAAAGCGATTCTACAAAGTGGAAGTTTGATGTGTCCTTGGGGTTTTGGCCAGAGTCGTCCAGCTCGCGGATTTAAACTCGCGAAACTCCTTGGAATAACGTCTACCGATCCCGAAGAAGTTGTTGAACTGTTACGTAAGCTGCCCGATAAAGATATCGCCAAAGTTCAACCATTTATTGCTACAAAAGAGGTAAAATGTTTTCCTTCGCTGTAATTCTTCGCGCGTAACCGAAAAAATGTGAGTTTCACTCATCGTTCTACAGGAGGCCATGCTTTACAAATTCCCCTTTGGAATGAATCAGGATGAATTAGCGGAGAACCCTGTATTACCAATGCAAATCGAACAATTGTATCCAAACGACGTCGATATTCCCATTATGTCTGGATACTGTTCATGCGAAATGGGCTTTTTTATCGATGGTGATTTTCCACCGAAGCAATCAACAATTCAACACCTTTGAATAATCGATTGTACTCGTCTACGTGTTTTTGTTTCAGATAATGAACCAGACACGGTGAAAAATTACAATAAATACTTACTTGGTCACATAAATGTTTTAGGTGGATTGAGAAAATTAGGATCCACGGAATTAGAAGATTTATTAAAAACTGTCAAAGATCGGTATTTTAATGGACAACCGATCAGTCGAGATAGGATTGACTTGTATCTTTATTTCATTACAGATGTTTATATTGGTATTCCATTCAAATTGTACGTCGAGGATCGTGTAAAGAGGACATCCACGCCTAGTTACTTTTACAGGTTTTCCTATGTCGGAAAGGAAAAGACATACGCGGATCTCCTAGTAAAACGTCTCGGCGATGGTAATTTCATTATTTTCTAATTGATATTATGCGACGAATACGATACACACTTGGACATTAACAAAGCGAATGTAACGTAAAATAAATATTAGGGGCATATCACATGGATGAATTGGCATACCTATTTTACTCGCCTCGTTGCAAAATTGAAAATCCTGATCCACCAGCGTGTGGGACGAAAGACAGAATAATAATGGAACGTCTAACTACGATGTGGACAAACTTCGCTAAGACAGGGTGAGTTACCTGTGAAATTTTATTATATATTCCACGCTTTGTGGTAATGCTAACGCATAAAGTATAATATTAGGTTGTTCGGAAAGTCATTTCGTTTTCCAAAATGGAGAATATATAATTTAATAAAATTATGGTTTTATAAATTATATAAAACCCAATATTTTCAATATCTAAACTTCAAGATGATACACGTGTATCTCTACGATAGCTATTATAGTAATTATGGAATATAAACATACAAAATAGTAATTAATATCATTTAAACCATAAGAAAGTTGTAAAGTTTAATTTTCAGATACTATTTTAGATGTTTAATTAATGTTTATGCGTTCTTTTACAAATATTCGAATAGTTACCCTATCGACACTGAACTATTTATATTCCTACGCCAGCGGTATACTTTTCGTTCAAAGTGGAATAACACAGTAAAAACAAAATTGTATAACAACATTTAGGGGGTCATTGTAAAGGAGAAGCTTCGATCTTTAAATTTAAGGTAATCTTAAGTTCGTAAAAAATTTTTTTAATAATTAAGAGCGGTTTAAATTTTTCTATTTCTGTTTGGAAAATCATCTTCGATTTTTTCAGCCGCTTCCTCGTGTGAGAGGATTTTTAGGAAACTTTAACTTGGGAACATCAAAGTACAGAATTCAGCCTTTAAAGTTTATATAATCTTTTATACACAATGGCGATTCATTAAATGAATTCATTGACATACAAAAGTAATTAAATTATTTTTTACGATCTTCGCGTAGTTCTCTGCAAAGTTCATCGTAATGCCTATATAGTTATCGTTCCCTATTTATGGGATTCACCCATAATTTTCTCTTTCGTGTGCCTTTCAAGTGTAAATACATCGTGTGCAAAAACATTACAACATCACATACACTTATATTTTCTGGCTTTTCTTGGCCAACTGACGTAAAAGTAGCTCGTGTGCACCCAGCTTCGATAATTTTATTTATTTTTGATAATTTTGCTAACAACTTCGTAGTCACTCGCTCTACCGACTTACCCAAAACTTGCTCTGTTAAAAAGATTCAAGTAATTCATTTACCATGTGCGTATCAAACTTTAAATCAAAATATCTCGAAAGCTAAGGCCCATTTTGAAAAAACCTATTAGAATTTTTCGATACTGGATATCCACTAACTTGCATCTACCACAGTTTTAAAAACGATTTCCACTACCGTAAGGTCCCCTTGTAAGTCTGGTGAATACGTGGCGGTGTGAGACGACCGCCATCTTGTTTTTCGCTAAATAGTTTCGGGTTGCGAAAGCCGTGTATACAGAAGCATTGTCATAATGATGATTCGGCGGTTAACACGGATAATTTGATTAATGTTGCTAACGTTTGCCAAAGTTGCGCTAGTGGTCTTCCAGATTTCTCGTCGTCTTCCAGAGACATTCGACCATTTTTTAATCACGAGTGCCAACTCAAAACATTGAGTGCAACCTATGGTACCATTGTCATGGGCATGCTGCAGCATTTTATGCCTCTGTGTCAGATTTTTGAAGTTTTGCACAAAACTTCACGTTTACCCGTTGTTGAAATTTAAGATCCATTTTGATATCGCAGAACAACACAATCACACTTCTACAAAATTGGTCTTAATTTGCGTTACTGTGCTCACTGCTCGATGGCGCATGGCATACTGATGCACAAGGGCATACAGAACTGCGACCCAAAGCCATAAAACGTTATCGGACACCGACGTTGAGATATAAACACAGTCCAGTTTCTTTTTGACCGCATCATGTAATGTGAGTCGCGATAACTGTTGCATTCACTCTTGGTGTATCTCGTTTACTCTGTTTGGTTGATGATTCACACCTGGATGGTTTTCGACTTGAAATAAAAAGAATCGATTCTTGGAATGAATGCAGTGATCCTTATTTCGTTCAAGTTACACGGACAATACTGTACAATGTTGTAATGTAATGTGTAGTATGTTTCATGTATCCAATGTTTTTCATATAGGAATCCTACTCCATGTTACGATGATTTTATCAAGATAAGGTGGGAACCTGGGACGAAGGATAAGATTAATTATTTAAATATCGACGAAGAGTTGAAGATGTTAACTATGGAGCCTCATGTGTTAAGCTGCATAAGAAATGAAAGAAGCAAATGAATTTTCTGGACCGTAGTATAATAACAATATTAAAAACGTAATTCCATGGAACGCTCGTTAAGAGTGTAAGAACTTCTTCAGGATCTTACGTAAAATAAAAGAAATACGTAAATAATGAATATATGTATACTTTTTTATTTTAGAAACTAAAATGCATTTAAACATTAATTATACGTTTTTAATTTAAAAAACCATTCACAAATGAATCTATATTGTAAGATTCATATTGTAAGTATATAAATTGCGACATTGTTACGTTGCATTACACTCTAATTTAAACACGTCCAGTATTGTAACACTACCAATTTTCTACACTTCATAGTACTATCTTCAGACAATATCCGAAAACGTTATACTAACAGAAAATGCGAAAAACAAGGAAAATACTTTTTTATCTTCTTTAAAGGTAAAAATGAAAAGCCCCTTAAACTATAAGAAGCGATCTTGTATTCGTTTTATCAATTTTAGCGATATACGTAGACACTTGTTGGAAATAATTGTCACAACAAGATACTTTGGTAATCGACACGTAAGAATGTTAATTAGAATGTCGTTACCAAATGTCATCACTTGCTTACCATACATGTGGTTCTTACTGAATCAATGAATACGGAATGGTCAACAAAAACTACAGTAAAGTTTATTCTTGTAGAAACTTGTTTCCATTCACGTTTCTTGCACAAGTATAACATATAAACAACACATATCATATTGTGGTTCATTTACTCGCGATATGAAGTTCAAGCAAGACAGATAATCGTTGAAACATTCGTGTATTTATATCTCATTTCGTGCGTAACGTATTGATATCAGAACTTTTCGAGACAAAGTTACGACAAGCGAGAGATATGGTCTAGGTATCTCACGGTAGAGATATGGCTTAGGTTACGACAAGATCGCAATCACTATGTAAAATGTTATGTAAGGGTTTGATCAACATTGTACAAGCCGATAGTTACTGCAGCCCGAAATAAAGTAAAGGGTGTCCCAATCATCACCGGTCGATTTACTTTTTGAATAAAACTCAAACGGTTTAAGTAATCTTGATATTTCTTCTTTTATTTGAAAATACGAACTTGGGAGTTAATAACGGAATAAAATATCTTCCAAATGGCCGTCCTGGTTTTTTTTACAGACCACCGATCTTTTCCCAAAATTTATCACGACGTTTTCGCATAAACTCGGATCAATTTCACCAATGACACGTTCGATGTTGTCTTTCGGCTCCAGAATTGTTTTTGGATTGTCGACATAAAACTTACCTATGACGTGATCCCAAAGAAAAAAGTCCAAAGGTGTCAAATCGCATGATCTTTGACGGGAATTGACATCACCTATTCGAAAAATTACGCGTTGGAGAAATTTTGTTTGCAAAAGTGGATGCATTGGCAATTGTTCAACCTGTCGTGGATTTTCCGAGCTCCATATGCGACAAATTTGTTTATTCACGTAGACACGAGGTAAAAATACGCCTCGTCGCTGAGGATAATTTTGTCAAAAAAATCATCGTCTTCTTTCTTCTGTAGCGCCCAATCCACGAACGTACAATGTTACAAATGGTTCAACGGTTTAAGTTCTTGGCATAATTGAATCTTATAAGCGTGCAAATGGAGATCTTTTGTTAAAATACTTTGCAAGTTGGTCCTCGAAATGTTCAGTTCCTGAGAATGATGTCGAATCGATGTGCCCGGGGTTTCTGTTGCACTTTCAGCAACAGCAGCAACATTTTCACTTGAACGAACGGTAGGGGGACTCGGTGACTTTTTCGGATCTTCAACTGAACCAGTTTCAACAAATCTAGCGACCACACTTTGCACAATACTTTTTGTCGGCACATGATTTCGAGGGAAATAATTACTAATTTCCCGAATCGTTAGCGTTAAAGATCGCAATTTTTCATAATACGTTTGAATAATTTGCACGCGTTTTTTCATCGTGTAGTTTACCATGATTAATTTTCCACCTGCCTAAATCACACATGTCAAGTTTCAGATTAATCGGTTTGACATTTTAAAAATAGCGCGAAATTTAAATCGACCGGTTATGATTGGGACACCCTGTAATAAACATGTTATATAGTTCTACGTATTACTCCTATTGGATCATTATCTGGTGATACCGTAAGAAGTGGAGAAATTTCAATTAAGGATTCGAATTACTATATTCATTAAATTTAAGAATATATATAACTCGAACGACCATAAAATAAAATAATGTAAAAAGTTAAGAAAAGTATTAATCCTTTCGTTACTCCGCTAGAACGCCCCCACTCAACGAGACGCTACATAGATGTTACATAGAGTTGTTAGTGTTTAGGTTTACATTTTGCACTTAAAAAAGTTTCTTTGGCAATGGGTTATAAAAGAAAAGACTTTTCTCTTTAGTAATATATTTATAATCTTTTATTAAACTTAATTTAATTAACCAGTGAAAAATTACAATTTCAGAGTAAACGTATGGAAGATCATGGTGAGCGACTAATATGAATGGCGAAACTAACTCCTGTATACGGTACTAAAAACTTTAAATAAATTATACGTTGGTACGATTTAATTTTTCTTCGAACATAGATACGTAAGAAGACGATAATATAATATGTATCATGATGATAGTAATACTTAGTAATATTATTATTAATAATTATTATTGATATTATTACTAATAGTAGTTATTAATATTGAAAGTTTTAATATTGATATTATTACTAATAGGAGTTATTAATATTATAATCTACAACCTAACGACCGTTTCTATTATCAGTTTTCATTAAATATCGAGTAAAAGATGTCAATTGGAGCTTAACAGGTGCGGTTCCATGGTTAACATTTCCGATGTTTCGTCAATTTTTAAATAGTTAAACTGATCCTTTGTCATAGATATCCATGTGGTCTCTACAAAATCATCGTGATGAGGCGTGGGATTCCTGCGTTAAACATATTTGACACATCAATAATTATAATCGAGCATAGAATATATAAGTTTCATAGATAACTTACCCTGTTCTAGCGAAGTTGGTCCACATCGTAGTCAAACGTTCCATTATAAGTCTGTCTTTCGTTCCATATGCCGGTGGATCAGGCTGTCCAAGTTTACAAAGTGGCATATAAAACAGGTACGTCAAATCATCCATATGTGACGCCCCTAACATTCATATTTAATGTTACTTCAACATTTTAATGGCCGTAGATTCGTCATATTCGTCGCATAATTATAATTAAAAAACGATACAATTACCTTTGAAAATTCGTTTCTGTAACAAATCCGTGAATGTCTTTTCCTCCCCAACATACGAAAACAAATAATAATAAATAGGCATAGATGTTCTTTTGACGCGATCTTCCGCGTACAATTTTATGGGAATTGAAAAATAAATATCTGTCATGAGATACAGGAATTCGTCAATCTTTTCTATACTGATTGGTTGTCCATTCAAATATCGTTCCTTAACCATTTGGAATAATTCGTTCACTTCCGCATGGGAGTATCCTTTCATATTTCCTAAGATCTTCACATACTCGTGTAAGTATAAATTATAAGATTTAACCACTTCCGCTAGATTGTCTGAAACAAGAAGAATTCGTAAAAAATCGATCGATTCTTTTAACCGTTAAAGTATTTTTATAAACGACCATCACCATTCAAAAACATTAGGGTTTCATATGGCAAAGTTCCGATCATAATAGGAATATTGCTCTCGTTTAAACATAATTGTTCAATCGATTGTGGTAAAACAGGATTATCTGCCACATCGTCGATATTCAATCCAAAGGGGATGTCGAAACAAATATACCATTCCTATAATAAGACAATAGAAACTTATATGTGTCACGTATTAAAAATGCAATAAATTCTCGTCATATGATTGCCGCTAGAGATCATAGTAAGCAACAGTCTTAGAATGTGTACAGAGCGACAATTTTTCAAGTGACACTAGTAGAGACATTGGATTTCGTTGTACATTTTCCATTAATTAGTAATTGATTTATCGTAATCAACATCTAAAAAAATATTCACAAATAAAAGAGATGTTAAGTAATATTATGTTCCTCCAATCTGGAACGATTTTTAGGTTCATTAATTTTTTAAACAATTAAATGAAGTTACGCGATAAGTTTAAAATGACAGTAATTGGATCATTTACGTACTATTCGGAGCTGAAAAATTGATTTCTGTAAGAACTTAATCCAAGAGTCACTTTTCCAGTTACTAGCTATACAATCAAACGATTATAATAATCAATCGCGCAACTTGCTTATTATAACTATAAATTATCCAAATTGCATCGTGTTTGGACTTATTTTCATCAGAAAAATTTCAGCAATATGTTACAAATATTTTCATAAAAGCGAAACAAAAATTTTTTAAACTTCATTTTTTATTATATCTTTAAATATATAAGACCAATGTCTTTAAATGCCAGTATGTGCCTACTTTGTGTCTCACTTTACGTTTCGCTAATTCCTATGGAGATTACTCCTAAGTAATCGTTAATCGTACAAGAAATCAAATCCAGCAATCATACAACGCAAATTTACCGTATTACAATGGTCACTAAGTCGTAAAACATTTTACCTGATTTTGTATAATATTACATTGAGCTTGTGCAATACTTTTATCGGGCAGCATACGTAACGATTCAACAATTTCCTCCGGATCGGTAGACGTTATTCCAAGGAGCTCCGCGAGCTTGAAACCGTATTCTGAACGACTTTGACCAAATCCCCAAGGACAAGTTAAATTCCCACTTTGTAGAATCGCTTTCTGAAAGAGTCCTAAAGAGAAAAGACGATTATATCGAACAGTATCGTACTAGGTTGCTCAATAAATTTTATCGATGGACAAAACTTATCGAACAACCTATTAGGTGAAACGTCTGGCGTGTAAACAGCTAGCACGGTGTAGGACTCGAGCATCAACGAAAACTATTTTTCAGGAAATATATTGGGTTGTTCCGAAAATCATTTCGTTTTCCAAAATGGAGAATATATAATTTAATAAAATGTGTATACACTCTAAAAAGATCGTGTTTCATTTTCACCAAAAAAAACGAAATGATTTTCCGAACAACCCAATATTTTTCTGAACTTTCTCCCAGGCACGGTTACGTAACTTTCCCGTGTCTGTCTCAATAGCTAATTGCAAACGTCATAAACCGAGGGTTCTGGAAGACACGTGCGGCCTAAAGGGCTGCAATCGGTTAGTCACGAGTAGCGGGCCTGAAGGAAACTCCGCTACGTCGTCAAACTTTCTTTTTCCCCACCTGAGCTCGCCTTTCCAAGAAAGCGCGCGAAGAGCGCAAGGAATAGGTAAGGGTGAGGGAAACTCTTCTTTCTATAAGTATCGCCTTCCACTGACTTGAAGTCTCGCGGAACGTCACGTGTGGTTCGGGTGGGGATGGGCGGTCCCATCCCCACCCGAGCCGCACGTTCTGAAACTTAGCCACGCACTCTGCCATAATAGTAGAAATAGATTTTAATTATGTCCCTATCTCAATGTGTCTATAAATATAAAGCTTGGAGACTACAAACTACCGACGTTTCGTTTATGCTTATATTTATACTTAAATCGCCTATTTTATCTCACAAGAGTTTTTTAATGCAAAGAAGGATATTATGTACTATTAACAATTTTTCTATAGGTGGAGTAACATTTTGTCCGCACATCGACACATGAAAGCTATTATAACGTTTACCAAGAAACATTTTTTCATATCTAAATTCGTAGCTGACCAAAGACTGATTAACTTTTGTCCGAAAGATTTTTTCATCAAACTATTGAAAGTGCCTGAAAAATCATGGCGACAGTTGTGTGCCACACACTGTATATAACTTCTTTTGAGACGAATAAAAAATTCATTTCTATTTATCTCTGAATTACATTTTTATTAAATTATTTTTATTCCTGAAAAAGATTTTGCTTCTACTGGTAATTGTATAACCGATGCTTTCCTAGTATATTGAGAAAAAAACGAGCAAAAATTGTTCTGTATTAGATATAACTGATGTATAATAGTAATATGTTAAAACTACGCCAATGGGGTACTGCTTGTTGCGTGTTTCTCGTTATCTCTCTCTATCGCGGTATTTTATTCGTCACTCGGTCCACATGTGTTCGTAACTGCCGCGACGAATAGCGGACTAGAATTGAATGTGTGCATGAGAATAGGTGTACTCCTACTTTTCCCGTATTTCTGCCACGGGACTTCAAGTCAAAAGTAAGGAATACAAGAACCGGACTCGAGTACGTCGCGAGCAGTTTCCGAATCGCCTCAACAGTATTCGACTACCAATCGCGGACAGTTCATTCGCGACTAATAAAAAAAAACCGTGATCAAAAAACGATACCGAGCACGCCGTTATTTTACATAACCTATCAATCCTTGAAACATATTTTACACTTTGTTACAGAATATCGATTAATTTTATTAGTAAAATAAGAAACGATGAATCTACCTCGCGCACTTGGAGATAAAAGTAAAGCATGAGTTAATACTGATCCTGCACTTTGACCAAAAACTGTGACATTGTTAGGGTCTCCTCCAAACTTTGATATATTCTCTTTGATCCATTGCAAAGCTGCGATCAGGTCTTTCAAACCTTGGTTGCCAGGTGCAGCTCGGTGTCCCAGATTTAAAAAACCTTTAACATTTGAATAGTTTCGGTGTTAGTATCACTGTATAAATGTGACAAGAGATTTGTTTAATTATTGAGTTCGAAATGACGGTGCAACTAACCGAATACACCCAATCTATAATTAGTTGTAACAATGACGACATCTTTCGCGATTAAGTAATCGGGCCTCATAAACCTGTAACTGCCTGTTCCTGTCATGAATCTACCGCCATGGATCCAGAACATAACTGGTTTGCGTTGATTAAGAGAATTGGTGTAAACATTCAGGTAAAGACAATCCTCGTTTCCGTAAACATAGTAAGGTGGAGTATCTTCCATCTGCGTACAGTACTTTTTGGAACTTACGGAGCAATCCAAGATACCCATCCATGGAGAAGGTGGTTCCGGATCCTATTTTCCAAGTAGAAGTATAAATTCTCGGCAAAGACGAATATTGTGTCGATTCGATAATGTATTTTTTTTAAATAATAAGCAACGATCGTTTTATTGTGCAGAGTGCTTCTACAATTGTGGTACAACCGGGCACGGGGTGATAGATCGTGAAAAAATAAATAAAAAGTACGGAATAAAATTTTTTCGTACAAGATTTCGAAGAACAAACAAACTAATACGACTATTAACACGAAGTACGGGGTAATTTCTCGTGCAAAGATAAGTCGAAAGCATGGGAAGAACGAAGAAACTATCGTCCGATGAATCAAAACTTACGATTTGTAATACACGTGTACTTGACAATTTTTCGAAATTTATTCTCCCAAAAAATTTGAGAGCGTTTGAAAAAATGTTAATCCGTGCTTTCGACTTATTTTTTCACCAGGAACTCATTCCCTGCCCGATTGTGTCAAGATTGCAGTGGCACAACACTCTGTATAGCACGTGTCGTGTTAACTTTAACTTTAATACGTTTCTCGGGTCATTTTCAACCAATCGTATTCTCCTAATGTGTCCTTTCTCTATCATTAAAGGTATTCTAATAGACGCTTTATAATACTTATTGTATTATAAAGTTAAAGGTACGAGCTCCAAAATTCCGGACATTTTTTAACAATGATCTTGAGTGTATAGTCAAACGGAAAAATGCTTTAGGGTTGGTGCGTTCTTCCATTAAACTATACACTAGGGCAATCCTTGTTATTTAACTTTCAAATCTTTTATGTACTAATCTTCTAAATTACGATACTGGGTGAGAAAGTAATATATGCAAAATTTCAAAGTGACTATGTGCTATTAGTATGCACAACTATTTTTTAAATAAAAATAGAATTTCATACATTTTCATACATATATAATAGTAACGATAAGCTTAGTTAACGTGCAATGTAGTGTATGTATCACGTTGTTACATTAATTAGCTTCCTAAGATACGAAATCCTGTTATCTGTTCAACGATCCTTATACGGTCAGTTTTACACGTGAACACTGTTCTGCCATAGTAAAATGAATTACTACTTGACCTTAGATTGTAACAGCAAGTGTTTCTTATTCAGTCGTCGTCGAGAATTCAAAGTATATGTATCGCGGATTTATACAAAGTAACTTCATATACAATGGTAACTTAGGAGTAGTGACAAAATGTATTTGTTAGACTACAATCAAATTCAAATTGTTGGCTCAAAGCTTCCCAGTAATAACAGGTTTTACATATGTTATTTTACAATTTGCGGAAAATGAAATTGAATCTTCGATCAAGTGCTACGATAGTAATAAAAGAGGTCAAAGTTTTCTGGGAGAGCATGCATCCCTACAGAAATATTTGGTAATTATTTAAAAAAGAGGGATATCACCGATTTCGATGATTTTGAATATGATTTAGAAATCAACGTTTCGAACAACTTTTTCCTATACATATAACCGTTTAGTTTCTGAAATTTTCGCAAAAAACTATTCCTACTGCTATAACGGTTGTTGTTTATAATTCCCTGGCAAAAATTTTGCATAAATATTATTTTACACATTCATATATAATTATGGAAAAATATTCACCACTACTTTTGAAACAGCGGGACATGAGTATATTAAAATTAAAATAAAAATTATTCAAATTTGAAAATTTTAACTCAAGTGCAGTTCTTATCGTGCAATCACTTTGAAATTCTGCAAATACCATTTACTCAGCTAGTGTAATAATTTAGAAGGATAACACGAACAAAATTTTTACCCCTATAGCTGAAGATCATCCTAAGGTCTTTTCTACTCCAATAAAAAGCGACCACATTATTGGTTATCACCAGGAGAATCAACTTCAAGCTCGCACTTTATCAGAAGAACACTTTTATCACAAAGTCGAACGAGAATAGCAACTGCATATTTGGCGCATCTTCAACGGTTACAAGAAAAATTTCAAAAGAAACAACCGACATTAGTAAATCGTAAGAGCATCTTGTTTCTGCGAAATACTACGAGGCTATATGCAATTAAAACTACCATAGATAGATTGAAGAACTTGGTTGAGAACGTTTAATTCATCCGCCATATTCTCCGGATTTCTCATCGCGCGACTATCACCTACTTCTATTCGTGTAAAGTTATTTAGCAGAAAAAATATTTACGAACGAAGATGATGTAAAATCAAAGCTGTAATAGTTATCTTCGTATAAAAAAATTTTGCTAAAACGAAATATATAAGTTTATATCGTGTTACGAAAAGGTTATCGAACGTAATGGTGATTATTTAAACGATTAAAGCAATAGAAACGATAGCAAAATGTATTTAAGCTATTTTTAAACTACGAAAACCGCAAAAACTTTCTAGGATATCTAATGTTACAATAACTTTAATTATAGAGAAACCGTACATTACGGGGACACGACGGATTGAAAAATAACTTAAAAATGATTTTTAGCCATTTTTCTATATCGTAAAACTTCGATGAAAATTTTCTTCACCTTTCACATACGTATATTCTTTAACATTCCAAGTAGTACATTTTTGTTTCCGTTTTAATTTATCGGCTTTTCCCCGACATTAATGCAATCAAACGTGTACGAGGAAGAATGAAAAGAAATTCGAAAAAAAAATATACGATTAAGAAGAAAGAAAACTTAAAAGCTGAAATATTATTAAAATGGGAAAATATTCAGCCAAGAACAACGCAAAAATTAGTCCAAACAATGCCAAAGAGAATGCAAGAAATTATAAAATTAGAAAGAGTTCAAACTGAACACTAGTTAACAAATTATGGAAAATAATTCTACATGTAAAGAAACTTTTTCGACCGACTGTATATTTTGGAATGTTGAAGAATAAATATGGAAAGTGACGAAAAGTTTCATCGAGATTTCACAGTATAAAAAAATTGCCGAAAACGTCTCACTCGAGTTTTGTCCCCTTAAATAGGTTGTTGTTCAATACTTTCGACAGTTGTTATATTACTTTACTTTATAAGTACTAATTATACATTATTTCCTGAGTGCAACGACACGTTTCGAACGACATCTCAAAATGTTTAATATCTGATATGTCAATTACCTTGAATCTGAGTTTTCCAACAGGAGGATTCGCGAATGGTATCTCGTGAAAAACTATGTAAGAAGGACCTAGAACACTTTTAACGGTGGTACCTCGTACTCTACCTTCTTTTACGTTAACTATCGGCTTGAACATTATTGATGAAACCTTTATTAATTTCACGTCACTTTATTACACTCTACACGGAGATTGTGCGTTACGTCGCGAACGATACCTTTACAACGAACTTATATTAATTTAATTTAAATAAATGTCCCGACACGTATTTCGCAGAATTAAATATCTTTAGAAGTTTACTTCGAGGGCAATGTGGGTACAATGATTGAGGCAACAACAATCATTATCGACCCGTCTTAGTCGAACTTCACACCGCGAATGTAACAATTGCCAAATGAGCTACAGTATTTATACTCTGTTTCCAGGGATTGTGAACAGAATCAAGGTTTTATTAAGAATACGATTTTATTAACATTCCCGATTTTTGTTTTCAAGCGTAATACAAAGGGCCATAAAGAATAATTGTTCTACCGCCAGGACGAGTTGAGCGAAATAACGGGTCAGATTCTAATGATCCGACAATTCTAATTCAAGGATTAACCTATTACACGTCATTGATGATGTTCGTCTTTAATTAATAAACGTCTATGTGAACGTTTAAAAGTTTATTATGTCATGTAGCTCCGACATAGATAAAAGCCGGATAAAATTTGGATAAAAGTTTAATGTGCCATATAGCTCCGTCGGGTCAAAAGTTTAATCGAGCAATGTACTCAAATGATAAATATATATATCCGGTTATGGAATCAACGAAACTAATTTCATTCAATGTACGCATAGATAGGGCATTAGAAAAACAGAGTTCAAGACTTTTTAGATACTTACTCGCCAAATAGAGGAAAAAAGTGAGATGATATTATTCGGCTCGGATCATTTTTCACGCAAAGTCTTCGTGCGGCCACAGCGTTTTCACTGGCAGGGAGCAATGAAATACTGCTTTGCCATATTTCGATTAGAATAATACGATTGCCCTTCTGATTTAATAGAAAAATTTCAACGTGTTACTTTCCCTCGCAATAAACGATTTCTTTTGTTACATTTCCTCGTAGTAAACGATTTCTCTCGGAGTAACAATACTCTTAGGGGTTGAAATGCAATTGGATCGAATTTAGAAATTTCTAAATTCGCATGTGACGCAATTTCCCACGCTCGTGATACAATGTTACATTTCCTCGTAGTAAACGATTTCTTTCGGAGTAACAATACTCTTAGCGGTTGAAATGCAATTGGATAGAATTTAGAAATTTCTAAATTCGCACATGACGCAATTTCCTACACTCGTGATACAATATCACAATTTAGTTAGCCTTTACTAACTAAAATACTTTTCACTATCTTTCGGCTTCAACTATCAGTGTGAACCTGCCACAATGGTAAGATACGATAATCCAGAATTCCTGGATACGTCATTCTGATAGACGCGTGATTCAAAGAGTATAATGAACTCGCGTGTAACGTGGCTTTTTTTTCGAGCGATTAACGAGCGACGAATTCGTGATAATATAGAAAAAGAGAATGTAGAGAGTGTGTTACATATTGCTTGAAAAATTTCGAGGAACTTACAGTATCGTATTGGTAGATTGACGGTTCATCGTATGCTGCATAATAATGAAATACATCCTTACCGTATACATACTGTACAAGACATAATATGGTTTATATTATGATCTGTATCGAAATAACAGGTTGTTCAATAAGTTTTATCGAACAACAAAACTTGTTTAGCAACCTATTACTATACTGTACAATAAGTTTTGTCGAACGACAAAACTTATTTAACAACCTAGTACTATACAACCTAGTAATTATCGCCTTCCTCTGACTTGAAGTCTCGCTCGATTTCAATTGCATCTCTATCTCAATATGTATATAAATATCAATATGTATATGAAGATCTAGGAAACTATAAACTACCAAAGTTTCATTTATGCTCACATTTATACTTAATTCGCCTATTTTATCTCACAAGAGTTATTTCATACAAAAAAGGATATTATGTCCTATTAACAATTTTTCTATAGGTGGAGTAATAAAGATGACTTTGAAATATAATTAATTTTCCTTAATGAAATCAAATGTTTTGTATAGCACAATCCGAGTTAACTCTAGTCATTTTCCACAAAAACAATGTTTTAAAGATATTAAAATTTAACACTGCTATTACCGCATATAAGAAATACAGGGCGAACAGAATTATGTAAATCCGAAAATGAAATCTTTTCTTAAAGAAATGTATACATCTTTTTAAGAAAGCAATGGATACATTTTGTCCATCGATACGTGAAAGCTATTATAACATTAACCAAGAAACATTTTTTCATATGTAAATTCGTAGCTGATCAGAGGCTGATTAACTTTTGTCCGAAAGATTTTTCCATCAAACTATTGAAAGTGCCTGAAAAATCATGACGACAGTTGTGTACCACACACTGTATATAACTTTTTTTAAAATGAATAAAAAATTCATTTTTCTTTCTTTCTAAAATACATTTTGATTAAATTATTTTTGTTCCTGAAAAAAATTTTACTTACTTCTACATATAACTGATGCTTTCCTACCATATTGAAAAAAAAAACAGCAAAAATTGTTGTCCTGTATTATACATTATAATACATTAGTATTAATGTTATACATTAGGTATAACTAATGTATTGGGTTGTTCGAAAAGTCATTTCGTTTTCCAAAATGGAGAGTATACAATTTAATAAAATGTTTATACACTCTAAAAAAATCGTGTTTTATTTTCACCAAAGAAAACGAAATGACTTTCCGTACAACCCAATATAATAGTAATATGTTAAAACTACGCGAATGGGATGCTGCCTGCCGCATGTTTCTCGTTATCTCTCTCTATCTCGCTACCTTCGTCGTCAGTCAGTCCACATGTGTCCAACTGCCGCGACGAATAGCGAACTAAAATTCAATGTGTGCGCGAAAATAGGTGTACTCCTTCCACCTTTCTCGCATTCCTGTCACGGGACTTCAAGTCAGCGGTAAAAAATACACACGTATATATACTACAGCTTAAAAGTTTCCGGATCCTTGACCCAAACGTTATCAATCTTTAAACTGTTGTAAGTTTTTGGAAAAAGCCGTACGATAATCTTCATTGGGTCGTGTCAAAGGTTAAATTCTCTACTTCTATGTCTCTAAGTTAAATTCTCCTAAAATACCCTCTCACACCAGGAAGCGACTAAAAAATTGAAGATAGTTCTCTAAACAAAAATTAAAAAATTCAAACCGCTCCCAATTGTTTAACTTCATCGTGAGTTTGAAGATCGAAGCTTCCCCTTTATAGCGACTACCTAAGATCTGGTATACGATTTCTTTTTACCGTGTTATTCCACTTTGAATGAAAAGTGTCTCATCGTCATGGGAAAACGGTTTGGTGACAATAGGTAACTATCCGGACAATTGTGAAATATATAATAACAACGCGTAAACGTTAATTAAAGATTTAAAATAGTAATTGATATCAATCTTTATAACTCACTTGTGATTTAAGCGACATTAATTACTATTATAAAATAGTAAAATAATAATTAATTATTATTATAAAATAGTAAAATAGTAATTAATGTCATTTACACCATAATAGAGTTATAAAGATTGACTTTAATTACTATTTTAAATGTTTAATATTGGTACAGACAATAAATTTTCCTAGTATAAAACGTAGAATGCCGATGCTAAACAACCGATACGTAATGATTGTAAGATACGGGTACCCTAGGAGCCTCCTTAAAAAGGATCATTCAAAAAGGTTTTGAAATGATCAAAACTGGTTGGATGCTCCAGGGGTAATAAACGACTCGACCTAAACGTTGACGTTCTCACTTCAGGGAAAGGCTATGAAATCACGAGGGAAGTACAGGAACTTATCAGATTGGAGCCAATTTTGTATTTTCGTTCGTTTTCGCTTCTCAGAGACCCTGATGAGTACTAGTCGGGTCTGTGGCGGCTTCTGGTGGGTATTGGAGGAAGTGTGAGTGAGATAAGAAAATGAAGGGGAGCGTTTCATCCGAGCCTTCTAATGGACTTATCGGTAAGGAATCCTAGCAGGCTCTGCCTTATACACCAGGTCATTGGAAGATTGGTATGGATCGTATACATATATACCGATTGGAGTCTGTACAAGAACTTAATGCGGGGAACAATCAGCGATCCGGTTCCCTCTGGTGGCGAGTATGAGAAATATCTCCACAAGTATAAAAAAAACTCGGTAAAGAAAATTTCAATTGTGATATTTCATATGACTGACATTCACATCCTTAGCTTTCTCCTTTCTAATTAGGAATTGTGTAATATTTTCGGGAAATATTTTCCGATACATCTCAATTTCATCGATATAGTTTCTAATTTGAATTTACTACAAAAATAATATAGTCTTAAAAATATATATCTTAAAAAATGAATTCTTTGAGAAGTAAATTACATTCATTTATTTTATATGCAATGTAGAAGTAACTAACAATAGATACTATTATATCCACTCGATATATAGTGCAATCTTTCTTTTCAGAAGCGATAAACGACCAAACTGTTTTTATACAGATTCGATCAATGCTAATTCTAATTAATATTGAAATTAATACTTTTTATGTTAATACGCTTGTTACCGATAAACTCGACTCGTTTCGTTTGCTCCTCCAATGTGCGTAAAACCATCAGTGACGTTTTATTTGCATAACAAAATAACAATATATCGATTTGTTATTTTTCTTTTGTATCTCATAATAAATTGTTACGAACCGGTTACGTGCAATATAAATATTATAAACTTGTAATATAATCCAATGAAACGTTTCGTGTAATTACTTGTTATGGTTTTTATCATAAATTGATCGAAAAATTTCATTTGGTGTTTAACACGTGCGGTTCCATGATCTGCAACTCGGATTCTGCCCCAATTTCCAAATAGTTGAACTTATCCTTTGTTACGGGTTTCCAAGTGGTCTTGATATAATCGTCGTGATGCGGTGTAGGATTCCTGAATGAAAAATATTCGTTACATACGGGTCAGAACTAATAGGTTGTTCAATAAGTTTTGTCGTTCGATAAAATTTATTGCACAGTACTGTTCAATTTAATAATTCAATAAGTTTTCTCGTTCGATGAAACTTATTGAGCAACCTAGTACTATACTGTACAATAAATTTTATCGAAAGACAAAACTTATTGAGCAACCTAGTAAGTTTGCAAGATTTTATAAACGACTCACCCGGTTTTAGCAAAGTTGGTCCACATTCTAGTTAAACGTTCCATTATAACTCTGTCTTGCGTGCCATCGGCTGGCGGTTCGAGATCTTTGATTTTGAGATAAGTCGAGTAGAACAGGTACGATAACTCGTCGACGTGAGAGGCCCCTAAAATATATTCGTTGAATATATTCTTTAACTATTCTACTATTAGGTATGAGACATCTTGCTGCTACAATATCGCTATAAAACTAAAAAAATTAATTTGCAAGAATATAACGTATTCTTTTTTTATCATTTTAAATTCCTCTTCCACAAGCGATAAAATGTCTTACACAGATTCTTCACCTCAATTTTCGTATGAAAAATTTCGTTCTCTTATATATATATGTACGTTAGGCGAAATGTCTCGTCAACAGCGTTGTACAAGTGTGGAGTGCACCTGTATCTACAAGGGTTTTTCGATCAAAATGAAACCAAACACGTTATAATTCGAATTATATTTACTTATTCAATAATGCATTCAATACCATTTATATCGTATATTAAAATTCACCAAATTCTATCGTGTTTGACCACATATTAATTGAAAAAACTTCAAAAACACGTTATTAAAAGTTTGAATCAATGAAAACTAAAAACGAAAAAGTTTCATTGTTGCATTGATGTTGTTTTACAGATATTTGTGCTCGTATGGGATTACATTGCTCGGCTGTCGAGTTTCGTGACGTGTCAAAGGGTCGAACGAGAAACACTTATACCGTAGATCGTTTCCGGTAGTTATTCAATTTTTACTGTACATACGTCACGTTCGTAGAATAGTATTGACACAAATTAATTCTCGTCCCTAAATGAATTTAACCACGGTACTTGTTTAAATTAAACTTTCCTCCCGTCACGTTAGAGTATAAAAGTATACATGTAAGACTAACGTTAAAATAGTAGAACTCATTATAACCGACATAAATTTAAAAACTAATAATAAGCACGATAGTCTCGGACAAATAGAACATTAGACTAAAATTCGTTAGGTTGAAAAGTTCTCCCTCGTGTGTCTTATTCACCAGGACTATCATTCATTTCCATCATTTCAACATCATTTAGCAGATATGTAGTTCAAAAGTGCATAAAAGAAATTGCACACTAAAAGGGGTTAGTAAAAACATTCCCAATTTCATTGATTCGAAATTGTTTTGATCACTTCGACATCATTTAACAGATATGCGGTTCAAAACAATAGAAGAGTTTAACAAAAGCATTCCCAATTTCATTGATTCGAAACAGCCATATTTTTTTCAAGAAGAGGTTCGCCAACTCTACCTGAGAAACGTCAGAAATGTATAGAACCTGACAAAGATTATTTTGGAGATCGAAGTGTAATTGAATTATTTATAAATAAACATTAAATTTATTTTAAAGAGGCCGAGAATTAATCTGTACGTTTAATTAATTTGAAAAATACTAAAAACGAAAAATGCGATTACCTGTGACAACCCGATCGACCAGAAGATCCGTATGCGTTTCTTGGTTACCAACGTACGAAAACCTGTAATAGTAACAAGGCGTGCTCGTCTTCTTCACTCGATCCTCCATGACCATTATCGATGGAATTCCAAACATATAGTCGCTCGTGAAACGTACTAATGCGAGTATGTTGTCGAGAGTTATCGGTTGTCCGCCGAAATAGTGATTCTTGATGGTTTGCATCAATTCTTCGTTTTTCGCAGGTCCTAATTTTTTCATGGCCGCCAGTATCTTTATTTTCAACGGCAGATACTGATTGCACGATTGTATCGTTTCCTCGGACTTATCTGAGACAGAAAAAAATCGTAGAAACAGGATCGATGCGTTTAATCGTTCAAATATTTGCTCAAATAACAATCACCTTTCATGAACATGATATATTCGTGCGACGTGTGTCCCATCATAATAGGTATATCGGCGATCATCGAAATCAATGTGTCCATTGGTTGCGGTAGAACAGAATATTCCGCTACACTATCACTGTTCAATGCAAAAGGAAGACAGAAAATGTTTACCTCCTGTAAAAGAATAATAAAATGCATTTTTGTGGATTGTCTGTCGTACACAGGACTGTCGTATAAGAAAAAAAATTAGTACAAACGTATATCCGTTCAAAAGTTTCGAATATTGTTTAAATTCGCGAATTGTTGATTTTTAGATGGAATGTGTTTGACAAACACATTTTCAATGTGTTTAAACTCGCTTGGAATCAATTAGAAGACTGAAGAAAAAACATCCGCAGCACCTGACAACGCAAACTTGATTGAAAATATAAAAATACCGCAATAGTATTACTCCAATGGGATTAACATCCACACGCTATACATCAAAGATAATACTCGTCGAAAATCTCACGTGACAAATTGCAGGAAAATATAGGAGTTTAAAAAACAAAGACCCAATACAGTGGAACCATTCGTCGAAGTTTGTTTTTGCTTGCGCCGAACGTAAAACAGAACAAGAAATGAAAGAGAAAGAGGTTCGAGAATTGAGGCGAGAAAAAGAAACATTAAGAAGACAAATTAATGCAATGATGAAACTATTTTATTTTTGTATTTGCGAAGGAGTTTTCGATTAAAACGAAACCAAGCACATTATAATTTAAATTATACTTATGTGTGTAATACATAAGTAATAATAACTTTCTCGTGTCACTTATTAAATAAGTAAATATGGTACAAATTCTATCGCGTTTAGTCTCGTTTTAACTAGAAAAACCTCTCAGGTACGTTGGTAAAAGTATCGTTAAAAAAAAAAAGAACAAAAATAAAGTTCCATCTTTGCGTTAGCATTGTCTCATCGATATTCGAGTTCAGATCGGATTACATTGCCCGGTCATCGAACTTCCGGATGTGTCGAAGGGAATCTGTCTCAGAGGTGAAGATGAACAATGGGCAGTTACGCCATAGAATGTTTTTTGCAGTTGCCTAAGTTTTTCTATACATCGATGTTATCGAACGATGTATTTTAAATCAAAGACTTTAGGTGCAACCACGAAACGGTCGTTCAAAAAGTTCGTTTCGAATCTTTCGTATGAATTCGAAATGCAATGGTGTAATTTCAGGTGCAATTTTACTGAATCAAACGTGCACCATTTTGTTCTACGATCTTGGTCCATCTTTAGATACTTTGCACGACACTTTGTTCCAAAAAGAAAGTTCCTTATAAAGGGTAGATCTGAATGACTTTTGGATACTTCCAAGGACTCGAATATTTTTATCGCGAAGAAAATTGTTTAACGAAAGAAATAGATGATAATTAGATAGGTCAAAGTCAGAGAAATAGAGGATAGATGAGGGACAACGAAATGATTTCACATAGTAGATATGCCTCGAAGTAAATCTATTCGTATTGTTATCATTGAGAGAATGCACGGTACTGATTGAAGCACGTATAAAATAGTGTTTACATTACGAACCGCAAGGTCGTAGATAAGAAATGTTATAAACAGTGAAAGGTAGAGCTCGATTTATCCATACAAATTACAGTATTGTCACGATAAATGTGAAATTAATGTTCACCACAAATACAAAAAATTTATCCCCGCTACTGGGGGGGGTTCTCATAGAACCTGTCAAACAATTAATGCGTCACAATGTAACATTAGCCAATAAGCTGCTTGCATTAGTAAAATATTATAAAGAGATATTTTTTCTATTATTGGTGTTTTGTCAATAAAAACATTATTGTAACATTTGTCAGATCTTTCTGATAAAAATGGGACCAGACGCAATATAATTTATATTATCTTTACTTATTTATTAAACGACAAATGCGAAAGACGAATTTCGAGCCATGTTTGATCGCATAAGATTACGATATGTACAAATAGAAGAGAGACTGATTTAATAAATGAAAAATATTGAGTTAATATAGCTTTCGAAATGAGTAAATATCGTCCAAATTATGTCATATTTGGTCTGGTTTCAATCAGGAATGTTTTACAAAATGTTAATGAAGGTTTCACGAAAAAGGAAGAAAAATTTAAAAAATGTGATTGTATTAATATTGTGAGCTATCAAGTGGTCTTTAAACTTCAACGACTGCCTTGACGCTCAATTCCCTTTCGTTTCCTATCCTTCTCTATGGCCGTCGCTGCCAACAGAGGAGTTTCATGAAATGTCCTTTATAAATGTGAATTTTGGTCCCAAGGCTTTCACATTTATCAAGAAACAAGACCGTATGGGGCACGTATTACACGAACTCTTTTTCTTATTTTAGTGCGCCGAGTTGACCTCTGAAGTTATGCCTGCGTATTTCGGAACACCTTGTAAAGTCCTACCGTAAGTTTCGTTGCAAGTACATCGAGTTATTATATTGGATTGTTCGGAAAGTCATCTCGTTTTTTTTTTTTTTGTGAAAATGAAACACGATTTTTTTAGAGTGTATAAATGTTTCAACACTCTAAAAAAATCGTGTTTCAAAAAAAATTAAATGACTTTCCGAACAACCTAATAAAATAGCCTCGTTGTTTCGTAGCAAGAAGAAAATTGTATTGTTCGAAATGGCTCCAATGACGCAATATACTTGTAAAAGAACTTACGACCGAACAAGGTGCATCCGTTGAAGTAAATTAGAAAAAATTCTTTACCGTTTCCGAAAGGATATTGGACTGAGCCTTGACGATATCTTTGGCGTCTATCGTACGCAAAAATTCAACAACTTCCACGGGATCGGTCGATTCTTTTCCGAGAAGAGTCGCGAGTTTGAAACAACGTTCTGGTAGACTTTGATTGTAAGCCCAAGGACTCGTGAGTACTCCGCTTTGTATGACCGCTTTGTGGAACAGTCCTAGAATAGAAAACGATTTAACAAATTTTCAAAACGTCCGACGAATCCGAGACTCTTTTCTGCTCGACATCTATATACACGCGGTTACGAAAATGGTGCAAGATCGTTTATCTTTGTTTCAAGACGAGAGAGCAGCGATGGATAAAATTTTTAACTACTTAAAAATGTTAAGAGCATAATATTGTTACTTTCAAAACACAAGAAGATTCGTATTCGCGGACTTACACCATTTTCATAATGAATGCTTCTCTCGTTCTATTGAGTTGTTCAGAAAGTCATTTCGTTTTTTTTTTTGCTGAAAATGAAACACGATTTGTTTCAGAGTGTATAAACATTTTATTCAATTATATATTCTCCATTCTGGAAAACGAAATGACTTTCCGAACAACTCGGTTAATCTCGATTGTCTCGTGTGATAAAAAGAAAGGATTTACATCAATTTAACAGCCGTAATTTTTGTATACATTATCAACAGTGTTCGATAATCTTATCGATAGAATTTAAATATTTATATGTGTCACCTTGTGCGGGCGGAGATACGGTTAAGGCATGAATCAATGCTCCTCCAGCGCTAGGACCGAAAATAGTAACATTGTTAGGATCTCCACCAAAGTTGGCAATGTTTTCCTTGACCCATTGAAGCGCTGCGATTAGATCTTTCAAACCTTGGTTTCCAGGCGCCGATTTGTGTCCCAGATTTAAGAAGCCTTCAAAATTTCAATAGATATTGCAATTCAGTTTTAATGTAACAGGACGAAGGTGACAAAATATATTCTTCGATGATTGAGTTCGTAATGTCGAAGCAACTAACCGAACGCGCCTAATCTATAATTAGTTGTAACAATGACGACGTCCTTCACGATTAAGTAATCGGGCCTCTTGGCATTGTAAGAACCATTTCCTACTAGGAACGCACCACCATGGATCCAGAACATAACTGGTTTAAGTGTAGAATCGGAAATAGAATTTGTAAAAACGTTGAGGTAAAGGCAATCCTCCTCGCCGATAATATTGTATGGTGGAATTTCTTGAATCTGCGGACAGACGCTTCCAACACATTTTGACGAATCCCTGATACCTGTCCACGAGGCAGGTGGTTGAGGATCCTGTATCGTAAAAGGGTCATTGTATGTAAATTCTGAACGAAAACGATGATCAACGCGTCAGATATACGTAATAATGAAAAATTGTGTATATAAAAATTAATAATAAATCTCCTAAAAAAATTCTGAAACTTTTTGGGGATACATACTAGATTGTTCAATAAGTTTTATCGTTTTATCGTTCGACAAAACTTATTGCACAGTATAGTACCAGGTTGCTTAATAAGTTTTGTCGTTCGATAAAATTGCTATACTATAGGTTGTTCAATAAGTTTTGTCGTTCGATAAAACGAACGTTTTATCGAACGACAAAACTTATTGAACAACCTATTAGTATAGCAATTTTGTTTGCTGCCCAAGTTCACTTTATGGAGTTGAATTTAATTCTCAAATAATCGGCTATTTTTGATCGGTGTAACTCGCAAACTGCACAAGATGGAGAAAAAAAAGTTTTCAAACAAAAGTTGCTTCTTTCGTACAAATCTGCTGTGTAATGAATGATCTATTGGATTTTCAAATTCATTTGATTTCTCATCGATATATTCAATTTTATACCATGTTATTGTAATTTAATTACATTATTTTGTTGGGTCGTAATTATATGATATCACAAGATCAAGAAATATTCAAACAAAGTTTTTCCATATGCAGAAACTATATACAGAAAACGGTTGTATCGTTCCTGTAGTTTTCTTCGATAGCATGCAAAATATGTTTATCTAGTGATATATTACTAAACTCGTATAAAATATTTACACCACCTTATGTATTTGGCGAAAAAACAGTAGAACAGTTCAATAGTTTTGTTCAAATAAAAGATTTTAAGTTGTAGCTACCTAATACCTAATACATATATACATATCCTTCTTTTTGTTTTCACATTCATCGAGTTTACTTGTCTACAATCAATGGGCGCATGGAAACAATATATAAGCTAATATATCTGACTGATAGATCCAGTAGATTTTTTACCTTGAATCTGAGTTTTCCAATGGGTGGAGCAGCAAATGGTATATCGTGAAAAGCGATGTAAGAAGGACCCAGGACCCCTTGTACGACACCCCCTCGTAATTTGCCTTGCTTCACCGTAACAACAAGCTCGCACATTGTTGACTTCGCTCTTATCAACTTGATAAGTCTCAGATGCACACTGCACAGAGATTGAGCACTTGATGCGACTGTTTTCGAAACCAGAGAATAATAAATATGGTTTGCACATAAGAATTCAGATATGAAAAAACGTCACGAGATAAGATACGGAACAACGTCGGTGATGGTCTGCCTAATACCACAATACTGTCGGATTAATTAAGGGAGGCATCATTCGCATACACCTTCGACGAGGATACATGTATGCAATTATTTTTTTTACTTTTACAGTATATCGGTGGACCTGAGATTACGAAATGCAATCATTAATATCGATACATGGAACGACAGGCACATACGGAATGAAATTTCTAAATATTGGCTAAATTTATTTACCATGAACAGGAGGAACGAGTCGAAATTTCCAGCGAAACGGTACCGTCGAATCGTTCGATTCGACTGACTTATCGTCAATAAGGTGTTGCGGTCCTTGTTGGGAAATAACGAATTGGATAACGAATAGATTCTAATTTTAGAAACAGGCTACGCTCGTTGTTGAAACTTTCCTTTAATATTTTGAGGTCGGTTGCAAAATGCAGAAAACAAGCATAAACAAATCCTGAAATAGTAACTGCCCCACCCTTGATAACACATGGGTTCGAGTATTTGAAGGCTTTGCAACATTAGCTCGAGTTTGCTAGAAGGAAAGTGTTTTGTAGCTGATAAATGGAAGACACGTATATACCTCGTGTTTTTTTTATTTATTGAAATGCAGACGTAAATATTGTATCGAATTAAAATAAATGCACAATGAATAATAACAGGAAACCGCGAAAGGAAAGAGTTTTGCAAAAGGAAGATAGATTCGCTCTTTCGGAGAAATGCAAACCCCATTCAACAAGATAGTACTGGGCACTATCGCCTCGACTGAAATAAACATTCAAGGCCGCTTTCTCTTTCCGTAAAGTTACGCCACTGCATTAACATTTTAAACATTTAAAGCCGTGTTTTATACAAATCTCTGGGTGTCCTTTCGTACTCGTTCCCCTGCATTCTGTACCCGATTCCATTCCAAGAACAATCGCTCGCAATTTGTACGAATCTGGATAAAATTCGAACACAATTGTCGTTATACCGTTATCAAACATATTTGCGATGTAACTTGGATCTTAAAGATAAAGTCAATAGAGATTGTAAAATCAAAATGGACCTCGAGAAAATTCCTGAAGATATTACTCAAACAAATACACATGGTTAAAGTCCTTAATAATCTCCAAGAGGACTCGAATCAAATCTAGGGTCGAGTGAAATATCTTAAGTAATAGTCACCCAACAGCAATCATGCAAAACCAGAAAGGCTGGAATTTAAGACCAGGGACCGTGCAAACGATTAATCGCGTCTAATTGTAAAACAGAATTTGCTAAAAATGATAGAACTAGAAATTTAAATAAATTTCGATCTCCGAAACTAGTACTCGTATTAAGTTTGTCTTTCTTTTATTATTGAAAAAAGATCAGTTGTTTAAAATACATTTTTTTTCGCATGAAAATTATAAACAAATTATGTAATAAAAAAATGTAGCCCCATTCTTTGTCAAAATCGAAGACAATACGACCGAGTACTTCCTCTATGAAGTAACTTATTCCTACCTTTGTTATTTCAAAATTGTTATCATAGTGAGCTATTAAAGGAGATTTTCCGATGAAATACCCTTGAAAAAGGAAGTTTTTATAAGAAAAAGTTTTTATCTATCTACATAAAGTATTAAAGTATATCTACATATTTTCATATGCTAATGTAATGAATACGTAATTTACCTTACCAAAGAGATTACCTGTCAGCAGTATCAGCTGAAATAAAAATACGAACGGATTATTTTTAAACGAACAAATTTCGTTATTCGTTAAAGTAGAATAAAGAGAACATTTATTTAATCTCTTCTTATTAATAATAATCGAATATTTCCTTCGTTCAAAAAGATATCGAAAGCTCGTTCACATACCAACAGATGAGAAGAAAGATGCAGTAGCCAGTTTAGTACACTTCCCGAGCAGCGACGGAGTTACATGTGTATAACTTTATATGTAAAACTTCACAGTGCGTGAGACACATCTTTCTATGATCCGATCGAATTTATATTTTACATTAATTACTTTTTACTAATTTGCATTGGAGCTAGTTTGACGAGTTAAATCAAAAGAAATAGAAAAAAAAAGTGACGTTTGAAGATCACTTCACTATACAAATCGGTGGCAAACCGACGACTCGCAGAAGTAGCGAAATGAAATGGACAACCTCTGGTGGTGAATATGGAAGGTACCACTACACCTTTTTTGCATTTCTATGATAGAAGGATGTTTGCCTCGTATGTTTTAAATAAACTTATATTTTAAAATCGCTTATATTTTGATAATAAAGTTTCACATTGTAAAATAATCAAGAAGTTTTTGATTCTTTTTCATGCGGGAAATAGATCGCGGAACTGATTCCACATATTTATTCACACCCTGTATATACAATATGAAAAAGTAATCTAAGTGCACTTTACACAAACATTGTATTCTGGATACTATGTATATGTATTCTGATATCGCAAATGCCTCAATTACTTTAAATAGTACATTATTTGTAACCTTCGTCTCTGCATGCAACTCGAATTGATATTAGTTTACAAAAAGCATAAACAAACAAGCTTTTGTGAATATCTATTCTTAATTTTGAAGTATAATAACGTCACAGATTACATGTAGTCTTTAATATTAATACAATGCATGCTATATAGTCAGATGTGGAGCGAAATTAATTTGAAAAATAGCTACAATATTAAGTATACATTCATGACATTTATAACATCCAATAAATGTCAATATTATAAATGAAATCCTAACTAGAAGAACTGATCAGTATTTTTAAAAAAGAATGTTAATATTCCATTAGACAACGTAAATATAATCAGAATAAATACATGTACATTATAAATTATATGTAACAATAAATTTGTCACTGTATATAAATACAATATCGTTGATGTTTTTAGAGGCACACTGTTTCTTGAAATATTACTGTATAAAAATATAATTCAGTCATTTTAATAGAGACACTGTGTTAAATATTTTTAACGTCTTTGTAAGTCCTGTTTAGTTAGGTCCGTTATGTTTACCCAGGAATGACGTAATTCTTCCGATGATTTTTCAATTAAAAAAAAGTAAAATATTGCATCAAAAGTTAACGCTTCATTTTGTCGAGTATTGGAACTACCATATCAAAAGATGGACGTTTTCCTGGATCTTCGTTCATACAAATTCTAATAAGTTTCGCAAGGTGCGGTGAAATTCCTGGTGGTATACTAACACGCAGATCTTCAAGTGCAATCTGCAATAAATATGAAAATAAATATAATTAAAAAATTATAAATTTACATTAAATTTGTGAACAATATTTCAAACCAACCTTCATGCCACATTCCATTGGTGAAAGATCTGCAAATGGAACTTCTCTAGTTGCAAGTTCCCATAACAGAACGGCAAAACTCCACATATCACTGGCTTCGAGATTTATGTCGGCCGGACGTTTACTCAAAGCTTCTGGTGACATCCAAGCTGGTTCATAAATTCGACCAACTTCTTGAAACGAAAATTTCGAGTCTGCCATGTTTACACGAGCTGTTAGATCTTCGTCAATCTATAATTTCATATGTAAATCACAATGTCAAAATTATTAATACAAACATACATAAGCGGTAACGCTTATATAACATATTGTAATAACGAACAAAATATACCATAATGTGTTTACTATTCAAATGAAATCTACATCTGTTCTGCCTTTCAAGTCCATGAAGAAATGCCATAGCTCTCGCAACGTCGAGAGCCAATCTCAGTGCTCGTGCCGTATCAACAACTACACCTGTACCTCCATGTAAGAGGCGGTGCAAACTGCCACGTGCCATGTACTGTGAAACAGTCGCTAACTGTGGTGGCTGATTAACGCAACCGAGAACAGGTAGTACATTGGGATGTGAAAAAATTCTTAATTTAGGAAACTCCTCATTGAAATCTCTTGAAATGCGCGCAGTACAGTCACGTATATTTAAAATTTTTGCCACTATGTCACTATTCTGCCAACGTCCTCGCCAAGTTTCACCGCTCGGCGTACTTGCTAAATGGGTGTGTAATGACAAGTCTGCCATATTAATTCCTTTATGTCTTGAAAGTGTTGCATCTCCTTTATAAAATAATTAAAAATTTGTAAGTATTGTAGTAAACACCAGCATACATAATACAATATTACTTACTACTTCTGGTTTTCAAACCTAACCAACTCTGATCCTTAAATTGAATTTTCTTTAAGTCTTGTCCATATTCTACAGCCAAATCTAATAAAACAAAATCGAATGATACAATATTTCACAATAATGCACAAGTAGCAATAGCTTTTTATTCATTAATCAAATACCGTGTAATCTTTTAGCAAGATGACCTCTTGCTTTATCCAAAGGAGTATCACCATCTTTGTTTGCAATGGATACGAGAGCACCAGCAGCTACCAACTCTTCAGCAACGGCTTGGTCGCCCCAAAAACATGCATAATGAAGAGCAGTATTCCCATGCTCGTTTGTGACATTAACATCTGCTCGATTTCTAAGTAACTGTAAATTTCAATTTTATTAAAGTCTTTATTGTAAGAAAATTGCTTGTTTTGTAACATTAAATAACATTATCAAATTCACTTCTCTTTTCAAGTTTCATTACTTTGTTATTAACTGCAATTTATTAATGCAAAAAATGTTAGTAAATCTCATCTTAAAAAGATTTTAGGAATAATTGAAAGTATTTATTTTACCAACTGAACTATTTCCTTGTGTCCATGAGCAGATGCAAGATGAAGAGGAGTGTCATCTCCTCTATTGGTAGCATTAATTCTTGCTCCTCTACTAACTAATAACTCTGCTAATTTTAAATGGCCCTCTTTGCAGCACCAGTGAAGTGGACTGAATCCATGATCATCTCTATAGATAGAATATGTGATATCATAAATGTATTATAAGTGAAATAAAATTCAAGTTAATATTAATTATAAAATAGAAAAAAATCAATTATAACGAATAAATTATGTTATCATGAATAAAAAGAAAGTGGAGCACGGTTTCAAAATTTCCATTGTATATAGTCAAGTTGATGATAAACATAATAAATACTCAAATTTAAACGACAAATTCAAACTGACCAGAAAAAAAATATAAAAACAGCAATTTAGTTAAAAAAAAAATAGGAAGATTAGTGGTTAAAAACAAAGATTGTAAGAATTCGAAAACCGCAAGATTGAGCGGTACTAATCCGAAGAAAAGAATTTTCCTGTATTTACCCTTGATTCATGTCATGTTCAGTGTCATCCAGCCAAACACGGACTTGCATGGCATTCCCTTCACGACACCATTGGAAAATATCTTCCATTTTCTCGAAATTATCAAATAAAATAAGAAAGTTGTATAAATATTGTAACGGGGGAGTGGCAGTGTTCCGTACTCCACAACACTATAGTCGTCATATACTAAATATAACCATATTTCCGCGCAAGCGACACTGACACAAAAACTGCATAACTTCGTTGTACTTCACAGACTGATTGCTTGCGGTATTTATACGAAGATCTTATGGTTAGGCATTACAAAGTAAAAACGAATCGGTATATTTTAACACAACACAATGTTTAATATAATATTGTGATCACACTGTATTGTGTGCACAATTATACATGTGACCATATATGACGCGTGGAATCGCGTAGTACTACTTCTACCAGGAGGCAGTTACTTCATACTCCCCACGTAAATACATCCATAAAAACGGATTGTAAAGACAGTGATGACGTTTTCCGACCTTAACACCAGAGGGCTACGAATAGCAGACAATTCTCATAAGTTCTTTAACGACAACAAATTCTTTCTGAATAGACATTTCATTCTTAAAGTAGAATATATTTAAATGCATTTTCAACAGTATATGCTAAGTCTATAAGCGTATTAAAATGTAACAACACATATTTAATAGATAATAATCTGTTTATTGGAATTAGAAGTTCGGTCGCTTCTAATCGTGACAAGAATAAAACATTAGATGTTTAAAATTTATAATAAATTGTCATTTGAATGAATAGATTGTTGTAATAAATTGGAAGTAGTGTGAGAGTCGTAAACGAGTTCCATCACACGATGGAAAATCCGGTGTAACGAATATTTATTCTCATATTCTCTTACATAAACTGAACGTAACCACTTACTCGTCGATCTACTTCTCACTACTATTAGTTTCCCATTTTGCTCGTAAAAGGTAATGGTGTCGCTGCTGAGCTCCTGTGTTACCGCTACAGTCGTAAGGTCACTTTCTTAAACAAAGAGGTCGTTTCAAAATCATTGACATTTACAAAGTCGGTATTTCAGATCGGGTAATTTCATCTCTGATCAAATAAATCGTCTATTTTATATTTTATATTAATATTACACATATTTTCACTGCATTTTAAATACAATGCTTGTTAAATTATGCTTGGAATCTGTAATTTGAGAATCGGTACCACTTTATTTGTCAAGTTTGTAACTTGCAATTGAATAAGCCCTCTGACGGTTTGTCGAAAAAACTTGTTAGTTTTATCGTAACTCTATTATTGCTCTGTTTACGTAGAGACTTAGCTTGATAATTAAAGTAGAAATTTTTGTAATTTTCATACAAATTTTTCAATTTACATTTATAGAAGGATTTTTAATAATCAATTAGTATTATAACTAAATAATTGTTAATAATTTTGATAAAAAATACATGTTTACATACTTTTGAGGTTAGATGCCGGCAGTGTTTTTGAAGAAACTTAATTTCACGTTCAATACATTTTCAT
This sequence comes from Ptiloglossa arizonensis, assembly GCF_051014685.1. Taxonomy (NCBI): domain Eukaryota; kingdom Metazoa; phylum Arthropoda; class Insecta; order Hymenoptera; family Colletidae; genus Ptiloglossa; species Ptiloglossa arizonensis. Next base: position 7,723,018 of record NC_135053.1, on the reverse strand, counting down.
TATGCTCATATGTGAATGACTATAAAAATGGAACAACTGCAGACTGCATTAACAGCAATTAAAGTATTACGTTCTAGTGTTGGTCAGGTCTTTGATTCTCTTGGAAATGGATTACGAGCTGACCATGGAGAAGAAAATAAAGAAAATAAATATTTACTTGAATTACAAGAACTTTTAACAACTGTCAGTGTTAATTTAAGGTATTGATATTATTTTAAAGAAATATATCTATCTTACAGGTATATTTTGATTAATATTTTTTCATATTCAGAGATGTTGAACAAGCCGTAGGTAGTTTAAATCCACCACCAGGACCATTTAATTTAGCAAGTACTGCATATCTCAGTCAGGAGACAACACAAGAAAGACAAGCATTATATAGTACGCTTGTTAATAGTTATAAATGGACAGATAAAATTCATGAATATAGTATTGTAGCTCAAACATTACTAACTCAAAATTCATTGAAAAGGTCTAACACTAATTCTAGTAGAACAAAAAGGGGCAGAATCCAAACAAGTAATCATAATGTTCCTCAACAGTAAGTTTTACCTTTAACCTTTTAAAATATAAAATTTGATATTAATAATCATATTATAAAATTGTTAGTATATGTTCTGCTTTTATTATAGACAAGTTGATTCGATGATAGCCACTTTTGATAGACTTTTCAACGATATGACGGTATCAGTGTCACGACCATTTGCATCAAATGCAGTGTTACATGTTACACTAGGACATGTTTTAAAAGGTGTAATAGCATTTAAAGGCTTAATGATCGAATGGGTAGTAGTTAAGGGTTATGGTGAAACTATGGATCTATGGACAGAATCTAGACATAAGGTTTTCAGAAAAGTAACAGAAAACGCTCATGCTGCGATGTTACATTTTTATTCTCCGGCCTTACCTGAATTAGCCGTTCGATCGTTTATGGTAAATTAATTATATTAAAAAAATTGTATATTATAAATGTATTAATAATCTATCATTTGGACTAACTTAGTATCTTTCTCACTTTTTTAGACTTGGTTTCATAGTTTGAATAATTTATTTAGCGACCCGTGCAAACGTTGCGGCTTACATTTGCATAGCGCTTTACCACCAACATGGAGAGATTTCCGAACATTGGAACCCTATCATCAAGAATGTAAACCATAATAATTTTTTATCATTGCTCCATTGCACAAAAAAGAAAAGTATACAATATACTTTTGTTCTTTTTCCAGAGTATATTTAATTATATTTTTATTATGTATCTACAATAAACAATTATGAAACATCTTAATTTATTTTCTACGGCTAGAAAAATAATTTTAATTCATTGCTGTCAATATAATTCTTCAATTTTACAATTATACTCTTGTTTTTACACATAGATATATTAAATTTAGAGAATTTATCATTTATCACTTTATGCGGAAGTTTTTAGCAATTTTAGTTGGAAAGAGCGAAAATCTTGCGTTACATCGAATTTCGTTACGAATTCCGTTCTCGAATTTCAGGATATCCACAGTTCAAAAAATAAAACTACATTAATTTTACTTAGTAAATATTTTTATTTATAGACTTTAAAAGATGTCATGTATGATCTTTTCACTTAAATTTATCTGTTCAGCTTAAATACATCAATCATAAGTAATTAAAGTATTATAAACAATTGCTACGCATATATACAATTGCAAATAAAAAACATGTTACAATATTACAGGATCATATTTCTTTGCCCTAACAAAAATTTAAAATTATATTGCACAGATAAAAAATAATTCAAATGTTTCCCCAGAGAATACGATGTGATTTCCTTTAAGAACAAAAAGATAATTATATATTTACCGATATACGTGGTAAGATAAATTCCTGGATAGAATAAATTGTTTACAAATCGTTAACAAATATAGTAACGTTCGATAATTAAATATCCATTAAATGTATTTCATCGAACGATTTAAAATTATTATAATAATAAAGAAAACTCAAGTCACGAAGAAATAGGAATTTTACTTGTAAAACGAATGTCGTCAAATGAAAAACAGATAGGTAAATCGTGTAGAACTTGGCATCTTTTACCAGAGAGACACTTATTTTCGTGCTAAGATTTGCGTATAATATACAAATGAGCAGGCATAAACTTTTCTTGTTTGGAATATAATAGCTCTGCAATCAATGATTTTGTTTTTACCAGTACCCTACATCTGTATACCATTCTTAATATTATTACACGCTATTTAGTTTTACATAACTCTAATTAATATTATGTGTAAATATAATTACGTTATAAGTACTTTTCACATAACTGTACACATTCACATTTGGAATAGCGCAATGAGCGCAAGTCGTTTGAGTGGCAGTGAACTTATTTTACAAATCGTTATTGTGATCACTTTGCTGGACTGTTCCGAATTTCTTCTTTCTTTTTTAAGGCTCTATAAACGTTGCAATACTCGGTGAATTTTAATATCGTATCATTGATTCGAAACTATGTATGCAATCATTACTGTTTTTGTTATCAAAGTCGTGGTGAGTGTGCGAAATAGGGCCTCGCATAAAAGTTACCGTTATATGTATATATTTATATATGCATAATATTACAGTTTTAAAAACGAGTTCACTAATTATATCGTTACTTGTGTCGAAGAATTATAGTGAAATTAAGTTTTCTCGGTACGGAGGAAGTGTTTCTTCAAAAGCACTTTGAACACCTACACGTTACTTTAGACCTTTGAAAACAAGAAAAACGTCTCGTGTTAGAATTGATACGCGTACGTAGCATACCTGCGTCCCATTAGAATAGTGATCTAACAACACTAGTTGTAGTTTTAATCCTGACGAAGGTAGAAAAATCGTTCGTAGATTATTTCTTTAGGTATAGATCATTTTGTCGTTTGCTCCAAGATTTTCAGTGAACATATATCACAGCATGCCTTTTCTCAACGGGGCGATAGCCAAAATAATAGGGTCTAATATTTGTAACGCGACGATACTTTTCTCCGCGTCTAGTTTCGAGCACTTTCTATCGGATAATTGCTTGTAACTGAGGAAATCCCAACGCGTGAAAAGTAAGAGTTGCATATATCTTAAAATATTTTTCTAACGCGATACGATGCGCGTCTCTTTCAAATTCGATCCCGCTCGTTTCTTCGATTAGCGGATGTGCATTTAGTTCGAGTCGGACCGATCGCAGCTACGGTCGTGCATCGTTACGGGTTTTTAAGCTTGTAATGATTTAAAAAAATCGATATGCTACCAGTACTCGGTCCGTAATTATTGTACAGCCATTACGAGTGAGAGACGTACAAGTTCATTTGTTCAACATACGTGTACGATATTAGCGAAGTTTGCGATTTCGTTATCATTAGCCTGTTACATCGTGCTACTATAAACTAGTAGCTATGTATGTATTTATAGTCCTAGACTAAGTATCGATAATCAATAGTTGTAATCCTGATAATACCTAGAATGCAAGGAAATCTACGTTAGCATATTTTCAGTTCAATAGCTTTATTGCCTTTCTCACTGATTCTGTATGATTTGGACAGCTTATAATTAAAAGTTTCTCTTTACGTTCCTTTTTCTTTTTCTTTTCCTCCGTTAAATTATAACGTGCGATTTAACGCACACGACGTTTATTAATTTATTTTCTCGTCTCTATTCTACGTATATCGCGATTACACCGCGATACTTCACTCAGCGAACCGATTCGAAGTTGTTCAATTAATCGAATACAAGCTAACGCGGAAGAGATTTTAATCGTCGGTGTTGGTAGATTTGTCGGGGCACATTGTTTTATTCGAGAACGAAAACGAGACATTTTTCAGACCGTTTCAGAATCTACGTTGTTTACTTTTTAATACAAACGTGTGTGTACGCGCGCGTGCGCGCGCGCGCGTGTGTGTGTGAGTATTTTTCCTAATCGATAACGCGTATATCGGCGCAAACGTGAAATCTATACAACGTAAACGATCTTCTAATTTTTCGACCGATTGAAAATCATCGTATTTGGTTACATACCGTGGAATCTCTTTTGCGACGTTCGTAACGAGACCTTCGACTGTACGTAGATTCAAAAATCGTTCGTTTTGCAACAGAAATGTGGGGGCGCGTTAAACTGTGCGGTGTTTCCGGTCGATGGTCGCGTCAGTTCGAGCAAAGACGGTGCGGTTGAAACGGTTTCGGTGTTCACATCGAAACAGCTGTAACATCGCTCGAACGACAGTACATGTAGAAGTCATTTTCGTGTAAATCCATTTTCTTTCGATCGGGATATCGGACATACTATATCGAATAGTATAGGATTATCGTACACTTACTTACGCAACGACGTTGTAAGTATGATAGAAGTATACAGTATATACATATATATATATACATATAAGGGAAGTTCTCCCGAAGAGCTTGCGTAACATCGAATGACGTGCACTTTGGTGTGTAAAACATTAACGACGAAAATGTAGTAAGAAAAGGCATGCCTCCGAACGTGCAGGGTGCTATCGAGTATCGTGGTCCAATCGATGGGGTGGAAACTTTATCGTGCGAAATTTCCCTCTACGGTTGATCGAACCGTCGTTCAACATCCGCGGAACTAAATATTAACCCGTTTCACGTTCCGGTCCGATGTTCGTTGGAATTTGAGAAAAAAAAGAAAAAAAAAGAAAAGAAAAGAAAAACGAAGAAAAAAATAAAAGAGAACGTAAATCCGGTCGAGCTGGAATTTCTTTCGTTCAACGAGCTGATCGTTGAAGCGAGCCCGCGCACGCGCGTAATTTGAAGCTCCCCCGTCGCGAACAGCCGACACCCGCTCGTTTGCACCACAGCGTCCCTGTACCATTAGAAGATAAAACGTCCGATCGGTTTAACGAATGTTGCTTCCGAGGTGTACCTCGAGAGGCACCGTTTCGATTCACGCGTAACGGATAATCAATTATTACAGCGCAATCGGTTCTACCGACGACGGTGATATACAAAACGACGTATAATCCCGATAAACCCTATGAAATTAACGATATAAAATTCGAAGTATATAGAGATATAACACCATTTCTCTGGGGGTTTCGTTCGAACGATTCGTCGCATCTAGCAATTATACGTTCTACGTTCATCGATGTCGCACGAAGTTCAAGTTCACGCGGGCCGATCACGGTTCAACTTCGTTACGCGCAATCCATACGAACGTAAATGTCTAGGCACAATCACTTTCGCATTGTTTTGTTGGATATATTCTTTTTCCCTCGTTTCTCGTATCGAGGATCACCGAGACCACCTCGTGGTCTATCCTATCATCCTACGTGTCGTTCTCTTTCTCTCTCTCTCTCTCTCTCTCTCTCTCTCTCTCTCTCTCTCTCTCTCTCCGTTCTAAAATACGCGATCGTGGCATTCTCCTCCCGTTACACTTACGTGTATTTTCTCTGCACTCGTGTACACTCTATCCAGGAAATTTGTTTACGTTACTTTCATGATCCGTGAAACGGAAGAGCGTTTCGTAATCCCCGCGTCGCAAGTATTGGTCATCGTGGCTAGTTAGCGAGAGTTTCGCGCGTGCCGAGTTCGGTGCACGGACAGAATCGTGCGTGACGATTCCCCGCGACAGGCGCGGGCGGCTTCGTTCCTTGATTTCAGGCACGATTGCACGTGGCGTCGCTCTCGAAACTCTCCGTGACACTCCAACCGACGTTGGTCGCGTTAATCGCGCGACGTAAACTATTCCGCAAAAAAGCCGCGCAGGCCTTGCTCCTCTCCGTGATGATCTCGTATAGTTGATTCTCCAAAGTGAGGCTGTTGGCGGTGAGCAGTAGCGGCAGTGGGATTGACGCGTTCATGATCACTAGATTACCGATATTAAGAGGAGCTGTTTCCCATTGTCAGACACCGCTGTTCGGAAAGCGTGGCGGGGGAAGCGGGGGCGGTGGTCTCTCCGGCTGAGCGGGAGCGGCGGAAGATCGCTCTGATCCAGCTGCAAACACAACTGTTCGCCCACATTAAACAGATGCAGATTTTCATTGCACTCGCGTACTCGTTACACTACTTTTGGCATTCATCTATCAAAACCGTTTCAATCGGAAAGACGACAAATAGCAAGCGTTCTACGATTCTTGTAGAAAGGAATTTACATTGTTTTGTTTGTAGAACGAAACGTCCCTCGATAATTATCGATTTTTCTTTCTTTCGTTCAGTTGGGTATTTCAAATGATATTTGTGTAGTAAGTACTTCGTGTATGTTGGGCGGTAATAATTTCAGCGTATCGTTAACGTCTGCCTTTGCACAATATCTTCGTTCGCGAAATCTTGAAATCGTTTATTACCCGCGAGATATTTTATGCCATTTTGATACTGACCTCTAGCGATTCGATTACATTATGGTAAATGCATCTGTTACGTTTCGATAATTGTCGTGTTGGAAGAGCGATTCTGCGCTCGTACACAATGAACTTTTACGTATTAGAAACAGGATAAGTGTAAGCCTGCGTCTAAACTTCGATATTACGTGTATTTTGAATTTCTTGAACGGGATATGAAAAACTCTTTCTTATCGTGAATATAATAATCTTATGTAAATATGCGTTAGTCAGTGATGCGTTATTATTCTTATAAGTAAATGCAAATGAATTTAATTTTTTTGCTGCCAGTGTCCTGAAAACATAATACAAACACAATTCATTATTAAAAGGAACACATTCATTATTCCAGGATCGTGGTTCGTGTTTTTCGCATAGCGAGGTTTAAATCCCGAAAAGGATTAAAAACTACCCGGAGAACACGAAAACGACGATAACTCCTTTATAATCTTATGGAGGTGTACGAGTAGAGCGCTCGATTATTGGTGTGTCTACGATAGGCACGTAGAACGTACCTGTAAAATATTATCGTGTTCGTTGAAATTAACGCGATTGTTTCGAAAGGTAAGGTCTTGAAACGATAAACGTGTGTTGGTACTACTTATTTTGGTTAAACCGATGCCTGGATGATCAATGGGGAAACTGTGCCTTCTATTTTACGTTCCTGTATTTAATCGTAGAAAATAATAAGCCGCAGGATAAGAAAATTTCGAAATAAAAATGCAATAGATCGATAGTCACTATTCAGAATGTTCTTTTAATCTAAATAAAGTAAGATACATTCATGCGCACATGCTCATTAATACCATTCATGCTCCAACTGCGGCTGTATTTTGAAGTCGGTTTTACAGTTTCATATAAAAAAATAATAATAATGTGATATAATTTGTTTTTAAATCTTTTAAGTTCGATATTTATACGACTCCTCATTCTTTTATGCCTTTACATTTACAGATTGATCTGTAGAGACCATATTTGTGTTAATGCGAAATCCATAATGGCCTACCCCCATTTAAACTACTACAAAGGCCAGTGTTAATAGCGCATAATATATGTATGTTCTTAGAATGGAAATAAAGCCAATATATCTACCAATTTCATTTATAAGAATACTTAAAATTGACTAGAATCAGATACACAACAGGACAGATTATCATACTGCACACAGATGATAGAAGAGAGACGTATATATAAATCATAGAGCTTATAATGCTGATTGCGAGAGTCTCTTGAACTACGAGGCAAGAATAACGATATAGTTATCGCGTATCTATTCCTATTCGCGATAATCCTTTGTATTTACAATCGTTATTATTCATATTCACGCGTACCGTGACATTGTCAGAAATATAAGCTCTATATGCAAAACAAAAGTAGGTACTTCAACTATATCCAACTTTTAATCGAGTGTGTGGTGTGAGTATTTTGCTGAAGCAGTGTGAGTCGTGGAAAGCCACAATAGAGCTATGATCAATGCATGAAATGCGAACAGTTACGAAACGTGAAAGTGAATTTGAGAACAATTAACGTGTCTCGTTAACGATATTAGCGATCCAACTTCTTCCTGGAAAAAGAACATTACACGATGACGAATTGCGTTTAAAGTAATTCAAGAGACACGATGCTCCGATTTACAAGGTAATCGTAAACTTCTACTTAATTCCTTACCATAGAACAATGAAAGACGAATGACTAGAACCGAAAAATTGACACGAACATTGACAAGGATATCGATGTAATTAAAGTTTAAATTTCTAACATCTCGGTTACGATACATTTGCAACCGATTGGTATACGATTAAAGTGGCTTCTTGTCATTTACAATGTAATTATGTTCGATTGCACTCGCCTAATCTGCTATTGTCAACACAAAAATATAGGTAGTGTGATATTGTTCTCTGCTAGGACCACTTGTATGTCTTGTAGTAGCGAAGCAGCAATGTAATTTTGACTTTCATATAATCAGCACTTTGATTCCTCTGCACTTTTGAATCATACTGAAAGCAGAAAAGTAATAGTCGCAAATAAATTTAAAACGAATGTATCACAATGAAACTACAAATGAACAAAATTTACAAACATACATAGATGGCAGTATGACATGCACAATGACAGGTAGATGGAATAAGCGACAAGTAACAAACAATTCTTTTGCGGTTGGCTGCTCATCGAACGTATCTTTGAATAACGGCATCGTGGATTGCGAAACGTATCGCGTGTTCTTTTCGTAAATTACTCCAATTGTCATCGATTTAAAAAAAATCTATTTACAAAACGCACGATCAAAGAGAAATTTCGTACGCGTCTTTAAACAGATCGAAAGAATTGTTTGTCGTTAAAAGACGGAAACGGCTATGGTGAAAGATGATTGTGGACGATCTTGGTGAGGTTTTTAAGCCTTACATGAATCAGGATGTGGCTTCTCCTCGGCCACCATCAGGGCTGCACTCTCTGCTGGCGGTATGTGTCCCTCTAATGCATTCACACAGTTTAGCATGCTCCTGCAAAACATCACGCGACTTGTCCAAGTTTCCGCTTCTTCATACATGTCTATTGAATCTTTCCTTCTCTTATTACATTCCAGATCTTCGTCGAGGGCATCGATTCAACATGCACCGACGTCGTAGGACCGTGAGAAAACGGTACACCGCGGCTTATCAACAACTCGTCAACGTAAGTTACTTATCCATTTTTTTTTTTTTTGTTCTTTTCTTAGTTTATCCTAATTGACCTGGATTTGAATTTGAAAATTTCAAGGTTTACGATGCGCCCCGCCATAGTATACAATTACGATACTTTTCTCTTTGTATTACGATACATTATAACGCCCTTGTAAAGCTACCATTAGTCGAACTTTAATTTCGCCCATTTTTCTTTTCCATGTCTTACTTCGTGGAAATAACTATTCGTTCCGCAATGTTCTATATAGAACGTTTTCGATCGTTTGGGCTGAGCCCGATCTGCGCGTGGATCTTTCGCAAGAAATGATAATTCATTTCACAGTTTCTAGCCTTGTAGGATTACAGTCCTATCCATTCACTGGCCTGTGTAGTAGACTTGAGACATGTACTTATCGCCTATACACTCATCAAACTCCAATGTTACCGTTTAATTTGTAATTCGGACCGAACGGGAGTCCATCCGACTCGTGTATTTAATCATCGAAATAAAACGCAACACTCGAACGGATAGAAACGCTGCACGAGATTTTTTCGCGAGCTCCGACGCGACGTTCGAATACATATTCTTAATAAACTGTTCCCTGCAAGGTAAATGAAAATTAGGTCGAAGGCTTGACTGGCAATTAATAGAGAAAAAAAAGTCAACAACTCCGCGTGAAGGTCGCACGTTACGAATATGGAAGTGAACTGAAACCGGTAATTAAATAAACAAACAGATTTATTTTACAACATATAATATATGTGTATATGTATATATACGTATGTATACGATCTTATTGGTGATGCCGAAATATTCGTTCATTAATATAATATACTAGTTAACGAGTGTTCTAAAAATTGAGTCGTAAACGCGTAATCAGTGATTACAATTATCCTTACAGCAGTTTTGTGCTACGAGTATGCTATATCGTTGCCGATAACAATTATTCGATTAGATTGACTGGATACGAGAACTCTATATAGTATAGTTTTCTTTTTTTTTTTTTTCAGTGAATGGCATTCGATACTCGGATTAAAATCGTTCTCAGTTAATTAGTTTTTTTTATGGTTTGTCAGTAGCGTGGGTATGGTTGGCAGTGGTGGCGTCAGATAGGACGGTCTCCTTGCTAGAGTTAGTGGCGAGCTCCTCTTCCCTGCAATATAATAATGTTACATGGCCATCGAGCCTCGAATCGATTGTGCGTCGATTTTGAGAGAAATCCTAGTTTTGCGTCGTACGTATAGTAAGCTTTTACTCTAAGAAACAAAAACGTACATATGCATCCTACGTTGAGAATAAAATGGGTCGTTCGTGATTCCCAACTATTCCCTCGCAATTTTCGAAGAACGCTCTTTCCGAATCGTTACGCTGGACACAGCTTATTCTAAACTTGACGTCGCTCTATCGACAACTTCGATACGAGCAGCACGTTTTACATCATAAACGAGTCGACTAGTCCCATTGCGCGAATGGTCAATAGAATTTTGCGATAGAGACGCGAGGAACAAAAAAAACAAATGGCAGTCTATACGGTCGTGTTGGAAGAATCGTTTTAACGTCAACGATTCCCAGTGCCCTTAAAGCCAGCCTCGTTCGAACGAACTTCGAGACCGGCTTTCAACGAACATACGTATATATTGGAATTATTCGCGTTCTTTGACACTTCCTGTACACAGCTTGTCCAAAATACTTCACCGACGCGTGATAACATTTTCCATTCGACTTAAGACTCGGTCGTCACGAATTCGTTGAACAAGCTGCACGTTTGCCACGAACAAAGAGAGAATCGACGAGTAATCGTAAAGAATGTCGTGAAATGATTTCTTAACATTATGGCATTTGCTTTTAATAACGCCTAAGCGATTTATGGATATAAATATAAATATGTATATATAATATATATATTTTTTATGCATATGTATATACATATATATATACACATATATACATATATATACACATATATACATATATATATATATATATATATATATATATATATATATGTATATATAAATATACACACACATATATATGTTATATATAATATCATATAAATTGATGGTCACATAGATGCGTTTACTGACACGTAAAAGTCAAACATACACAGTCATAAATTTATAAATAGCACTCATTCGATCATAAAGACAAGGAGAAAATGGCTCTTATACTAATTCTATGTCGTTTATCAACTAGCATGTACGGCCGTTATAAACGAATAAATTCAATAAAATCCCGCTGAACCAGAAGCAACGAACAAACCGACCATCGATTAGAATCCATTCGTAATAGAAGCTAACAACGATTCATCGAATGTTTCGGCAAAACCTTGTTTCAGCAGAATCGATAATAAAGAAACATAGAAACAAATTAGAAATGAAGAAGAAACAAAGAATCGCAAAATTGCTTCTACGCTCCGTTTAATGTTTCACTTTTCTTTTCTTTTTTTTTTTCATTCACGTTTCGATCTCTTTTTTTTTTTTCTTTTCTTTCTTTTGGTTTTTACGCGAATGATGAATAGGAGATTATGCAAAGCGGCTCTTTCTGCGTTTGCTTATCGAATAAAGTATCTATTACTTTGTATACAACTTAGAAATGGTTCGTACGCCAAACAGTAATGTAAGCACTAACATGCAGTCGCATAGTACAGCGCCATAAACTCGTGCCAACTATATCGACATGAAAATTATTCCAAGACTGAATTTTTCGTCGAACATTTATCGGGTATTGGTAGACTAAGAGGAGCATGCTGTAAAATACAAGGCTCCAGGAGGGTAATCGAGTAGCGGTCGGGGCTGTTATGTAGGAAACCTTACCAACAGGTCACAGGAATTGCTCTTTTTTTACACGAGATCGCTAAAAGCATTGGTATCGATCACATAATAGCCCTGAAGAACTATTTAGAAACTGTGAAATGTATCTTCGCAAAAGAAAAACGAAAAATTACAATTTATCGTAACGAGTCATTCATGCAACTATGGATCTTCTCCTTCTTTACGATTAGTTAGCCTGACTGATAGCGCATGAGATGGCGACTCGCACGAGCCGATAGTAAGTAAAGATGTTTCAACATGCCAGGCTGTTAGACCGAGAAGTTATAGTAGTCACTTAAATAGGCAGGGACAGGATTATTTTTTACACGCTTGCGAGGCAACGATCCCGTAGTTTTTTTTTTTAAACAAACCGGTCTCGAATTTAACGCGCAACGAATTCTCACCTTCGAGATCAACGTCGCGCAAAGATCGTATGTACGTATCGGTACCACCAATCGATACGAAGCGTGCAACGTTTGTTTTTCTTTTTTCACACGGTTTTACGGAGTGAATTAAAAGCAGTTAGAGATTGCTAAAAAATAATCCTTTCGTTTAAAGACGACTAGTGGTGTCTTTGGTAACTGATTGTCATGCAGTAAAAGGTAAGTCTTATAAATCGATATAAGTATCGTAACAAAGCCACCACAGTAACAGGGAATGTATTGTTAGAAGACTCACCCATAGAGTCTGCTGTCCCGCAAGCTGCTCCTGCTCCAAATAACACAGAAAGCACAATTACGATATGTACGAATCATGAACCGAATTTTCGTCGTAATAATACGGTAGTTAAAACTTAAAGGATTTACCAGAACCATTAAATAACGATTTATTGAAATAATACATATACAGTACGCTAAACAAATAAATATAATAATATCCATTTGGCCTTGAGAAATATGTAACAATAAGACTATAAAGCTTCAAGCTCAGCACGTTTTACAAATGAATATATCTATAGTACTTATGGAAATGTAAAATAAATCACAAGGTGAAGGTAAAACAAGTGGATCGTAGCTTCGGCGGCTTCAATCCGTTCCATCCCCCCCCCCCCCCAGCCAACCCACTTCCGACCCAGTAGTTTTTGTTATCGTTGTTTCAAATTTATTTATCATCGTTGTATCGAAGCGTCGAATATGTATCTATAGATAACGTCGCTCGACGTTCAACGTTCGTTAAACCGTTACTCCGTTCCTCGCGAATCTACGAAAACAATGTTGTACCTTCTTCATGTTACAAGAAAGACTCTGTTTCGGTGTAACGTAAATGCCGAGAAGGATGATCGGCAATACTACGACGGTATTGAACAATAAACTGTTGCTATACAACCATGCGACAATCATCGTGAACGTTTCATGGTATCGTATACATATAATCTCAAATGTTGTAGCTGAATTACGTCTCTACGTTACGTACGGGATTAAGACCGGCGTTTTATTTGCACGAATCTCGAAAACTCTACATGTAGCTACTGTTCCCCGTGAATCGTGTGCTTCCAAAATTACTGTTTGCTTTTCTCTCTTTTTTTTTTTTTTTTTTTTTTTTTTTACCCCCTTTTTTCTCTTTTCTGGTCTCGATGCCCGCAAAGCAACGACACTGATATAACCGCGGAGTTGAATTTCAGGAAACGTAATTTTCAATCCATCTCTGGGTACAATTGAAGACGCGTACGTGCCAGGTAGATTACAAGCACGCGTGCGAGTCGATTAATACTGCTTCGACGTGACTACTTCTCCAAAAATCGAATGTAGCTTTATCACAGTTGAATTCTTATTATAGCCTCGGTTAGACGGCGATACATTCGGGCGCGTTGTGTTGGCGTAAGTGTTCCCTATTAAACTGATAAAGTGTGTCCCCTTTTGTCAGAGAGAATAACGCAATTTGCTATCGTTGCCTCATCTACGTAATACATAAAAAGTAGCGTTAGAGATTGTGCTGCGATATGCTCAATATAATATAAAATTCACAGTATTGTTGCCGTAATTGTTGCTCGATACGTAGTCGTTACAGATTTCCTTTTAATGGGTTCGATAACGTATTTATTTACCGTGCAATATCGTATGCGTGATTCGATGCTGTTCGAGATATTTACCGCACTCGTGTCTCTCTCAACCATCTCAGCGAGTATCTCGTGACCATGTATACTATCTACTTTAATTGTACACAATTATTTACGTGTTTTGCGCACAACAACCTAACGAGTACAAACGTGCGCTTCTTCTCTAGCGTACTGTCCCTTCGCAAGAATAAAGTCCGAAGTGTATTTGTTTTTCCCGTCCGAGTCGAACATTCAAAATATTACGCACATTTGATGCAACATCGATTAAGTGTAGAACGGGCGGATACGTGGACGGATCTGACAACTTGTATGTCATGCATCGAATGCACAGGATACGACCTTTATCCGCGAGGAAATGGAATATTTTTGTTCCGCGTTATATTAACATCGGGCACGTATTCACAAGACAATGGGTACAAAGTCTTTCGCTTATGTCATCGCGCGTAATTAACAAATGAAAAACAAGCCAAAACGAACAAGCTGTCTGCCAGGTAGAAAGTCATTTAACACGTTTGAGTAGGTACATACGAGAAAAGTCGATGGAAATCAGCAGAAAAGAAAAGGATTCCAAAACTGAAGATTATCTATCTAATGATTTGCTATACGTATTAGGGATGGTATTAAGTGGCTTATTTATTGCATACCTGTCGTTACCATGCCTGAATAAAGCTAGAATTTCTTCGAATGTTTTATTCTTGGTCTCAGGAACCTTCTTGTACGTGAAGATCCAGAAGATGGCTAGGAATGCACTGAATGGTAGGAACGTGTAGTTTTCAAGGCTAGTCTGTAACAAGCGAGGGCGGACGGAAATTAGCGCAAAATTCGTCGAAGGAATAGGTTGTAAAGTTGGTCCAGTTGTGTTGCGTGGAATTGAAAACTGTCGATAGTATATCCAATCGTTAATGTTTCGAGTAACGTTGCGCGTATTTCGATCGAAGAAAATGAAAATTGAAAAATATGCAATTCTAATGACGACTTACCTTCATACTTGGGAAACCAATGCCAACCAAAAAATTAGCCATCCAATTGACAAGGACCGCGATAGACATGGCGGCAGGTCTAGGACCTTGCGAGAACAGCTCGGCCGTAATCATCCAAGGAATGGAACCGGGTCCGACAGCGAAGAATACCACGAAACTGAGCGTCGACACGACCGACAGATAGGACATCCAGTCAATCATTTCCTGCACATAACCGAAAAACTCCTATCAGGCAGTAGAATTGTGTTCTTCTTTCCTGAGCAGCCGGAGGAGTCACTCTCAGGATTCGAAAACCAAAAAAAAAAAGAAAAGAAGAAAAAAACGAAAAGAGAAAAAATTAAAAAAATCGTAAGATCTACGTAACTCAATGAGAAACTGATAATACCAGCATGCAGTGTGCAGCTCAACCCTGTGTCAAGGCGATGATGCGATTGCAACAATGCGAACGTGCTCTGTATGTACAGTAACATCTTTTCTTAAAGCGATGAAGCATGACTGGCTATTTTAACGTAAGGAGTAACCAGGACACGTTGCTTAGACCTCAACCAGAAAGAACGCAAACGACATGGTTACGCGCCAAACACACAACGCTTTACGCCTTTGCATAGAAAAGGGTACATGTATCGTCGTGTTGGTTAGTGAACGACACGAGGAATGAAGCGGTCGTTGGCTCTCGTGGCTACTCTGAGCAGTTCGTGTCTTCCGTTTTGAACGATTCGAAGATTTTGAAATAGATCTCGAGACGAGTCAATCGGTTCAACGCGAGAAAAGCAGCAGTGCTGTACGTTCGATTCGTCCATCGTACAACGCTGAGATTGTTTGCGGGAAAATTGAAATTTGGTTTCGTACGTACCGACGGTTCTCGAGCCAATAATGTAACGTGACAAAGGGTGACAGGTTTGAGCCAAGTAGAATGTAGACTAATAATAAAGGGAGTAAATGTCTCCTCCAGGCAGTCACGAAAGAGGCCGTTAATGAAGAAGGGAGGGGAAAGGGTCGGGAAAGGGACAAGGTTTGTAAAAAGCACAATTATTAAGCCTAAGCAAATAAATGAGACCGCATGCATCGTAGGTATTTGACACACGTGTATCGAATATCGTTTGGACAATATCAGCGTTTCGTTGCACGTTTCGAGAAAATATTGCTCGTTATGTGTCAATATACCGGGTTTTCGTAATCTCTAAAACGCAAATAAGGAATAACACGCAGGAACAGGAGTAGACCTTACAAGTTACATGAATGTCTGGGAGAAAGTAAAATGAATTTTCGAATGCAAATTTATATACGTAAAAAGGTGATAATTCTCACTGTCGGTGCAGTGCTGCACTCCAGCTGTGAACAAAGTGTTAGATACACCTTTCGCCAAGGTGCATGAAGTGACAAAGCACAAAGAGATAGCTATATACAATCCACGTTCTCTGTGGTGTAATTAATGTCCTAGGAGATCCTAATTCCCGACGATTTTTTCTACATCGACGAAACAATTTTTCAGATTGTCGCGTACATGTGTTTTTTCTTCTTTTTTTTTTTCATTTACACACGATCAGTATCGTTTTCGTTATTGTTCTTTACGCGACGACGTACGCGAACGATTCGGTATTCAAAGACAGTGCGATTACTTGAAACGGGGAGTCATAAAAGTTGAACTTACCTTTATGAGAAAAGAAATTGTGATGAATATTGAAAAGATAAACATGCCACCAAGACCGTATAAGTGCAGTGTACGTCTTCCTGTTCTATCCATAAGCGGGATGGATACTAACGTCATACAAACCATAATGGCACCTATGCCAATGGTTGCAAACTTGGCACTCTCCTCTGTCAAACCAGAACTAGTGAACAAATTTGTTGAATAGTAAAATACCTGAAACACACGAGAATTTCACAGATCGTTATATCCCCCGAACGAATCGTGCTTCGCGACTCGGAACAACAAAAGTCGTCGGACGAATTCAAATTTCATAGCCTATATATTGTACGTCGAGTTTCTAGCGCGCGCTACTTACAGCATTAATGCCTGAAAGCTGTTGGGAAAGTTGCATAACCACACCAATAACGAGAGGCGCTCTCAACGTTGGACTACATATGAGCTCTGTCATCGATATTCTAGACTCGGCTTGTTGAGCTCGTTCTTCGGCTCTCATTTCCTCGATATCTTCTTCCACTTGGTTACTAGCTCTCAACCTTCTCAAAGCTTTACGGGCTTCTTCCTCCCACTGTTTGGTAATGAGCAAATATCTGGAGCACAGAATTAAACGATAATCTTTAACCATGATCGCCGTGTGAAAATAGAAACGGTGATCGATCCGAGTTATTCGTTCGCGAAACGCTAAGAACTTGTACCAGCTACAGCAATAATTGGGTAGTTTTCGTTCTTTTACTACGATCGCTACGTTGGAGTTCTACCTTGGTGATTCGGGGCAAACTGGAAGCAGCAGTAACTGTAGAATGGCAGGGCAGATAGCTAGCCCCAAGAGAACTGGCCAACCCTCGTTTGTCCCAAGGATTTGCTCGATGCCCAGCACCTGGGAGACCAGGAGACCCACCGTAACAGCGAGCTGGTTCACCGTGCCTAGGCCGCCTCTCAGGTTCAGTGGTGCTATCTCCGATATGTACATGGGAACCAACGAGGTGTTTAAGCCACAATTGACACCGATGATGAACCGTCCAAAGAACAACATTTCGTATGAGTGAGCAATCTTTGTACAACCCATCAGGCACGCCCCCACGATGCCCAGCACGTTGTTTAGCAGTAAGCCCCCCTTTCTGTGAGTGAACGAGAAAACATGAGCGATGTAATCGAGTAAGTGTTCGTTACCCGACCATACGTTTCAAGATGACGATTTAATATTCAAACATTACGCGCTACCGATGATATCTGGCGTACAGGCCTAAAAAGCTATTCGTAAACGTCAACGCTACATTATCGTACAAACCTGCCAAATCTGTTGGCAATTATTCCTCCGCTAAAACCACCTAGCATACCACCAATCGCAAATATGCTTACGGCCACGGAATACAATTTCTTCACGGAGTCGTCGGAAATGTCTTCTCCATACCTGTCCTTGTACACGTCTTTCATAAAATTTTCAATGTTCTGAAACAGAGCAGATCGGTATGTTTTTCGATGAAAGACGGCCGCGATAAAAATGATAGAACGTTTCGTAATGAGAGAAAAGATCCATCGAGTCACTTTTCCTTCGCGATGAGCGTTTAATCTCGATGGGATCTATTATCGAGATCTCGATACTAGAATTGAAACGAAAAGGTCTTTTTTCGTTTAAGAAAAACGTACCACTTCCGGCGCATTAATGACTCCAGTGTTGTATCCAAACTGCAACATTCCTAAGACTGCTGCCAGTATTGCATACGACAGGAAAAGTGTTAGCCCCTGAAAATATCACGTACATTGCTGAGTACCGATCTAAGGTTTAACAATAGCGACAAAAAAAAAATCACTTTTAACCAAGACTAATAAAACAGTTATTGTTTCGAATAAAAATAATCAACGAATAAACGATCTAAGAAGCGAATGAGATAGAAATAATATCGATGAAGGGTGAAATAAAAACTACGCCAAAGAATGTCGTAACAGTTTATTACAATATGTCAATTTACTATAAAATTATATGCTACAATGAATGGTCATCGTGCAAAGGTACAATAAGATGCACAACGAAAATGATCAAACAAAATGGAATAACTGTAACACAACAAGCGCAAGAAACCAAATGTAATTGTAACGCAATAATAATAATAATAATAATAATAATAATAATGATGATGATAATAATAATAATAATCATAATAATAGTAGTACTAGTAGTAGTAGTAGTAGTAATAATAATGGTGGTAGTAGTAGCAGTAGCAGTAGTAATACTACTATTATTACTAATAATAATAATTATATTAATAATAATAATGATGACGATGATGATGATGAGATCGTATAGAGAAACAGCCATCGAAAGCGATACCGTTTCACTCGGTAGAAAATAAAAGTAGCACGCCAAAAATAAGGGTTCTGATCTTAAAGACAACCGTCACCTGCTCCAAAAGTCTAAGTTTCCGTCGATGAGAGTGTTCTTCTAGTCGATCCACGTATTCTCGTAACTCTTCTATCTCTTCTTTCACCTGCTGTACTGTATCTAGTTCGTGCTGCGTGGGATTAGGAAATACGGTTTAGAAATAGGAAATGCATTTTCAAGACGGACGCTTAAAACGGTACACGCCCGCTGCTAGTACAAAGGGCAGAATAAAAAATCCGCGGGACAAACGCCGAAGGAATCGTTTGCTGAGGTTATCGATCTATCTTTCACGCTTCTTCGACTTATTCTTTCGGGGAGGGATGCGAAAGTTCGACGCTCCCTCCCCTCCCGGTTAAGGGTTTCGAATGGAAATTAGCGGATCTCGGAGCGAGGAAGCGTTTCAATTGTTGAACGTGTAGACCGACAGTACCTTGATCGCGACCATGTCCCGTTTGACCTCGCTGACCTCGCTTTGGCAAGACTCTACGCTCTTGGTGAGTTCCTGCAGCTGCGTGCGGATCTCGCAGAGGGCGACGGTGGTCTCCAGCTGGCGGTCACCCCGCTGCAGCTCGTCCAGCTTGGCACTCAAGTTCATACTCATAACGCTGACCTGTTTCTGCAGACTGCCCACACACACACACCCTCACGTGAATCTCGCTGGCTCGCCCCGGGAAAACAAATCGACATTGTCGAGCACATTGACAGACACTAGACACGATCAAGGCTAACTATTGCCTAGTCCCTAAAGAGAAATCCAACTACCTCCGCGCGAAACTGCCGAGCCCTCAGTAGCATGAACGCTTTAACCCGCGCGCGCCGTGCGTTCTCTCTTTTCCGCGTCTTTTTTCTTTCTTTTTTTTTTTTCTTTTTCTTTCCTTTTTTTCTCACCAGGCGCGCCTTATATTCTCTCTTTGTCACGCGCGGAGGATATAAAGCACTGGCCCACGGTGTAGAAAAAAAAATAAATAACTCAACAGGTGTACCATGGTACCACCTTCCTCCGGCGCTTTGAATCTCATGCGAGCCAGCGGTAGCTCGGCAGCTAAGGATACGTCGGGTATACGAGTACAGCGTGTAAACAGAGATATACAGACACACATATACGTATTATATCAGATTCCGTCTATGTATATGAGTATAGAAATATATATTGAATTGAAAAATAGCACAACGTACAAACGCCACTAAAAGCACGTCTAAACTGTGTGTGGGTGAGTGTCAGGGTGAAAAAACACTACGGTGAAATATATATGTATATATATGTATATATGTTATATATATATGTATATATAAACATATACATATACATATATACATACAGATATATATATATAATTTATATATATAATATATATAATATATAATATATATATATATATATGCATAGTTGTCAGAGCTGTGCACATTAGATGGAAGTTTGTGAAGGTGAGAGATGAAAATTAGTCCCCGTTATAACAGGTGTAAACAGGCCCCGTAAATTTCGTACCATAGATCGAATTTCCGGAAACACAAAAGATCGTACATTTGTTCTCGTTTCGTTAATGTATCGCGAACGTCCCCCCTCCCCCACCCACCCCCGGCCGCTCGCCCGATCCGCCCGCATAAACGCGAGAGCTTCGGCACACGCGAAGCGTGATCTACAGACACGATGCGGGAATGTGCAAGTAGGTAAAAAGAATGATTCGATGCTCGTTTATTCCTTAACGTTGCATGTGAACATGAAAAATTAATACGCATAGATCAATGATAGAAACGATCAGAAATCTCTCGATCGAGAAAGATTTAGCAAACTTATCGATCGATGTGCACAGCCAAGCAGAAAGGTGGTTCGTTTAATCAGGGGGGGGGGGGAAGGGGGAAACGGGTGAAACGAAAGTTTCGAGAAGGAAAGGGGGACGGAAAAACGAAAGACAGAGATAGAGAAAGAGAGAAAGAGAAAGAGAAAATATTCACGCAAGGCACGACGAGTGACGGTGTGAATAGTGAAAAATGAATGAACACATGATTCGCAATAGTGGGAGGATAGAAAGTGTGATCGAAACGAAAGGGCGAGAACTCGAAAAATGTAAGTGGACGGGGAACGGTTACGGAAAGGAGAGCAAACTGGTGTAGACGGGAGTCCAGGTGAATTCTGGTTAAAAGATGGATCGTCGAACGAAAAAAATAAATAGATATAAGTAAATATATAGAGAAAGAAAGAGCAGCGATGATGTTGCCATGTACCTGGGAGGTAGGGAGACCATGGCTGTGTTCCGAAACTACAGTAGCCTCTATGCCTCCCCACTCACTCCTCTTGATTCAGTATTTCGTCTTATTCTCACAGATCTATTTGTTCTTTGCTTTGTTCACGACATATGTACGTACGTTGGATTATCCACCAAATCCAATCAATTGACTCTGAACGATTGCACAGCTTGTTGTCAAGTGGGTCCACAACCAAAGGTGGAGGGGTAACGTGTGGCGGGGGGTTTAAAGGCCGACGACGCCCGCCCCTGCCTCTTATCTCACTCACTCTGTAAAACTTTACCTAGTTTGGAAACACAGTCGTGGTTCAGTCAAAATCATGTCATAAAATGGTATTCAGTCGCTCGAATTAGTCACGTGACGTCCAATTCTTCTAAAGGACGGGTTCGTCACGTGCGGAGACAATTTTTTTTTTTTTTTTCTCTCGCGCATCGCCATGCGACGCGCCGCCAGCTTACTCACCCCTGCCTAGTCGCCCGCGTCCACAAGCGAGCTTGCAATTTGAATGGACCCATCAACTTTTTATGCGGTACGAACCGTCGGCAAAATAATTGACAAAAATCAGCATGACACCATGAAGTGATAAATAACGCAGACACGCGCACAAATAAACAGGCAACGAGCACCGCGTCGAACAACGAGCGTATCGATCGGAACGATACCAAGGAAATGTATGTACGTATCTCTGTGTGTATCTCTCGTTTAGAATCTCACGAAATCTCTGTTCCATCGCGCGCGAATTCGTATCGTATAATGGTTCGCGCGTGTAGACGACGATCGTGAACGCATACTTCGTGCGTGAATCGGAAACAAAACCATCGCCGTGTGCATTCGCTGACTATCCATTTTCCTTTGTCTCGACGATATTCTCTGTTATCGTACGGATGCTATTGCGCGTTTATTTGTGTACCTGACTTCGAAAGAACGTGACATGACATCGAATGGAATGAGCAATCAGTGGTAAGCCTGCGAGCGCCGCAGCCAAAAGAATTCATGTAAAACCGTTACAACGAATCACCGATGTCTCGATATTACTGTTATGACCGAGGGTGTGTAAGTATGTACAAGAATAGGACTAGAGCGAGTGTGATTTATGTATAAATGATAAATGGCACGGCACAAAGCCTTGCATTGCATTCTCTGATACATAAAGAGTCTATATAAAATGATAAGCAGGGAAAACTTGTCTGTCTTGTTTGTTTTGTTTTCTTGTTTTCTAATTTTTTTTTTTTTTTTTCTTTTTCATCATTTTTCTTTCTTTTTCATTTTCTTCGAATTTGACAAGCGAACGACGGCACCGCCACTTAGGCCGGGAATTACCTGGATGCGTTTAGAGAACATCGCAAAAACTGGTTGGACATACAAAAGAACAATGTTCGTGGAAAGGGTTCGTTGGATAGTAATTCTTGTCTACGAGAGAGTTTATGATCGATAAGTAAGTGCTATCGATTCGAGTACTTCAGGGCGAATAATAGAGAGCGAGAAGTGTTCTCTTAATTGGTATGCAAGTCTTAAGAGCTTATACACGCTGTTCTACTGTACTGCCGTGGCACTAAACTAAGTTACTTCGAAAAGACTTTAAAAGGATGAAATTTCCAAAATTTCAAACTTCAATAAGACTACGTCGGAGCGTTTCAGACGCAAGGGAGGCTAAAGTAAATTCTACATTTTAATCGCTGAAGTAAAAGAATAGAGTACATAGTTTACTATACAATACCCTAAAAAGAGATCACTACGGAATATTAATACAGGATCCTAAGAGGAGGCGCTAAACTATAAAATCGGATTTTAAACGTTTCTCGAGGCGTTCGTCGACGCGTTCGTACGATTTACCGAAATCTTCGATTTGTCTCGACTCGAGAGAAAAAAGAAAAAGAAAAACAAACCAACAGTCCGCCGCGTTACGAACCGAAGACAACGAACGAGAGCGATGTACGTACGTCGAAATCTGCGCAAGGATTTTCGCGACGAAAGTAAAACCGTCGATATCGGCGAGAAATTTGAGCGATCGGTGAAAACGAAAACGATCGTTTTTTATCGGGTGGATGGGTGTCTCGGCCAGTACATCCAACAATCCAGATAATTCTCAAAGACGTCGGTGGCGACGCCCATCATACAACGTCCTCGGCAAAATCTATCGTACGTATCGTGTGTTTTGGAACATAAGCTCTCCCCCTCTGTGGTGGTGTCGCTCCAAGTCCGAACTCGCACCGAGAAGCTCGTGTCGGTAAACCGCGTGATAATGAAATCATCCAACGCGTGGAGGTGTTCACAGAAAAACGTTAAGGTAGGATCGAGGGGTACGTGGAAACGTACCTTACAAGCAACTCCCGTAGAGTGGCTTCATCGTCCTCCTGTACCTCTTCCTGCGTCTCATTACTGAACGAGCCGCGGCTTGGGTGATGATGCTGGTGACGTCTGCCGGTCGGCCTACCGGTAATGCCGACTGGATACTGTCCGCGCAGCCCGTGATGATGATGGTGGTAATGACCTGTGTTCGTGGAGGCCGAGTGCAAGTAGCGGGCGACGGTGCTGGTTGCACGCCCCCTGGTCAGCTTGAGGCCGGTAGCAGGCGGTAGTACGGCGCCTGTACCGGACTCCACGTAGCTTCTGTGCGAGGCATACTGCTCCTCCTCCACCCTGATGATCTCCTGACGTCCGTTCGATGGCCGATCGGCCGATCTGCTGCGCGATCTCGCGCTAGTCCCGACACTTTTGCTGCTTTTGCGTCCGTTGGCGGTGCCGACGTTGATGGCGCACTTGTCGCTACCTTTGCTCTGTCTCCACCAGCTGCTACCGCCGACCTGTGCACCAAAATCGAGCCTCCCCCTCTCCCCCAACTCCTCCTCCTCTTCCTCTTCCTCCTCCTCTTCCTCCTCCTCCTCCCCGACGGCGGCACCAGCCGGCCCTGGCTCCGTATCCTGGGACCCCGAAAGGCCTGCGATTTCCTCGTAGAGGCACTCCGAATCCGGGTCCGTCGACACTGCCGCGCTCTGCCACAACTGGTTTATTGGCTTGAAGCCGCGTGAATCGGCCATCGTTTGAGCTACGCCAGGACACAGAGACACAGAGAATTTATGCAATCGGCATCGTCTCCACTCCAGGCCGGTCTTCCACGGCTGGGCCGATTAAGTACCACATCTCGACGCTGCCTTTCCGTGGGTATACTACGAGCAACGTGCGACGTGTTTCGTTTTCGATTTTTTTTTTTTTTTTTAAATTCGTGTATATTTTTTTATTACTTTTTTTTTTTTTTTTTTATTCCGAGCCGGAGTAACGGGCGCTCGTCCGTAGATTATAGATACCGACAGCGATCGTCGCTGATGCAGTTTTGCGTTTCGTGCGTGCAAACGGGGCGAACCCTTGTTCACGTTGTGTGTTCGTATCGTTGTGCAATCGCCGTGTCGAGGAAAACGGGTTTTGTTTTACGTGGCACGCCATTAACCGTGGAAAACGAGCGACGCGAGCGGCAATGTCATGCCGACCGCGTGGCGAGCAATTCGAAATTATGTAACAAACCAGAGGGAGAGGAAGAGAGAGAAACAGAGAGAGAGAAAGAGAGAGAGAGAGAGAGAGAGAGAGAAAGAGAGAGACAGAGTGGAAAAAAAAAATGGAGAAATAAACGTCTCGCGCGAGCGGGAGAAGCGACGATGGAACACGGATTCACGTGCACGTTTTATCGTATTCCCTGAGCGATTCGAGTTGACGTGCAGTCGGGCGCTAGCGCAAGAATCCATAACGGTTCATTGCGAATTAATCAGAACGATTCTCGTGTCAATTCGCTGAAAGACTGACAACGGTCGGAACGGAGGCGCGTTGATTAATTCACGCAAAGTTGCTCGATGCACCGCACACAAAAGCGACGCGACTGAAACCGGTGCAAGTTTCATGCACGCTGACAGCGACCGCTACCCGCCTAAATGGTAGAACCCTGGCGATAAACGGGGCGTGAACACCGATACCAACAGCGGAACGCCACGATTGCTGTTCGCGGCGTCGCGTCGCCACGAATGGCAGCGACACGAAAATTGTCGGAGATTTCAACGACTTCCCGACCCATCGATCGGAAACGAAATCGGGCGGACACGATGAACTCGCATCGGTCGTTTACGCGAAATTGGAAACGACGAGCCATTTGCTGCAAGATCGTGCTGCAGTAATTAAGCGAGTTGCCTGTATGCGTCGACTCGTCTACCCGACGACAATTAAAGCAACCCCGCCTAACGACCATTATTAATACCGTTCGCTGTCGTTAAGTAAATTTCAAGTTCGTCTCGGTTGCTCCGCGTCTGAAATAACGAACGACTGCCACTTGCCAACTCCACGAGCACGCGTACATCGTAACGGTAGAAGAATATCCCATTCAGTGGGTAACCTTGAAAGTCGCATACCGAGAATCATTCTGTGTAATTCATCCTCCGAGAAGCATCGGATTAACCCTTTGCGGTCCCCCGTCGAGTTCGACTCAACGACTCAACATTTCGTTCCAGACTCGATGAAAATTTGTTACAACTTCCACGAGTCCTAGAGATCCTGGGTAACGTTGCAATTATGGACACGTTCTTAGAGAAATGTTTCTTGGTAGTGTACGTAAACAGTAGACCCGAGTTATTGGGTAAATTTGAATAACATTGATACGTCGATATTTTTTTAGTAATCCGATAGTTGAAATGTCGAAAAACTATAAAATATTGGGTTGTTCGAAAAGTCATTTCGTTTTCCAAAATGGAGAATATATAATTTAATAAAATGTTTATACACTCTAAAAAAATCGTGTTTCATTTTCACAAAAGAAAAAATTAAATGACTTTCCGAACAACCGAATTGGTTTGTATCGCGTTGCCTCGACGATGTTCGGACAGTGAATGGAAGCAGGACGAAATTACGGGGTTCATAAAGTCGAGTATAATAATAAATTGTACCGGTGTATCGATGCAACATCAACGATGGTGGTTCTCTTTGAAAGTCACAAAGTGGAACTGAAATTTAGCGATGATGGTAATCGCGATAAATTTGTGTTTGTTATATAAACGGAGTACACCTGCTTAACGTATCGAAGCGATGAGTAATACAAAATACCGGAAAAGTTGCGTGCTAAAATTAACCGGAGATCTCATTAGCGCAACAAGAACGAGACAATCTTCGTTTTATCGGCAAGGTTGCAAATAATTATTCCGCATCCAGGAGCAAGACACAAAAATAAACGAAGCATTCGTTACACAAAAAGAAAGAAAGCACGTTAAAAAAAATTTGGAAACACACCGCGTTAAGAGTTATTGTAAATTGTAGAAGATTGTAAAACATTTTTTCGCGTGTTGATACTTCTCCGTATAAAAATATATTATTATCATCTATGTGCTTTCGAGCACTAAAGTAGTAAAATAGAAACCAGTCTCGTGATATCGGTGAAAGTAGTTAACTACGCGCGAACTAGCTGGAATAAAACCCTGACAAGAATTCGGACCGCAAAGAGTTGGAAAACAAAAAATTAATATCCGAAAGTTGTTCGCGGAAAGTTGAAGCAGTAGGGGTTAGTCTGGTGTAGAACATTGAAAAAGTCGATTTTCTTCTCTGCATTTTTTCAAGGTTCTAGCAAATACGTATCGATGAACGAATTGTCAAAATTCTACAAATCGACAAACTTGTGGAACTTTTGAATCAAATTTTTTAAACAACCGTCTTTCTTCTTTTCTTTCCTACTCTTTAATCTTTTAACCCAGACGATACGATATTTTAAGACGAATTAATCGATCGACTTAAAACTTTACACGTGTATAAAGTACGTGCTCCTATACCGCGCGAATTACGATTACTTCGTGTGACGAAATTTCTATAATTATTACGTAATAAACGAACAAACATTTGTCGAAAATCGAGCTTTCATTCTTGGAAGAGCCGCACCTCTGCAATATTGATCATCAATTATCGTAACAAGAATCTGTTTGCTTTCTTTTCTTATTCGAAAAACAACGAAAAACTGCTCGAATCGTGCGTATCGCTGCACATTAATCGAGAACAAATAATCGTTAATGTAGTCGAATCTACAAACACCGATGTATTGTAAAAAATATGTCTTCTCCTTTATTCTTTCTCAATTAATACGCGAGCCTAAATTCTCTAAGCCAGACAGATCCCCTTAAACGTGCGATACGAATTCTAGCAGCATCGTTATTCAAGATCCTCGAGACCTTCCATATTACGGTAATTACTTAATTATTAAGCCAGCTCGACCCGATACGTTAGCACGATAATCTCTGTTATCACGAGAAAATCGTACGTAGACGTATCCGGTAATTACGAAACAATTCGCAGGCCATCGAATGCATTGCCGGTAAATCGGCGAGCGATTAACAAATGTCTAACTCACCTTAGAGAATTCGCAAGCCATCGTGCTCGACGATGATACTATCACGCCACGACGTTTCTCGTGCCTTGGTTCGAGCCGCGAGACCTCTTGCCAGCCAGGATTCCTGCAATTTGGCAGAGACAATCGCCGTTTCTAACAGGTCGACTCGCTCGACCACGCGACAAAGAAGGTAGAGAAGGTGCAACGTGAAACGCACACGGACGTAAACGAAGGAATCAATGGGATTTCCAACGCGATGCGATCCACTGACGTATCACGAAATTTAAGGAGCCACGCGCTTCCTTCCGATGAGCCTTTTGTTTTCGGCTCGGTACAAGACGGTGTGTACACGAAGAACCTGCAAAACAAAGAAAAACGCGTTACAACGGCTGACGATAAGAAGACACTTGGAGTGGTTAAAGTATTTACGCTTTATCGGCGATATCAAGGACGGAAACTATAATTTTCGTCGTAAAAAGTATACGTTTTAAGGTCATTGCCTAAAACATCTGATTTCTTTTTTTCTTTTTCAACGAGATTCGTTCTTTTCGGTGATACACAAACGATGTACGATTTTTCAGAAAAATTACACGTAATTTCTTGTCGAAAGATTTTAATTTTTTATTAAAAAATTCCACGTTAAAGAACGACCACGTTCAGAAGCAAACGTCGATAACCTGTATTGCTTCGAAACGAGCGATCTTATCGAATCACCTGTTTATCGGTGATGTACAAATCGAAATGGAGATATCGATTCTGGGGCGATTTCGGCGACAGACGAGCAAAACGAAAAATACCGAGATCCGTCAGAGACACTGACGAAACAACCGTTTTGGCTACGCGCCCAAGATAAACTGTTTCGATTGTAATCTCTTCGTAAGCGAAGCAAATATATACGTATAATGTTTGTATACACAAAAGATATGAATAAACTGTGTCTCCGTCCGGGACAACGAACTGTTTGGAATTTATTTGTACTATGTACAAAAAAAATGTTGGGATCAAGAACTCGTTGACAATTTCGATTGTAGCCTGGGCACGTGCTAATATCGTCGCGCTCTCGATGAGTCAGAAGAAAATAAGAGAGAAAAATTGCCAGCAATACCATCGACGATTGCAAAAAGAAATCCACGGAAAATGTGCGTTGTATTTTCATCCCGACTTGTTAACGGGGAAACAGAACAAACACGACACATTATTGCCAAGGGTGTAACGTTAGGCTGTCCACTCCATACTTTAGAATCTATCGTCTATTCATTAATAATTAAAAAATATTAGATTGTTCGGAAAGTCATTTCGGAGAAAATGAAACACGATTTTTTTAAAGTGTATAAACATTTTATCAAATTATATATTCTCCATTTTGGAAAACGAAATGACTTTCCGGACAACCCAATACATAAAAAAAAAATGTTCATCGCGTATTTTTTGTGAAAAGAGTAGTAATTTTTTCAATCATATTTCATCGTTTCGCGGCGACAGAGCGTAAACGATCAGTTTCCAATGAACTACCCTGCACAACAACGAGCGAATGTAATTGCAACGATACGAGTAAACTTTGCAACGGTGTGTCATCGTTTGTCTCTGAACATTGAACGGATAACGTAAACTCGTCGCTCGATGAAAATCCCTCAACAAACGTAGAACAATATCACCGTCAGGTGTCCGCAATTGGATCATTGCTGTCCTGATACGGAGTAATTTATGCTCGCATTCCGGATTATTCGGGAAACTATCTTCCCGATAACGTTGCGCAATGCGTTTCACGTTGCCGTATTTCGACGCGCAACGCGGGAAAAAACTATCTCGATTGTCGTTCGATGGAACGCACGGCTCGAGATGAACTTGCATATTTCAACGGCGGTAACGTTTCGATTGCAAAACGAGGGAAAAATTTATATCGTTAACCTTGTTCCACGGTATTTGAGAGAAGGAGAATGTGATTGTGTGCAACGCGAAGGAAAAGTTTCACTATGTCGAAGAAACGCGAACGCGTGTCCGTGCCAACATGCCAGTGAACACGACCCGAGTAATGTGTAATTATTGTTGCCCTCAGGTCTAGTTTCCAATACGGCCTTGCTCGGCGACTCCGATCGTTCGAGTGGAGATTCTCGCGGTACACCATCCGAGATCCTCCAGCGATCGCGATCCTTGCACGAACAAGGTACGCATTACACGTTCAAACTTGTTCTACGATGTCCTAATGTTTACGTTGTTCGTTTACGAACAAAACGAATTGTCTGTCTTACGAACAGATGTAACAACAGATGTAATTGTCGCGACGGTGACGTTTCCGTTAGCTGCTGTGCAAACGAAACGATAAACGCGTGTTAATCCCTACGAGCGATACAAGACCGCGAAACGGGGAAACTTCGTGTGTGGCGAGGCGCAATTGTCTCGAAATACAACTACCCGCGTATTTATCACAAGACGAATCATCCACGGTAAAAATAGTTGGCGAAATACGACGCGGACAAAATAAGCGAACGATAAGTCGCGGAACGATAAGGCTCGGTGCAGACGTGTAGCTTTTTTTTTTTGTCGTACGATCGTGTATACGTTTCCTTGTTCTTTCGATCGGGAACAACGAAGATAGACGTACGATCGTTCGATGAAAACACGTACCGCGGTAATTGCGAACCGATGCGTGCGTGTTATTAGAACGCGGCGCGCGCCGAAACGGTTTTCAACGAAAGGTCACTGAATTCTTTAACTTTCACTTTCCGTGGATAATTACTGAATCAAAATCGAGCGGCCTTTGCAACGTCGCGTTTCACCGCTCCTCGAACGTTGTTTCCTACGAGTCCCGATCAGGCGCCTTGTATCGAATCGAAATCCAGGCCTCCGCTGGCATCGCGATCAGTGGTTCGCAACCGATCACTGTGCGCGCGAAAACGTAGACACGCCATACCATACGGCGACAGTACATACCGGTCTGCGGTCGCGAGGAACGAAAACGAACGAGAGACACCGCAACCCGATGAATCCCGAGCTACTAACGAGCCCGTAGTGTGTTCCGCGTCGAAGATTAAACGAAATCCAGAGACTTTCTCCCCTCCGCTGTTCGTTACTACGACCGATCGCTTTCATTCGCTGTCCTCGTTTCGTCAGTGTCGACCGACTCTGTTCGTCGTTCACCAGCGCGTTACGTGTCCGCCCGCTGTCCGGTTTTCCAACTAGTCTCGCAGATACCTTCTTGCTGTCTTCTTCCCCACCGTGTGTTACCAGTCTGCGTCCACTAAACGATTAAACGCGCGCAAGGGAGACGAATTTTCCTGTCGGTTTCTTCCTGCGCTTCGAACATCGAAACTCCTATCAGGGACGCCCTTGACGCGGCCGGGCCCGTGACAAATCGTCGCGCCATCTTCGTATTTTAGACTTAACCCTTCGTAATTTTGTCTAACTGTAGAACGAATTCTTTTTACCGATATTTAAATTAATTTTAATACAGCGAGATTTTTGTAGGTAATAAGTACTAATTTTCGGTACTTGAGAGTAATTCGAGTCAACGTCTACGTCGAATTGGAAATTTATTCTTCTGCGCATTTAGTATTTCTCGAGGCGAGTGTCGATAAAGATCGACTTTGTATAGAATCACCGGTTCGTTTCGACCTCCTTTACGATACCACAAGGAGAGAATGTACGATTTCGTTTAAAGTGGAAAAATCTTGAGCGACTGCTAGGATAAACGCTCTGTATATACAGAATATCCCGCAATTTGTGGTACAATGGAAGAGGAACTCTTTTTAGAATGCAAAAATACTATTCCAGACACTTGAAAACAATTATTTTTCGTACGATGCTTCATTTTCGAGAAAATTGATTTTGAAACTATAACGTAACGCATTTTCCTACGGATATTTGCAGCGTACAGAATGTATTGGAGTAATAATTTATAACCAAAGTGTTATTTATATTTACCAATTTTTCCAGTAACAGAATGCACAATCGAAATAGCTACTACGTGATCTAACAACTATCGAAACTAATTCTAATTAGTTTTGTGTATATATTTTTATTAAATTTTTAAAAAGTCACCTTTTTATAACGTTACGTACAAACGATTACGAAATTGCACATTTACGAATATACGCTTACTAATGTGCGCCAGCAAGTGTATACGTGTACAAGTAACTTCATACATTTGCTATTTAGTCACAGTAAGCATTACACGTTGCAGTGTATTTATGCTTTCACCGAAACCTCCAGTAAATGTATACATTCACTAGCGAGTGTAAACATTCACTGCAGTTTGCGCTTTAACTGCGACATATAGACAAGATAGGGACAAGCGCAGAGATCTGCGAGTCGAGATTTACCAGCAAAGCGGACGCGTGGTTCACGTATTTCCAACATCGATTTAGTCCCGTGTAAAACATTTTTTTCACGTTTTCGATTTATTCTTGCACGTAGTGTTACCTCTGTCGCACCATTCACTGCGAAACACCCTGTACGCGTATAGTATTGTTTTCTAATGCGCAAAATTCTTGGAAGCACTCCAAACGAACTGAGTACAAACGTTAAAAAATTATAATTAACGAAGGTAATTGTAACTGTTGGAAATAAATTGAAATTTATCGCTCACTTTTTCCGTTTAATTATTTTTATTATTTGTGTAAAAAGGCTGGTGCTTTTCCGAAGGTCTTGCTTTTTAGCGAACGCTTTCATGTTTGCTAAGGTGTGCTCACGGGATCCCTTAGAAACTCCGAGACAAGGGTCCTCTCAGCCGCGCCTAAAGGCTGTCTTCTCCCCGTAATTGCTGTCGCGCGAAAACAATAGATTATCGGTAGACGAAGATATATACCTGGTAAACTTTCCAAGTTCGTAAAGTTTCCGTGGTTTCGTGTCCTCCAGAGATGGACATTTATTACAGCTCGCTGTTACCCGCAAAAAAAAGTTTCGTACGAAATTGAGAATGATGTTACGCGGACGACGTATTATTCACCGCTGAAAGAAATATGAAATTTATCGATAGTAAAGACGAAGTAACGCGCATTGTCAGACCGTATCGGTTTACACAGTTACGCGAGTTTATCATACCGCGAACACAATGCGGTTGTTCGACATGGTATAATCATACATCACGAGACACAGGATCGTATATATGTTTCGAAATTATCGCTAATCTTTTTTTGTAACGCCTTGAACTTGTTTTTTAATTCATAATGTACGTTTAATATACGTTCCTTCCGTATCTAATTTTGGAGTAAGATTTAAATGTCAGGTACGAGATACACACACGTAGATAAGTACCGTAGAAGTTTGATTAAAGTTTCGGTTACATGCTAGCTGGAAAATAAACAAACTGTCGGTGACCCGTTCGAGTAAATGGTCTTTTAATCGAGTTTAATACGCGTAATACGATTTATCGTTTAAAAGTCTGGCATCCGTCTGCTGGTAGAAAGGAAATTTGTAAGTCCAAATGCGTAATCTGGACCAGAATGTTTACTCGAACCTACATTTTTTACATTTATCCGCAAATGCAAGAGAAGATTAAAATAGTACATATACTCCAATAGTACCATTCTATCGCGAGTACCTATTTCGAAATGTCCCTTTTACAAGTTTTTGTGCATTTTCAACAGATATATCGCTCCGATCATTTGCAACAAAAATACTATGAATAATTTCCTACTTTGGGAATGTCATCGAAGAAAAACGAAACTGTGCCGCGAGTATCGATATAGAAAATTTTCGTTAAATTTCGAGAAATTTTGCAAACTATGAACGCAACTACCAAAAACGATACCAATGCTCGTACGATCGATCGAACATTTCGATAAACATTATAGAGACCGATTCTTGGAAGTATCGCGTTAAACGATGTCGAGAATACGAGTTGTTCTCAAACTTTCGAGCAATGATACACGTGCGCGTATTATACCGCCGAACGAAAATTTTCCAACAAATTTATTGTATTTCGTATTTCAAAGAGAAAACCGGGGAACTGCTAACCAGATAATAGAGCACGCGAGGTGAAATTCCCATTCGCAGCTATAATAATAACTTCGTAACTAAAGTGCACACAACCGACCGAAAGTTGCGCTAATATTTTAAAATAAGGCTTTGTTGTTAAACGCTTTCGACGAGTAACAGGTGTACAACCTACATTCGCGGCATTTATGCTGTAGCGGCCTTCAGAAATCTCCGTTGGAAAATTTCTGCTAACGATGGGAACGCGAAACGGTGTATTCACGCTTCTCTGTATCGCAAGAATATCAATTGACCCTGTTCGACGATCGAATTCTGTGCCCCCCTCCCCCCAACCCCCCACCCACCCCTCAACCGCCTACTCCACCTTCCGTCAGCTCCTCTTAATGGCGTCTATCGATACGCTCGCTTTAAAATTGGAATATTCGAAACGCAACAAAAGCCCCGCTCGACAGAGACGTTGAACGAAACGTGACGCGCGATCGGTGTACACACCTTAACGTTCGCGATGGCACACACATATATATTTCGACCACTCGTGATTTAAACGGATCAATGAGATGCGCTCTCGCGAACGACGGAGCCAAGCTTCCCTCGTTTCTACACCATAGAGCGTCGGCATTGCGATGAAGACGACGCGGGGACACATTCGGGGCTTGGCAACGCGCCAACAGGTCCTTCGAGAAATATACATATATTATCCCTTATACCTATATACACCGTGCATAATATCCTCGTCGCAATATACGTAAATCCTGAAACACCACGAGCCATTTTCGCAGCGTTCCACGTAGCGATCCTTGTCAGGAAGTATGCGCCAGGTGTGCGCATTTCGAACGATTTATACAAGAGGCCGCCGAACAGAAAATAACCAGGTGCTAGGTCGCACGCGCATGGGCCCCGACGTTGAGGGAATGGAACGAGGAAGCACGATCGGCGATAAAAAACAAAAAAAAACAAAAAAAGTAGCGGTTAACAGGACGAAGAAACTTGGCATTGTTCGAACAGGGGATAATCAACGAAGGCAAAGTGCTGGTCGAGTGTGCTAGATCGGAACAAGTACGAGGATGCGCAATCACCGCTCGCCGGGGGCACGAGGGGCAATGGGGCTGAGGGTGCAGGGAGGGTGGAAATTTAGTTTAAAAAATATATGTGTATGATCGATCAAGTAAACACGAAAGTAAGTAGGTCATGAGCGTACGCTCGTCGAGCCGCACTTCTTCCGCAGATCGTGCGGGGGAAACTTCTGAAATTCGCGAAACAACTTTCGGACTCGCTGTCGGTCGCTTCGAGATCGATTAAAGAACGTTCGACGATGATCGATACTCGTTACGAAGTTGTCGCTCGATATCGCCCCCCTCCCCGTTACGAATATCGTTGTCCGGGTCGTCGGGTGAGCAAAGTTTCTGGAAACGGAACTCGAAACTCGCCTATCGTCGCCCAGCTCCGTATCCAGTCGAACTTTTCGCGCGAACACGATATCGTTGATCTTTTTTCCCGCTTCTTTTCTTTTCGTTTGTCTCGTTTCCGATCGCGGTCCACGACGCGAATTACGATTATTACGAATTTTATATTTCGGGCACGGTACTCTCCTCGCTCGATGTCCCGGTGTTAGGTGGATCGTACACATCCGGGTGCACTCCCGAAAGACCGGGGGTGTTACCTTAAACTAATCAGGAGAGTACATACGCTTTATCGTACGCGTCCCGTGCACTTAGCGCACCGAAGCCACCGAGAGCGTTGTGTATACACAGACACGCACACAGAGAGATACACCCACCAAACACGCACGCACGCACACGTTCGAGCGTGCATATGCACGCGAGGAGTATACACTTTACGTATGCATGGCATCGCGGGCACGGTATCCGCGTACACATGCACACGTAGGCTTTTATCGACGAACAAAAAGCTCAGGGGAGCATGGTGGGGGGTGGAGGAGGCGGTGGTAAGAATATTTCGCTGTCCCGTGGCCGCAGACTCCGTTGCACAGACCCGACAACGTTAACTCGTTACCGACCCGACGCGATGTCACCGCGCCGATCTTCGTTGTTCTCGGTGAATCGTTCGATTGTTTCGCAGCGCGGAACGCGCAACTCCGAGAACGATGACGCACGAGTGCACACTTTTCGTCGCGGGGGTCGAAACAGCGTCGTAAACGTCGCGATAAGAGGGACGAGCGACAGTTAACGAGACAGCGACGGAAACGAGATACGTACGTTTTCGTCCGCGAAACGACTAAACCGAGCCGTGTGCGGACCGAGAGATCGCGACCTTGCGATTGGAATCCAACGAAAGAGACTCGTTGTAAAATGGTAATTCCAAAACGGGTACACGGGCAGAACGAAACGAGAAGCACTCCGACTCGCCGGTTACGATCGTTATCTAATAATGGGAAAGAGCTCGAAACCGGACGAGAACGAGAACGTTTCTTTCCCTCCGATTTCGTGCACAACGATTCCCAACGGAATTGACGGGTGGTGAGGAGGAGGGGAATGGGGGGGGGGGGGCACACCTGCATTTCCAAGCAACACACGATCGCCGGGCATCGATTCGAACAGAAACTAGATACGTATGATTATTCCCCGGGCAGGAGTATTACGACTCGCGTGTAGATAAAGGTACCGCGACAATAGGCGCGGTTTTTGCGAACGGATCCGTGGAAAGGGGTGCGCGTCGTGGTGTCTGGCGCATCGATTCGATCGCGATCCGTACGGAAGTCGCCCGATGGAATTCCGTTTCTATACGGAGCCAGATACGGTGAGACGGGGGCGATAAGGGGGAACGAAAACGAAGAAATCGCATTTCGGAATCGCGCGATCGTTGTTCTCGTTAACCTACTTACTTTGTTCACAGCATTCATTCATCCGCTTCGCGCAACGCGCGTGGACATATAGATATATGTATGTACGTACATATTGTACATGTACGTGTATATAAATATATATACAGACACACAATATACGTGTACAATATACATATATCGGTGGAGGGTGCATTCGCGCATTCTGCGCGAGGATCAGGAACGACGAGTCTCTTCGTGTCATGTTTCGTACGCAAATGGCGTTCGAATGGTAACGGCACGGCGGCGGCGGTGGCGGCGGTGGCGGCGGTGGCGGCGGTGGTGGCGGCGGTAGCGGTGGCGACGGCGGCGGCGGTGGCGGTGGTGGCGTCGACGGCGGCGACGGCGGCGGTGGTGGCCGCTAAGCTTCGTTATCTCCGCCCAACCTCGGCCTCGTCTCGGTTATCTTGCCTTGCCCGCGTTACCAAGTTTCGCGAGCCTGGCGCCTTCGTTCACCGCTTCGAGCGAGCGCGGCCAGGATCCCGAGGCGGCGATCGAACGACCGCGAGGCCGCGGCCGTGTAATCGTTTCCAGGGAAATCGATCCCCGCCAATTAACATGGGCGAGGTTGAAGCCGTGTCATAAACCGCCAAAGACCCAGCGTATGCTCCGACCCGTGGTATCACGGTGCACACACTGCACACGGACGAGGCCGATGGGCGGTTAAAGTCATTGCATACGCGTTTTCACCACCCAACGAAACGTCCGAACCGAGGGATTGGATTTCGCGTGTCACCGCGAACCAATGACTCGCTCTCGGGTTTCGAATTCGCGACGATCGGTGACGGATTTCACGACCAACGGTTTATATCCATGGGTGACGTTCGTCGATGGGTTGGTTGGCTCGACCCAGGAACGCGGGGCCGTGTTCGTTCGTTCCTAGGCCGATCTTGCCGAGCGCCGCGGGTGCCGTCGTCTTGTATTATCGATTGACGGAGGTTATGTGGAGTCGAGTCGTCGGGGCACGACGATCGCGAAGAACGGAACGAGAAATCCTATTCCGATCGTACACGCGACCCCGAGAAAACGAGATACTCTTTTCCACCGTTCGCACGTCTTCCTCCCCGTCTTTTTACTTCCTTGATCGTCCTCTCCCTCCCACCCTTTCACCGTTTCTCTCTCTCTCTCCCTCTCTCTCCCCCTTTCTTCCGCGATCTCTTTTCTATCCGCATACCGTTTCACTCTCTCCCTCTTCCTCGCGTTATTCTTCGGTGAACGGGTTTCTCCTAGAGGAACCCAACGACGGATACGAGCGCGATGTTAAAGGATCGTAACGACGTGGGATACTCGATGGGGCTGGGCCGTGAACGGAAATTATAAATAATCGCACTCACCCTTGGACGGGGGTTAGACCGTCTGACGAGTCGCGCTGGAAGCCTGTACGGCAGCAAGGGTAATCATGCTCGCGGCGTCGAAAACGGTAGTATTGGCAGTGGCGGGACTGGCGGTTGCAGTCGCGGCAGCGTTGACGGTGGCGGTAGCGGTGGTGACGGCAGCGATAATAACGGCAGCGGTGGCGGTGGCGGTGGCGGTGGCGGTGGCGGTGGTGGTGGTGGCTGTGGCGATGGCTGTGGCTGTGGCGGTGGCGGTGGCGGTGGCGGTGACAGTGGCGGTGACGATGACGGTGACGGTGACGGCGGTGGCGGCGGCGACGGCAGCGGCTACGACGACGTCGAGGACGTTGTACGCGGACGCGGCACTGACGGTAGTAGCGTTAGCAACCAAGTCACTTTCCTCCGTACGATCCGGGGACACCATCTCCTTGCTCGTCCGATCGCGTGCACAACCGACGACGATGCCGACGCCCGCACTGGCCACGACGCACTGTGGTCGCGCTACCACGAGTACCATCGTCGTTGTCTCATGGTCGTTGTCGTGTCTGCGCTGACACACCGTTTAGGGAATCAACGGGAGAACAAGCCGGGACGTTCCGTTCCGTTCCGTTCCAATCCAGTCCGGCTCGGTCCGGGACTAACAGTGACTCGAAGAAGGCGGTGGTCGTCCCCCGATCGACTGCACGACACCGATGCTCGATGGCAGGAGACGCCCCAACGCGGGGCACCTAGTTCGACGTATGCCGAGCGACGGCTCACCCTGCGATCCGTCTGCGCTCGGCCCGACTCGCGCAGTACCGTAACCACCACGGGTGCTTGCCTACCCAGGACCCCCGAAACCCCTACTCTTTTTCCCTCTCTTCTTCGCTCCCTTACCTCCTTTCTACCCCTCGACGATCTTTACCGCCGAGCCACGGACGGCCACTTAACCGCGAAATTTTGAAGAAATCCCCCCCCCCCCCCCTCTATCCATCCCTTTCTCTCCATCAACCCCTTCGGGTTTGGGGCGTTTTCTATCCGGTAAACGATTTCGTCACCGCTTTGTAAACCCCGTCGATCGGAACACGGTACGATCCAACGATCCGATTCGCCTCTACCGATTCTCGCGGGAATCCCCTATTCAACCGCGGTGCGAAAACGATCCTATCCACGCTTTAAAGATTCCGAACGGATATAGGTTGATCGATGTTCCCGTCCGTATCTATGCGCAGTGTTTTCGAATTTAGTACGAATCCCGTCCACCGTGAAACGTTAAATGGCGAATCGAAGAAAGAGCCCCCTCCGATCTCGTAGGTGGGAGAAACGGTTTTACGAGTTGCGTGTTTAGGAAGTCAGGGTTGCGAGTCGAAACGCTTCGAATAGGTTACCTCGTAACGGGGGCAAACGTATGGAATTGTTTTAGTTGCGGGCACCAGGAGCCCTTCGGGGTGACCTGAAGCCGTCGGGCACTCGGCGGCAAAGCGGGGGGTTAAGGAAGCCCTTG
Source organism: Ptiloglossa arizonensis (assembly GCF_051014685.1). Classification (NCBI taxonomy): domain Eukaryota; kingdom Metazoa; phylum Arthropoda; class Insecta; order Hymenoptera; family Colletidae; genus Ptiloglossa; species Ptiloglossa arizonensis. The sequence goes on along the minus strand of NC_135053.1, from coordinate 7,683,971 downwards.
AAATCAATAGCCAGTCGCTACTGCCGCCGCCACCCTGATCAGGCTGCTCTGCGCTGTATCCGCCGCTCCACTCTCTGCCATCCCACCTCCCTCTTCCCCGATCCTGATTTATCTGCACCTCCTACCTGACGAACTTCTATTCGACTTTAGTTCGCAGTCGAACGTCTCGGTACGAGTATCGTTCGACGAGCTCGATCAAAGGGGATCACGTGTCGGTGGAGGAACTGAATTTTATCTACGAATGGCTATGTTCCCTCAGATGCAACCTATCAGGGTGCACTCGTCGCGTTGTTCAGAATCGTATGACAAATTACCCCCGTTACGCGTCCCGTAGATGGACTCGATAGTTTCGAGAGAGAGAAAATATTATTAGCCTTCGCGTGACGCATGAAGGGGATGATAATGAACAGGAATACGACGAACGTTGGATATTCTTACTCGCACGAGTCCTTTGTCGAATAATTGATACGTTACTTTCTATGGGTATTCAGAGTATTTATTTATACCATCAAATTATATTCTAACGGACGAGCTCGTTCGATTCGAGATCTGAAATTTTTATCGTTGCGTCGCGAATCGTCGTTCGAATCGAATCTCGTGTACCAAATATTATGAATTTTTTAATCGACAATCCTTTGTTTTTCGGCATGTCCTTGCTTGACCCATTTGATGAATATGAAGGGTGAAAGTGTACGAGTGCACATGCACCGGAGAAGCTAGTCCGATTAGAAGTTGACTCACACTACTTTGACTCGCATATTCAGTTTTCAGGAATGAAAAGTGGAAAATTCATCGGGAAAAATTATCGCGCAATAGCTAATCGATCGAAGTTATATTTACACCGGTCTAATATTATGCAATATCGAATAACCTTCGTAGTAATTGATCGATGATATTTTAAGTACAGGTATTACTCCGTTAACGTTGTTCCGCAATTTTATTTCACGTATGTAGTAAGAAAATTGAATACTACATATATATATATATATATATATATATATATATATTTAGAACAATTCTTCTGTAATACGTCCGCTAATACGTTTTTGTTATAATATCGGTATAATTGCCATTCCTCTACAACTTTTGTATATTTAATCATATTTTTTATTTACACAATGGTAATCTTTTCGTTCCGTTTTGCGAACTGCGTTAACGATATTTAATTCTAGATTATTACATTTTCTTCGAAACGATAATAATGTATAATAATATAGAGGCACTCCACGATGATTCGAGAGTTCAAACGATAATCAAATAGGATTTAAAGAATGCTCGCTACGCTCTACTCCTTGACGAAATAATTTTGTTCCGATACATATTTTACCAACGAACGTTTAATAGGAACGTAGGAAGTGTCTTTGCGCAGAGTAATCGTATATTTATTTACCGAAGAATTCTCAAACCATTTCCCTAACGTACCTCTTATAACCAAACAAGAAAGCAACTTATACTTGCACCTTAGGCATACATTGGACAATTATTCGTTAAAGATATGTAAAACGATGAAATGCTTTAATAAATTTAATCGAGAAAACTTGATGCATTATGCAATGTCTGCGATGCACAACATTGTACGAGCATCATCATTCTACCAGTTACTGATAACTTATTTGACCTTCGATTTGAATACGATTGGAAAATACAACATTTAAAGAGACCTCCAAATATCCGAATCAGAAGCTCGAAGAATGATGAAAATATCTAACGATATAAAATCGGTATTCAATACGTGTATTCAAATATATAAATAACTTTGAAATAATAAACGGTATAAACTGTAAACGAAAAATGTTTACATTTATTTTTACATTTGACGTTTTAACGATAATTCACACCTGGTGTATACTACGATAACATCTAATTTTTATTATCGAAAGGAGCCAGAAAAGGCATACAGAGTGAGGAAGTATCAGTAGAACAATGAAACGTCAGTGAAGCACGAGTAAGTTAGATTGCTGCCTCTATTTCTAAGGCACAGATATATAAATGTTTATGTATGCGTAATAACTATGACGTGCTCGATATTATTTGTGACGTGACAATCTACAAACTGCTTGCCCCTAAACATACATTGATAAAACTTGAACGGTTCCATTACGATGAATTTTCAAGCGGTACCATATCCATGTATACCATGCACCACTTCAGATAATTAAACGCAATTAGTGTCAGAAAGGTACAAAATATAAAACTTCCGCCGTGTGACATCCGAGATATCTTTATTTTTAATTTTTATAAGACAAACATAAAGAAATAAAAATACACTGAAGCTTCAACAAATTTAATGCATTAAATTCCTTATATGATATATCATTGCTGATCGATAGAATCAGCGTAGTATCCAATTTCTGAGTCACGAACCATTACTAATCAGCCAGCCCCCCTTCCCCTCCTAACTGTATGTTAGACATTAATACATTATCTTAAATTGGATACATTATGTACAATCTTACATCGTGCAAAAATTAAGTACATTTTAGAATGTCAAATAAAATATTCAAATTCATCTGGTTTTCTTTTTTATGAAAACGTACACATTTCTCGAAATTACCGAGTTCGTATTCTCAATAAACAAGCATGTTAATGTGAAAGAGTTATATTGAATTTAATAAATTTCGTAATTCCGTACATAATTTATTTAGTGGCAACATGGTTTCAAAGACACAGCCGCAAGCAGGTTTGTAAAGCGAAAATCCTTTTATAAGAAATACAGGAACCGAAGCGATGTAAATTAAAATAATAATTCATTGTAATGCATAACTGGATACTTAAAATAATAATATTTTTTCAATGCGTAACGAAAATAAAAATTATCACAAATTTCTGCGTCTATACTGCAACATGTATGATTTATTTCTTAAAAAAGGATTTAATGTTCTGTCGCTTTACCAAAGTATAAGCATACTCTTGCAGCGAATAATTCTATTATTTTAAACCACTACCTGTTCACGTTTATAGTAATTATTATGAACAACCGCGTAATACGATGACTGATTTCGATCTTTGCGATTAGTAAGTGGTATATGGTAGCAGGGGCGCAGGCTAAGAAACACAGGGCAAGAGAGGATGTGCCAAGTTATGCGGTAAGGTAATGGCTGCTCAGAATATTTTTGCCAACAAATATCCTAGTATGACCATAGCAATGGCAACGAGGATGCGATTAAGATTTGGATACAATTGGCTACTGTTTTGCGAGGTCAAACCTCTAGCTACGATGAAGGAAGCGTCGTAACCCTCTCCCGCGTTTTGTAATTTCAATAAATCCTCCTACAAATATAAATCATTTCTGTATTTATTTGTTATTATGTTAGCAAATTTTTAATAAAAAGAGATATATTTTCCATTTTGCATTATATATTCTATAAATAATTAACTTTAACTTATATATTACTTAATTTCTTACCTTTAATTGAAGGTTTTCCTGTCTAAGAGTACTCTCCTCTACCCTAAGCTGATTAACTTCTTGTGCTGCTTTTAATAATTTTTCTTCCGCTTCTCCAAGAATCTAAGTAAATATATCATCGTATTACTTACAAAATTGATCAAGCGGAACAAAACAGGGAAACTGTATGCTAATTGTTACCTTTGGGGCTGAATTAATATATTCGATTGCTTTCATTTTGTCATTATTTTCATTAACTTCTGGTTCGAATTTTTCAGGCTTTTCTGATGCAGCATAAGTTACAGGATTTTCGAATATACATTTCAATTTAGATTCCATTATATCTAATGGATTTGGATCTCTCCACTTTGTAATAAAATTAAAAATTATAATCGGTAAAAGACAAAAATGAAAAGAAATTACTAGAGGAAAAATAGTAATGAAAAATCTAAATAGCACAATATGGTGCAATTCTCAAGATTTTACAATATTACGTACCACGTCGCAAAACTCTTCGTCATCATCGAAATCTGGAGCCACTATAGCTTGCACCATAAATTTATGTTTATTTTTTTCTGTCGGATCAAAATCGAATGGTTGAAGAGTCACTAAAAAATACAATACCCGGTGAATTAAATTTTCCTTTTTGTAAGAAATTTTTAAGAAATATCTATTATGAACTTTTATGAAAAAATCATGAAACATAAAAATATTGTATATTCGCTATTTAAAACTAACCGACTATTTGTAAGGATTTCTTTGGCCTGACATATCCACTATTAGGACGTACACAGTACCTCTTTGGAGCAGTTGTCTTTATTTTAAAATAAACTTTGCGATTCAGTGGATTGGTTAATAATATATACGATGTGGCTGATGAACCTGTGAATGGGCCTGAAATACATTATACAAATCATTTGTATTAACTTGGGAATGTTACCTTTATAATATCTTTTGTTTGATCGCTCTACAAAGCAAGAACAAAAATATGTGCTCTATGAGAAACAATTTCTATAATCCAAAGGCTTTTTTCATGATTCATACTTAATGAATGTCATGATATGATATAATGATACTCTTATAAATTATATATTAAATAATACAAGATAAAATGTAAGAGAAAAAAAAAGCAAATATAAACATACTTGTACATGTAAGAAAGCATCTTATAGTTGTAAATGAAATTGTTTACTTGTTTTGAAACTAATTTCTATGTAAAACATGAAAAATATTAGAAATTACTGCTACCAAATAATATTAATCCCATATTAAAAACCCATAATAATGAAAGTTATTTTCAACGTTTTTTTTCTTTCAGGCTTCCTCTGGAAAATTGTCATTGCATAAACAGCAAAGTATGAAGAACCTTGAAAAACGTCATTCGATAAATATTCTTTTCAACTATTTTTTAAGTTTTCAAACAAAAACTAATATTTAAAATTTGATTAAACATGATATATATGATATATATGGAGAGGTATATATGATATGCATACATATACATACAAAACTAACGTATGCAATACAACTCGATGAATACGTTGACTGTTATCTCGTAGTGGAAGAAGGAAGGTAAGAGGGGAGAGTGAGAATTCAATCGTGACAGTACTTAGCTTTGACAGCGAATGACGTATAACGAATGGGGTTAGGTACGGCTGAGAAAGCCGATGATGTTCACTAGGCCGCCGTACGTAATCCTATTTAGTCACAAATCAGAATGCAACAAAATTGGCTACCGGAGTCAACCTTACGTCATCTTGACAACGTAGCGCACCGTGTGCAGCTCGTGATAACGAACTAACAATGCTTGTCGCGAATCGAGTAAAATTCGAAAGGAATAAAAACTAAGGAGAAAAAGTGCGAAGGAAATGCACACGAAAGAATGATTCGTCGTTTAAGCGTACCCATGAACCGCAGTTCGCTCGTCGGTTCGACAATTAAAATTGACTTCTCCATCCTGCTTGGCACTCGACCGAATCCGACCGAGTCGACAATTAGCCGCAACACTGAGCGCGTGAATAACAAAGGAGACTACGTCTTCACAGGTTAATCAACGCTCGTTATGATTTTGTACAGCGGCACCGACGTGTCTCGCACTCGCTACTTTCCGGGATTCCGTTGGACTAATTCTGATTTTTGTTCCGAATCGAATACGCATGCGTCACGACGGAAATTATCAAGAGTATAACCGTTACGTCACGGACAGACGTTACCGCGGTAATCATGTTCGCTACTTTTGTACATCCCGAAACTTGGAACGCCGGTAAAAGACGCGCGGTACAAATATAGAATCTCAAGAAATTACCGGCCGATAAGAATTTTTTCGAAATCATTGACATGACTTATTCTATCTAATTGTCGTATGTGAACATCAACCAACGATGTGGCGTAGACAATAAAATTATAGATTTTTATTTTGCGACATTATACGTAATATGTTATACTGTAATATATTATGCAATTGTATTTATCATTTTCGTTATTTCAAATTTGACTGATATTAATATTAAACATGATTCAACATTTCGGCATAGTATTTTTTATATACGATGGGTAACCTTGTAATGCGCCATAAAATTTTCTACGAATCTTTACCAAACAACATTTTTACGCTGCTGAAAAAGTAATTTGTCATATTTGCTCATTAACACTTCGCGGCTATGTATATATATATATACATATATATATATATATATATCTGAAGCCGGTCAGCACATGGTCTACTCCGGGCTCGGGGCACTCCCACCGAAAAGTTGAGATACTCTCAGTTTCCGTGACTTGCCGTAAAAGGCGTTGACATCGTTTGTTTCAAAGTTTATCGTACAACACTATATATAATCTATGACTTAATTGTTTAGCAAGTATAGGTAACTGTTTTGGCGGGTACGTCTAAAAACGTGTTTTGGTATCGGAGCGAAATGATTAAATTTATTATTCTGTCCACATTCCTCTTTCAATGGTACAGTTTCAACACTAATATGACTAAAAACTTCTCTAATAGTTACACATCGACAAACTATATTTCAAACTCATTTCAAAATCGTAACAATTATAACTTATACAATATAATTTTAAATAAATTTATCACTTTTTTTTTATTTTCATTTGTCAAAAACTAACTTATTGTTATAAGGCAAAATATTCTTCACTTCCGAGTAAATGTCAAAAAAAAAATGGTACTGTATCGCAGAAATGTCTCGGTAACTGTGTTTAGTTAATTACTATTATTGTAAAATAGTAAAATGTTATTATAAAATAAGTTTTCAAAGTGTGCAAAGAAAATGATCGCATTGAAAGGAATATACGTGTATACGGTACAAATTTTATAATTACATCTATGTATGGTACGCACACAAAGAGATTGCACTGGCACACATTAAATTTTATTAACTCTAGTGTTATGTGCACATTTATAGTTTTCAATGATATAATGATTACATTTCGACTGTGGTCTTAACAGCACGGTTTACGCCAGCATGGCAGTAAAAATAAATCGAAACAATTTGTTTTTATAAAATGATAGTTTAAATCCTTGCAAAAAGTATAGAACAAATTGCATTGAAAACATTGTAATAATAATAAAAATTCGATGTCTAAAGTGATAGTTTGAACATCAAATATTGTCTATTCTTTCTTACGCGTTCTTAATAAAACCTTCGTCCACGTTATGGGATGATTACCATTGTCTAAAAGGGAAGGGTTTAATCGAAGGCTGAATACTTTTATACCTCACGCAAGAATTGTTTCATAGGAAAAGCGAACCGTGATAAAAAGCGAAAACAACACAGGGCAGTTTGCCCATTGATCCAGTGTATGGTTATAAAATATTGAATTTTTTACCAATTTCCAGTGCTCTTAGTAATTATGTAACACGTAAAACGTTTTCTTGCAAGCATAATTCGTGATTTTACTTTCAGCTACGCAGTCTCGTATTAAATCAAAATTCATCAATTTTTCTTCGTTAATAAATACCATACATATGAAGTAAGTAAAAGATTTGGTACGATCGAAAAAATGTTTTTATCGAAACTTTGTTTTTGTGCTGATGATAGTAATAACTCGTATATCGTTAAAATGATTTTAATGAAAGACATTAATATTTTTAACCGTATTATCTATCGTATGACGTAGGATTTTTTTGTAATTAGTTTCTGAAATATAAGAAAAACATTTGCTGAGAAAGGTTTGTTTGCTTTTAACTTCTATAGTTTATTCAATTTTTTGAAGTTTAAAAGTTCTATATGTTATACGATAGAGAATACACGCGAAAATAATAATATTGTTCAAGTTTGAATTTTCAAACAATCTTGAGTTCGAAAATATTGACACCAGGAAAATGTGCATACCTCGCATGCCGCAGAAATCAACATCATTTATGTCTTTATATATAATAAATTGTCTTTCAAAGCTTATTATATGTTTTAATCTTAATAAAAAAATCATTTCAATTAATTGTGTAGCATAGTTATAAAAAATTTATAGATATCTTCTATTTTGTCAAGATAGCGTAACCACACGTGTTGATGCATACAGATATGAAAAGAAAACTAAATTGGAATTCAGGTTTCTCCTCTCTCATTTAGTACCTATTTTCACTACTTGGAGCGGTTTACAGTGTTCGATTAAAATCTGGAGAGACACATATCACAGATATCATTTGTTTATGGTTTATCCTAAATTTATATTACTGTGTTGCATTCCAAATAAACTCTACTTAAAAAAAATTTACGTATTATGTACAGTTTACGAGATCCTAATTTAAATGCTGATATTTATAGGAATATGACAGCAGCTGATAGACCGCCTGTTTCTGACAAAAATTTACAATTTATTTTAATTTATAATGGTAATATATAAATTAAATCTTTCATATGATTTTTAAATAATACTTATAAAGTATTGTATTATGGGGGATAAATATATTATTTTTTCCTATATGTGAAAATATTAATGTATTCATTTATTTACAGAAAAAAGTGCTATTCTTGGAGGTAGTAATATGACAGATCACTATTGGAGCGGTACTGTCTGGTATTATAATGATATTTCAGACTTTAATAAAGATAAGTCCTTTGTTGCTACAAAAACAGAAAGTGGTGTTTGTGACGGTGCTTATTTGGAACATAATAAATTTATAATTTCCGAAGACACTGGAGCATTACAAGTGTTGTGTTTAGTTGAAGAAGCTGATACACATATACCGGAAATACAATGTTTAGGATATGCTTGCTTGCATGACAGCAGCCTTGTAACTCTTTCTGTATTTTGCGATAATGAACATTTAGTTACAGGTGAAATGGACTCTTGGTAAGTTATTTAAAATACTTCATATTAATAAACATTTAAACTATCTAATTTAAAATTTAATTACATTATAGTATAAAAGTATGGGACATAACAGAATTAATTGCAACACATTCATTTCGTAATGCTCATACAGATGCAATTACTTGCATTGATGTACAACCTAGCAATAGTACAACATTTGTGTCATCTTCATTAGATTGTGAAGCATTAATGTGGGATATAAGAGATTCCAAACCAGCACAATGTATGTTTTAAAATAATATTTTATTCTATTCATTTATGTAACTCTAATATATTCTTTTATTTCTCTTTTAAGGTATTTTGAAAAAAGACATTGGTTTGACAGCAGTACATTGGAATCCTATTTTAGACAACACTGTAGCAATAGGTACAGAGAATGGAGATGTTGTGTTAGTTGATGTTAGAAAAGCAGGTGCTTCAGTATTACAGGAAACATGTTTATTTCCTAGATCAGTATACAAACTCTTATTTAATCCAAATCCGGAAAGGTAATATGAATAAATGAGTTTTGAAATATAAATTGATTTTAATTTAATTCAGTGAAAAAAACTATATGCACTATACTATTATATCTTAGATCAGAAGAATTAGCCTGTTGCTGTGATGACAACCTTATACAAGTTTTGGACATAAATAACAACTTTTTATCATTATACAAAAATGAAGATCACACAGATTTTGTTCGCGGGCTTGCATGGTACGAAAATCAATTATTCTCTTGTTCTTGGGATAACACAGTGCTTAAACACACATATTCCTGTAATGACCAGTGATGCTCATCAATACATTTTTAATCTAAATTACATTGCATTTGTATATTAGCATTAATTTTGGTATTCCTATTTATAAAAATAGTTTTTGATATAATTTAATGTAATTATTTTATTTCAGTTTTTTCCATTTAATCAATATTTCTATATATGCTTCATATTCATGTTTACTTACATAATGTATAATTATATAATTTTTCTTTCTACACCAGTAAGATATATATTTTTATATTTTTTAACGTAACAAAAAATGAAAACATTCAAGAATAGTATATTTTAAGTAAGATACTAAGTACAAACAGTTACTTCTCCATTTAATCTAATTCTTTATTCTTATGCAGTAATGCATTAAATTAAAATGGAAAATTTAATCTTGTAATTAAAGAAAAAAATAGTAATACAAATAAATTTTCACAGTTTATTTGTAATACGTAGCATACAACAGTGTATGTACATAATTAGAAATCAGTCACGAGTCTAAATTACGTAAATAATGGTGCTTTCATCTTTTACAAATCAATAAGTCTGTTTCTAAGAATATTATAACTCTAAATTGTTATTCAAAATTTAAATGTATTCATTCTATGAATTGGCTGAAACTTTATTCTCACATTTATTTAGTATAACCCTGTATGAATACAATATTCTGGAAAACATTTAATATAATTCATTTGATAATTTGATATCATAAAACAGAAATATATAGCATAATATGTCAAGTACAAGGAACACTACTACCATACATATTGAAGGATAAAACCTTTGTGAACCTTAAAGTTTATAACTTGTTAATAATAAATAATTCAAATCTAGGTTTCCCTTTTTTACCTGATCTTACAATATCTTCATCCATTTCAATTGTATATTTACCTCAATTACTGAAATATTGTTCAAATAATAAATTCAATTTCTTTCCATCAGTGAATCTCTAAATTCTTAATTAAAAGGTGCGAAATTCCATACATCAGATACTTAATGATATGCTGTTCATCTAATTGTTTCAATGGATAAATATTAATAAATATTTGTAAAATGTTATTTACTTTGATTACAAACATTTATTATTTCATTCATTCTTAATACGTTTATATCCTGAAAATTAAGTGCATAAGTCATAGATATACATTTCCTGTATGGTAATTTTTTATGTATTTAAATTACGTTGATTTTCTTATTTAAAAACATTGTTTATTTTAATTATTTCTAGAAATGTTAATTTTTATATAAAATTTACGTTCATTGGTTACCCTTTAAGTTCTACAATTTTTTATAGTGGTAATTTATGAGAAAAATATAAACATAGTTCAACACCATAAGAAGCATTTGTAAAATGATGGTGGGAGAATAAATCGATGATTTAAATATAAATGTCTAATTTGTCGGTGTTCATAGTACATAACAATATAAGAAAAATGAAAAAAATAGTTTTAACTAATATAAGTAAAAAAAAATGTTTTTACACTTGTTCAATGAAGTACTAGATTTGATGCAAATAAAGCGGCAACAGTAATAAATAAAACAAATTTCATAATTGAGTATAAATAACGAAAATATTTATATATTTTTTATTGAATGACAATTTGTATGTACACATAACAACATACATATATTCTGTTTAATATCCAAATTGTTTAAGCAATGATTTACTGATGCCACTTTTATTCAAAATATAATAATATACTTTCTTGATATGAATTTTTACATACTTAAGTTAAATGAGTATGTTTGACAAAATGTACAATTATGATCTTTGTAATAATTTGTATAATTCGTATATAGTGAGTTTAAATGCGACATAAACACGTACAAAAATTATTTTTTCTCAATCAAAATGTAAACGAGTAAAAATAAATTGCACATAGATCACGTAAAGTTTTAAATGGTTTATATACTGTATTCTTAAAATTCATTAATAATAAAACTTTACACTGCAATAGAAATAATGAACGATGAGAATATATTATGCAATATATTATGCCACTGCTCCGTTCAAAAGTTACAAGATTAATGAAATTGTTATGTACAATTCATACTTTTATGTAATGAAATATAATTGCATGATAATCAATGCAACATGTAACTCTCGTATGGACATTTATTAATTTTCGTCAATATCTATGTGATAGATTCTTAGTTATTTTTTATGCAGTTTATAACATGATGTCTTTTTCCCTGTATTAATCACTTTTTAATCAATCCTTGAGCATTTTTACAACCCAAATTCTTTTTCATCATCTGCACGTATGTCACCGTATCTCCAAATATTACGCCGGCTGTGCTTTGCATCTTCTTCTGCTTTCTGGTACTGTTCAATCTAAAATAAATTCATAAAAAGAATTATTACGCATTTATGCACAGCCATAAGTATATATTACTACAAAAAATTATCTTACCAATTCAGTAAGTCTCCTATCACGTTGATTCTGCACAAGTAATAAACCATCAGAAATAAGTCCTTTTGCAATATCTTCATTAGTATTAGAATCAACTAATGTTACAGCAGTAACATTACTGCTGATCTTATATTCCGTGTTCAATAATAAAATTTTATCCATTACGTCCTCCTTAAAAGCTTCAACTGCAGCTTTCTTATCATCATTCTATAAATATTGATAAATGATAGGATATAATATGTATAATAATTATAACATTTGTAAAGATAAAGCATTTTGTAAGGGAATACTTACGTCGTTAGGTAGTGTAACACAAGCAAGAGTATGTTCACGGGCATAAGATTCATCTGTAGTGAATCGTGATGGTAGATCAGCAACCCTTGTAACATTAATCGTTTCTCTGTTACCATAATCAATATAAAATACACTGACATTTGTACCAGAAACTTTTTCTATCTTAACACGGTACCACTGGTCATCACCAGTAAATCTGGCAACTGCTAAATCTCCTCTGGTTGGTTTGTAAGCACCTGGAAGTGGAGGATTAGATGATAATTCTTGGCGTAATTGTGAAAGCAAATTTTCCAACATGCTACGCTGATCAACACTTTGCGCATAAAAATGAAGATCTTCAGTAACTTCTGAAATCGCTACTTCATGATAGTCGACTTTTCTTTCCACAATTTCTTTATCATTTTCATTTTTATCATTTTCTACTTGTACTTCAATATAATTCTTCCACATCTGTAATACATAATAATACAATTTTGCAAATTACATATTCTACTTTTAAAAAACATTTCTATTAAACTTCTTACATTTAATTTTTTTGTTTTGGCACGTTCTTCTGCAGCTTTAAGCGTCCTCGTTAGTTCTCCAAAATCAGGGAAAGTAACCACTTCCGCGAGTCCTTCTTCAATAAGAGCAACAGACATGTTAAGATCATTTACTGTCAACCATCCAATGAATCCACTTCCCTTCATTTCTGTATTTTCAATTTTAATTTCCACATCCCTTTGAAAGCAATGTTCCCTAGTGAATGCTAATGCTTTTTCGCCATACTCATCTGCTTTAACTATACCACCACCTGGTAATGATCTTTGACATCGAGGAGTTCGTATACCAGCTAAAACAAATGTAATAAGCTGGTCTTCTTTCGGCAAATAGAGTTTAAGACGTGAGCCGCTTGTGACAAATTCAACTACAGCTTTAATGCCCTGTGCTCGTTTAAGGGATGTCAAAAATGCTTTTGCTTTGGAAGGATCATTAGAAAGATCTACTAATCTATGCACAGGAATGTCTTTCTTTGCGTGTAAACCATGCTGAGATTTTTCTGCTTTACTTTCAGCAACTTGTAATAAATTGTAGTGAGATGAACGTTGATCATCATTTTGTCTGTATTTGATCACTCTTACTAAACCTCGCGCAACCAGTGCTTCTGCGATGTTTCTGAAGGAATATTAAGTATTAAAAAATTAATAGCAATTGTTGTAATAATTAGAAGATAGTTGAACAACATACGTTTTACCACAAGTGACAGTGCAACACAATTTTGCTGGAAAATTATCTCTAGCAGGTTGAGTATAATCAACAACAACTTTAACATTCTTTCTGATGAATTTTTCACGTAAAAATTCACGACCCTCTAACATCCAGGGAATATCGTAAAGAGGTTTAAAATCTTTTCTAGCAGTATTATTAGGTTCTTCATTAACCTTTTTTTCTCTGGCTGGCGGTCGAATACTACTCAAAAAAACTTTCTTGTTTTCTCCACTTTGTGTTCTGATTATAAGAGCATCTGCATTAACAATCTCTACAACAGTGCCAGTGAATTCTATTTGTGGGCCTGATGGTTTATAATCTTTCCATAAACGTAAACGTGCTTCTTTTGCAGCTTTCTCTGCGAGATAGAGTTTTTCTGCACCAGCTCTGCTATTATTAATTGACCAATCTTGGCACTTGGCAAAACCTTCGCTCAATAAAATTTCTGCAATATTTCCTATCAAATATAATAAAATTTATAAATATTTATTCAAATATCTAATAAAGTAATGTTATTTATGTAATTTGTTTTTAACTGCACTAACCTCTTGGATGAAGAATGCTGCCAATGAAGTTGTTATTAGTAACGGATTCAAGTACTATTTCAACACATTTGTGTAGCAAGCGAGATTCCACAAAATATCTTGCTTCATCCGCATATGGATCACCTACTGCATTTTCGCGTCTTCCATTTGGCCACCCAGGGCATCGAACACCCGATATCATTAATACTATATTATAAAAATCAGGTAATAAAAGCGCTTTTACTGTAGATCCATCAAAAACAAATTCAATGATAGCTTTTACTGGTTTCTTCCCAAATTTCTCAAGCAATTTTCGAGGATCATCTACACTCCATTTTACATCGCGTATATGTTCAGAGGCTGGTGATTCTGACCATTTTCCTTTCTTGGCTGCTTTAGCTACATTTTCTAGTTCAATCAATCGAGTTTGTTCAAGGCTAGGATTTCGAGTATCTTTTTTTACAGTTACTAAACCCTCAGAAACCAATGTTTCAATCACATTTTCTCCATTTTTATCTGCAATTATAACAGAATTTAATAAATAGATCTTTATAATTAATTTTAATGCACAGTGACAAAATTTCTAGACAAAGCAGATGTACCTTTTCCTAACCACACAGTACCATAAGTTCTATTTGTATTAATTGATTTTTCTGTAACAAAACTCACATCTTGACCAATAAGCTTTTGCCGTAAAAATTCTCTAGCTTCCCAAGCATACGGTTCATCTTTACTCTCATCCGTACTACAAAAAACATCATAAATTCAAAACATGTTTACAATTATGTAATAAATTTATTAAATAACTACATGTACCTATCGTTTCCTTTCCACCGCTCTAATTTTGGAGCAGTAACATTACAAAGAGTAATTGTAATTTCAGGAGGAGGTCCACCCACTGGTTGACCACGAATGATAATGGTATCTCCCGAAGTAACCTTAAAATATAAAATTTTACATTGAAAGAGGAAATGGACAAATTTATTCATATCTCATAAAACACTATCATATATAATAGTAGTACACTATTAATATAATAATTTTCATAGAAAACTGAAAGGATAAAGGAGAACTTTATTTAAGCTTTTTTGAAATATATCAATACAGATAAAAGAATATGCTTATTAAATTAAAGTCAATAGTGTATTAGTCCATTCTTATGAACGTTCCAAATACTTAAATGGCGATTAATATCTTATTTTTAAAAAAAATTATGTACAGGATGAAAATTCTTCAATGCAAGGACCATATGTTTTCGGTATAGATCTTTCGTTTTAACTGTGTTAAATACGATTGCATAGATGTCAAAATATTAGGTTATATACGATAGTAATCACAGAAATCATACTTGTATTTGGACAATAAATTATCTGAGAAAAAGAATTCCGTAAAATTTGAGTACCTTACCTGTTTTACTACTCCGTTTCTTGATCTTACTTGCCCCTGGGGTGCGCTCATGATGTCGGTCGTTTACTACGTTAAGCACTGAGAAAAAATCTATAATTTCTCAGTTTATATCGTGTCAAGAAAACTCTTCGGTAAATAGAAGCTGTCTACTCGCAAGTTTTTGTCTTTCTCGGGAATATTCGTCAGAAATTCAAGAAAAATTTGACATGTTGGACCAAAGTAGAGAAACTCACGCTTTCCACGTATTGTGGAAGAGTCGGCACGAGCGCAATCTACACAGAAACATCGTCCAGGTACGTTTGATTTGGTGGTGATGTGGCAACACGCAACACTTCGACAACCAGCAGTGTCGCGCTCTATCGGTCAACCTGCATCAATAGTTTGATCGGTAGAAAAAGTATCAACACTCTGGTTTTATAACGCGAAAGTTCATATTTAATTACTTATTTTCGTACAAACAAGTGCAACATGTATTATCAAACGTTTGTTTCTTAAGTTTTAGTTAAAAAAGAATGTATGAGATGTTTCTCCATTTAATGATAATTCATATTTTTATGCTATTATAAAATTCATTTGTTGTGTGTGCACTTATATAAGGTCGGTGAATCCGTTCTCCACGTGCGGTGAATACACTAGGATGATCGAGGAGTATCATTGACGTGTACGACGTTGATATTCACATGTATACGGTAGTGTTCAGTGTCAAGCGTAAAAATCTTAAATCAGCTAATTGTTAAATTTTACTCAACCGCGACGATTAAATGTTACTTATACAATATTACAATAAGTATTTATGTACGATTCTCCGAAATAAGATCAACTATTTAATTGATTTTTTGTAATTGTTGCAATTTCAATTAAATGAAATAAAGGGTAGAGGAAATATACTTGTCATTTAATTATGTAAGATATTTTATTGTGCACAAAACTGTTTATAATTTTATTATTAGAATACATAATGGTCTTGTAATGGAATGATGAAAGTGTGAAGTGATAATTGAAATAATAAAAGTGCACAAAAGAAAATCACAATGCTAATTCAGCTGCATGAAAGATATATTACAAAAAAAAATTTAGGAACAGAATCAAGTGGCAAACCCTAACTAAAAAGTAGTATCGTCAAATGTACGAAGCTACTTTTATATATTTATAGCATATTTGTTAAATATATATAGAGATCTTAATAATTATATTATGCATACTAAAAGTAAGCATGAAGCCCCATTCTGTCACTTGAAAGACAGAAATAAAAAAGAAATATTTTAATACTTAAGTAGAGTAATTTGTAACAGTCTTTCTACGCTCTAAATCTTTGGATTTAGTTCAATAATTCTAAACAATAATCTTAATCCACTTCTTCCATCCTGAATGCATCATCTGTTTCACCTTCTGCCGGAGGAACTTCTGTGTCCATTTTTTCCTCTTCTACATTTGGTGAATCACTATCGTCAAAACCAAGACCAAGCTTAATCATCCTGTATATTCTGGTTGCATGTACTTGTGGGTCTTCAAGTGCAAAACCAGATGATAGTAATGCAGTTTCAAAAAGAAGCATAACCAGATCTTTCACATATTTATCATGTTTGTCTGCTTCTACAGTCTTTCTTAAGTTTTCCATGATTGGATGGTCTGGGTTAATTTCCAGGTGCTTCTTAGCTGCCATATAGCCCATAGTCGATGAATCTCGAAGAGCTTGTGCTTTCATAATTCTTTCCATGTTTGCTGTCCATCCATACTGAGATGTGACGATACAACATGGAGAGTTAACTAATCTATTAGATACAACAACTTTTTCCACCTTCTTGTCCAGAATGTCTTTCATGACTTTGCAGAGGTTCTCAAACTTGACTTTGTCTTCCTCACGTTTTTTCTTTTCTTCCTCCTCTTCTGGAAGTTCCAAACCTTCCTTTGTTACAGAGACTAGTTGTTTGCCATCAAATTCTTTTAGTTGCTGTACAACATACTCATCAATAGGCTCTGTCATGTATATTATTTCAAAGCCACGCTTTTTAACCCTTTCTACAAATGAACTATTAGCCACTTGTTCCTTGCTTTCACCAGTAATATAGTAGATGTGTTTCTGATTTTCCTTCATTCTACCAATATAATCTTTGAATGAACACATTTCATCTCCAGAGGCAGATGTATAGTACCTCAATAATTCTGACAGTTTCTTTCTATTTTGATTATCTTCATGGATACCTAATTTTAAATTTTTGCTGAACTGTTCATAGCACTTCTTGTAAGTGTCCTTATTTTCTGACAATTCTTCAAAAAGTTGTAAGCATTTCTTAACAAGGTTCTTTCTGATAACTTTAAGAATTTTATTTTGTTGTAACATTTCACGAGAAATGTTCAGTGGTAGATCTTCACTATCTACAACACCTTTAATGAAGTTAAGGTACTCTGGGATAAGGTCTTCGCAATTGTCCATAATGAAAACCCTACGTACGTACAACTTGATGTTATTTTTTCTCTTTTTCTTCTCAAAAAGATCAAAGGGTGCACGTTGTGGAATAAAAAGTAATGCACGGAACTCCAATTGACCTTCTATCGAGAAGTGCTTCACTGCCAAATGATCTTCCCAATCATTGGTTAAGCTCTTGTAAAATTCACCATACTCTTCTTGAGTAATGTCATCTGGATTTCTTGTCCAGATTGGTTTTGTTTTGTTGAGTTCTTCATCTTCGGTATATTTTTCCTTGATTGTTTTCTTTTTCTTCTTCTTTTCATCTTTGGGTTTGTCATCCTCATCTTCTTCAACATCTTCAATTTTGGGTTTATCGTCTTCCATCTTTGATTTTTCATTTTCACCCTCTTCTGGTTCTTCATCTTCATCTTCGCTTAGTTCCTTCTCTCTCTCTTTTTCAACAACAAGTTTAATTGGATAACCAATGAATTGAGAGTGCTTCTTAACAATCTCCTTAATTTTTGATTCTTCTAAGTATTCAGTCTGATCTTCCTTGATGTACAAGATTATTTTTGTACCCCTTTTAATTGGTTCACTATTATCTGGACGGACTGTGAATGAACCACCAGCAGAAGAATTCCACAGATATTGTTCGTCGTCATTATGCTTGGAGATGACAACAACTTTGTCCGCCACTAAGTAAGCAGAGTAAAAACCCACACCAAACTGACCAATCATAGAAATATCTGCACCAGCTTGTAAAGCTTCCATAAATGCTTTTGTTCCTGACTTAGCAATGGTACCCAAGTTGTTTACAAGATCAGCTTTAGTCATACCAATACCACTGGAATAAATTAAATTCAGTCAGTTAATTGTACTTACGTTTCTATAGAAATGTATTATAGAGAATATACTTATTAAAAATACTAAAGATTTTCAAACTGACTTTGATAAATTTAATCAAATTAAAGTAATAATGATAATTCTTAAAAAAACATGTAGTAAATAAAAGAATTTAGGAAAAACAGATTGTCAAAACACATAAAATGCAAACAATGCTAATTTATCTGAAACAAAAATAAACTTACGAATCAAGGATAGTCAAAGTACGATCATTCTTGTTGGGAATAATTTTAATAAACAATTCCTTGCACGTATCCAATTTGGTTGGATCTGTGAGAGATTCATAACGGATTTTGTCCAATGCCTGTAACAAATGAAATAAAAAATACCACGATCAATTTTTCATATAAATTTCAAAATTGTTAAATAATTACAGTTTCTTCAAGATGTGAAAGCACGCAGTAATCTAAAACCGTGAAGGTCTATAATGAAATTATAGGCAAGAATAAGTTGCACTCACATCAGATGCGTTTGAAATTAACTCTCGAATGAAAATCTCTTTGTTAGAGTAGAAAGTATTGATGATCAAACTCATTAGTTGTGCAATTTCAGCCTGGAAGGCGAAGGTTTCCACTTCGCCGGTATTTTCTGCCATCGTGACGTCTTCTGGCATTTTCGTTATCTGATCAACTAGAAATTAATAATCTAATACACAAAAACTTAATAGAATAATTGTCTTTGCACTGACGTTGAGAATATTCTGCACATATGCTTGTGGAACAAACGTAGCTTCGCGTACGTCACTTTTCGTAACATTGAATACTGCCGCGCTGCGGCTGCTTTTATCGAGTTTTGAAGATTCTAGAAGGTACTTACCGGAAGTCCGGATTCTAGAACATTCTATCAATTGTGTTACTATAGAACATATTTATTAACAAATTTTGATATACTATTTGAGAGAAATGATTTATAAAATTCATAAAATGAATTCATAAAATATTTAGTATAGAGAAATAGAAGCAATTAATGCGGAAAAATAAATACAATAAACAATTTCTGATTAAATTTGCGTAGTACCGGAAATAGTGACATGACCGCTCAGACTAGAAACATCGCGATATTTCAAAGCCGAGAATTGCGAGAAGCTTATGCGGCAAATGTCAAAAATTGGACCAATGACACATATTATATTGTATATATATAATATATAATATATAAATATATATCTACATGAAACGTGCATTAAGTAACATTAAACGCTATCTAGATAACACTTTATGAGCATTTGTAATTATTTTTTCACAATATTTTATAGAATTGTCTTTGTTACATAAAATTTTTTTTTTGTAGACGCACACTAAAATGCAGATTTACTATGTGTATCAATATTCTCGACTTTCGACGTATGATGAATTTTATAATATATGTATGTGTAACAATTATTTTTAAAAATAAGTTCGTTAAATTTTTGACTTTGCATTTTTAAATATTTGTTTCTTATTAAATGTCGTTTTTCAAAATATAATTGTAATACATTTATTCGAAATAGGTATATTTTTTATATACTTTTAAATGCACTGGATATAAAATTATACATTACAATTTATAGTTATTTTTTCGAACAATTAGAAATATCGGCTCTAATATTACTTCTGTTGAAATATGTGCTAATAATATTTCCACAATTACGTAGCGTGTAAAACAATTATTTATTTATATTTAATACGATAAAATAGTTATAGGGAAGCTAAGATGGAAGAAAATGGTATAAAGTAAAGTAACAAATATATTGCACTTTTGTTCATATGTAAGTAGTTTAGAGCAAAAACACTAGAAAATTCTTATGTAGGGGAAAAGATGAGAGATATAGTAATGTAGCAAAAAATATTAAATCATTAAATCACGAAACAATTTTTCAGTGTTAAATATCATATTTAAATCTTTAAAATCGTATGTAAATAATAATACACAGAAATAATAAATGTAAATCACGAGAGGAACATTTGAGTGATCGTTCTTAACCTTGAAGTCTTATACATATTACAAAAACATTGAAAAAGAAGTAGAAATCTCAACGTTGCATTATTTCTGTGATAAACGTGTCACTAGTTAAATCAATTTGTAGAACCATGAATACAGTAATATCATAATTTATATATATTAAAAGAAAAGAAAAGAAGGAACAAGAAAAGGTTATGTCGATTTCAAAACTTTATTTTCTCACTTAAAGCAATGTTATCGATTCTGATGTTAACATTTAAAATTTTCCAGAAACTGTTTCAATGAAAGACTTATTTGAATGTTTCTCCGCTTAATTGTTAATAACTGTTGAAATTCATATTTCGTCCGAGTATTTTTTAAGTCGAGTGTAAACATTTGCATATATATGTATGGCAAAGTGTACGAATCTTTGAGAACATTTGAAACAATTATTTTTGTATGATATATATGTATTTTATTTTGTATACGATTTTAAATAAATTCTAAAAATTTTGTACAAATGCATGTACATATTTATGAGTATTGTATCGAAGTATTGATTGGAGAAGAAATAAACTTTGTAAAAATGAGAGGTGTTAAGTAATGTTTATATTTCCCATATATTCATATCATTTTGTAATAAAAATTAATATTTATTGATCATGGTTTATTATGAAACGCTAATGTGGTATGGGATACATCGAAGAAATATAGAATAGACATTTCATCTTACGGAAGTTGGTATGACACAATCTGAAATACCGACCTCGTAAAATATCAATGATTTTAGAGCGACCTCTTCATTTAAGAATTGTTAAGAACAATAATTCTTCGTCGCAGGTAATACCGAGCTAATTAGCTGCGAATTTAGAATAAGTTTTACCATTTCTATTATAAGTACTTAGATTAGTTACTTAAAGTATAAGAAAAATTGTATATTGCAACGTAGAAAATTTTTATGGCGCATAAGAATGTATGAGACTTAAAATATGACGATGAAAAGCAGGAATATGGCAACACCTGGATGTTTATTAATCATAATTAATAACAACTGTCATAGGACTATAGTTTCAACTATTATTAACAATATCCTGGTACGAATAATGGCTTAAAAGCCATCAATTTGGTGAAATATTCGGTTCGATCGAACAAAGGCAATCGAAACAACGGTAAGTCACCTCCCTGGGAGATATAAATAGATCTGCGATAGCTGAAAATTTAATTCTCCCAGTAGCCTATCTGTATTTGTTCTCTGATTTTAATTTTTACTTAAATTTCCATGTTTATTTTTTTGTCACTGCTTCCTTTATTTTCTTTATTACTGCACGACTGTAGATCACTATTAACCAACTTCATTACTATTTTCTATTATGCCTTGACTTTAGATTTCTCTTAGGTAGGCACATCGGAAAACGAAGAACGAAGAACGAAGAGGACTCTCTCATCGCAGCCGCCACGGAGTCTTTAGTTTTAAGCTTAGACTAAGTTAGTTTTAAGGCCACCATGTACGAATATCTGTGCTCTGCCAAGCAATTATCCAATCTTTAGCTTATTTTTGCTCGCTTCCTCGTTTCACATTCCGGTCACCTCTGCTTGTTGCATAAGCAAGTGACCGGTCGTGTAGGTGGTCCGAAAGGTCAGTCGCCAGCTCTTCTGGTGTGTCACGCTTCTAGAGGAAGATGTTGCGAACACAGAGGGAGGCTTTACCTCTGTATCTGTGGAAGTCACCGATTGCAGGAGAGGACCCTCTCTTCTGTAATCCTTCGCAAGTCATGAGTCACGCTTGCGTGGCTCGCGGCGCGGAGTTGTGGGGAAATGGGCCACTCCTTTCGGCAGCGTCGACCACTTCCTCTCGATTTGGGCCCGCTAAGAGGAAACGGGACTGACCTAGTAGGACTAACTCCACGGTTCGCGTCGCGTCCTTCCCAATTTTACCTCGTTTTGCTCGACGATGTAATTCCTTGACAGAACTAAACGAGGAGATCGAAGGAACTTTGATTCCATCCATCTCCTTGGTTTAGTAATTTCGTTTGTTCTGCGTATCGAGGGAGATCGATGGGACTTTGATTCCATCTATCTCTCTCCGGGTCTCCGCTCGCAGCAACCTCCACGTGGTGAGACCTGGTAATCGGTATTACTTGTGACGAACATTAATTATTCGTCGTGGGTAGTACCGAACTAATTGGCTGTGAATTTAGAATAGCTTTCACCGTTTACATTAAAAGAATTAAACAAATGTAAAATTAATCTATCGAATAAACTATCATTACTTTCCATGTTTCCTGACGCGAAGGAATATGTCCGAAACTTTTTAATTGGAAAAATTGTTCATCGCAAATAATGCCGAGATAATCGGCTGTATGTTTACACTAATTCGTTTATATATAAGAATAAATTGTATATTGTAACATAGACAAATTTTTGTGACGCATAAGAATGTATGATACTTGAAGTATGACAATAAAAAGTAGGAATATGTTTGTAATTGGAAGAAGTATGTATGGTATATTAAATAAACCAAATATATTCAGAATATTTCGACTTTTTTTAATTACAATTTTCCTTTGTCTATCCTGCATCGCTGTGAATCATTTAAGCAACGATTGAATGACGTCATTTCGAAGAATCCGCGGAATAAAAATACCTTCTCGGGTATCATGTTTCCCTGTTAACAAAGCCCAAAATCGAGGAAAAATTCTAGAAAAAGTTCGGAAATTCATTCGAAAATCCTGCAAAATCTCAATTCACAGAAATTCTTGGAATTTGACGTCATTTCGAAGAATCCGCGGAATAAGAATACCTCCTCGGCAAGCATATGCTCCTGGTACCAAAATTCCAAAATCGACGAAAAATTTTAGCAAAAGTTCCGAAGATCATTCAAAAATACCGCAAAATTTTGATTCGCGAAAATTCTTGGAATTTGACGTCAGTTTTAAGAATCCGCGAGATCGTACCATTTCCTCGCATTTCGTATACTTCTGACATCAAGAGTTCCAAAATCGAACACTTTCTAAAATTTATGCCTGAATTTTAACCTTTGGTATCAGGAGTACACTGTCGCAGAGGAGGTATGCATTTCGATTTTTTAAGTATTAATCAAATGTAAAATTGATATGTTTAATAGACAATTATTACTTCCCATGCTTTAAAACTTTATGAAATACGTTTTAACATCGACTCTCGAGCAAAATCAATTTCTATAAGTATAATCATTTATAATGCATAAATAAAATACATATAGTGCGATTAATATTGGGAACATGTATAAATATTAGTAACAATTGCGGAAATGGTCAAACATTCACCGAAACCGTTCGTCTTCGCAGATTTCGCAATATCTCAATGTTTATTTATCATATTTATTAACAACCGTCGTAGGACCATACTTTAGACAATTATTAACAATGTCCTAGTATAAATAATGGCTTAAAATATTATTTCGTTGAAATATTCTTTGTTCGCGAAGGAATTTTTCGCTGAGATCCAACTGACATTTTTAAGGCTACAGGTATCGATTATCGATTCACAAGTATTCATCGGGATGATTTTTCTATCCAGAACCTGCGATTAATTGAATTTTGGCACTTTTATGTAAAAAATATCACTTCTACGCGTATTGTGTAAATTATAAGAATTAAACAAATGTTAAATTAATGTATTTAATAAACAATTGTTACTTTCCATGCTTAAAAACTTTACGAAACACGTTTTAACATCGAGTATCGATAAAAATCAATTTCTATAAGTTTCTTAATTAATTGCAATACACAAATAATATGCACATTGTTCGATCAATATTGGCAACATGCATAAATGTTAGTAACAATCGCGGAAATGAACAAACATTCACCGAAACCGTTCGCCTTCGCAAATTTAACAATATCTTGACGTTTATTTATCATAATTATTAACAAGCGTCGTGGGACCGTAGATTAAACAATTATTAACATTGTTCTAGTATAAATAATGGCTTGAAAGTCATCACTTTCTGGAAATATTTGTTAGATCGAATAAAGACAATCGAAGTAACCGTGCGATAAAATAAATGAATATTTCTCTACATATCGAAATTATAGTTTGCATTTATGCATATACATTCTGAACGCTCAGTGACACACATATGTCACACGGCAATGAAATGGGTTGCCATCTACTAGAGAATAGGTGAACTACACTTAAGGTGTGAAAACACCTGGCGGAGAAACGCTCAAGTTTGTCGAGGAATTGTTCTGAATTTTATCAATAGATAGCGCCACGAGCATAAATTTACCGACATTAAAGATAAGTAATTCAATTTGTATTATATTCCCTACCGTGCGATAAAATAAATAAATATTTTTCTAAATATCGAATTATTGTTTGTATGCATGCAAATATATTCGGAACGCGCAATTCCAAACATTTGTAACGAGGTAATTATATGGGTTGCCGTCCCTTGGAGAACATACTTGTTAATTTTCGCGATTGTTACTAACATTTATGCATGTTCCCAATATTAATCGAACAATTTGTATCTTATTTATGCATTATAAATGATTATACTTATAGAAATTAATTTTCATCGAGATTCAAAGTAAGAACTCCTTTAGTAAAGTTTCAAAGCATGAAAAGTAATAATTATCTATTTAGTGCAATAGTTTAACATTTATTTAATTCTCATAATTTACACAATACGCGTAGAAGTTGTATTTTTTACTGAAACGTGCTGAATTTCGATTAATCGCTTTTCTATATAGAAAAATCATCGTGATAAACACTTGTGAGTCGATAATCGATACGTGTAGCCTTGATTTCGAGGTATCAAAGATTTTTTTAAATGTATAAAGGAAGGCTAGAATGCAGAGAAATTTCATTACGCTAATTTCGTTTAACTTTACATTTATTCGAAAGATGATACATACGAAACTTTGTACAGAAATATTTATTTATTTTATTGCACCGTAGGGAATACCATACAAATGGAATTACTTATCTGTAATGTCGGTAAATAATGCTCGTGGCGCTCTCTATTGGTGGAAATAACAACAATTCCTCAACAAACTTGAGCGTTTCTCCGCCAGGTGTTTTCACACCTTAAGTGTAGTTTACCTATTCTCTAGTAGATGGCAACCCACTTCATTGCCGTGTGACATATGTGTGTCACTGAGCGTTCGGAATATACATGCATATATACAAACTATTTTTTCGATATGTAGAGAAATATTCATTTATTTTATCGCACGGTTACTTCGATTGTCTTTGTTCGATCTAACAGATATTTCCAGAAAGTAATGACTTTCAAGCCATTATTTATACTAGAACATTGTTAATAATTGTTTAATCTACGGTCCCACGACGATTGTTAATAAATATGATAAATAAACATTAAGAAATTACGAAATCTGCGAAGGCGAACGGTTTCGGTGAATGGTTGTTCATTTCCGCGATTGTTACTAACATTTACGCTGGTTCCCAATATTAATCGAACAATGTGCATCGTATTTATGCATCAAAAATGATTGATTCGCCTATAGCAATTGATTTTGATCGAACTTCAAAGTAAAGAGATGTTTCTTAAAGTTTTAAAGCATGAAAAGTAATAATTGTCTATGAGATATATCAATTTAACATTTGATTAATACTTGAAGAATCGAAA
Organism: Ptiloglossa arizonensis; assembly: GCF_051014685.1. Taxonomy (NCBI): domain Eukaryota; kingdom Metazoa; phylum Arthropoda; class Insecta; order Hymenoptera; family Colletidae; genus Ptiloglossa; species Ptiloglossa arizonensis. Next base: position 7,657,754 of record NC_135053.1, on the reverse strand, counting down.
TTTTTGGTATTTTCCTGATACCAAAGGTTGAAATTCAGGCATAAATTTTAGAAAATGTTTGATTTTGGGACTCTTGGTGTCAGTATACGATATGCGAGGAAGTGGCACGATTTCGCGGATTCTTAGAATTGACGTCAAATTCCAAGAATTTCCGCGAATCGAAATTTTATTGGACTTTCGAACGAATTTCTGAATCATGGATCCCGATTTTCTTTGCATCAGGAGAACATGATAGTCGAGGACATATAGTTTTAAGTAGTTTTAGCAGTAGTATAGGATCGGGTTAAAGAAATGGAAACAAATAATGGACAAAAATAAAGTTTCTGCTGTCAGTGAAATTGATTTTATTTCAATACATCAATTCATCGGAAATACAATCGCTTTCCTTTGATCCATTAACATATTCGCACTTTCATACTCATTACAAAAATGTTGTTCTTTAAAGTACTCTACTTGTGGAAAGTACTGTACCCTAAAAATTACTATTCTAAACTCGCAGCCGATTAGCTCGGTACTACCCACGACGAATAATTATTGTTCGTCGCGAGTAATACCGATTACCAGGTCTCACCACGTGGAGGTTGCTGCGAGCGGAGACCCGGAGAGAGATAGATGGAATCAAAGTTCCATCGATCTCCCTCGACACGCGATACAAACGAAGATACTAAACCAAAGAGATGAAAGGAATCAATGTTCCTTCGATCTCTTCGTTTAGTTCTGCCAAGCAATTACATTATGGAAAAATTAGGCAAAATTGGAAAAGACGCGACACGAACCGTGCAGTTGGTTCTACTAGGTCGGTCCCGTTTCCCCTCAGTGGGCCCGATTAAAGAGGAAATGCACGACGCCGTCCACTCCTTGGAGTGCCCCGTTTCTCCCAACTCCGCGTCAGGAACCACGCAAAGCGTGGACCTAACTTACGAAGGATGACGAAGAGAGGGTCTTATGGCACAGGGCTTCCACAGGGACCGATGCGAACACCTGCCCCTGTGTTCGCAGCATGTTCTCTCTGGAAGCGGACGCACCAGAAGAGACGGCGATCGACCGTTCGGACCACCTACACGGCCGGTCACTTGCTTATGCAACAAGCAGTGGTGACCGGGCTGAGGAACGAGGAAGCGAGCAAAAATAAGCTAAAGATTGGATAATTGCTTGACAGATAACAGACATTTGTACACGGTGGCCTTAAAATTAACTTATTTCAAGCTTAACTAAAGATCCCACGGCGGTTGCGACGATAGTGTCCTCTTCGTTCTTCGTTCTTCGTTCTTCGTTCTTCGTTCTTCGTTCTTCGTTCTTCGTTCTTCGTTCTTCGTTCTTCGTTCTTCGTTCTTCGTTCTCCGGTGTGCCTACCTAAGAGAAACCTAAAGTCAAGGCATGATAGAAAAATGATAGAAAATAGAAATGAAGTTGGTTAGTGATTAAATACAGTCATGCAGTAACAAAGGAAATAAAGGCGAGAATGACAAAAAAATAAACATGGAAAAACAAGTACAAAGTAAAATCAGAGAACAAATAAAATAAATTACAGAAAGAAACAATTAAAAACCAAAGAAAGGATTGAGAGAATGGTCGCCAGTACTGACCACCGCCTACCGGCGGCCAGTACCGGTTACCAAGGTGGGGGTCCCCCTTCCATAAACCTAAAACGAAGAGACCCATCCACTTCCGAGGCTCCAGGAAGAATGAAATTTTAAACAACCGGGGGCTCCTTATATACCCTCCGCAAGGTCACTTACCGTTACTTCCATTGTCTTTGTTCGATCTAATCGAAATCTTCGAAGGCGAACGGTTTCGGTGAATGTTTGTTCATTTCCGCGATTGTTACTAACATTTATACATGTTCCCAATATTGATCGAACAATGTGCATCTTATTTATGTATTGCAATTAATTAAGAAACTTATAGAAATTGATTTTGATCGAGACTCGATGTTAAAACGTGTTTCGTAAAGTTTTTAAGCATGGAAAGTAACAATTGTTCATTAAATGCATTAAGTTAACATTTGTTTAATTCTTATAATTTACACAATACGCGTAGAAGTTGTGTTTTTTACATAAAAGTGCCGGAATTCAATTAATCGCGTTTTTAGATAGAAAAATCATCGCGATGAAGATTTGTGAATCGATAATCGATACCTGTAGCCTTGAAAATGTCAGTTGGATCTCAGCGAAAAATTCCTTCGCGAACAAAGAATATTTCAACGAAATGATATTTTAAGCCATTATTTATACTAGGAAATAGTTAATAATTGTTCAAACTACGGTCCTACGACGGTTATTAATAATTATGATAAATAAACATCAAGATATTGCAAAATCTGCGAAGGCGAACGGTTTCTGTGAATGTTTCTTCTTATATGCGATTGTTATTAACTTTTTCGCGTGCTCCCAATATTAATCGAACAATGTACATCTTATCTATGCATTACAAATGATTAAGTAACTTATAGAAATTGATTTTGATCGAGATTCGAAGTGAAAACGTGTTTCATAAAGATTTAATGCATAGAAAGTAATAATTGTCTATTTGGTACATTAATTTAACATTTATTTAATTCTTATAATTTACACAATACGTGCAGAAGTTGCATTTTTTACTTAAAAGTGTCACAATTCAATTAATCGCTTTTCTAAATAGAAAAATTATCGTGATGAACACTTGTGAATCGATCATCGATACCTGTAACCTTGAGAATATCAGTTGGATCTCAACGAAAAATTCCTTCGTGAACAAAGAATATTTTAACGAAATGATATTTTAAGCCATTATTTATACTAGGACATTGTTAATAATTGTTTAAACTATGGTCCAACGACGGTTGTTAATGATTATGATAAATAAACATCAAGATATTGCAAAATCTATGAAGGAGAACGGTTTTGGTAAATGTTTTTTCATTTCCGTGATTGTTATTAACATTTACGCACGTTCCGAATATTAACATTACAATGTGCATCTTGTTTGTGCATTATAAGTCATTAATTACTTTACAAATATTAATTTCGATCGAAAATCGAGAAACATATGAATACCACGTTTTACTTCAATTCTCGATGAAATTTAATTTCTATAGGCAAATCAATAATTTACAATGCATAACTAAGATGCATTCTCTCACATAAATGTTCGAAACATGCATAAATGTTAATAACAATTGCGTGGATGAACAACAATTCACTGAAACCGTTCCCCTTCGCAGATTTCGCAATATCTTGATGTTCATTCATCAGAATTATTAACAACCGTCGTAGCACCATGGTATAAAAAATTATTAACAATGTCCTGGTATAAATAATGGATTAAAACATTATTTCGTTGAAGTATTTTTCATTCGCGAAATCGTGGCACTTCCTCGCATATCATATACTCCTGACAACAAGAGTCCCAACATTGAACATTTTCTACAATTTATGTCTGAATTTCATCCTTTGGTATGAGGAGAACACTGTCGCCAAGGAAGTATGCATTTCGATTTCTCAAGTACTAATCAAATGTTACATCGATATATCTAATAGACAATTATTACTTTCCATATTTTAAAACTTTAAGAAACACCTCTTTACTTCGGAGCTCGATCAAAATTAATTTCTATAAGTTTCTTAATCATTTGTGATGCATAAATAATATGCACATTGTTCAATTAATATTGGGAGCACATATAAATGTTACTAACAATCGCAGAAATGGACAAACATTCACCGAAACCGTTCGCCTTCGCAAATTTAGCAATATCTTGACGTTTATTTATCATAATTATTAACAAGCGTCGTGGGACCGTAGATTAAACAATTATTAACATTGTTTTAGCATAAATAATGGCTTGAAAGTCATCACTTTCTGGAAATATTTGTTAGATCGAACAAAGTCAATCGAAGTAACCGTGCGATAAAATAAATGAATATTTCTCTACATATCGAAATTATAGTTTGTATATATGCAAATATATATGTTGAACGCTCAGTGACACACATATGTCACACGGCAATGAAGTGGGTTGCCATCTACTAGAGAATAGGTAAACTACACTTAAGGTGTGAAAACACCTGGTGGAGAAACGCTCAAGTTTGTTGAGGAATTGTTCTTATTTGCACCAATAGATAGCGCCACGAGCATAAATTTACCGACATTAAAGATAAGTAATCCCATTTGTATAATATTCCCTACCGTGCGATAAAATAAATAAATATTTCTCTACATATCGAAATTATTGTTTGTGATGCATGCAAATATGATCTGAAATTCCAAACATTTGCAACGTGGTAATTATATGGGTTGCTGTCTCTTGGAGAACATATTTGTTAACTTTCGCGATTGTTACTAACATTTATGCATGTTCCCAATATTAATCGAACAATATGTATCTTATTTATGCATGGTAAATGATTATACTTATAGAAATTGATTTTGATCGAGATTCAAAGTAAAAACTTGTTTCGTAAAGTTTGAAAGCAAGGAAAGTAATAATTGTCTATTTAGTGTAATAGTTTAGCATTTATTTAATTCTCATAATTTACACAATACGCGTAGAATTTGTATTTCTTACTCAAACGTGCTGAATTTCGATTAATCGCTTTTCTATGTAGAAAAATCATCGTGATAAACACTTGTGAGTCGATAATCGATATGTGTATCCATGATTTCGAGGTATCAAAGATTTTTTTAAATGTATAAAGGAAGGCTAGAATGCAGAGAAATTTCATTACGCTGATTTCGTTTAACTTTACATTTATTCGAAAGATGATACATACGAAACTTTGTACAAAAATATTTATTTATTTTATTGCACGGTAGGGAATACCATACAAATGGAATTACTTATCTGTAATGTCGGTAAATTATGCTTGTGGCGCTATCTATTGGTGGAAATAACAACAATTCCTCAACAAACTTGAGCGTTTCTCCGCCAGGTGTTTTCACACCTTAAGTGTAGTTTACCTATTCTCTAGTAGATGGCAACCCACTTCATTGCTGTGTGACATATGTGTGTCACTGAGCGTTCGGAATATACATGCATATATACAAACTATTTTTTCAATATGTAGAGAAATATTCATTTATTTTATCGCACGGTTACTTCGATTGTCTTTGTTCGATCTAACAAATATTTCCAGAAAGTAATGACTTTCAAGCCATTATTTATACTAGAACATTGTTAATAATTGTTTAATCTACGGTCCCACGACGATTGTTAATAAATATGATAAGTAAACATCATGAAATTGCGAAATCTGCGAAGGCGAACGGTTTCGGTGAATGTTTGTTCATTTCCGCGATTGTTACTAACATTTACGCATGTTCCCAGTATTAATCGAACAATGTGCATCGTATTTATGCATTAAAAATGATTGATTCGCCTATAGCAATTGATTTTGATCGAACTTCAAAGTAAAGAGATGTTTCTTAAAGTTTTAAAACATGGAAAAGTAATAATTGTCTATGAGATATATCAATTTAACATTTGATTAATACTTAAAGAATCGAAATTTTTGGTATTTTTCTGATACCAAAGGTTGAAATTCAGGCATAAATTTTAGAAAATGTTTGATTTTGGGACTCTTGGTGTCAGTGTACGATATGCGAAGAGGTGGCACGATTTCGCGGATTCTTAGAATTGACGTCAAATTCCAAGAATTTCCGCGAATCGGAATTTTGTTGGACTTTCGAACGAATTTCTGAATCATGGATCCCGATTTTCTTTGTATCAGGAGAACATGATAGTCGAGGACATATAGTTTTAAGTAGTTTTAGCAGTTTGATAGGATCGGGTTAAAGAAATGGAAACAAATAATGGACAAAAATAAAGTTTCTGCTGTCAGTGAAATTGATTTTATTGCAATACATCAATTCATCGGAAATACAATCGCTTTCCTTCGATCCATTAACATATTCGCACTTTCATACTCATTACAAAAATGTTGTTCTTTAAAGTACTCTACTTGTGGAAAGTACTGTACCGTAAAGTACTCTACTGTACCGTAAAAATTACTAATCTAAACTCGCAGCCGATTAGCTCGGTACTACCCACGACGAATAATTATTGTTCGTCGCGAGTAATACCGATTACCAGGTCTCACCACGTGGAGGTTGCTGCGAGCGGAGACCCGGAGAGAGATAGATGGAATCAAAGTTCCATCGATCTCCCTCGACACGCGATACAAACGAAGATACTAAACCAAAGAGATGGAAGGAATCAATGTTCCTTCGATCTCCTCGTTTAGTTTGCCAAGCAATTACATTATGGAAAAATTAGGCAAAATTGGAAAAGACGCGACACGAACCGTGCAGTTGGTCCTACTAGGTCGGTCCCGTTTCCCCTCAGTGGGCCCGATTAAAGAGGAAATGCACGACGCCGTCCACTCCTTGGAGTGCCCCGTTTCTCCCAACTCCGCGTCAGGAACCACGCAAAGCGTGGACCTAACTTACGAAGGAGGACGAAGAGAGGGTCTTATGGCACAGGGCTTCCACAGAGACCGATGCGAACACCTGCCCCTGTGTTCGCAGCATGTTCTCTCTGGAAACGGACGCACCAGAAGAGACGGCGATCGACCGTTCGGACCGCCTACACGGCCGGTCACTTGCTTATGCAACAAGCAGTGGTGACCGGACGGAGATACGAGGAAGCGAGCAAAAATAAGCTAAAGATTGGATAATTGCTTGACAGATAACAGATATTTGTACACGGTGTCCTTAAAATTAACTTATTCCAAACTTAACTAAAGATCCCACGGCGGTTGCGACGATAGTGTCCTCTTCGTTCTTCGTTCTTCTTTCTCCAGTGTGCCTACCTAAGAGAAACCTAAAGTCAAGGCATGATAGAAAAATGATAGAAAATAGAAATGAAGTTGGTTAGTGATTAAATACAGTCATGCAGTAACAAAGGAAATAAAGGCAAGAATGACAAAAAAATTTTTCCATCATAGATAAAGTGAAAATTTCTATAGAGAAAAGATTTACGTTATTAAATTAACCTAACAATATACACTGACTCGAATTAATATTCGGACACTACGATTTCCGAATATTATTGCTCTTCATATGCACTTAATTATTATAAACTTATTGAATAGATTGTTTTTGAATATATTAAAATACTTATTGTAGTTAACAGAAACATACATTCTATTTATTAAATATAAATAGTTTTTTGCGTAACAAGCGGTAAAATAAATAATATTGAAATGTAAACTCGAAAAAATATTCAGATAGAATAGTTTACTCACGGTAACGAATTGGTATCATGTTAACATCTAACATCTGAAACTCAATATACCTATTGACTTCATTAATGATACGAATTACGGTAAAAATACGAATTTTGAAATTCGACAACTTATCATTTATCGTTACAAACTTGGAAAACCATATTGACAAATAGCCTAGTTGTTAAAAATAAGTAAAAGTATAGTAGGAGATATCGTGAAGATTGAATTGAATTAATTTCGCAAAAATGCTGGTCAAAGTTATTAGATGATCGTGAAGAATGCACATTTTAAAAAATTATTGCATGGATCTGAACATTTTTTACAAATAGATATAAATGATGCTGTGGAAAAAGATTCGATTGGACTTGAATTATTTAATGAAATACCTACTTAATTTTAAGGAATTACTTTATGCCTTGATAAAACCCTTAATTATTTTGGATTACATCGTGAATAATTTCTTAATTTTTCTATAGTGCTGAGAATTATTTTAATTCTGCTTGTAATTGTAGCATTAAAGGAGAGAAGTTTTTTTAATTAAAAATTAATAAAGATTGCCTTAGATCGTCGATATTGTAAGAAAAAGATATTTGCCATAATTTGAATTTATCGAAAATGTAAATTTGGAACTGTGATTTTTTAATTATTTTAATTTTTATTTAACGTTAACTCTTAATTATTACAATTAAATTTTAGTATGAGAATGAGATATTAGTCTTAATGGCACACCTATATATATATATACATATGTACGAAAACACTTTATTTTATTTTTGTTATACTTAATATTAATCTTTGTCATTTATTAATTTTGTACTTATGTTCATATGAGGAATAAAATATTCATCTTAAATAAAACTAATGTTCTTTTAAGATCTTCATTTTATTTTATGAAAATAAGAATTTAAAAATGTTTCTTTTGCATAATAATTGCTTAAAACTATGTATACATATAATATAAAAGTAAACACTGCATATATAAAATATTTAATTAAATAATATTACACTAACAAGAGCGACTATACTGCTTTTGTACCTAGTTAACTAACAACCCAGGAACAGCTCTTACAATTAGTATGGAGATAATTTTTCTGCAACTTGACAAACTTCATTGTAAGGACATGCAGTAGAAAATTAACGAGATCGTTACATCAAAAAAGTGAAAAATAAAATCGATAAATTTTGTAATGAATTGTAGTGAAAAATAATTTATATTAATATTTTTGTTCTAAGAAACCAAATAAAATTAATTGTCAAGGATCAAAATGTTATCATTTCTTAACAGAATTATAATATAATAACATCTTACTGAAATATCACACTTTGTGATATTCTTGCCATAAAGAACGATATGAAAAAATTGTAGAATTTTGATACATCAAAACATATTAACTATGCTAATATACTATAAACAAGTAAAACTTAATACAGTTCTCAGTAACTACGCGCGAACACGTATTCGATGATCGATAACTCGACTATCACAATAGTCGACACAAATTTGCAGAGATGAGAAATCTTTATATTAATTTACACATTAATACTGTATTGGTAATGATGTCAACAATGATTACAAAACTACAACTTTAAATATTAAAATTAATGGCAGAGAGTCAGTGTCATACAAATGTCTATAGATGTATTATAAAAAGGAAAAATGTATTTAATTAAGGGACAAAAATGTTGGAAAGATACAGTGATCTTGATAAAAATGAATAATTTTAATCTTAAAAATTAGACATTGATTGGAAAAAAATTATCGATATAACAACACACAATTCGTCCATTCCAATTGTTCAGTGGAATATATTTGAATATATGTAGCATATTTTATTGCGATTATATTAAACGTCTTATATCGATGCAAAATCATTGTATTTTCTATTCCTTATTGGATAATATTATATTTCTTTCGGTATCTTCTTTGATACGTTCAATGTCTAAAAATATATTCTATGCCTTTGCCATCCGTCTTTGTTAATGTCCAGTTTCAAATATTAATTCACGTACTTCATTTACAAATATCTGAAAAACATACATTTTCATATTTTTCCGGTTTCCTTACTTCTTCTTTCCGTCTTTTTTCTTTTCTTTTCTTCGGTTTCAACTTGTGCACTTTCCTCTTTTCGTTCTCTTTCTTCTCGCGAATCACTTTATCTAAGAATAAGTAAATAACAAATATTTTTAACTACTAAATGAAAACAAGATCGATAAACTAACAAGTACGAGTATCGTAACTCAAATTTAAATTGCTTTATACACACCTTTTTGTAAGATAGAAGTCAAATTACACCTACAGCATGCACATTGCCGATGATTCCTCTGGAATATACTTGGAAGCTTTTCGCGTTTCTTTACAACACGCTTCTCCAAAGTTTTCCTTAATTCGAAGAAAATTGCTTGCCAATGTATTACCAATAACTTATGCGCAAGATGCATCGCATTATTTTAAAAAATTGTTATTCATTTAAACGATAGTTCTCGATAGATTTACTACGCGACTGACAAAAATAACAAACTGATACATAATCTTACGAACTTATTGAATTGTTCGTGTGAAATATTCGAGATGCACCTTGTTCGATTTTACATTTTATCGTATCAATATTCTTCCTTCTTACGCACTTCATATCCTGATTTTCCTGGTCCTTCTCTTTCTTCTTGTCTTGAATATTTTTCTGAAGAAAACTGAATCGTTGCCTTTTCTTCCGTTTCCTATCTTTCGATTTTTGCACACAAACTGAATTCACGCATTGATTCAAAACATCAGAAGGGATTTGATGATCTGGACTGCACTTGACACATTTACCCGTGCATCCACCTTCGATGTCCGAACAGGAGCAAAAAGCTTCATCCTTCCATTCGCAGGGATCGGTAAGGGTGTCTTTGTCCTCTTTATCTGGGGACCAATTGTACCTAAATATAAAAGATGAAAATCTAGAGTAAATAATCCTAACATTGTTAGAAATGGAACGATCGTTAAAGAAGAATAAATTTAATCGGCACCATAATCTTCCAAGACCTATCAAAATTATTTGCGAATAAGATTTACAGTATAAGTTTGATAACTATATTAAAATCGATAACCAAGTTAGATATTTATTCAATGGAGGTGTTACTTTTAGACTCGATACGGTCAGGAATTTATTTCTCAGAATATTAGACCTTGATGTATATATCTGTAGTAGAACTTTTTCTTATTTTCAGAAAAAAAAAGTACTTTGTATAATAAATATTTTGTTCCGATCTGTCCATTTTATAGCGGACAACTACTTGCGTACGCTACGATTATACGTAATTAGATTGAAGTGTGAACAAATAAGTATAATTTACGGCTACATCAATGCCAAAGTTATTTAAAAAATTTTGTTCATAAGTATATCCTTTCATAAACCAAATTGATAATTTTACGATATAGTTACTTCTCTCTTATCGAGCGTATTTCTTTAGTAGATAATCTAAATTTTAATTCATAATCAATTTTTAACAACTCGTACTTCTTTTTAACTGTATATATAAGTTTGTAACATTTCATTTTAAAAATAATGATTGTTTAATTTGAATCGATGAACGCTGTTTAAGAATATACGATTTATAAACGAAGAACATATCAAAAGCAAACTAATACACTAGCGTGCAAGATTAGAGGGTCAGTAAATTTCGGTCAAAAAATTATCAATTTTTAAACAGTTATAACTCTTGATTAAAAAAAATTAATTAAAGTTTGAAGTCTCTACTTTACGATGCTACTTAAACCATGCATCTTCACTATTGCAGTATTTGAAATGTGAGGGCATGTTCGTGATATCGAAAAACTGCAAAGTATAACGTTCTCTAGAGAGTTGCAAAAATTTTGTTGGTGTATATCATTTGCATCATCGTCATAATGTATCTGCTATTGTATCAGTGCAGGTATACAGGACCTGCAGCACTTTTGATGTGTCCTTCGTCCATAAATTGTATATTCTCAAACAGCGTTTATCGATTCAAATTAAACAATCGTTATTTTTAAAACGTAATGTTACAAAGTTATATATACAGTTACATGAAACATGAGTTTTTAGAAACTGAATTACAATTTAGATTATCTTCAAAAGAAATACACTCGATAAGAGAGAAGTAACCTTACGATTATATTGTAAAATTATTAATTTTGTTTACGAAAGGAAATATTTATGAATAAAAGACAATGGTAGAAGTTGACCAATTTTGGATCTAGCCGGCAATAAAAATTTTTTGTAGAATATGGTTCTGTAGATCTTAAGAAATCCGAAGTGCATAATTACTTATCCGAGTGGCGATGAGAAAATTATAAAACATAAGGGTAAACTTGAAAATCTCATTAGTAAAACTGATCTATTTAATTGTCGTTATCTACTTCCAATGATGATTCACCTTCAAAATAATTATTTAAGAAATCAGCTGGTAAGTTAATCATAGATTGGTGTCAGGCACATCTAACCATTTAATTGTTGTTACACAGGATAGGACATCTAAAACAGGCCACCTGTATAACTTGCTTGCTTGTAATAATGTGTGTCAAACTTATTTTTTTAAGTAGGACGATACTGTTTTTTATTTATATTCTGATAGAGACTTTCAAGACCTATAGATGGAGGCCATTCAAGGTTTCACAAAGTCAACAATAATGGAAAATGAATTATTTCAAGTTACTTCTATGTTGAAGTCACATGTCTTCTCTGCTTGTTGGTATTTTGTTGATGTCGCTCTTGTAATCGTTCAAGCATATCTTTCAATGTAAATAAACATTTTCTGCTTACCAATCACTTTGAATGCATCTATTGGTCAAAGTGCATATCTTGCGATATGCGTTTTACGATATGATTTTCATTTATAGAGAGTGTCGTCAAATTATGAGAGAATCGGTACATTTGTATGCGGAACGATTTCCCCATCGTGTTCATCTTTCGCGTTCTGTTTTATCAAACATAATAAAAACTTTTCAAGAAACAGGAAGTATAGATAATAAAAAACGTAATCGAGTCAAGAAGGCAACTGATAACGGAACTGCAATAACAATTTTAGTTGCTACAGCAGCAGGCTCATACTATTTTGTAAGATTATACAATGAACGTAGTGTAACCTTGAATGACTTTTATTTATAGGTCATTGTATTTGTCTCGAAAGGCTCTATCAAAATATAAATAAAAAACGGTATCATCCCGTTTAGAAAAACAAGTTTGACCTTCATATCCCTTCTATGTTTCCATCAAGCAAAAAAAACTATTGCTATCATATTATGTGTCCCTTAAAATCGAACAACTTTTGTCTGACACTTTTCTTTCTATTATTACAAGCAAACAAGTTATTCAAATGGTCTAGTTTAGATGCCTCACCCTGTATAACAACAATTAAATATTTGGATGTGCTTGACATCCAACCTTACCAGCTGGTTTTCTAAATAATAATTTTGAAGGTGTATCATCATTGGAAGTAGATAACGACAATTAAATAGATCAGTTTTACTAATGAGATGTTCAAGTTTACCCTTATTTTTCATAAATTTCCCATTGCCTCTTGAATAAATAATTATGCGTTTCGGATTCCTTAAGATCTACGGAAACATATTCGATGAAAAAATTTGTTGCCACCGAGGTCTAAAATTGGCTCATTTCTACCATTGTCGTCTGTAAATAACTTTGAAATTGATGCAGTCGTAAATTATACTCATTGTTAATTTGTCTATGATAATTACTTGAATCGCGTACCACGGGTCTTCAAAAGACTTCGCCTACGAAGGAAAAAAGCTGCGGCAATACAGAGAATAATGAAAAGTAGGAGAAACAGTATTGACAAACAGATCGATCGATGATAAGGATGATCACTCTTGATCTGCGATTTATTTGGTCTCTCTTCCCTTACGTAAACCTTGCGCCTAAAATTGAAAATGAACATTGCGTTACGTCTTTTCTCTTTAAAATACATATTGATTAATATTTATGTAAATATATAACGTGTATCCTCTAACGCGACGTATGACATTTCAGCTATTTACGGCCATCTGTCAAGAAAAAGTTGTCAAGAAAAATTCATCAACATAGAGTACACAACAAATAACAATAATAAAAATTTTGAAATTAATTTGTTTTCATAGGGAAACCAAGGTTATCTTGGGTTTTTAAAATAGGACCAGATATTTTTTTCTCTTATAGGAAAAATCAAAACGAATTAAAAAACCATATAACATTATACGTATTTTTATCACCAGAATATTACGTTTACAGTAATGGAAATGTAATATTTAGTTATTCTACGTTTAGACTATTATAAGATAAATGAAAATTGAACATAAAAACCCATCCTTCGTTTTAATGCACGTTCGAAATTGCATTCCATCTTTTGCAATGCAATATTCTCTACACTTTTGCAGAAGTTTGAAAGTGTTGCTGTAATTAGACGATATGAATGCACAGCTTTGCATTCTGTAATTATTTTTTTATATTTATAATTTTTATTTATCTTACAATATTATAATTCGAATTATAATTCGAAGTCTTTTACAAAATAATATCATATAATACATATGTTAGTGTACTCTCAGTGTTCAAAAAAATTAACACAATATCGAAATCCTTTTTTTGCCACTTTGTTAAATTATATTTTATAGTATGGTCGGGATGATATCTACAATCATGTAAAAACATTGATCTGTTTATTTCCTATCTACGATTGTAAAAGCACAGCTTCGAACACATGAAATATTTAGCCCATCGCGTTACAAAAATTCAGAAAATACATTTAATAGTTAACAAATATGACTACAAAAGTTTACATTTTTATTCGTTAAACTTTTCATTTAAAAATATTTTAACGATTATCTAATTAATTGTCTTCTCAATGGGAATCTTCCTCTATATATACTCAAGATAATTTTTTGTATCTTTTTGTTTATAAATGCATTAGTATTAATCTTTAGAATGAAATATTGTCCCCATTCGAATACGCAGCGAATCTGGGGTAACGACCAGACAGGTGTCAAGTTGCGATGCCTTGTAAATAGATTTTGGGTATGCGTTTAGATACAACGATATCCAGAGTTTAATTTACGAGTCCCCAAATCGGCGCCAGACACCCACAGCGTCGAGTTTTCCCAAGCCATTGACTTCACTTGCCCTTTCCTTGGTGAGAAGGGTAACTCCTTCGGAAAGGGCAGAGTGAAGTCGAGACCAATGATAGTTCAATTTACAATTTCGAAATCATGACTCCCCCTGAACGAGTCTTTGTCACGGCGTATCCGTTCGAGAAAGATCAGAGCTATACAATTTTGTAACATCACGATCGCACAAGAGATCGTACAACAGAGCCTAACCTAACTTTCTACCGTCAAGATCACCCAAGAGATCCTGAGACAAGTTGATACCGTCACGATCACAAGATCTTGTACAATATTCAAAATAGAACTAAAATTGTATGTTAGGCCGGTTCATCTTCATTCATAATTTATTGCTTCAAAACCTCCCCAACGCCATTAATTTATCGTTAGAGACGTAATCTTTGGGTACGCACAAGAGTAACAGCTATACACACACGGTGCAATCTTTATTGGAACCTTTATTGGATATTGTATCGGGAAATGATAAAAAAGAGCTAAAATTTTTTTAACTAAGTTGTTTATCGTATTCTTTGAAAATTCTTACTTGGCAGCTTCTTTTCTTCCTACAACAACTATCCTGCGAGTCCCTTTATTCGACGTCGCGGAACTATGTTCACGATGGCCTCTTTTCTTCTTTTTATGCTTTCCTCTTTCAGACGAATACTTGTCATTTCTTATGATATGCCTCCTTGACACTCTGTGTTCTGGAAATTCTAACGTATCGGCTATTTCGTAATCCTTCTTGTCGAGGAACTTAATCGATCTGCGATCTCTCACATACTTTGCCAGATCAGGCCGTCCTAACCGTCTGAGCGTTATCTCCATTATTGAACGTCCTCCAGATTTTTCACTTTCTACGACAAATATGTTCTTCGTTATCCCTAACTTTTCTTTCAAATATGCTTTTTTAATTTATTTACCAAGGAAGTTAAGGTTTCAGGCACCTTGTAGCATTTTTTTGTGTCTAATATAAGTGTCTAATTAAGAAGTATCACTGATAATGAGTTACGTTTATGTTTCACTCGAATAAAGAATGTTATGTTTGCTTAATAATATATTATAGCAACTTGTTTTCTTAACAAAATATTATAGAAACTTGTTTTCTTAATAAAGTAATGTAGATTTCTAAACTCAAAGGTATACAAAGGTCATTGTATTCGCATAGAAGATCGTTGAACTCGTTTTTTTATTGGCTTTAATACTGAAAAGTGAAAAATATATACCGCCATTTAAGAAATTTAATGTGATTTCAATTTTTCATCAAATGAAAAGTTTTTTGGAAACTTTAACTGTTGCAATTTATTGCCATCGAAATACCGAATAAGAACTTTGCATTGAATTAGCGTAAATGCCGGAAAAAATCATGACAATCGTTACGATGAACACACTATGAATTCATAACGTACTAATTGTAGAGAATAGTATTCTAATGAAAAAATAATATTTGCAGTAATATCAAATTTTTGATAAAATGATCTCGAAATTCGTATAACAAGCAAACGAGTACGATTAAAATAATAGTGTAGCTGCATACTCTTTTCGAATTATTGATTAATTACGCTAAAAATAATTGCGTTTAATATTTTCTTTACTTGAGAAGTCATTGTTCCACTGTTCGAGATTAACGAGACACTCGTTCGAAGTAGTCGGTAGGTGACTTAAATTTTTGCTGAGCACTCCATGTTTTTTCCGTTCGCGTTCCACCCTCAATGGAGTCAACTTGTATGCAGTTTTTACAAGCTGCAAGCATTCCAAAGGATTCAATTTCTGCGACAAGTGTACGAGATCCGTCTCTTTCAGATCAACGGTACATCGAACGAGAGATTTTTCCTTGAACGAAAAAGAAATTTATTTTCATCGTATTACCGTTATTATTTAATATTTAATATTTATATAAATATTTGTTCACGGTACACGGAATTGAAATGGAAATTTCTCAAACGTGCACCATTCGGAACGTGCGAAACGTGACATTGGCTCGATAGAGAAATCATTTCATTGTATTCGCACTACGTTATCGACGTGATATTCATCGTTTTAAATATAATCGAAAGTCAACAGTAACTCTTACAGTCTCACCCTCTTTACTGCAAAAACGACAATCAAAATGTAAAGCGTGCGTACAAATGTCATTCTAAAACGAACATGTGTAAAATTCACTAAGAACCG
Source organism: Ptiloglossa arizonensis (assembly GCF_051014685.1). Classification (NCBI taxonomy): domain Eukaryota; kingdom Metazoa; phylum Arthropoda; class Insecta; order Hymenoptera; family Colletidae; genus Ptiloglossa; species Ptiloglossa arizonensis. Next base: position 7,641,266 of record NC_135053.1, on the reverse strand, counting down.
GCGAGTCGCATTTTCCTGTCAACAGAAAAATGTGTTCAACAGGCCTACAACTGACGGTCGTTGCAATTCAATCGATTATAGCACACGGTGAATCTATTGGTTCGAAAAATTGTTCAACGTCCGAATGTATATTCACGTCACACATTTCAATAAAAGACATAAATACGTCATCGGTGTAACGATTAACTATGAAGTTAGACATAATTATTCGATAAGTGTATTTTAGGATGTTCCGTTTCCTCTGTAACGTTATTTACGTATTGCTAATGGCCTCGAAAGGGTTATATACTAATTTTGACAAATAGCATTATCAAATAGGTATTTACCTTGCGTTGTTAAACGAAACTTTTTATTCGAGATTTAATTTTATTCGTCACCTTAACCGATCCATTATTCGTTTTCCGATTGATATCTCTCTATACCCTTTTGTTTACCTAACCAATCAATTATATTTATTGCAGAAGCGTATAACTCGTGCAATTCGTTTTAAGGTTGCACACTTGCCGGAAGATATGACTAGTTCAACGAATCAACGAAGAGTGCAACGAAACGGCGTGTGAAATTTTTACGACCCTCGATGAACTTGAGAAACGTTCTCGAAAATGCACTGTTTTTTCTTCTACTCTACTGTGCCTCCTCTGTCACGCAGGTACATTTACTTTCAGATTTAATTTGTCGCATATACTCCCGACGAGAAAATGATTGAAAGGAGTTGTACAGTCGCGCCACGGCCGAGAAAAAAAAACATTCTCAATTGAGGTTAACGAATGGCTCCGTTTTGAAAACATTAACTGGAAAGACAACATAGAAGTTTATAACCACAGTTTGAATTTTCGTCGCGCGTTGCTATATATTTTACTTAATTCGCAAAGATCATTACCGAGGTCGATGTGCCAGAACTCCAGCTGTTAGCATCAAACTTGAAACCAGAAGAGTGTGTAAGACTTGTCTCTTTAGATTCACAGAGTAAGTAGATCGTGTATATAAATCAATACGATTGTAAGCGGAAACAATTTTACTTTTCCAAAAAGAGCTACAAGAATTAGATCTATGAACGTGTAATCAAATTTGTTGTAACTTACAAATTAATGTTTCGATGTATTCGATGTGGAAATTATGATTACAAAATTTCAATATCACCGAATGTTGAGAGTTTTCACAAAAGTTAGAAAAACACATTCCGAAGAAGAACTAATTTGTTCTATGAACTGTCTGCAATCATTTTAACACGATTTATAACAGCTCCACTATCGGATGCACAAATTCAACAACTAGCCCAAGAACAGAGTTGCTTTCGAAGGCTAGTGAAATGGATCTGTCAGTTAAGAACAGTTACGAAAAACACGTACCCAATCTTAAACGATCTTCTTGATCGCATCGGAAGAAGAGACTTAATTGCGTGTCTCGCAGAATATAATATGAAAAGTTCAAACTCACCGAAAGTGGTTCGCGAAGTTCATCCGGCTAATGATTCGGAGTAAGTTGTCCGGACTCCAGAGATGAGTCGAATTTTATTCGAATAATGTATAACGATTAAAATCATTGTGTAACTAGTTATTTGCAAAATTTATTCGACCGATAGTTATTTATATAAGTTGTTCATTCATTAAAAGTTATATATATATATAATTTGATCGAATAATACAGACTGTAATTTTGATCGAATAACTATTTGAATAAGAAAATTGTTTACCTTTTATTCGAAATATTTATCTGGATTCTATCGTATAGATATGTAACTAATGTCAAATTGCAAATAATTAGTTAAAACTATTGAAAGCTTCCAGGTGTAAACCGTGTCCTTTTAAAAAATAATCCCAACGTTTCGCTTTATACATATATATATAATAAAGCAGCTAGCAATATCGGTAAAATGTTGAATTAATTTTCGAGAAGGTCGTGGTTTATATCTGTATGATTTTTTCTTCTAAATAATCTTTAAAGTATTATTAACATCACCGCGTATGTATTTCATAATATATAATTGTATATCGTAATTCGTAATATATAATTTTATCATTTTTTAATTTCTCAGAGAGGAAGAAGTAGAGACATTTACCACATCAGTATCACCAAAAAGCAATAAAACAAAATATGTTGAAGCCGGCATTCACAAAATAAACGAAACAATTGCCAGTATCAGTGGTAATGAACATTCTCATTAATTCCAGGATGATTCCACTTTAATCGTCTGTGTCTTTTGATTAATCGCAGGATATACCATGAAGGTAACGCTAGGAACTGCAGCGATCGTTCTGATCACAACTATACTTTTTACTTGTTGTTGCACTTTATTTATAAGAAACAGAATAGCGAACGTATTCAATAAAATATTTGGAAGGGACAAGAAGAAAAAGAAGAAGAAAAAGGGGTAATTTTAACTCTAGTATTTCCTTTTCGAAGTCAGAATCTGGAATGGCGCAGTCGCATTAATCAACGACATTGTTCTTTGATCAGTAAATATATAGCGATTGATACAGACGACGCGGAAGATGTGTCCAGAAGCTATATTGTTCGAAAATCACGGGCGAAGAGGAAGAGAGCGCCATCTTACGAATTGGTGGACACAGGTACACAAAACCTCATAAACGTGGTACCTAAAGAACCCGAAGAACCGTCACCGACGGGATGTTGCAAATGTTACAGGAAAAAAAGAAAGAAAAGTGCAAAAAGACCGCACAGATGAAACATGTAAATTAATTGCACAAGGTTTTTATTGAACGTTCTTCGTGTTTTTAAATATGCTTCTTGTAATGAACGCCTGTCCCGCGAAAGTTTTATATCGACAAATTAATTATAAGGGAACAGACTTTTATTTGTCACTTAGAAAAATAGTAAATAAATAATTTTAGTGTACAGCAGTGGTTCCTGAATATTTAAAGGTATCTTCTTAAGAAAGAGAATTTCTACGCTTGAAATTTATAGAGAAAGAAATCTTTGTTACGTTTGTTTAATGAATTTAGAATTAAATCGCTTTTATCGATATTTGAATCGTTCGAATGTTTCACTCATCGAATATAAAAGATTATTCGAGCAAACACTCTGGCTAAATGAAATGCTTGCAAAACACTCGCATTAATAAATCAATTATATTTATTACACCATCTACAGAAAATAATGTGATATAAAACAAAAAGTTACGAAAATCCAAGTAACATATTTGTATAATTCTTTGTTAATCATTTTCAAAGGTTTGAATAAAAAAATTGATTCATATTTTTGTACGTTTAGCATAATCAGAGCTATTAATTTAAATACTTTTGATTTTATTTTAGTTGTAAGTTAAGTTAATAATTGAGAAACGTCTTGACGCTCGAAAACATAATAAACAATTAGCTGTATAACTTTATTCTTTTTATTTATTTATTTTGTACACCTAGAGTCTACAGTATATGAAAAAATGAAAAACATAAATAAAGTAGGTAGTTGCTCTGTAAAACTATATTTTAACTTTATTTCTTGATTATGATGACTGTTTTTAATTTATAGAAACTTTGTTTTAGAATATTATACCTAATTTAAGATATAATTAAAATTGTCTGGAAGAAAATCCGGAATTCTAATTTGTCCTAAGTTCGTGATATTGCAGATGATAGTCTTATAGGTATCTACATTAAACGATTTATTCGTATACTTCATTCATACTGGTGACAAACCGAATAAAAGTCAAGTTGCGAATGATTGCATCGTAGTAATTCGTATCGAGTCAATGGTATTTTGTCATTATTTTCGATTGTATATTTACACCGAACGTGAATTAAACATTCGGACGAGTCCTGTTTAAGATTCATTAACAACGACTTTTTGACGAGCTCGTCCAGTATTTATCTAACGTAAATATAATTTTATTACACATGTATGTACACTATCGACTGGTGTTTCGACGATGCAATTGTCCCAACCTCGACTCGTGCTCAGCTCGTTGATGGTATAAATGGACCTTAACACGTATCGTGTTTATAAACAATGTCCTACGATGCCGAGCAATTAGTTTTTGTAAATATTATACTGTTAGGTTTTCATTTATGGGGACACAATCAAGAAAATGTCTATAGTCATAATATCAAAAGTCTGAATATATATATATATATATATATATTTTTTTTTATTTTTACATTGACTGCCGCACGGACAATTTTATACAGCAATGAAACATTCGGTAAGAGTACTCAGCCAGAAAAAATTCTCAAATTGATATGCATTCTTGTGTCACAATTTGACTTTAACCATTTCAGTCCTAGTAAGTACTCACTATAGTCGTCAAGAATGGGAAGACCTATTGGTCTTAATATATCTATGTGGAGACCTGTGAAACCTAATATCGACTATGATTGGCAGTAAATCCTAGCGTCGATTATGGTCAGCATCTACGTAATGAACAATCGATCTTAATACCAACATTTTCGAAAGCATATTCATGCATATTTAGATACGTCGAGATGAAACGATTAAAGAAAGTAAAATAGAAATTTTATTCAATATTAAACATTGCATTAAAAATTTTGTTTTACTCCTCTTTTGTATTTTAAGGCGCCCCTTTAGTTCAAAGGGACTCCACTTACAGTCAGTGAAAAACATATCCGTGCATTTTATTACAATTAATTTAGCATTGTATAATTTTCATACAGAAGATGGAAAATATAATAAATAATATTTGCGTTATTTTGCTTAGAAACAGAACATTGTTCCACGTACTTTACACATATACTTTATTAACGTTTGTTTTTGCAATTAATACTCTGATCCTCTTTTGGAATATTAATCAATTCTTTAGTAATAGTCGGTTGAATATAATTTCACTTGTACAATATTTTAAATTTTAAATCTTTTTCATTTCGAATAATTCATAATGCCACCGACAAAATTTAAACACCGCATAAAAAATGTACTTTATGTATAGAATGTAGTAAAGTATAGTGATAATGCATAATTTAGTCATAATTTAGTCACTTTGAAGAAAAAGCATACTATGTCTAAGATATGTATTTAACAAAAATACATTGCACGCAGTTTGAATTTTCAATCGAACTTTATGTTATAACTCAAAAATAAAAAATTTTTTCTCCGAGATGTAACTTATACTATTTATTATAAATAGCATAAAATAAACTTCTTGTAATGAGTTTTTGTTATAATTTAAAGATACTCTTTGTGGATATCAATTTTTTTCCGAAGTTTTCAACAACATGAAAACTAGACAATGCATAAAAATTAGGTTAAGAAATAATCCTTTTTTGATTGTTTAACGTAAAAATCAAATCGATAACTTCTTCAGTCAAAAGTTGCAGCTTCTGAAACATTTCGTAAATCCGTACTTTAACCCCTTCTTCCCCCTACAGTTCCTGTAGATCTACAAAAAAGTTACACTAAATCGATTATTCACTTTTTATGTGTCTACAAAAATGGAAAGTTTAAAAAAAAATTTCTCTCGAGTAATTTCCTGTATAAAATGAAATCCTGTATAAATGGTTCTTTATATTCGTTGTTAGATACTTAAACCAAATATAAATATTACTATATCTCAAAAGCTTTAAAAGCGTTTGTTTCGTACAATGTTCGAATATTTCTTGTAAAATTGTCGAAACGTAACAAAAGTCAATTCTTCTGTTTCAGGACCGTAGAACCGTGTCATTTTGTTAACCTTTACGACGAAGATGTTATTAAAAATGCGCGAATGGTCCACGTGTCTATGTTTTATCATCGTAGTATCGCAATACGAAGTGCTTAGCACAATCGATATTAATTTAAACGAGTTGGAATATTTGGCTGCACGTCTTAATCCATTTGAATGCCGACGCTTGATTGCTGCTCTTCATTACACCAGTTATGACTTACCGAATAGTTTAGCAGCAGCGGGTAAATTAGCAAGCAATTACGTATAATTTAACACTAGAACTACCAAAGGGGTCAATTTGACTTGTTTCAAACTTCTTTTTAATATTACTCGATTATTAACGGTGTCTTTGCCTACAATATTCATGGACAATTATTAAAATAGACAACTGATGGTACTCGTGAGTTAATTTGCTTTTCTCCATCTAAGATATGTATGTGGTCTGATACAAATGGCAGTACGTTCAACGTCGATAGTTCTAGTGTTAATAGAAATTAGGTTAGCATTATCTTTGACGTTGCGCTCACAATTTTGCAACATAGAACGCAACGTGGACAACGAGATTCCTTGTATTCGACACCTCATCCATTGGAACGGTTCACCAGCCGAGGGCAAGGGACAAACTCATGAAATCTTGTCGCACAGATTGCGTCAAATAAATCGAAACGACCTGGCAGATTGGTTGGGCAAATCTACTTTTTCGCAATTAGGAAAAGATCTCGACAGAGCGGTGGCGAAGGCATTTGTTGAACACGTTAAAGAAGAAACGGAACCTTCGTAAGTAAATATTTTATTAAATTGTACCAGATTGAACAAATCGGTCCATTACAGTCAGCATCTGATTGTAAGTACAGTAATTCTGAGGCGATTCGGTCGAAAGCGTCTGAAAATTATTCAGAAAATAAACGAGATTGAGCAACAACGTTAAAAAATCGAAGCGATGCATCTTGGTCGTACTTCCATCTTCTGTTCTCATCATTCTTTAATTTTATGTCAGCTGCCTTCTTTCGAAACAGAGCTAACCTAACTAATAGGTTGTTCAATAAGTTTTATCGAACGACAAAACTTATCGAGCAACCTAGTACTATACTGTACTATACTTTATCGAACGACAAAACTTATTGAACAACCTAGTATAATCCATCCAAAGAGACGAAATACCAATGTTTATATTAACGCCTGTGTGATCGAACTATAGACTTAACCAGAAAGCAATCGTTACAAATGATTTTTTTAAATAGTTAACTCTTGAAAAGCGGTTAAATAATATCTTTTTATTAAGCAATAAAACTTGAAAACATTTATATTCATTCTTAATTAATATACTCTATTAAAATGCCTCTACCATTTCACATTTGCCTATTATCATAAAATGTAATACTTTTTGCGACCATAAAAGTATTATATTATTCGCTCGAACGCGACAATTAATTTTCTTTTCGATTACAGTTTTCCGATAACCCTCGAACCTAGTAGTGCCTACAAAGAAGATTCTTGGCTGCAGATTGATATTATTCTCCTAGCAATTTTACTTGGATTATTAGGAACTTTGATAACATTGATATGCGCCACGATATTACTTAGAGCCGAACAACGTTTTCGCAAAACTAAGTACAAGTACGATTATTGTACTAGTTATACTATAACTATGATATACTATGATATACTATATGATATGCTATGATATACTATATGATATACTATGATATACTATAGCATTCTATTTTGCATTATGTATAAGATAAACCATGGAAAAATGTATTTTTTAATAACTTTTATTAAAAGACAATACATACAGACCTTGGTGATTGTCGGTAAATGTTTATGTTTAACTTACAGAAAACTAGACGAGAAAGAAACCGATGACGAAAATCAAAATGTACAAAAGAAGAGAGACAGGATGAAATACAGTACTGAAAGCAGTGATGAAATCACTGATACCATACATGTAGACAGTGAAACAGAGATAGATTTTTAGTCAAATCATTTATATTCACAATTTTAAGACGCATGGTTTTCCATTCCTTCGAATATTTTTGAAAATGTTACATCGATCATCTTATCCCAAGCAGCTTCCACCTCAGGGGAAAATTTCGATTTTAAGGCACTTTTCATCACTTTCATCATTACTTTTTTTAAATCCTGAAATATAAAATAATAATAATATAATACAATAAGAATTAAATAATGTTACATAATGAGAATAAAAGCAATAGCGTGTATAATATTTAAAATATTACGTCTCGTTAAGATTTGAAAAAGTGTACAATATATAGTATGTTACTTAAAAGGACATCTAATTACTTAATCAATTTACCAGTAATTAATTCTGTCCTTGAAAAAAGTGATAATTTATTGTAATTATATAAAAAACGTTTAATAATTTCAAATGATAATTGCTGTTATATCGTATAAATTTATATTTAAATTAATTGAAGTTTTGTTTGTTCTTCTCATCGAAAGAAAATAAGAATTAGTTATATCAGCAAAAAGCAAATCCACTGTTGTGACAAAATTGACCGATAGATATTCATTTTACCTATATTTATAGTAATACACACAGTAAATACACACGAGCGCGCGCGCAGACACGCAAACGTATCTCGTTATCATTAGAGATCAAAAATAATACTTCAGGCAAGTTTTTGATTACGATACCTGATACAAAATCATAGGATATGTACATTGATATATTAAATATTAATAAAAACGATCAAAGAAGCTAAATCGAGTTCGTGAAAGTAAATTTTTTTTTAACATATTCGCTCAAAATTTAATTTCAAAGAACAAATCTAAACTACACAGAAAAATGATTATCCGCAGAAGACAATGAGCTTGGAAGTTAACAATAACGACTTTCGATTCGTATAAATCGATATTGATAACGAATCGTAGAAAACTCAACACACACACACACACACACACACACACACACACCTCCACCGCCGTTTCCATCCCTGGAATGAGAGAGCTGATATCGACGACCTCTTCAACAACTTCATGTTCAATAATTTTGAAAAACTAAAACAAATCCTAACAACTAATTGCACCGATGATGAATCTGAAGAAACACAATCTGTAGCGATTAATCTTTGAAAATGGCACACAATTACTCGATAGTAATGTGAATCATCTCGTACGATAGTGAACGTTTATATGTTGCAAAATGCGCGTAGTAAGATTCGTTAAGGAACATTCGAAGAACTTTCTCTCGACTAAGAACTTATCCACTTAGTCACGACTTATCCACTTATAATTTAATTACAAGCATTGTTTGTACAGAAAGAATAATAGAGTAACATTACACGGTTATTAAAATAAACATACACCATTGCTTTCTGCAGCATAAATTAAGGAATTATTTCTGACGATCTTGCAAGCGTTCCGTCTCTACCTTACTTTGGATTATTACGACATTCAGAGTTTATTTTCAATAAGCTTATTACCGACAAACATAAATCGTAAATACAGTTGAACATTTAACGTAAGCTGATGTCGTTTGTAACAGTACCCATAGATATTAACTGTACCAAACTATTGGATTTTTCATCCCTCGTTTGTTATTCTCGACAAATTTAAAGACTTCTCACAAATTTTCTTGATTCACAAGATTCTTCAATCTAATCAACAAAACTTGTTCATTCGTTACTTGCTCGTCTATCAAAGTATTCTATATAAAATCAAGAATCAAGAGAAAGAACAAAAACAGTAAATAATAATTCAGAATAACAAAGAACACTTAAGAACAGTTCTCAAAAAGAAATGATCTTTATAAATTTATAAACCTTTATAAATATATAAATCAGTAAATCAGTTAAAAACCTTTATAAATCAACGTTCAAAAGTTCTCAGATACTATGCACGTAACACCTGCTTTAAAAATTCAATATGCTGACTCCCACAGAATTTGTGGAATATTTATTAACAATAACAATTAAAAACGTATAATAATACAAAATCTGATGTTTAACGATACGTTCACAGTGCCCAAAAATCCGTATAATTTAAGGGTCCAATATTCTTAGAAATTTCAGTGAAATTTGTAATCCTGTGCCCGTAATAAAATGCAATGACAGTGATTTTTGATTCGGTAGAAGTTCTGCCCAGACGACATTTAATATAGGATCGCTTAAAATGATCGATACCACGAATAGTAAATTATACAATACGTTAATCGCTTTTGTGGACGAGGTAGTAAAACGTCAGAAGTACAGAAACACCTGATGAATAAACAAGGGGTACGCGACAAAAACAGAGAAGATTTATCTCTCAAAGTTCTTGATTGGAGAGTTTAGTTCACTATAAAAAGTCATAGTCGTGGGTGACCAGAACGTTAATAATTCCAACAGCTGCCCTTTAAACATAGTAGATATTAAACGATCGTATCGTAAACTCGAGCTTTGGTCGTAAGCTTGAAATTATCTTAAAAATTATCTTATCTTAAAATTATCGCCTTATTATCTAAATTTTCCGATTACTGACGTTGCTGCAGCTCGATAATAAATATGTCATCCGCGAAAAATGTCATTATCTTAGAATCGGCGATATTGACTTTTGTTATCGTTAATAGATTTCGCGGCTGTGATAGTTGAAAGCAGTAAATACCGAGTGCAATTACAGTACTATTAAAATAAAATAAAGTAATGGCTAGATTTTTAACCGTAAATTTATATACATAAGACGTAGTGATATTTACTAGGTATTGAGACTGATTCTTCTACAAATGAATACTAACTTATTAAAGATAAAAGAAACAATATTTTTTAGATATACATGTTATTTTGATGTAACGGAAAAGAGTACTGCTCTGTTTGGTATATGCAGGGTGTTCGATAACTGGCAGTGTAACTAGAAAGAGAGTGATACTACCTGAAAAAAGAAGTTAAAAATATAGAATAACATTTTTTCGAGAAAATTGAATTCAAATATTCTCCAGCTACACGCAAGGTTGACCGTAGACAATATATGCGTTGATCTTCTTCTCTTTCTCTTCACCTCGGATCACTGGAGAAGAGATCTTTTAAGTTATTTAATCCCCGTACGAGCCCCCAAATAACTGTTGTACACGTGCGGTATATCGAAGTATATTTAAGGATATTATATATTACAGTGATATAAGTATTAAACGTAGCGTTGGTGATTGGTTTCGCTTTCTACTAAGGTAGATCGACCGCGTATTAAACTAAGCTAACCGTCTTTGTTGCTTAAGTCTTACACCGGCCTTTCGTCTTCGTACGTCTTTCAATCGTCTCGTCTTATCGTTCTCTTAGTTGTACTGTCCGCGACACACTCCCCAGACATACCCTCGTCGTCGTACTCTTGCACTCAGGACACAAACTATCTTCAAACATTCCTTTCGTACTTTATATAGTCATACCTATTCATTCTGTTTCATTCTATTCCTCAGTCTCTCTCACTTCAGACATTCGGTCACGTTCGTCCATCCTAATCGCTCGTCTTTTCCAAGCATACCTCACTTTCTCCGAGCCACAGGTACTCTCTTTCATCCCCATGCATCCTTACACCTGGTTGTCGTGCAGGACCCCCTGTAAAGGGATCCTCGGGCCTATCATAAAAGCTAGCGGACAGCGGTCGAAGCAGGCCCAAGCGGACTCGGAAAATCCGATACTACATATGTATACCAAACACTCTCAATGTCACGAATTGCTTTGTATCAGTTCTATTATCTTACTTTTTCCGTTATGAACAATCAGTATTTATCAGAAATGTTTCAATACGAATATACAGATATAACTTGCGCGTTTGATGCATGTAACCGTAACTTATCCGCCGCAGCTAATTCTTACAGGGATCAACATTCTACTCATCGATATTTCCAACATGCGAGTCAGTCGAAGAGCCGAACAAACACTCACGGAATATATTTCTTTTGAACCACTTCATCAACAAGTTAGTTGTTGATGACAAATCAGCGTAAACGAATGAAATCAAATACTACAGAACGTACTGGAAGTTTCCAAAGAAACCTTACCTCAGGATACGATATCGTTTATCCTTGAACGAGTTAATTTATCGTTAATAGCGAATTAATGTCGATGAAATTATTTACGAATTGTTAATAAAACTATTAATGCAAGAATTGTCCAGAAGGAAATACTCATTTTGAAATGAAAACAATATAAATGTATTTTAAAAAGTTTTCTTTATTTGTAACTTTAATATATATAATTACTTGGTTATTTTCCAATTAATCATCGCCTCTATTTGAACGCACATTGTAACGTGAGGCGAGTTTTTGTATACCATAATCATGTATTTACTTTCGTTGCGAGTTCACATAATTATTGTTCCAGGCTGTCCTTTAAGAGGATATTCTCACTTTGAGGTATCGATAAACTGTTCTTTTTTATTACATTTTCTTATATTGTAACATCTTGAGAAAATTATGCTTGAATTAGTGTCTTTAAAGTGTTATGTTTAAATTCGATGAAACAATGAAGTTATACAATAATAATTTCAAATAACGTGTAATAATATAAAAGAGCATTACGATCTCGCAAAAAAGGTTTCGCAACAAGTAATTAGTCGCTTTTCTAACCGGTTATAATACTTCTTAAATTATTTACAAACAATTTTCAAAAGTCATCGATAACAAGGAAATTCCCGCTTTCTCTAACATTTTTACTTTCCCTTTTCATACATCTCGAAAAGCTATAAGCCATTTCCATCTGAACACAACATCCTCACAACATAATTCACCAATAACAATTACATGTAGTTTATCTAACAAATTAAATCACCATCGACAGTTAAAATTGAAAAAGCACTTGACGAAAACACTCAACAGAACTCGACAAGATCTTCAGTAAACATCACTCAAAATTCGTGTACAACACAATTTATTTTTATCTCCTTCCTGTATAAATTGCAAACATACTTAGTTCCTAATATATTCGACAAAATAACTTGCATTCGCTAAACTCCTACAAAATTAAACCTTTGTAAGAGGGTAGTACTCACGAGATCAACCATTTTCATAATACTACGGTTTTAAGCTCGTGACGCTATAGTGGAAGGGCAAGAGACAAATTGGCAAATGATTCTGAATTAACAGTGGAACATTTTCAAAGTTGTCAGAGTTTGTATGCGTATTTTGTTTCAAATTCAATATTCAAACATGGGCACAAAAGGCACGAAGTACAAAACAGTACATGTAAGTGTGAAATAAAAAAGTAAATTTGTAAGAAATTGATATACTGCAAAAGTTTTATAATTAAAGTATAATTTAAGTATGCATTATATTTAACAAATATATTTAAACGTTACATCATACAGTATATCGGTTTTATCTGGAAACGCGTAAGCCTGTAACACAATAAAAAAAAATTGTTTTAAACAAGTGTATGGTATCAAGGAGAAAATATCATTTATCTGTAAACATTCCCCAGCACTGATTTTACAGTGAACGTTCATGAATTTCGTCATCGTTTGATGGGTGGATCATTTGAAATGAAATCGCAGGCACGTTTCTCGAGATCCTCTCCAATAAGAGACAGGCGATCAGAATGCTTACGATCACGTAGAGTTTCTCTATAGTATTCTTACGAATTCCCATATCTATCGTTTTACCGAAATCGATATCGCTCGGAATCATATTTTACTCATAATAATTAAAGTTTTGGTTCTTCGTAACCATTTCGAGAACCATTTTTAACCTTTACTCGAAAAAACAAATAATACGATTTGAATCCTTTCCAAAAATGGTGAAAGATACGTTCCATCTTTTCATTTAACTAGTTGCCTATAAGATATTTCGTTATGTCAATTTAAATGGACACCCTATATATTTATGCAGAATCGGCCGATGTGACGACATTGACAACGACATTGTTAGCTAGAGTATTTTCGCTAACACTGTTGCAACATATTCTGAACACTCGTAGCGATACTATAATCATGCACGTCTTCTCAATTATTTGATCTTGTACTGACCTTTGCAAGCTTTGCGAAGTTCGCGTTTAATTGTTTAAATTGGACTCAGCTTTATATTTCTTAGTTCGTAATTCTTGGTGTGTAGTTTGCCCATTGTGCTGACAAGAGTTTTAAAAACTTTTTATTTCAGTCAATGTCAAAAATAAGCTCGTCAAATTTGATGTCTCCTATTTTGAAATTGGCTGGCGTAAACTGCACGCATAAGTACTGTTTTGTATATGCTTCAACGTCATCATCGCGATATTATCTGCTTGATACCATACAACATTCGTTTGAACATTTTTTAATCACACAATTGCGTTACACCTATTTATTCTTTATCATTGACTTAAAGTCCCGTGGCAGGAATGCGAGAAAAGTGGAAGGGGAATACCTATTCTCGCGCACACATTCTATTCTAATTCGCTATTCGTCGCGGCAGTTACAAACACATGTGGACTCACTTACGAAGAAGATAGTAACAGAGAGAGATAATGAAAAACACACGGCAGGCAGAGCCCCATTGGCGTAGGTGCAACATATTACTATTAAACAATAATTATATCCAATGCAGGGCAAAAAATTTGGCTAGTCTTTTACAATGAGCTAGGAAAACATTGGTTATATAATTACCAATAGAAATAGGTAAAATTCTTTTCAGGGAGAAAAATAATTTGATAAAAATTTAATTTAGAAGTAAATAAAAATAAATTTTGATTCGTTTCAAAGGAAGTTATATTATACAAGTTATATACACTATCGCTACGATTTTTCAGGCTTTCACTTTCAATAATCTGATGAAAAAATGTTTCAGACGAAAGTTGATCAATTTCTGGGCAGCTAGAAATTTAAATATAAAAAACTTTTCTTAGTTCACTGCGGCTTTCCGGTCCCCGACGTAGCGTGGGGGCAGAGTTACGCGGCTATCCTCGGGGCATCGCCTTGAGTGACCCTGTCGGTATAGGGCGCCTGCCGCCATTCTTGGCAACTGATTTCCTTTCACCAACTGTGCACCCATGAGACATCCTATACGACCGAGGAGGATTTGTATCACTTCACCTGGCGCTCAAAGTTGTCTGATTTGGTCTGTACCAAACACCTGCCAACACTTATGAAAGTCTCCTCCTCGCTAGTGGACGCTGGGCAGTTGTGGTTTCATTCCCAATTGGCAAACGGGGCATTATGGTTTGATAAATTGGAGACTAAATGGAACAGAGTGGAATCTAAGGTCTGTCTAGGGCGATAGCTCAAAGAGAAAAGTCCTTAACAATACAGTGGACTAGAGCGACGCTGCAGGACCTTTCCAACCTTTCTCGATTACGTGTATAGCACTATTGGTCTAAACACATTCATCTGTGCATGAGATTGTGTTATAAAGTGGCACCCGACAACCTAATAGAACATAGACAAGCTGATATAGGACTCAGATCCGAGAAGCATCGCGATCATTCTTTTTAAGGACTAATACGAAACTACGTGTACCACCTCCCCTAGACCGTTATGTGAATTTGCGGTGGAAGTGTGTAACGACGAGATACAAAAATTCATTCCACTGTACAATAAATGTTTAAATAAAGTCAATGATTATATTGAAAAATAACCAAATATATACACTAAAATTACAAATAAAGAAGAATTGTTAAAATACATTTCTATTCCTGTTGTTCTAGTTCTGTTGTTATTTCAAAACGGATATTACTTTCTAGATAATCCTTGTATTAACAATTTTATTAACAGTTTGTAAATAATTTCATCATCATTAATTCGCCGTTAATGATACATTAACTCATTCAATGTTAGACAATAGGCTCAAAGGTCTGTTCGTAGCCATATTGTAAGTTCCTGATAACTATTAATCGCATTATTAATCTAATCACGTGTTACAATTAGATAAGTATTGATAAAATCTGTTCAGTTAATATCTGGATATATGACCATCGATCGGGACGGTATATGGCCAAATATCCGGAAAGGTGTATTACAAGAATTAGTGTAATGCTCGATCGTTGAGTATATACGGGATGAATATTCGTAAAAGTTAATACTAATGAAAAAAAAAGTTTCTTTTTGATCTTTTTTTGTGCAATTTTTGGTAACGTATTCATAATTTTTGTCTAATTAAAATGAGTCCAATCACTATATAATTCAGATTACACTAAGTAATTTAATCAATTCTTAATTGTTTCTTTATTTGTTTCGGCAGCTTTTATACTTGCCAAACGAATCTGTTTTCTTCTCTTCATTTCATTGTTTATTTTCAATCGTTGAAAAGGATATTAGAACATCATGGTCGTGTTAAAGAACTTTATGCAAAATATGACATTAAAGATTGTATTGATTTCATTGCAGTTTTCTGCTGCGGTATAGATTTATCAAGAGCTACAGAACTCATAAACAATGCCTTTAAAAATAAGTGGAAATGTTCAATAGCGTAAGACATAGACCCCTCAAGCGTCTACTATTAAATAATACAATTTCAAATACATCTTAAGAAAAAAGAATTTGTGGATCTATATTTAGTAGGACGTCGCTTTTAGATTACCTTATGCAATAATAATAAATATTCTTAACGAAAATTTAGATCAGATAGGCAATATCGTGATGATTGTCAAATCGTTAAATATTTTAAAAACTTTTTCCGCAAGCGAGTAAGATAGAAAATAGAAGTCTCATTCTCGAAACAACTAAGTTGACTTTTGTTGGCTCCAACATAAATAGAAATACTCGTAAAAATGATTGCATAATGCAATATCAGTAAGTATTAATAAATTTAAGGGTAAAATGTATAATTAAATAAAAAGTATTGAAATAAACTTACAATGAATTCTTGTCGACTTTGACCTCTTCTACCGTGCCTTTCTCCAGTGGAATATAAAATCGCAGCCATGAGGTCAATGTTGTCCATAGCGTCAAAAGCATTGTTTAAAGTACTCACAATAAATTGACAATGTGCTTGAAACTTTTTATTGGTTGGCAGCTCATCCACTGGTATATCCTTAAACGCAGGAAATACTTTGTGATACTGTGGGTATTGCTTAAAGTAACTGAAACAAATCATATTTATTTGTATATGAAAATATTCCAACAATTCTACAAATATGTTTTCAATCTATTAATTAAAAATTAAGGAGGGGATAACTTCATTTATTTATTTTTTTTTAAGTACAAAATATTTTAATCGGTCATTTTTCTTACATATGTGTATGTACATTTTTCAAGAAGAAGATATACAAATTCTTATGCAAGAAAAACATTAATATTTAAAAAATTATAGGTTTCATGACTCCCATAATAACACTCATCCTTTTAGTTAGAAATAAATATTTTATTTCAAATAAATAATTCGAAATAATTTTTAATCTAAAAATTTGTTTTACAGCTGTTACCAAAATTATTAAAAAATGAAAAAATGAGATAAAATAAAATGATGGAAACTAACATTACTAGTGGCAATTTTTCAAGACATTTTTCAATGTTCGTCGATTATTCTAAAAAAATTATGACAGATATGTTGTTCCAGTACCTACTATAAAGCGATACTTGTAAAACACGAATATAAAATTTCAAGTCAATCGATTAATTACTATTGCAGATATCTTGTCGGCCATTTTCTAAAATATACTACTTTCGTTTATATTTCGAATTGCGGTATTTAACACGCACATTCTAAACACCATATGCTTATAGAAAATCTAAACATATAAATCGATTGTTTTTATTCGAGCAAAATAAATAACCTCTTAATTGAAGGAAAGATACCTATCGGAATTTCGGATAATATTAATAATATATAAATATCGAATCTCACCTTGTCATAATAGTGACTCCAGTATCTACAGAATTCGAATACATTATATTCCAAGTTTCTTTTACAAGTCTCTTTTCTCTTTTAGTTAATCCGATATTTTTATCAAGAATACCATCATCGGGATAACCATAAAAATAACTCAGCAGAGAACCCATTTTGAAAGTACCTCTTTTGCAATTAGTTATATATAAACTTTCTCTTTTTCAATGCAATTGTCTGAAATTATCAATGAAATATATACAATCAGCACAATATATTGTATATATTCTGTACATGTTTATCAAATGCATACCATAAATATATAAAACCTTCAGCTTAATTAACACTAACGGCAAACAAGTGGAGTTTTGTTTCGATAAATAATAATATAAATAATTCGAAAAACCACTTCCTCGAAGTCGATTATAAGAACTGCTGTCGAGAGTGTCACTCGCACGACTTGCCGGAGCAAACTGTTATGAACCGTCTGCAGATGCCTTACTAAAATGAGGACGATAACTGAACCTAATTTGTCATTTTGTCACGTAGTTTTTTCTATGCGAAATGAAATCATAATAAGTAGTCAGATTCTCATGAGAGTAAAAGTATCTTTTAGAAAAACATGTTCGGTAATAATTTCAAAAGTGTCCAAGAAATGGAACTTAATATCTCAAAGTTAATTAATACTATTATTTGACAATTATTGCAGAAAAGTATTCAAGTACATTCTTGCTATAATAATTGTTTACTAATAATATTAAGTTTTGTTCAATAACAATTTGAACAAATGACCTAAGCCCCGGCGAGAACAGTTTCACATTGAATATAATAATTATATAATTAATATGGTTTAAACTTCAAATAGGTTATACATATGTATACGATAGTTAAGATCAAAAGTTGCAGAAACTTTTGATTAGATAAAAAGCCTGAATAGTTCTGCCTCAAAATTTAAGTAATTCAAAATTTCGCTTATTCTATCCCAGTATTCGAGTGATTCTGTTTTCGGAATCAATTTTATCTTAAAATACATAGAGTAAAAGTTGGAGAACTGCGAAAAACAATCTACTGCCTGTCGTTCATCCCCACCACTGGAGAGGATTCTCCTTAACACGTCACGAAGTTCAACAGCCGAGCAATGTAACCTAATCCAACCTTGAATATCGGTGAAATACATAACACTGATACGTCGACGAAACTTTTTTATTTACGTCCCTTTCTTGTAATGAAAGTTTTACGTTTCCAACGTTTTACTTTTACTAACGTATGTGTGAGTTTTTCTGATCAAAATGAGAACGAACACAAAAGAATTTGTTGAATTTTGATATACAATATAAACGATATTTAATGAATTATTAAATAAATAAATACAATCTGAATTACGTGTTTGGTTTTATTCAATTAGGAGAATCAAGAATTTCTTTCAAAATGGCGGATTTCTGGAGAAAAAGTGTCGAGAAAAAGTCAGCATTGTTTTGAACATTATGAAGGAACACTATCCAATCGAAAAGTCATATAACTAAAAAGGATATTATTAAGAATAACTATCTAAAATTTTAAGCAAATTGGATCAAAATTAACCGAGTTATCGATCCACCCAGTTTGAAGAACATGATTTTCAGAAAAATGCTTTTAAAGTTTTATAACATTATCTACGAAATAACTTTGAAATTTTCATACTTACCAAAATGGATCTACTCCAGAGTCATAAAATGTATCGTCTACGACAAAATCATCGTCATCCGTTTCATTTATAGCTGTTTTTTTTTTTCCATCGAGGGTCGTGTGTCGGTTTTCGCTTTCTACTCAACAACTGAAATGCGAAGCATATCCTGCTTTTTCCGGTATGTGGCTGTTTGTGGTAGAATTTTAATTTTGAAAACATCGATTATTTGCAACAATAAATACTGGTCGTTAAATAGGATTGAAGCTCTCGTTATTATTTTAAGTAAATAATGTTTATGTGCATTTAGTTAATAGCACTTTCTTACTCGACCTTCATAAATGAGTGCGATGGCAGTGTCAGTTATCGGTATTCTTACTATCATTATCTAAAGTAGCTCTTGCTTTCGATCCTGATTACGAGCACTAAGAATTCAAACCCTTCAAACAATACTAATACCTCGGTGATTTGTCGTTGAAACTTTTATGAAATTAGAGTTACCCAAACTTCTTTATAGGTTCATATCGTCTACGGAATTGACATATAAATAACAATAGGTCTTTGCTATAATTGGTATTTCGGCAATTAGGAGAAACGATGAAACATAGACCAAAATAAGCCAGAAGAAAGCAGTCTCTTTTACAAAACATCTTTACAAACTATTTTATGGATAACAAATTTTCTGAACCAGTATACATAATAGGTGAGGTAATTCCCAGAACAACACTAAAACAAATAAAAAGTATCATATCGAAAATAAGATAATCCGAATTTGACCTGATTAGTGGTAAAATTATTAAAAAATGCCTTTTAAAAGCCCTAAGAACGCTATTGTGCACAATGCAATACTAAAAACGAAATACTTTCCAAAATAGCGAAAAATACCAAAGATAATAATGCTACGTAAACCTGGCAAGGATCTACACTTAACTGCCTCTTACAGACTTATGTCATTGTTTCTAATCCTCTCCGAAATACTGAAAAAAATAATTCTGAAAAGGATGGAAACAATTATTGAGGAAAGGAGAGTGATTCCAGATCACCAATTTGGTTTGAAAATAAATTATACTGTTCTTCCCCATTCTTAGATGTTAAGAAGGCTTTTAATAAAGTATAGCACATACAGGCTTATTATTAAAAATTGCAAACTTTCCAATGCCACACTATCACTTTACAAAGTGCCTAGTCAAACAAACAATCAAATTTACATAACACGAATGCCGGAATCCTGCAAGGAAGTAAAATATGCTTGGACCTATACTCTATAATACCAGACTTGCCCACGAGAGGAGTTTTTCCTCACGCTGTCTAGTCTCCCACTACTGTCATCAGTCGTAAGAGATAGAAATAGCTTAGAAGAGAATAACGCAACACGAGTTCGAACGGCGAGTGAGAGGTAACGACAGGTGGTTGGCTGAGAGTGGCAAGACAGTTGAATGTTTCGATTGATGGAAGCAGAGTGGGAGAAACTCTTTCGACTCTGGAGTCAAGTTTTGGACAGACCTACTCTACACCATATAATTGATTGTTCAATAAGTTTTATTAAACTTTGGCGGCTGTTAATTGTAAGATGTTTGAGAGAGGGAAAACGGAAATAGGAGTGGGGAGAAGCGTTTCATCCCGGGCCTGCTAGTGGACTCGTCGGTAAGGCATCCTAGCAGACCCTGCCTTATACGCCGGAACATTGGAAGATCGGTATGGGATCGTATATATACCGATCGGAGCAGGTACGGGAACTTGTGGGAAACGGTTAGTGGTAAGTTTCCCTCTGGTGGCAAGCGTGGGTAGCGCCGCCACAAAACGATAAAACTTATTGAGCAACCTAATACTATACTGTTCAATAAGTTTCATCGAACGACAAAACTTATTGAATAACCTAGTATACTATATACTGCCATACCTTATATAAATACTTCAGCAACTAGACACTCTCAACTTTCACTGATGATACTGTTATTCTTGTTATATATAAAAATCTTGGAACTGCTTTCTCACTGCGACAACAAAATCTAATTACATTAGAGCTAATTACATACAGTAAACTAATGTTTTCAAATACTTAGAAATGCGTCTAAATAATAAACTAACTTGGAAGCGCCACATTTGACAAAAAGAAATGGAATAAATTATATCGAAAAGAAAAAGTATGAGTTATTTAATGGATAGAATCTCAAAACTATTTGCAGAAACTAAACTTTTAATTTATAAAACGATTATCGAGTCAATATGGACTTATAGCATTGGGATCTGAAGCATGATAGAAAACAATCACATTAAAGAAATGAGACATTAACCGATGGAAAAGGTAATTGTACAGTATGCTAAAAGATACCAACCAAGATTGATTAATCATTCTAACATCTTAGCTTACAATTTTACAACAATCAACTCATCTTCGAAAGATTAATTAAAAAAACATCTTATTGATTTGAACGACATTGAACGAATGGTATGAACCATTAAGGAAATACATACGTGTTATTCACACATGAATAAACATGATAAAAAAATTTTCTAAATGTTGCAAAATAAATTGCAAATTATAAGTTCAACTTATTCTTGAAAAAATTGATTTTAATTATAAGCGGATCTCTGAGAATCCCAATGAGGATTTTTATATAGTATTCTAAACTTTACAGATACACAACTATGGGGACATAACAAGTATTCTTAAATTTGATTATTTCAAATCAAATTTGAATGCATATTTATGATCTGCATAACATTTAATTTTCAATTATAGTATTATATTGTGTGCAGTAGTGAATTTAGGCCCCGACAAATTCAAACAGTTGACCAGGGGAATTTAAAGTTCTATAAATCACAAAAATAATTTATTTTGTTTTATACGTCAGTTTCGTTCTATTTTCTATTAATAATAAATTATTCGCTACATTTTTTTTATACAAAAGTGGCGGATAAAAATATTTTCTGTCTAGAGACGTAAAAGAAACAAATAGTACTCCGTTTGTGCGTGTTTTTATTGACATTGATGTTTAAATGAATTGCATTGACGTTATGTTTCGACGACCAATTCATGGATTGTACTTCACACATAAATGAAATTATTTTAGTATCGGATAATGACAGCGACACCTAATATTATATTACTAAATTTGTTTCTTTACGTAGTTTAAAAATATGAGAAGAAAAATATACGTATGTTGCTATTTAGAAAACATAAGATGACTCCGGTTTTCTTAGTGGAAAAGCATAATTTTGAAAGTTTCTTTTACACAAATAAATTTTTCATTCGATAACAATGAACTTTTATTCGAAACATTTTTTTGTTAAACTATCAGAGTTGCGTAATGTAAGGATGCACCGAACGTGTCTGCACATCGTTCTATCTAGTGATCCGTCTCTTTGTCAATTCTTTGAATATTGATTTATTATTTTAATAGGGTACTTTCGAATTCTTACAAATTAAGAAAACATATACAATATTAGATCTACGAAATTATATTTGAATCTCCCATGAAATAGAAAAGAGAAAGAATTTCAATAATTGCGAATAAAAAATACAAAAACATGTCATGTATCCAAGAATCGTATCTGTAGATAAAAGACAATTTATTAATATAAAAAGCTTGTAACGTATAGAACACAACTGATACTAGCGAAGGTGAAATAGTGATGCAGTGCATGACACAGTGTTAAATAATATTATCTGAAGAAAATCGGTCTATGTTGTAGTATTAAATAATATTATCTGAAGAAAATCGTTGATAATAAATTATCGATTATTTTTAAATAGTGTGTTCTTGGTGATGATATAAGGACCTGGTGGCAGCAGTGTCTGGAATAGCGACGGTAGAAATCCACGAAGTTTATCATTATTTCCTACGTAAGAAATATGACTTTATCTTTCTTCTAGAAACTTTGAAGTTTATAAAATGGTTATCCGTCTATGCTTCGGTATCAGTAATGAAATTATTGCACAAGTGACACGTCCGCAAGCTTTTAATGAACAGTTGCTTCATAAGTACCTTTGATTCAGGTGAACGATCTTTACATATTCTAATTAAACTTTCAATAAAGTATAGTTACTATTTTGCAGAAAAATATATTACCTTAGTGCGTGCCGTGGAATACTTGAGTGGATACGAATTGCATTGAAATATTTCCACGCCCAAACTTCGTGTGTTTTCGGTTACGTTTCATTCTCTGTTTTCAATATATTTTCTTCAAGTTTAATTCTCAACTGAAGCAAGTTATCACGGAACTACCACCTCATAATTTCCACATTTCGCGCCTTTCACGAGGGGTATATTCACGTACATGTGAATAGTATTCTATAGAATTCTAGATGACACTTGACCTCTCTGCTTATTCTAGAAATCAGAACTTTCGATCGTACGCGAAAAATATAAGACTCGTAATATCAGTGCACCGAAGAAGTATAATTGCTCGATCCGTTGATACTTTGGAGAATTATTTCTCGATTAGATCGACGACTAATAAGCAAAATCGTGTTTATCCTCGACACAAGTAACGATATTGAGCCCTGTAATCGATACTTTGGTTACCTCTTTTCTCATATTACAATACATGAACGAAGACAAATCATCGAGTGAGTTAAATAAATTTTGACACTTTGATAAATATTATTAGAATTCATACGTAATAAACACGATAAACAAAAACTCTGCTATAATTCCGCAGGATCAATTCGTACTATATGAAACGAAACTGTCGACATTTCAAATATAGAGTTTCAAAATTGTTCACTGATTCTCATCGTTACTGTCGTCCAAAAATTCTATGATTCCAATTTCCTTTCTTTCGATAGGTCAAAAGTCTTTGTCGTTTGACATTTTTTCATCAATAATTAGTGTAGCTAAATTAGATAGAGACAATAAAATGCTTTTATTTTATAATTTTTCGAAACATTTTCTCGTTAAAAACTGATCACGTTTGCAATAGTCAGTTAAATTTCTCAATGGCTCTGAAGGATATCTATTCGAAATGAAATTCTAATGTTTTGGTCACATCCGTTTCTTCTTTCGCATATTTAAACCTATATTTAGAGCTGATTCAGCGCTCGATTCTTCAAAATTTCAGTTACACATGTTTGTACGTATTTATAAAAGTGGTGATTTGAGGTGCAGTCTCTTCATGCACGCCATCTTCATTCCCCTCCCCCTGGTTTGTACCGTGTGGTATCGAAATCTTATTCTCAAAGTACTCTGTTAGAATAAAAAACTGTATTGTATGTACAGTAAACTAATATGAGCAATATATCTTTACACCTCTGCACAAGCAATATATCTTGTATAATATGCAGTTCCCTATTAATGCGGTAAAAATATTATTCTCTATAATTGAACATTGAATTTTGAGTATTAACAATCGCCAAAAATATAAATTGTGACATTGAAATTTTTAAATATAATTCCGTTACACAGACTACTGGTGATGTATAAATTTGAAGGGCGAATAAAACGAAGGGAAAACGGTACGTGAAAAAATGGAATAAAAATAAAATAGGCGTAATCTTACGATTAAATTAATTACTCCATGGAGAATTGAAACGGAAGTCGTTCGTAAAAACGAAACAAAAGAAACGGTTTAGCTTTAATTACCAACGAACGATTCTTTTTAATGAAGAAATTCGATTACTTAATGAGGACAATGGTACATTAAGTAGATAATACATGTGTGTATGTATTATTGTACATAAAATTAATAATCTAAAATAGAAACATATATCTTTGTTTAGTGCGTGCAACAGGCTTCGAGACTTGCTTTTTTTTTGTTTGATCGAAGATATTGTAATTGTACGGATGTGTAAAATAGTGCGTTTTATATACAGTATTTAATTCTTAATGAGAATTAAAGAAAAACGGTGCATTATCTTCACGAGTACGCCGCAATTTGTTCTTCAAGAAGCAAAAACTTGGTAAATTTTTGTGAACGCCGCGTCCAGGGTTTTCCTCCACGCTTCGGCTACTTCCGGTGTGAATTGTTTTCCCAATGCTTGGCGAAGAACATCCAATATCACTTCCTTCAAATTCTAGAAACCGAACCACGCTTTCAGATAATAATTCGCATATGTTTGGCAACTCTACGCGCCGCGTTATACATTGACCTACTTTCTTTTGGATAATTACAATTGTTCTTAATTGAAATTTTTTAACTTCGTATTAAGTTTCTTTGGCTTAGCAAAATTGTTTTGTTCCCGTGCCCGATGAATTACGAAAAAAAATTCTACTAAACCTTATAGTCTATCGAAAATCTTTTACGTCGAATGTGAGTAATGAAATTTTTTCGTTAAAATAAGCAGAGATTTGAGAAAATTCAATTCGAATAATGGATAGAGATGAAAATAAACGAACAGTAATGTATTTGTAATGGATTGAATGATACCGTAGATAACATTCTATGTAAATGGTCATTCGAATAACGACTATTATTTCGTCTATTATTTCTATAAATTGTGGTAAATCGAAAATGGAGAATAAACATCGCGTTGCCATAATAATGTCCGTAAACAATGAATTCTGGTAACTCTGTCAAATAATACGAATGTGGTTGATTTTCCATCATTACTATCATATTCGTACCTGAAATTCTTCTTTTCTTTGACCGCGTTTTTTATGTCTCTCGGCCAAGCCGATTAAACTTGCCTCCATTAATCCTGGGTCGTGCAAGGAATCGATAACATTACTTAAGGCGGTAATTACGCTGGCACAATGAGCCTGAAACCTTTTATTATCTGGCAGTTCATTTATTGGGATGTCCTTGAAGGCATTAAAATACCGCTGATATTCTGGATATTTTTTAAAGAATCTGAAAATGTTCGTTAAATAACAGAATTTAGATCGCATCGGTGCACGAAGAGAGCAAGTCTGTAAAGAGATTGCGTTAGTTCGTGTAGGCGACAGATTTGAAAATGAAGCACCATCTGAAAATTTGCATAGGTTATGATCGTGATCTAATTTTGTCGACGATGATAAATATTTAAATTTGTCTTAATTCGACGTTTTCGAATTAGTACTCCCTGGTCGATCAGCTTTTGGAAATTCTTTCACGAAAACGGGCATGTAATTTTATGTAATGTTTATCTATTACCTAAGAGCGATACTTTGATAATTAAACGCGAACGCGAGGAAAATTCTTAAACAATGGTATGAAACAATGGATGAAATATGCCTATGTAAAAAGCGAACGAGAAAAAAGTATACATATACGTGTAGTGTTTCCATTATCTAAAGATAAACAAATCGATACGTTTCTTCGTGTTTCCGTATTTTCAAGAAAAGACTTTTTTTCCAACGCAACATCGAATGTGCAAATCGTGTAGTTAGTTTCCGGAGTTGCAAGAGTTATCGTGTGTCAAACTCGTCGTCGATAGAAAAAACTTCAACGTTCTTTCGACAGATTTCGTTGCACGATAAAAGAGAAAGGAATCTTCGAAAAATGCATTCGAATCGTTTAGACATACATCGCGTGGAGATATACCACTTACGCGGTCATCACGGCAATCCCGGATCCCACTTCGTCCTTTCTTATCACAGCCCACGTGTTCTGCACTAATTTCTTTTGTTTCTCCGTCAGTCCCGTCGCCTGATCGATTCTGTTCTCGTCCGACGATATTCCGAATAAACGGAGAAACGTTCCCATGTTCGCGCGGTACGAAACACTCGGACTATCCTTCGCAAAAACAGAACGTGAATGTTCCTCGCGGCAAGTAAAAGTGGCCGGTGTCCTGGACGCGCGCGCGATGCAACGGCGCCGTGTAACTTGTAAGCGAGGAACGAAACGAACGAAGGGAACGGAGAGATTCCGTTGATCGTTGAATGGATCGATTCGTCTGGATCGCGTCGCGTTTCGTCGGTTATCAGAGGTCAAGCGGTCGATTCAAGTCACTGCAATTACCGTAATTCTGTGTGATATGTCACGTGCCACTGTACTGTCGTTTCAATTCACTCAATCGCTGACACGGTTGGTCGACGACTAACTCGCTCTTCGAGCCCGACTAACCGCTCTGCCTATCTAATGCTATTTTAAATTATCCCCTCCACTTTATCGTCGCTGTTAATGCCACGCGTTTAAATGATTAAAGAATTAACCGAACCCTCTTTACACCGATCGGCAATCAAATGGTTAAGTCGGTTAACCGATTTCTCCGGTTAACGCTTTGGTCGCTGAACTCTATTCACCGAACGCCGATCGTGTTCGGTAATTCGATCCATTCGGTCGGGAGATTCGTGCTGGACGGTCGTTCTATTACGCTCCGAACTGTTTGTCGATAAAGGACACCCGTTTAATCGTTAGGAACCAATTACGGGTTAACTCGGGTGGCCTGATGCGCCAAGTTTGTCACTTCGATCGATTAACCTTGCACGACATCGTTGCGATGCTTCGATGAGACGGCAATCATTTTACGCCGTAGATGTTTATCGTGCAAATTTTACACATACATCTGTATGTGTGTTTAAAAATCTGAACAATTTTTGCGATAAATGTCTACAGTGCGAAATGATTGCCGGTTTCGTCCAAACATCGCAATAAAATTATCAAAAATGCGGGAGAATTATTCCTTACAGAGTCTTTCGATATTACGAGTACAAAGTAAACAATACGCGATTAGTTAATAATAAGAGTTTGAAATGTGGCGACACGAATAGTAAACTTATTTGCAGATTTACATGGTTCTTCCATTTTACAATTTTTCGATCACGTTATTTTATGGTCCACGTCAAGTATACAAACTTATACGTATAATCTACGACACAGACATTTCTTTTAAGAAGTTTAAATTATAATAATCCTCACGGAAAAAAGGAACTCGAACTTGGAGAACACAAAGTGGATCGTATTACTTTTTCCTTGGATTTAATTATAGATAAATACAAACGGAAATCGATGAAACGAAAAAATAATATAAAGTTTTCTTTAAATACCTCTACGGTTCGGTAGAGGTTCTTTGCTAAAATCTAAACTATTATATTAAAAAAGAGAGAATAAAATTATAAATCGATTACCTTGGATAATTTCTGAGCGAATGAAAAGATCATGTTTATCCGTGTACATAATTGAGATGTACGTGGATAAAGCATTTGTTGCACCGCAACGAAAAAATGGTGTACAATGGAAGTTTTAAAGAGTATTGATGTTGTTGCATTTTAAGCAAAGAACAATTGTGATTTTGATATTTGTGGTTACAATTGAAACTGATCATCGAAGTTTACAAATCGTAGTAAAAGAAACTTAATAATATTTTGTATCTACGAGCGATTGTTCCAAAATTCCATAAAAAACGGGATCTGTATTTACATTTTCGAATCTTACTTTAGTCGTAAAGTTTTCTGACTTCATTACACGAGATTCCACTTTCGGTCATAAATGCAAGTAACAAATGGTATAGGAAGATATTTGTGCCTGTGTTTTAATGGTAATGAATTTTACCACTTAACTACCGTGGCGTAGTTAACTCGGGCAACGTAATCATCTGATAATCGAATGAAACCATGCTCAGTAACTAATATAATAACGGATAAAATAAAAGGAGAACTGTACTCTTTAAAGCAGAAATGTTCTTATACAGTATGTAAATACTTCTGTAACTGTCTCTAAATACTTAAAAAACGAAAGACCGACTAACGAAAAAACTTAACGAGAGAGTGGTTAATTTTGTAAAGTCTTTTGCACTCGTTTCACCTCGATTCAGTTCTCTGCGGATATAATTATTTATAAAGGAATACGATCAAAGAAAAAAGAGTTTCTTTCGAAGAGTAGTAACGTTGAGTGAAAATTTCAGACTATTCAAATTAATATTTTACGTGAAACATTTCCGTGAACCAATGACGATAAAAATAAGGAAGCGAACGTACGAGGAACTGGTATTTTTTATACATGTGGCTAGTGTATATGTTGAAAGAACACGGATTCTTCTCGAACTCGACAATTTTTGCAAACCACAAGAACTTACCTCGTCTTTTGAATAATAGACTTTTCTAGAATCAACATTTCGGTTAATGGACGTTCCGATAATTCACGTTCTACTGTGCACGATATTTTAATTTGCAAAAATTACGCAAAGTGCATCCAGGAAATGCGCTTCCTGTAAAACTGACCAACGTCGGGTTGGATACGAAAATAAACAATCTCGCCATCTCGGAAATCAACTTCTTTCTTTTCTTCTACTTGTACTTGTTCTACTTCATCTTCATCCTCTTTAATATTGTCTTCAGAAGTAGAATCTTCCTCGCTGAACAAATTCTCGGCTCTTTCGCATTCATTCATAGATTGAACAACTTCCTCTGGTTCGGTTACTCAATCGAAATGAATAAAAAAGAAACGTTGACGCTAACACCTAAATTTGATTCATCGAAAACTTCTACAGAAATGACTAAATGAACTTTGTCTTTTCTGAAAGAGGTACGAAGATTTAAAGTGGAAAGAATCATTGTCATTGTCTTTTTTTTCCTGAAATAAGATGTAGTTAAAGATACTGGAAAATAATGTTGTTTTCTGTTTTTCAAATAAATGTTACAACGAAACAATAGTGAACACAGTTTTGAAAAAAATGCGTTTAAAGGTTTAGGGGTACCCAAACACCCATGGTCATCACCTATTTAGAATTTTTGAAATCTTATTCTTTAGAAAAATGCAAAAAAATCGATTTTTTCAAACTTCCTCGATAGAAGGACCTCTTAAATCTTTTCAATATGACATTATTGAAGGCATATTCGGTACAAGAAATTTTAATCGTTAGCGAATTGCAATAATCAAATATTTAAAGAACATATCTGGAATCCATTGTAGTAACATAAATGTGCTCACCAAATGGCAAATCGCCAATTGTAAATGCAACATTTCTAAAACAATAAAGTAAATTTTAATGCAGGTATTTGTTAGTCCATTTGTACTTAAAGTATATATTAGTTTATAATTTTTTTTAATTATATAAAATGTATCAAATAAGTATGAACAGATTGATAAAATATTTGATCTAAAACCTTTAACGCGTGTTTCTCAAAACGTGTTCATTCGAGATGCCGTAACAAATATTTTAAAAACTATACAAAATATTATTTCTAAACGATAGTTTAATATAAATAATATGTCTTGTTATGGCATATACTAGAATCAACTTAATATCATTAGTAGTTTGTTTGATCTAATAGGGACAAGGTGTTGTTCAGATAATCAAGGAGACCGGTAAATCGAGGGATCTTTTTTTAAAGACAAGATAGATATAAATATATACGTAAGTTAACGTACTTCATAGTATATACCAATTTTGGGATATAATCCATGCTTTATTCAATGTACATTTAAATAAGAAATCTCGTAGATGTTTGTTGCATTAAATTTTTTGGAAGAAATGTGAATATCAACATTTATTGGGTTGTTCGGAAAATCGTTTCGTTTTCCGAAATGGAGAATATATAATTTAATAAAATGTTTATACACTCTAAAAAAATCGTGTTTCATTTTCACCAAAAAAAAAACGAGATGACTTTCCGAACAACCTTAATATATATTTTGCCGCTTCATCGACTTGATCATTCTCGCAGTTTGCAATGATTCCAGAATATACTAGGTTGTTCGATAAGTTTTGTCGTTCAATAAAAGTCTACGTTTTAGTACGTATATTTTATCATTCGATAAAACTTATTGAACAACCTATTAGAATGTATGTACACATTGCTTGTTTATTTCAATAGTGATACAAGTTAAAAGATTACGACTTCGATAGTTTCGATTTACAAACATAAAACAAATTGGTAAACAGTTTAAATTTCCAATTCGTCTTTTTAAGCACTATCGCTATTGCAGCCAAGAAACGTTTTGCTTTACAATGAAAATTGCTTTTAAATTCAATCGGAAAATTATTCGTAGAGAGAAAATACAATAAAAGTGTCCGATGTTCTTAAAATACGTAATCGAGATGAAACAATGAATCTTAGACGCTCAACTATTTGTCATTTTGCAATAGAACGTGCAGGGATTAAAGAATCAAGACGATTCGATACAAAAGCAGCTGCATGCGCACCTGTCAGGTGGCAAAATTGCAACATCGATTCGTTCACTTCGCATGAAATTCACGTACAAATTATAAAACTAATATTGCACACGATACTTTTGATCTCGCATCGAAAATGTTTTCTTCTCATTTACGAAAAATAAACGTGGACATTTCGATTGTTCGATTTTATAGAGAATTTCAATACGTCCCTATGAAACAAAAATTATTTGACTGTAAGAGAATCGCAATAATGGACGTATTCAGTTACAGGTTGCGTAATATTCAATATGGGTAATAAAATGAACAGAGCAACTGCGACTTCGGATGTAATTATCGAAGAAATACCTTCTAGACAGGATGAACAAGAGAAAGAGGCGAAACCGACGAAAAACGAAAATAAGAGTAAAATCTATCCACAAGTAGTAGCTGGTATTATAGGTAATACCAAATTTCTTACCAAATTTTATAATGCTTCTATACGATAACATTGAAATGTTTATATGTATTTACATGTTTAATTTAGTGCTATGTTTGGTAAACGATCGACAGAACGTTTGCATTTCTAATTAAATAGAATCATTTCGCATTTCTTTTCAGTCAGAAGGAACGAAAATAAATGTTTTCGATGCAATCCTTGACTCTTATACCTTAAATTGTAGCAAGCTTCCTGTACTACGCATACATACTAAAATCATACACTGCATACGTGACATACTTCACCAGATAGTATTTAATGATTCGAATCATGCAGAAAGAAACGTGATTTGTCAAATTAAGTCTGGGATTGTATCGAATTCTAATACAAGGCTATTTGTACTAGCCAGCGAAGAATTGTAGTAACGCAATTATTGTGATATAAATTTATACTATTGACATAGTATACCATTTTACAATTAACAAACTGTTAGGTTATTGCAGGAATTCTTGCTGATTATTTATGAAACTAAAATATCATATTTAATTTTACACGATTTCTTGATATGTAGTCAAAGTATGCAAGTGTGGTACACACAATAATTTCTACACATTTTTGTCAACGAATAATTCTTGATTTAAAGAGCTCTTGGTTTATGGATTCGATAAAATTTTTATTTATACATAGATATACAGGAAATCCCAGGATTTAATAGTCAACCGATGCCAGGATGTCCTATGACTAGAAATAAGAAAAAAGTTTTACAAACCTTGTTAAATAAACACTTCGTTGAAATGTTATAACAAAAGTATAAAATCATAATACATTTTCTCTTAGTACATTTGTGTATAAGAATAAGTCGATGGTATTTGTATAATCTGTTTATGCGCGTTGTGTTGACTACTTGACATCATTGAAGATGATAGATGTAAATTTTATTAAGCTATTACTGTCACTACTCCATTTCAAAATGATGATCGTACTTTTTGAAAAATGGAATTAGGTTTGCACAATGCGCATAAACCCATACAGATATCATCGACTTAGTTTTACGCTATAATTTACTGAGAGGAAATTCATTATGATTTCATACTTTTGTTATAACTTTGTAACGAAGCTTTTATTCGACTATGTTTATAGGACGTTTTATTCTCACTTTTACTCATAGAATATACTAGCTTCGATTGACCATTAAATCCTGGGGTAACCTATATATTTTCGACATAATCGGTTCTGTTTAACAAACTTGTCTAGATAAAAATCAGTCATTTTAATTTAAAATGTTCGGGAAATAAAACTGGCCATATAACAAAAGAAAAACCGATATTAAAAGAAAATTTCTTTTATTTCTATTAATTTGTTTTACAGATATTAAATGATTGTTTTTTTCAACGCATATATATTTATTGGGGATTAGAGTAACGGATGCAAAGAACGTATTTAACAAATCGTTGATATTTTGACCGTTAGAAAACATAAATATTATATTCTGAAAAGAATTCGCAGTACCCAGTGGATGAAACATTAACGATTTGTTTTGCATATTCATTGCGTTAGTTGCTCCAATGTCCAACAGATATACATACGTGAATGAAATAATTTCTTCGTATATTTTGTATTTTGTGTTAATCGGACTTCAAAGTAAAAATATGAAGTTAACGTAACTTCGTACCGACTGAAGAAAGAACCGAGCCATTTCGTAAAAATGTTTCAGGAACCGAAATATTTACTTTACGCTTTTCTTCTACTGCTCCAAATGCTTCTAGCGTAATTTAGCAAAACTTAAATAATTGCAACTAAAGGGGACTGAAAACTCTTGCAAGTATCGAAATCCATGCAAGAATCTAGGTAACCAATCTAATAAAAAGCTCCACTTATACAATATATCTTTACTGTGTAACAGTACACATGGACTGGAAGACTTCCACTTTCAACTTCACTCATTGTTAAAAAACTATCCTTTCCACTTGTTAACACAATAATCAAACGAGATTTTCATGTAGTCATTAAGATTGTATTTATATAAATACTAATATGTATGGCCAATTCGTTCGATCGGGCAGTTTGTCTGAGCACGAGTCATACCTCCGTATGATAAAGATTCCATGGTAAGGCACTTTATAAATTACGTTTCAATAACGTGTATCCGTAAATTCTCACCACATCAAACAAAACACATTATAGTCTACACATGTTCGTTTGCAACGATTTTCGTGGATTTTAATATTTCGAAGGCTCTACTTGCGTTATCTTCGACCCCATCATTAGTTATCACTTATCAGAATAGGAGACAAATTTCCATTATTAGAATAAGATTCTCCAAGTCGATTCTTTCTTCAGTCCGGCTACGACAATTCCCTATATTTGTTTTTATAACTAAAATATATAGCTTATATATATAATAATGTATGTTCTTTTTTTTTTTAAGTTAACCTATCGCTACTCGCTTGTGGGATTTGTTTCGCTTGGCCAACACCTGTACTTTACCTCAACGCCCAAAAAGATACGATTACCACGTTACAATTAAATAAAAACAGAGAAATATTGATTGTTGCCGCAGTGTCAATAGGTGGCTGCGTTGGTTCAATTATATCTGCTTTGTTGCTAGACAAAATAGGTAGAAAATGGCTCCTCTATTCAACTGGAGTACCATTTCTAGTCTGTTGGGCATGCACCTATATGAGTGTATTAGTATCCAAAACTTGGATACTAATTTTCGTGGGAAGACTTGTCGCTGGTCTTTCGGTTGGAGTTATTTTCACCATGGTTCCAGTGTATATTGGAGAAATTGTCGAGGCGAAAATTAGAGGTGCTATTGCTACAATGATGGCCTCTTCGCTTAATATGGGATATCTGATTGTGTACGCAATTGGGTCACATGTGGACATGAAGGTAGCTTTTAAGAATATATAATTAGACTGCAATCTAAAATATATCTAATGTTAAAACATTTACGAGTCTGACCATACGTACAGTCCCTGTTTCAGTTTCGAAGATTTAACGGAATAAAACCAAATTCTTTGCGTAAATTAATAATATTTGTAGAAATGCATATCTAACTAATTACTGGTTATCTTGCATTAATTGCAAAATATGTCTCCCTTTTGTAATCGAGAAAACGACTTTGATATTTTCTTACAATTTTTAATAGATACTACTTTTAATCTTCGTTTTCCGTAATTACTTAACTATAATCTTCCATCGATTTAACATGTCTCTCTCTCTCTCTCTTAAAATACAGGGAAGACAGGCAAGTTTAGTTTTACATAGAAAACTTCAAGACCCGTGAGGCACGTTATTCCGCTATCTAATTAACTTCATGTTTTATAAGAATTATTCATTTGTGTTGAAAGTTTGTTCGAGTAACAGACAAACATGTTGACCAAGTAATACTCAATCATATACGCATTCGATGAATTTTTTCTCGATAGCAAAACTGGGTATAAAACAATTGTATTTCATATTTTTTATTTATTTTTACACGAATCACCTCCTCCCCATTGTATCGCAAATTTTTGCCTATTCTGTATTTCTTAAAGCATTCCAATGACAAATTCTATTTTTTTTTTTTTTTTTTTTTTTTTACATTTTACCCGATTAACTGTTTCAGATGCTTACATTGGCTTGTTTGGCACCAACAGTCGTGTTCGGTTTAACACTTGCATGGTTGCCGGAATCGCCTTACTACTACATGAAGAACAAGAAAGAAAAACAGGCTGAAATAGCTTTAGTATGGCTCAGAAGAAGGAAGGAAAATGGCGAGGAATTAAAAGAAATATCTGAACTCATCGAAAGGGAGAAGAATGGATGCTTTAAAGAACTGTTCACGGAACAAGTAAATAGGAAAGCATTACTGCTTGTGCTACTATTATTGACGGGTCAACTGTTATCCGGTTTAATAATTCAATTCTATGCTAAATCTCTGATCACATATATGCATTTACCTATCAGTGCCAACAACGTTTTTATCGCATTCGGACTACTATCGGTGGTGATGAGTCTAGTGTCTATATTTATCATGGACAGGATCGGCAGAAAGCCCCTCTTCCTTATTGCAGGATACATTTCTGGACTGTGTTTGTGTTTCTTAGGCGCGTATTTCTTTCTCAACAAGAAATATTTAAATCTCGATAAGTACTCTTGGACGCCATTAGCCGCCACTGCAGTTTATTATGTTGTCACATTCATTGGTTTAAGTCCTATGCCAGGAGTCGTTTCTTCAGAAATCTTTTCGATTAAAATGAAATCTCGGGCGACTATGGTTACGAATATTTTTGGATTTCTGCTTGGATCTCTTGCTATCATCATAGTAATGATTTTAAATCCTGTGATGGACTTGCATGGCCATTACGCAATATTTTTCTCTTTCGGCATTCTCGAGCTTATCATAGCCACCGTTGCAGCTTTCATTATGCCAGAAACGAAACTTAAATCTTTCATTGAAATCCAGAATATATTGCAAAAACCCATTCCAGAATGTAATTTGAAAGAGGAACATGAGACGAACGAGATTTATGAAACGAGAGAGAAACATGCAAGGAATGTGAACTTCAACTTGGACGCAGAGGAAAAACAATAAACTATTTTTTCATTCTATTTACTAGATTTTATTTTATAATTGTGAAAATAAAATATTACCAGCAATTACCTTTGATTTCCATCATACACAAATAAAGAATCTATTAATTTGATTAAAACTCTACACACGCGCGCGCGCGCATACAGACATACACGTTGAATTATAGTTTCTTATAGTAGAAAATCTACGGGATCATTTCGATCTGTGGATTTTTCTTCTTTTTACAAGGCTTCCGCTTCTACTTTCCTCTATGAAAGCTTTTGAATAATTTCTTAACAATATAAATTAAGATGAATCGATAATTCCTCTTATTCGTTCGCATCATGTATTGTGGCTGCATCTATCGAGGTTTTACTGTAAATCTTTTGAACACGCATAATATATTTATCTTATAAAATCACTTTAATTTATCCTTAATTCTTATAAGATATTATTAAGTATCGATAATATGTTATTAATACTAAATCTAAATTAGTTCCCATTAAAATTATTATTGACCGACTCTATATATGCTCCTAAACATAAGAAATTTATTTTATAACAAAAAGAAAATGTTATCAATTAAATCAACGAAAGATTGTAAAAATGAATACAAAATTAATACAATTTATTTAATGCAAAATTTAACATTCATTCAGACTTGCTTTTAAATATTAGGTACACTCACAATATATTAATAAAATTCAAGACTCTTTTAATAAATCGATTGAACATCTTTAAATTAGAGAAATGTTGATTTTAATATAATGTAAAAAATCACTAATCAATAATATTCCAAAGGATAAACCCGTTGATGTACCATCATTGACATAAATTCAAATATAGTGTTGGTAAAAATTTAAGCGTGCTCTTATTACATGTACAATTTATTTGGATTTACTCTTCTAACTTTCATAGACCTACAAAAACACAACTTTTTACATTTCTTATTTAAAGAATTTAATTTAAAAAATCTTACTTAAATTAAAAAATCTGGGAAAGTTTGTCTCAAGACTCTTTTCACTTTCAATTGCTTTAATTAATTTACATTCCTCATTTTTCTCAAATTTACATCAAATATTTTGAAACATACAGCATTTATACAAATAAAAATCACATTTATCTAAAATTCTTGAAATTAAAATACAACAAATAAGTTATAACACTAAATATTGAAATATTGTAATATTCAATTTTATTTATTTTGAGTACATTCATTATGTGGAATGTACATTTATTTACAAATACATAGAAATAC
Organism: Ptiloglossa arizonensis; assembly: GCF_051014685.1. Lineage (NCBI taxonomy): Eukaryota > Metazoa > Arthropoda > Insecta > Hymenoptera > Colletidae > Ptiloglossa > Ptiloglossa arizonensis. The sequence continues at coordinate 7,604,059 of NC_135053.1, read as the reverse complement.
AATTTTAAGCAGTAACTTTTCCCAATGTATCTGCATATTGAAACTCTGAACTGTTCTCATATTCACACATATCTAATGCAATTATGCAACTTTCCCGTACAACTCTTTCATTGTCATTCAGATATTTATTTAATATATAAAAGCAATCTGGAGTTGCAATAGATCCTAATGCCTCTGCACACTCGTGTCGTACCATTTCATTTTCCTCTATGTTTTCTAAAGAAGCTTGCAAATACGGTACAGAAATTTCTTCCTGTAGTTGTCCAAGAACAAAAGCTATTTCATGTCTAAATAAGGCACTGCCTGCTTTTAAACCTATAAAATGTAAGCAATAGAAATTTCCAGTATAACATTTTCAAATAATAAGAAAAAAGAAAATCATTGCTATATTTACCTTCACTAAGAGCAAGAATGCTTTTTGGTGTACGTATATTTCTTAAAGTAAACATAGTTCGATACCTTTCAAATAAGGGAATGGTTTCATTCAATAAAATGTCCCTTAACTTATCAACATCAGCAATATCAGCTGGTGGTGCTGGATCTACTGACATATAAGGACTCTTTTCTAAATTTATTGGAGTATAATTTGATTTTAACCATTGCAATCGACATAATGCTAACTGACAGGTCTCTGCTACTTCTGGTACAGAGTCTTTACTATAATCTTCTAATATTGGTATCACACTAGTTTCACCGATTGCACCTAAAGCTTCACCTGATATAAACAAAAAATAACTCTTTGCAACTAACAATTGCAACGGAATTGTTTAAAATTATAAATTCATATAAGAACATAATTTACATTATAAGTGAACATAACATACCTGCTTCGTGGCGAACCATTGGCTCTTGTGTAACATCTTTTAATACCTCTATAAGAGTAGGTATAGCATAAGGATCTTGCATTTGACCAAGACAGTATGCAAGTTCGTGTTTTAATAAAGCTGATTCATCTTTGAAACATTTACGAATTTGTTCAATAGCCTTAGAACCACCGATATTTTTTAAAGTAAATAATGCACGAAATCTCTCTTTTAATGGTCGACTCTTATCATTTAAAACATGACCTATTGCAAAAATTTGGTTTTCGTCAACCTCCAACATATTGTTTTCTCAAAATTGTAACTAATGCTTCCAACCTTAAACCAAATGGTCAATGACTGATAATTTACAGAATTTCAAAAACAATATCAACTTCGATATTTGTTTATATAATAATTATAACAATTTTTATACTTGAAAACACTCTAAACGACTGTTATTATACGACAATGTTTAACTTCAAGATAGGTTAGATCACATGTTCATTTCATCAGAAGGCAAACTAAACGTCACAAAAATAGGTGCAATCAGATACTACTATATCGTATTTAAAAATTTAATTTGTGACTTGCAATTTTGCATGTAAATTATGGCATTTAGTAGAGTAAACAGAATTGGAACAATTTATTCTAGGTAAAATTATTTTATTTTTTATTATTTCACTGTTCATGAATTCTAAACGGGATAGGTTATGTACAAATACTATATAGAGAGTATATTAGAGACATATTAAAGTGTTGTTTCTTATTATACTTAGATACACAGAAAATTATAAAAGTTGAAGCAAAGAAAATTTAATCTTGTTAAAATTCAATAATTAGAAATGAAATAAGATATAAATATTATAATTAAACTGAATATTTATAAATAAATTTCAGAATAACATCATTGATTGAAGGTGATTCAATGAAAAGCCATAATGTACCATTATGGTATGTAGTGTATGAAGCTTTTCCTCCAAAATATGAACCACGTTATGACAGACCAGGGTCACAAAAGCCATTGAAAAATATTTTTTATAAAGAAGATTTAATAAGAGCGTAAGCATGATTTAGATTCAAATTTTATATATATACAATTTGTAAATGTATTTGTATTTCAAATATATTATTATTTGATAGGAAATTTTTTAAAGGAATAACCCACGTACCAGCAATGAACTTAAAAAGTGAAAAATCATCTCCTTTTAAATTATTTTTTAACATATATACGCATTATTGCAAGGTAATGTGCAATGAAAATCATATTAATTTCAAGTAATTAACATCAAGTATAAATAAAAGATTATATACATTTTTTTTAAATAATATTTTATAAATGTTATAGTAAATACTTTATTTAATTAATCACAGACTGGTTATACAGAAGAACAGGCATTCGATAGAGCAATGGAAAAATATAAGGAAATGTATCCAGTTAAAAATACTAGAGTCAGTACAGTTGAATAGTAGGAAAGTTAAAAGTAACAAATAAAAGATCATATTGTGTGTGTGTAATAATACAATAGACTTCTTTCAAAAAGGAATTAAATAATATACATATGTATTTAATTGTGATTGTTCATGTTACTTGTTTAACACTGCGCAAATTAATAAAACCAAATATTACTAGTGTAAGTAGAAATTATATTAATTATTACGAATAATATAATAGAAATTTTTAGTATTCATTAAACTAATAACAGATGTTTAATAACAAAAATAAAATAAACGTTTTGAAAAGTTAAGTGATGTGTGCAGTGTTCTATTCGTGTGAGGATACTTTCAGAGGTGGGAAATTCAAAAATGGCCCTTAGTATTCTAAGCGCTCTTACACCATCATAACCTTTAAAACACATTTTAGGTTTATATGTAAGAATTTATTGTCTCCACGATTGAATCACTTAATTTAAAAAGACAAAAATAAGTTTTCATTTTAGATTATGTGATGTAAATTATATATCACTACAATAACATTTCTCTTAAAAATTGAATATTATTTTATCGTGCACTACACGTAATATGTTTCACTGTTAAGTCAATTCAACAGGATTGAAATGTCTTTAAGAAAAGTGTTTTCGTTGGTATTTATTAGGAAGACAACAGAGATTTTACTAGGTTTAAAAAAACGAGGATTTGGAATAGGTAAATGGAATGGTTTTGGCGGTAAAGTGGAAGCAGGGGAAACAATTCTTCAGGGAGCCATTCGGTAAGTTGTTTTAAACAATGTACTATCGATATTCTGTATATATAAGCTATGTATAAGTACTTTGATACTTCGTTTTAATTACATTACTTTTAAGAAATACTTACTCTAATAGTAAATTGAGAATATTATATTTAACAACATTTTATATTTCACAAAAATCACATTAAATAACAACGAATTTCAACAAAGACTTTTACTGTCTTTATGTATCACCATGCAAGATGAATCATGGAAATATTTGAAAGATTTCAAAATAGATACAAATTTTTTTTAAATTCTATATAAGCTGTTAATAGTGTCTAAACTATGTATTAGCAATTGTATTTTACTAGAAACTATTAGCAATCAAATTACTTTAGAATGATATACATACAATAATATATAATCTCAGAATTTTAATACAATATTGTACAATATTAAATTATTTCTTAATTGTATTACTGCATACTCTAACAGTGAAAGATGCACAACATTTCATTATGTAATGAAAGTTAAATCTATATTTAAAAAAAATTACATAAAACATTCTCTATGAATCACCTTGTATGTGCAGGTACAGATTTAAATAGTGACATGAATATAAAGTATTATGCATAAATAAAAATTGTAATATTAATTAATAAAGATGTAAAGAGAACAGTTAAACAATATGTGCCATGTTACATATTTTCATTACATATAATTGACAAAAATAGATGTTAGCTTCTAAAGCTTTCTCTTTGGAATTTTAAAGTGAAGTAAAAGAAGAATGTGGTTTATCTGCAAAGGATTTAACAAGAATTGGGCTCTTAGAATTTGAGTTTGAAGGAAGTGAGGTTCTATTTGAAGTTCATGTCTTTGAAACATATAACTTCTCTGGAGAAATAATAGAATCTGAAGGTATGTAATTCTTGAGAATTCAAATTTCAACTAGAATGCAGTAACATCATTATACATTCTTATCATTAATTATATACATATGTCATGTGCAATTTCGTCAATAATGTAATGCTTCTATATTTATTGATACTTGAATCTTATATAATAATTTTATTTTTAATCATCCATATGAAATTGTATATGAATGCTCGGATTATGTAAGTTATATAGATAAATTAAAAGAAAAACTGGAAATGTGCTTGAGCAAAATGAGAAAGTTTGAAAAAAATATCTAACACATGTTCTTTTTTTATTATAAATAATCATTATTTGCTTAAAACTACAACAAATACATTATGTGTGTGTATGTGTGTGTGTGTGTGTGTGTTTTTGTTCAGAAATGCAACCAAAGTGGTATAATTATGAAGATATACCTTTCAAACAAATGTGGCCGGATGATGAATATTGGTTCCCTTACATGTTACAAGGGAAATTGTTCAAAGGATACTTTTTGTACCAAGGTCAGAGCCTAATTCTTAAGCACAACATTGAGACTCTGGAAGAACTACCGGTAAATTATGTCCCTTAATCACAATTATCAACACTCGTATTTCACATATGACTTTCATACATTTATTCACATATTAATTATTTTAATTGTTCAAAAATGCACTTTCACATTTTTATAATTATGATAAAATTTGACTGTACACTAATTCAATAACTTTTTTAATAATAAGATCATTTTGGAGTCACCAATTTGTTCTAATTGCTCATTAATTTTAGACTCTATTGAAAAAAAACTTTCAAGTAATAATTGTATAAATATATGACACAGGTACTACATAAATTTTATCTGCAACTTGCATTACGTAAAAGCATATACATCAAATTACCTGTTGATTGTACACATACAGAATGTTTGATGATATTTCATAAATCATTAAATAAATTTCTCAAATATGATGCAAGGTCAATAATCTCCTTTTCTACATTTTTTATAAAATGAATTCATTATTATGTTGCAAATCTAAGTACTTATGATAAGGTAGTCAATTTACAAAACTATATTGTATTGCATCACAAAAAGATAGAAATATCCTGCTTAAACTATGCTTCTTTTGCAAATATGTTTGCAGAAAGTACTTTAATCAAGCACCGTACAGCTTGGACAGATTAAAGGATACATATTTTTAACTTCAGTGCAAGAGATCTTATACGAGGCAAGGTAGAAAGCTTAAAATCTACATACTAAAGTATATCATGGACGTATAGAATTTTCAACCAGTTGTATCATCTTAATTTTTGCACCATGAAGCACTCTTAACATTATGCTTTTAAAGGTTACAATTAAGCGGCTGACCAATGTTCAGATCTCCACAAAAGAGCATACATACTATGCTTAAGATCTTCTACATCTAGACTATCAACTGGAAAATCTGTATATCGTGAAATTAAACTTCTGTAACCCTGGCCTACTGTTGCTAGCACTAACCTTTTTTCATCTGCAGATTTAAATGATATTATTTGACATACTTTACCTTCAAAAGGTCTGAAAACAGTAATTGGTCTAAGAGAATTACATTCAGCTACTACAATACATCCCCAAGTAGTACCAATATACAATTCATTTCTGCAAGTCTCTAAAGCTGTTACTTGGCACTTTTCTGTCGATAAATTTTCTTCTATAGAAATGGACTTAAGACTCTCTGAACAAGGTACTAATTTAGACATATCTAATTTATTTATTATTTGTCTAGTATCTACATCCCATTGATAGACAATACATCCAGGGTACGTATATGATAAAATAGAATTTTCAGCACTTAATAAATATGTAGCAAATAAATTTTTACTAGCTGCTTCTTCAGTAACATGAAAAACTTGTACTGTGTCTATTAAACTGTTGTCTTTTAAGACGTAGATTGATATTCTACCAAAACTTTGACCAACCCATAATTCCAATATGCGTTTCTTTTTATAAATAGCTGCTAGGGAATATGTCTTTATATTGTCTTGTATGTCACTTACAATTTCTATTTTTTTCATTTGAGTGAAAGAATTTGATAATAAAAATATTTTTCCACTATGTAATACTACTACAAATTGTTTTATTTGTTCCAAATAAATTAAACCTACTACTTTAGATTCCTTATTATGATCAGGTTCAAGGTTATAGCTAGCAACACAACCAAAATTACTGCCCAAATAAACATGTACTTGACCTGTATTATCACCAATCCAAATATATCCATCTATTCCGCACATTGCATATGGTATTATAGGAGTTTCAATTCTAACATGTTGTAACCATCCTTTCTGAGTTCCCAGTAACATATCAACTTCACCATTATTATGCCCAAACCAAATTTCATCGCCGTTTATGTTTTCTTCTATAGTTCTGTTTGTCATGGTAATTGCAGTTACTTGCGTTCTTTCTGTTAATGTTATAACATCTATAAGATGTGTAAATTCAGGTGCAGATGCAATGGAAACTATTTGGCTAGCAGTCGGTCGTTCCTTCGGATTTTGAGCCCAACATATAACCATTAAATCAAGAGCATAACAAGGATGAAATGTCTCTCTATATGTTAATGGTGGTCTCCCACCTTCTAAAATACATTCTTTAACTGCTTCATGGCCTTCAAATGGTTGCCTTAGAGTAATCAATTCATATATAAACATTCCAAATGAAAAGGAATCAACTTTCTCAGTATATTCTTCTTCACCATTATACTTAATAATTTCAGGTGCCATAAATCCTTCTGTTCCACCAAATCCTTTAGCACCAGTTGGTAATGTCAATCTGGATATACCGTAATCAGCTACTTTAACATGGACAGGATGTTCAGGGTAATCTTGAAAAGGTAGGGGCATTTGCCACACTAAAACATTTTCTGATTTTAAATCTCTATAAATTACATGTTGTTGGTGAAGATACTCTACAGCTTTTGCTACTTGAAGAATTATAGCTTGTAATGTGTATGGATCTAATTTAGCACCTGAACGTCTGTAGTTTTTTAAGACATTATCTAATGCACCTTCTGGTGCTAAATCTAATACTAATGCGAGTGGACTAACGACTATGCCAATTAATGGTACGATATTCGGGTGTCTGAGCGTTAACAAAATATTTAATTCTTGTCTAGCAGTGCAATATGTTTTGCAAGCATATTGTAACGGATCTCGATCCCATTTACTTTGTGCGGCTTTATAAGCCAGAATGGCAGATTGTTTCGAATTTGGACCTGGTGGAACTGGTTGTAACATTTTGATGGCAACATCTGCTTTTTGATTTGTGGAAGTTCGTGGTAAACGACAGACTCCTTTAAAAACAAAACCAAATGCACCTCGTCCTAAAAGTTTACCTAACTTAATATCTTCTGATTTTATTAAATGTTTTGATCCAAGATCCATAAAAATAATATCCGGAGCTACGTGTGATAAAGGTATATCAGAGTGCTTAGGACAACTAATTGGTTTATTACTGTAGGCAGACAGAATACATTCCTCGACCATCCAGGAATATGCTAAAACACTTTCAGAATGTACATTTTGTTTAGCAACATCTGGATGACCTTCTAGAGATGGCATTCTGCTTGATGTTAAGCTATCATAGCCTACACCACTATCGCCATCAGACTTATAACTATCCTGACTTTGTCTTTCTTTATTTACATAATATCTTTGAATATCTTCTGCTAACCGATCACTATCACTAATTTCGTTCTCATTTTCTCCATTATTCAATAGACATCGAGGACACGGTATTAGTCGTGTAACCAATAATTTACCCTCGGATGTGTGCACAAAACGTGTTCCTAATGTAGGATACCAATCCTCTAATAAAATATCAATATGATCGACTATTAATGCTAGTAGCTGTGGCATACTTTCTGGACGAGGTTCAACTACGATTGCTTGATAACCCATTGGTTCTTCGTCAGTTGAATCAGACATAATTGGTTGTTTAATTACCAATGTGTCAACCGGAAACCAAATTTCTAAGATAGCTGAATCTTTTAAGTCTACAGTGCACCATATGCCATCTTGCTTTAATTTAAACTTATACTGTCTATAGTCATACGGTACGTTCTTCAAATTGTAATTGACTTCTTTGAGACGCAGTAAAGTAATATTAGCGTATCTTAGTTCTATTCCCGTTTGCCAAAGTATCCATTCTGCTTGTGTGTTTAATAAACTTATAAAACTATTATCATCGACGAAATCTTTAAACGGTGCTAAAAACGACATTACAATTTCAACAATAGCATCGTCGGCTAAAATTCTAGTTATAAGTCTCGACCAGAAGCCGCTTGGAAAGTAGGACATTAGAAGCAGTCTTGTAACGGAACAATCCGGTTGCGATCTGGATGTTAGTACGGATTCAGTGTTTGATTTATCGGCGGAGGAATTTTGAACTTTCTTAGAGCGTACGTGCCAACATCGCGTTTTCACTGGAATTTTGATTACTTGATTACTTCTCAAAATATCTTCTTCAGTTGGCAATAAAGAAGGAATCAATAAAGTACGATAATCCCACGTTAATGCAACCTCGAACTTATTTAACAGACTAACAATATATCCTTGCGTGTCTATGGATGATGTTGTTGAAGATTTAAAAACGTGTTGAATATCATCTAGTTTCATTATACCAGACCTGGCAAATGGATTAATTTCCCGTATTGTGACTACGTGTGCCAACATGTCGCAAAGCCACTGCGGGTCAAGAAAGTACAAATCTTTTAGAGTGGCGTCATCGTAATGCAAAATAATGCCATTTTCGTGAAGGAAAAGCGTAGCTTGATGTAGTTCAGCAGGATCCCTGAATGATCTATGTAACTTTTGAAGTTCGTTATTCACTGCTGTATAGTACTGGTCAGCTTTCAAAACCGGATCCGCGCCTGCTAGTTTTCTATCGTGTGCAAGTTGTAGTACGACATCTTCCAAGGCAAGATAACTGGAAGGAACTTTTTGTTCAAGTAGTAATTCTTTGCTTCCAGGTGATCTGAGACTAAAAACAACATCGTATATCAAGTTGCACAGCATTTTTATGTTGTGTCTCGTTTTACAGCTTACTTCAATAGTTTCCATGACTTTCGGTAAGCCGCACTTTTCAGCATCCACAACATTTATAAACTTATCACGAATATATTGTTGTAGAGCTTCACTGTGCTCGTACGATATATCATAATGAGTGCCAACAATAATTACTGGCGTATTAGGTGCTCTGCTTTGAATATTTACCAACCATTGAAATATTTCAGATACACCTTTAAAACCATCTGTAATTCTCCATACAACCAAGTACAAGCTACGCTTAGATAAAAAATATTGATGTGTTGCGTAATATTCTCTTTGTCCACCAAAGTCCCACGTCCTAAAGTAAACAGGTCCGTGAGATGACTGGCCTCGCATTTTTTTTTCATAAATCCAATCTCCAATGTCGACACCAACAGTAGATATCGTCGTTCCCCTGGCAGTCTTTGCATTGATATTTTTATTACCCATTCTTTTTGCCCAATGCTCATAAACTTTCTTTTTATTCGGTACTTCACGTTCTTGTCGTAATTGTTCCAACAAACTTGTTTTACCAATACCTTGTATCCCCACAATCATTAATTTCATTCGGGCATATGGTTTAGCGTCTTCTAGAATTGACTTTAAGTAGCCAATAACGTCCATTGTCTTATATTTCTTTGACTCAATCATTGACTTTAAAGGTTCTTGCAACCTGCAGCCTTGAGTGTTCAAATTCCATAAACGGGAAAGTAATCCCATTTGTGGTGGTAATTCAACAATATCCGGGTTGCCGCTTATGTTTAAGACAGAAAGGTTACTAAGCTCGTAAATGTTTTGTGGAATCTCTTTTAATTTATTGTTACTAACATCGAGCATACTGACATTAGGAAATAACAGATATAATTTCGTACCAGAATAAGTTATTTTTGTATCTTTGTCTACGTTCTCTTCTTCTAAATTCGGCATTTCCCCATCGTCGATTGAAGTTAATTGAATCCTGTTTAACAAATTATTAGCGAGAATCAATGTTCTCAAATTTTCTAATCGTAGGTGACGTCTGTGCGTGCAAACTGACATAAGAACAACATCACGTAAGGATGTTGCTGTTTGCCGGTTGCTGCCTGGAACAATCGGGGATTGTACATTTGTAGTAGGGCAGTAACACGCGGTGTTTGCTTGTTCCATTAAATCAGCACCATCCACTTGTGGTAAACTAGGCCATCGAGAGATCTGATTATTGGACAAGTCTAATTGTTTTAAGCTCGCAGGATAGGACGTTATGTGGCTCATAGATCGAAGAGAATTGTAAGCCATGTTCAACCTCACTAAATTGACAGCGAGGCATGGCAAGGTCACTGGAATACTATTAAATAAATTGTGCGCCAAGTTTAAAGATGTTAATACCGATCTTGCTCCGCTTTCATTGTCATCTGAAATCTTTTCCGAAACTTGAACTGATCTGGTCCAAACATGAGGACGATTCATTTCAATAATTTGTGCATTCGCTATCTTAGTAAAAGAGTCAAACTCTAACGAATCTTCACGTGAAATAGCGAGTTGCGATACTAAACTTCGACTACTGGGACTGCTGTTTAATGCATCATCCCGTTGTGTTTTCCGTGAAATGTTTTGAGACACTTGACTAGGTAGATCTTTCAATAAATTGAACGATGCGTTTAATTCCTTCAATTTTGGTGCTCGCCATAAATTATCTGGAAGACATTGCAGCTTATTATTTGAAACGTCCATTATTTCCAAAGCAGGTAGATTCATTATAAACTCCGGTAATTGCTCCAACCGATTGTCTTGAAGGTACATCTCTTCCAAAACCGGACACAATTTGTCCTTAGGATTTTTTGGTTCAGCCGATAGAGTGTCTATTTTATTCTGAGCCATATTGAGGTATCGTAAACTTTGTAAATAAAATATAATGGATGGTATGTTTGTAATCGAATTATGAGAAATATCTATCCTTGTAATGGCATACAAGACCAGATCATTGTTCTTAGCGCTCAGTTTTTTGTTAACGTGCAATACAGCATCAATCAGCCATTGAGATCGTATTTGTGAAAGGTGACATTGTTGATCGTGCCAATTTATCATTGTTGGAGTATTTGGAAATAACGTTGAATATGTAATGTTCCCAAAAGAAGATAATGCTGAAAAATGAGATGTTTGAGTACATTCGGTCATGGCTTTTTTGTTGATTTTGTATTCTGAGTCAGGGTAAGCTTTTATCGATAAAAGCTTTGCTGTTAAGGATTCATCTCGATTTTGTGCGGCAATTTTTATCGCTTTGCAGGTATTATCCACAGCACCATGCTTCAATAAAAGGTCAGCAATTTTTATGTCGCGCTGCTGACAAGCTATAATTAATGCACTAGAGTAATTACTTTCTGGATCGCTTTGATCACAAGGAACTTTTACAGGTAAATTTGGATCAGCGCCTGCCATTAACAAAGCAGTAACGACTTCTGTGTGTTTACCTTTCACAGCAGCGTATAAAGAGGTTTCACTAGCATTGTTGCAGTACAAATCCAAATTTAACGGGCATATCATATTGTCATCTTTTTTATCAAATGCTTTACTTCTAAAATTTAAACTAGACATTAACCTTTGAATTCCACTTGAAATTTTTCTTTTTGACATAGGAAGTGGTTGTGCAACTCCCATATCTTCCTCTTTGATTTTTCTTGCTTTTACTCTGTAATTAAGTAGTAACTCTACGATTTTCACATTTCCAAGTATGCTAGATATGTATAGAACATTTTGCCCTGTAACATCTTGAGTATTAATATCAAATGGCATTTCGTACTCAAATTCACCGGATGAATCTTTATAGCATTGGTACGTGTGTTGTGGATATTCAAATTTTAATAGCAAATCAATAACCAAATGATGACCATTTATAGCTGCCGCATGAATTGGTAACCATTTTTCCACAGTCAAGGATTGAACCTGTTTAGGAAAATGTCGGAGAAGCAGTTCCACAATTTCTACTTTGCCATTATAACATGCTATGTACAATGGACAATATTTGGTAACAGGATGTATTCTACAATCTGCACCATGATCTAGAAGCAAACGCACTATATCTTTGTGCCCCATTTCAGACGCTAAAAAGAGTAGAGTATTTGCACCATTTGGTGCCATATTAATAATGCATTCCATGTTGGTGGTGAGTGCTTGAATAATGTTCTTAGCTGCCAAAGTATCTCCCTGAATGCAAGTTGCTCGCAAAGAAGCATGTGTTGCAAGTTTTACGAATTCATATTTCTCAGCTGTCAATTTAAGTAAATTTGTACAAACAACTTGTATATTTTTTTCAGCTACATCTACTGGTTTTTGACCATTATTGTCTGTCATCATTAAATCGGCATTAAATTCCAAGAGTTTTTCAATATTGGAACTATGACCGTGTTCTGCACAAATATGTAATGGTGTTCTATAATGACCTCTTGGTCCACATGGTATATTTGGATTAGCACCAGCAGACAATAGTACATCTAAACATCTTGAATTTTCTGTAATAGCTGCAGTGTGCAAAGGTGTTCTACCCCATGAATCTTGGTTGTTTATGTATTGTGCATGCTCTCCTCGTAGAAGATCTTCTAATAATTCTGCGTTATCCCACAAAGCAGCTTGATGTAGTAATTGGCCAGACCAAAAATCTTCATCAGTAGGAGTATAATCCTCCATAGTATGAACTATAAATGCATATAACATACTTTTACTCATTTTTTAAAACTTTTTAACCATAAGAAAATTAATGTACAATTATACTTACGAATTGTACCTATAGATTCTTCTGATTTCCAGTTACATGATTACATTGCGGATATAATCTTCTTTTATGATATTTCGTATATGATTTTTTATTTCGTATCTGACCAAAATTAAATACTTTATGCTCATTGCAAAGTATATACAAAATGGTTATGTATTCAGATACATCCACTACATGTAAGGTGGAAGTTAAATGTTTAAAATCGTTTATATGCATTTGTAAAATTTTAATTGCTCCTGTACTGATTCTTATTTTAAGGATATTTCACATTTCAAATCAACTTTTTCACTTTTTTTTAACGTGTTATTATTGTAACAATAATAATAACAACATTACTGTCACTTTTCTTTTGTTATTGTATTAAATAATAGCATGTTTAAGATTTAAAATTCAACACACAAATACAAAACCCGTGTATGTGTCAAAAAGTATATGAATTGGAGTACAGTTGAGTAACGTGTCGCAAAAATCATGTCCAATCGATTTCGAAAAGTTTCCCGCTACTCACTGTGCACATGTAAAATTTTTTTATACTTTCCCATTATTTCTTTCACACTCACAGGATAGCGGCTCAATTGTCAAGATGATTTTCAGAATAAGATACGAGTGTAACACTAAACACAACACTCGGCCATCGCCATTTTAACAGTTCTCTTTATCGACTGTACGCACCTTTAGACACAATTTTATGCATCACTAGCATAGGATCGATTTAAATAAATAGTATTATCTCTGATATTACATAATTCTATTACTGACACTTTCTATCAATTCATCACAGTACACTCAGTGCACAATTATGACAATGTAATTGTTGTTACTAAATTGAAAGTTTTTATTGGATTTCAATTGCAAACCATTACAAAATTTCTTCAGTCGAAATTAATTTTTGGGAAATTTTTACAAATTATATATTTTTGATTATAATTAAATATAGTATAATGTATAAAAATGATAGAAACAGTATGATACTATTGCATTTATATATGTATATTTTATATTTTATTATATAGTATATAGTTTGTATTTTTTTATCTAACGAAATAAATTAACATAATAAAGAATAACTAAGAATTTAATAATTTTATAAACTTTGTTATCATTGTACGTATATTGATTTATTGTTGATAAAAAAGCATATTAAAAATGTTATATATTCGTCGGTAAGAAAGTACTGAAACTTTTAAGTATTTAATTAACGAAAGAAATTTCATACAAAATCAATTTAGAAAATGTTTGAAATAATATTTATTTAAAACAATTTATGCAATATATCAATTCCTGTTCTGTTCAACTTCAGTTTTATGATGCGTACATTAGTCGTAAATGAAACCAAGCCTTGGCCCGAATATCGAATGCGTGAAAACCAACAAATTTTTACACGGAACTAATCATTATTTGGAGTATATTCAATTTCTTCTCATTTCTATAAATGCATTAATAACGATAATACATTTTACATAAAAAATTTCTTATAATCATTATATAAATTTTCAATTGTATAAACGATTATTTTCATAAAAATCTTTATTTGTTCACAAATTGTGTTTTTTTTTTAAATTTTTGTTTAAATATACAATATGAGAGTCAAAGTTTATATTATACTCAAGATTTACCGTAATTTAGTCGAAATAAATCGATATTTAAACGTGGAATTTAACAGACTTTACATTAGAAAACTTTTATATAATAAATGTTAATAAACTTTCTAATGTTACACTTGGCAGCCTTCGAGACTCAACGCTCGAGCCAAATTTCTAGCAACTGCTAATCGAAAAATTTCAATTTCATCTTGGAACTTCGGATCGTCTCCATGCGCTTCTACACAACGTAATAACTCAAAACAGTCACTAGAAGATAGAATTACATCTTTAGCCTCTAATAATGGAATAGCATCTGACAAAAGAATTGACCAGAAACTGAAACAAAAATATTGGGGGAAACAAGTTCTTTTAGTTTAAACTGAATACATTTAATGTATAATAACCAAGTACTATAGATATTTTACTTACTATTTTGGTGTTAAGTTTGAAACTAAAAGGGATACTAGTAAACTTGCTGCTTCTTTAAACTCCCCAATTCCGTACATTTGATGAAATTCGCAATACTTTCCTAATTTAAAAATGAAGTAAAAATAATTGCATCGTACATTTTTATGATTTAATATTTTCAATATTTCGAATTTGATTTACCTAAAAATGTGAGTCTATCACTTGCCATCATACAAAAACCTAAATTTTCTAATAGATCACGACATTCCAGTTTCCCATTTTCCGAATATTGTTTCAGAAACTGATCAGCGATGTACGTTATGAAACCACTGTCTTGCGCTTTTAATGCCCATGCAAGTGCATTTCCAAGTCTTCCTTGTTTTATACATTTTATTCCTTGAATTTTACATATGCTAGTAACTAAAAAAATGCAAAAATTTTTAATTAGGTATTTGTTAAATATAACACATATTAAAGAAAGTGAAATCTTTAAAAAAAGAAATATATACACTTGGAATCAATACAGTTAACGAGAATTCTTTCGACTCTTTAGACTAAAAGAAAAAGAAAAGAATTTTTAGATATTTAATGTATCGCAGAATTTACAATTAAAAGTTTAAACCAACCAATGTGATGCATGTCATTATCACGTGCTATATCTATTATTTTGTTTACTCTTGCTTCAGATCCCATTGGCAGTGATTGTAACAGTATCTCAAGTCTAGCTAAACCTTGAATAGGACTATGTATCAAATAACTTGCACCACATTGCCACAAAGAATGATGTCCCATCAATGCATTGCCATACTCCAATATAAGAGACTCGTGAAGTTGATTAGTGACCCTGTTACAATAATAGAAGTTATTTTAACTTTGTTTTGGTCAAAATTGTATGTAACAACAATTAGTAAATTACTTACTCAATCTGATCTTTATCTAAAATTTTAAGTTTTCCACAAGTATATAGTAAATCTACTAAATGTGTTGCAAACCATCCATTGTCACCCATGTACTGTATTTCTTTAATAACTTGATGTAGATCACTTTCCATTAACGCACGTATAGCATTATCAGAAGGTTTATTAGCTTGCCATCTTTTGGAAATAGTGTTTGCTTGATGTGAAAGTTCTGGTTGTTTGCAACATGGGGATGTGTAAAATAATTTTGCTGCCAATAATTCGTACCAAGCATCTGTATAAGATGAAAATTGCCATAGTATTTCTTGCTCTCCTGCAATTAACTGAATTAAATGTTTTTAATGATTTAAAATGGCTAACATTATATCATTACATTTTTATGCATAGTACAATTATAAATACCTTCATAATCATTTCTAATTCATTGTCAATAATGAAAGCTTTATTATTTAGATTTGAACATAAATCTAATTGCCAATGTTTCCAGCGTATAGTAAATTCGTTTACAGAATAACCACCATATACATTATACACAGGCATTGTTTTAAGAGTATTTTCTGCCATTATAAAAGCAGGATGATCTGCTTTACTATGTAGTGCTAAAAGAGCGCATACTGAATCTAGCTTTCCATGTAATGCACAGCCTTTTACTGCTTCCCAATAATTTGCATGTTCCAAATCAGCACCAATTGTTTTTTGGGCTAGTATTTTCATAGCCATAAGTTCTCTAGATGGAAAATGAAATTTAATCCACTCTAGCAACTGTGGCAAAACTACACCACCTAAATTTAAAATGATAATATTACATTGGTATAAAACAGAATATTACTGAATTATTTAATTTAATACATAAATTTGAAAGAATCAATAATACTTATCTATGTATTATGTATATTTTATTTATGTACACACACATATATATACGGTAAAGTATCTTACCTGGTATTACATCTATGTAAAGAATTTCAGTCAGATGCCACACACATTCAATTTGATAAAAGATAGTGAGAAAATTTTCTAATGATTCTCTTTTATCGGATAAAGCTTTTCCAGATATATACTGTAAACTTTCTATACATGCTCTCAAAATAGATCGATACTGCTTACTATGTTTTAAAAGCTCTGGTCTAACATCACCAGCAGATGATTTAATTTTGCGAATAGATAAAAACACACCATTGCTTTCGTTTACAAGTTTACGTAATTGTGGTGAAAATAAAATTACTTCTGGTTTTAAAATATGTGCTATTGAGTCATACTTTCTATGATATTTCTCATATAAGTTTTTGCAAGTATATATACTAATTTTATTACTATTTACCCAACTAGCTGCAACACCTGCATTTTTATCGACATTTGGAATATCCTACAAAAATATTACTGTTAATATATTTATATACATATAATACTTAATTCAGATAGTACAATAATACGAAAGTTGTGAATCGCATAATTTTCTAATTTTATTAACATTTTCAAGACGATATAATTATACTGGAATCGATATTTTCGAAAAATGACATATTGAAAAGATTAATTCAAATAAATATTGTGATACACCTGTTCTTAATAAATATTTCTGTTAAATTAAAAATAGAACTTTTACGAGATCAAAATTATGCCGAGTAAATGTAATGACAAAAATATAGGTTAGGTATGAATTTAAAGTGCGCGGTTAAAAATATTTCATTGCTTACTATAATTGGAGGAATATCGGCTTCGGCCATTTTTGACAGTGGAACAAGAAACTACTGTACGAAGCACGCGACAATTTATAATATTATTTACATTAATTTTACATTCATAAACAACTATCTTTAACGTTTTCCCGCAAATGTACAGTCTGCCAACTATCGATATCTGTGAATTCGATCATGAAAGATTTGGTATATCGTAAGTCTATAAGAAATGACAATGTATATGTCAGACCACAAACAAGCTATATAACAGACTAGTACGCAATAGAAGAATATGTAACACCGATGATATAGAGCCATAGACAACATATGGAATAGACATTTAATTTTATGGGAGTTAATGTCGCAGGATCTGATATACCGACCTCATAAAATATATAAATTCAAAGTACCTTTAAAATGACGTTTTCATTTAAGAATGGTGATTCTAAAAACTATATTCAATTAAACTAAAGTCGGTGAAGGTAGTAAACGAAGAAAACTCGCTCGCGATATGTCACTTCTAGAAATATGTGACTACCCGATATTACAGATTCTAGTGACTACTCGAGACATCTGAATTCTTGAGTAGTTCGATCATTTCGGATAGCTCAATCTTTTCGAGTAGTTTGATCGTAGATATCATAGAATCTACCAATATAGAGGTAGAATAGACCAATATTTTCGGGTAGACCGATATGTTTCGCGTAGTCTGATAAGTTCAGATCGATTCAGAAGAGGTAGAAAAAACGATCGGCGGTAGTGCAGAATCAGACTTTCTTCATTATTTTACGATTTCAATGGAAATTAATCCTGGTTATTTAATAATTCGAAGTCCGAGTCAAGATATGAATTTAATAACATAAATATGAAACATAAAGTGTTTTGTAAACATAAAGAGATGAAAACACATCTGTCTTCAAATAGGTACTTACAGTAGCATGTTTTATCAAAGTCATAAATTTTGATGTAAAAACAATTGTTCAACACATACTTTTTTTTATGTGAAAGAAATATTCTAAAGTCTTAGGGTGGGATCGGGGCAAGTGTAAGATTTTTCGCAACACGCTACCCCGTTTGCGGAGCCTACCTTCTAAAACCCTCATGGTGATCATACTCGTACGATTTTGGGGGGACATAGGGAATTCCAAACAGCGTAACATCGGATGTCCTACCTCTCCGATATGGCTTGATATTTGTGTGCGCTCCATGGCTTCGTTGGGAGGCGGGTCCCCATATCCTGGTGGTGGGATAGGGCCACGCCCAGCGAGGGCAAGGGCGCGAAGTGATCCGCTGGGGGGGGGGGGGCTTTTATGATATTACACGTTCGCAAAAAGACGCCACGGTCATCCATTCTTTCTCACAGCTCAGCATGGTCCTTACCACGTTTGGCAGCGAGAGATCCCCCCAATTTCACTCAACAGGACATAGCGCTCATTTGCCTAAGCGAGGCACACCTATAGGGTATATTGTATCATGTCCTGATCACCGAGGCAATGCCAACAGCACGTCGTCGCTTCCTTCCCTTTAGGGTGAGGGCATAGGTACATGCCCTGACAACACCTACATCGTTCGGTAGGTGAGGAACTTCTGGTGGAGTGACCGGACAGTCCCCGATGGTTCGCTGGTTAGCGGTGGGCTAGGTCAGTCGTTGTTGTCCCCGTAACAGCATGGACTACCGAGCCTGGGACTTGAAGGCTTTTACCTCTCATCCTGCCAGGACCTCTCCCCGTTCGCCTGTCTCGTGACGGCTATTATAATAAGTCGCGTGCGAGGTCTAGCGGGAGAAGCTCCGGCCATTCGGCCGTATTCTCGTAGAACACCGTTCTGTATTCACAGGTGATTTGCCAGGTTAGCCGTCTATGGATCCAGCGCAGCAGTATCCTGTACCAGGAGGTGATAGACACGGTCCACGGTGGTGGCTCTCGCCGAAGTGCGTGGAAACCCACCACTTTGGTCTTATGGAGCGCCACCTCCAGATCAATCCCCCTATTCTGTTCGAGGACGCATTGAGCACCCTCCTCGAATCCACGAATACCTTGTGGCGGCACCTCCCATACTCGCCACCAGAGGGAAACCAAGCGCTGACTGTTTTCCGGAAGTTCTCGTACTAGTTACGATCGGTATATATTCGATCCTATATCGATTTCTCAATCCCGGCGTATAAGGCAGAACCTGCTAGGATGTCTTACTGATGAGTCCACTAACAGACTCCGGATGAAACACACTCTCTCCTTTCCTTTTCCTATTTTCACTCGCACTCACTCATCCATCATACCCTTTAGAAGTCGCCGTAGGCTCTTCTCCAGTGGTCTCTGATGACCAGCACTAACGTATCATTGGTGTGATACACTAGGCTTTTACTACCTCCTTCAGGGAGGTTCTCGCTATGCAGGACAGTGTCGTTATTATTCTCGATGTTCCATATCAAGGGGTCTAACACGGACATGGCGTACACTCCGATTGTGTTCTCTCCTGTACTGGCTGAGGTACTTCACCTACTGGGACATAGTCCTCGATCACACACATTCTATATATTATAAATACCCCGATTGTGTTCTCTCCTATACTGGTCGAGGTACTCTATCCATCTGCCGCATAGTCAACTCTCCAGATAGTCAACACACATTCTATATATTATAGATGGTGATGCGGTGTTATTCAAGCCTTTGCCTAATTGCCTCCTACGGTAAGGGTGTTGTTGCAGGCATTGGTGATATCCATCCAATGATACTACTAGTGCCATCCCGTCTTGGAAGACAAGCGGATCGGAAAAAATAAAAGTCGGTCCAGACTTAACTCGACATACTCTAGAGGCTGGTACCCCAGAGTTGGCCGCTTGGTACTCCTCCTCCCGTCATCACGCAACATCACATTGGTTACTCCGTAACTTAGGATTTGAGAGCAAACTTTTAGAGTTCCCATCCTCATGGCCCGGATGATAGAGTCAAGGCTCGGTTCCTCTTGACATTACGTACCATTCACAAAGCCGAAAGAGGAATTGCGAATGGTTCGTTGTGACGACTAATAGAGGTCTTAGGGTATGATTTCTATCAGGGTAACTTGGCTTCCCTGAGCCCGTATTGCGGCCGACGATAGTCAATCGTAGCCTTGCGAGTATTATTCACCCGTTTGCAGAGAACCAGAACTGTAGATTATCTCGAAGGATACCCTGCGAAGAAACTCCAGAGGCATCACAAGAAGGTGGAAATGTAAGTGGAATTGACCGACTCTAGGTCCCTAACTTAACTGAGATATTCCGCACGAAGCATATGTTCGAGGGTGTGTGTAATGCTTGACAGAAGGCGCATTGGCCTAGTTCATCTCAACTCGACTCGAGTTTTTTCTTTCTGCTGCTGCAGAATATGAATGTTCATTCTTTAGATGTTTATTTAAAGATGTTAAAATGTCAATTACGAAAATTGGTCCACGAATATCATATATTGTTTTAAAAGAATATACATACATATATATCTAAAAACAGTATTGGTATACATAATTACGTAAAATTGAGTATCTTTCATATCGGAACTGCCGGTTACTATGATATTTTTTGACATTCGTTAATAATGTTTTCATTGACATTGAGATTCGCTGATAATGTTTGCCCCGTGACACGTTTGGATCGTTGATAGTTATTTTACCGATAATCGTTTCATAAGCTTTTATAAGCTTCTATAAGCTTCTATATACATTAATAAAGTAGCATTAATAATTTATATAATAATTTACGTACTAAATCAAAGTAACGTAAGTAACATAATAAAAAATGTTTTTCATATTAAAGCAATGTTAATTTATATAACAATTTATGCTATGCACTCATTTACATTATTATAATTTGTTATTAATAGTATCAACAAAGTAAAATTATAAATATGTAACAATAATTTATACCTCATAATGTCATTTGCATTGCTATTGTTTGAAATTATACGCGAAAAGGAAGAGTTTAGTCAAGCATCGGTAACAGTTTAAAAGTTGCAGGCAGAATTCATTGTAATGGTACTGAAAGATTTTGTTAATGTTCCACCACCAAGACCGAGTGTAAATGTTTCGAATACTTCGACACCTAGTGAGAGTAGTAGTAAAAACTTTACACGGTATTCAGATAAAAATAATGTTATATTTGAGATATCGAGAGAAAAGATCTGGTTTTGGACATCTAAGTACTGGATCCAACTTTGTATATCTAAATGTATGGGCATTTGAGAACGTGGATACTCGAACTTGGATACTCGATCCTCAAATACTCGCAACTCGGATACCTGCAAATTCGAGTAATAATAGGAGCCCTAATAATAAGTGAAAAAATATATGTAATTATTCATAAAATAGATATTTTTTCTTTTTCTTAAATAGTAATAGAGATGTACATTTTTTATTTTGTTTCATTATTCTGTTAGAATTTGACAAAAATTATAATTACTATAAACCAATTATTATTTTATTAATCATTCTTTTCGTAATATCTAATTAAGGTATTCATTTTATTTTGTGAACAGTATAGTTAAATTCATTAAATGTCGTTTCTTACCTAGTGAATTAAAGTTTTAAAGCTTGATTTTCTTGTTAAAACTGTTTGTAACGTTTCTTGTTTCTTCCCCTTACCCTTTATACGTAACCTGTGCTCTGCAAGCCAGTGGTAATATGGTTAAATTGATGACAATAATAGTTCGTGAAACATTTCAAGAAACAAGTCGAAACATTGATTGTATTATCGAATAAAACAAAAATCAGAGTATACCTATGTACAGCTTCTTTTGGCAACCTCACGAAAATTAAAGTTTACTTCTCGCAATTTTCGAATATGTCATACATTGAAAGTGGTAAATACTTTTATTTAAAGTATAAATGTATCTAATAATCTAAATTTATATTATATTTAGATACCCTTCTTATCAACGTGCACATGTTCAAAATGAATGTTTTAACCTGTAAAACCGCTTTAAAAAAACGCCTAAATGTCTTCCATATTTGAATGTATCTTCCATATTTTAACGTAATTAAGTTAGTTTCAATTTTGTAAAACAGACGAGTAGGAAAAATGAAGTTTCGTCTCGCTAGATTGACAATTTCAACTATTATGAACTGTCACAAATAACTCAGCTGGATATCGTCAGGGAAGTTTTGGGTCTATAGACGCAGTGATCAGATGTGGAAAATTTGTAAAAAATATTTTTCGTTATTGGAAGCATCTTGGTTCTAATTATAGTTTTCTAAACATAAATTAAACGATGACACTTATATATAATCACGTTTCCAATTATGTTTCAAATTACGATCCTATAAGATTTTTATTACGATCATTAATGAATAAAATTTCATGTGAATAGAATTTTTCATCGAATACTTTGCGATTATCATGCTTTGCGACGAAGAATATTCGATCGAACGAATTATGGCAAAATTGAGAATTTTTAAGAAACGTTGTATTAAAAACATTGGAATGGAGTTAAACTAATAAAAAGAATAAAACTCACTTTTTTATAGTTATATACTTTTCAATAAAATCGTTTCCTCTTTGTTTCTGAAATCGCTTAATAAAATGAATATTTCGCGAGTAATTTGCTAAATAAATATTTAGCAAATTTCTTCGATATTTAAAATTGTCTCATAAAATGCATCGTTACGATGGACGACAATAGTATTAGTATTAAGATGTAACGACATTAGTATTAAGATGTGTCGTTTTGGGATCACGTTTGGTATACGAAAGATATGGAGTCGTTCCCACATAATATGACTGATAATGTTCGAAATCGTGTGTATGTGGGAAGAATTTGGACCACAATGGCAACTGCGCAAACGCAAACATCAGCGCGGGCACGGTAAAAGCTTCCTCCTAAAGGATTTAGACCCTCAGTTGCGCGTGATCATTGAAAAGGGGTGGATGTCATTACGTTCGCAATAATTTACGCTTTAAACGATCGCTAAATGTGCCATTAGTTTGCTGACAGGCGTTTTTGTGATATTATTTCTTTAAACACAAGTGTTTTCATTTCTCAATAAACTGGTAAATTTATTATTTATCACATGGTGACACGTGCGAAGGATTTTAACGTGTCTTCAGATTCTGGCGGTATGTCCAGCTACGTTAGAAACACTGACACTCATCTGACAGCGTTAACAAGAATCTTGGGCGTCTGTACTGCGATTGGTGAGCGATCCTTTTAATACTTTAAGAGAATAATACGATATCGAACAGGACTTATAATATTTTTTTAATGTCAACTTTAATATTCGAGTAATTTTGTGATACTTGAGCGATTTTCCTTTATGAATTAAACTAACTTTCGTTTCTTGTTCCCTGCAAATATTCTTGATATTTTTGGGACATACCATTTTCTTCGAGATACCTAAAATAATACTTATTTATCATTACTATTGAACGAACAGAGGAAAAATACTTAAAGAGAGAGCTTTTCCCTAATCACATTTATTTGTTTTTCAAATCAGTTTTACCATTTAAATCGCGTTACGTAAACCTTTGGCTTGTTATTTTCGTGTAGTCTACATATTAAAATCCCGAATCTTAGTAATTATATATTCGATTGGTAAATTCAAAGTTATATTTCATTCCGATGTTTATTTTCGTTGGCAATAACTGTTCGAGAATTTAGTTTCTCGCGCATTAAAAAACTCGCCTCCTTGTTTTTATTTAGCTATCTTAATTACACCACATAAAATCGAAACTCGAGTACTAATGACAGCAATGAGGGGTTATAATTTAGATCAGCTGTTGTTTATTCGAATCTCAGTATTAATTTTATAGGAACGAAGATGAATCTTAATTTCTAATGTTCCCGGGACAATTTAAAAATTGAAATAAATTTTATGTCCGATATTCGATCAGATTTAAACATTTTGCAATGTTATGCAGGATTATGTGTATTAAATACAAATTATTTCACCGTTCTGTTTTTAAAAGGTGGTGAAATTTTTTCTTCTTTCATTTTTTTCATACACTTGTCACTTACAAACAAATCGTTGAATACTAAAAGTATAAATTTTCTTGAAATCTATATGGATCTTCACAGCTTTAAGTTATTTTTGAACATTTTTGAAAACGTGTATGCTATGTTATTAAATTTATTATTTAAAACTACATGCATTAAATTACGAATTTACTCAATTTCATAAAAAAAAAAAAAAAAACATCTCCGTATGCAAATTGGTTGGTATTACAAGAAATAACAAAGTAGTATAAGATAAATTATTTTAATAATACTTTTGACATTTCGGTCTTGATTGTAAATTCTGTTCAGAAAAATAGACAATTCTACAAATAAATAAAATAGTGTGTCATAGTAATAGTGAAAAAGGAAGTATTACAAAAAGGAAGGAGAAAAATAAGGATAGATAATATAATCTGTTTTAACGTATCATGACAAGTGCTAATTTTTCAAAACATTTTTTAAAGTTCGTCGATTATTCTAAGAAAACTATGAGAGATATGTTTATAATTCTAGTACCTACTGTAGAGCAACGTTTGAACAATTCAAATTGATCGAACAGTTACTATTTCAGGTATCATGGGGGTTATTTTCTAAAATATCAAACATTCAAAGTTTTTTGTATAATTTCCACAGTAATAGATACTTATCAAACTTTGTTACTTATTCCGATTAACAATACCATATTAGGATGCTCGATTTTGGATCAGAAATATACAAGCATATACATAAAGACGTAAAATGCTATTTATACGCTAAAACTACAAGTACAAAAAAGAATTAATTTAAGAAACGGTTAGAGAAATTCCATATGTATGCACTTCAAAGGCACTGTGATTTCGTTCGTATTTCGAGTTTCGATGTAATAAAAACAATAAACAGATTCTTTAATTCGAGAAAAAAAAAAAAACAAATACCCGCTTAACTCCATCCGTAGAATTTAGAATATTGTTCGAAAGCGATGTTACGGCGTATCTTGATTTCTTTCAATTGCATTTCAATGGAAAAAGATACAAAGAAAAGTACTGAGTTGCTCAATAAGTTTTGTCGCGTTTTCCATTGTAAAAAAAATACTACGTCATTTCAACTTTGAACAACTGTAAATATACGAATAAATCGACAGATCTACACGAAATCTCACATATGGTCATCGAGCAGTGGTACCATCTTTAAAAAAATAAAACGACGAACTTAATAGTTCCATTTCTTATCGAACGACGAAACTAATGGAGTAACCTATTATTCGCTAGCATTCAATCGAAGTAACCTATCGCGCGCTAATTTTCCGTGAACGAGCCCGAAGCAATTCTCGACTATTAATATTTAGCGTACTTAAAGAGCTTTGTAAATAAATGCGAGCATCTCTGACTCATTGTATGAAAATGAAAGGGGATGCGTTGATGGTAGGGCGGGGCTCTGCTTCCTTGAAAAGGAAACAGCGTGCAACCCGATTTTCATGTTTCCGCAATGTTTGGCTCCGTGTTTGCGAAACTTCAAGGCAATTGAGTTTTTCCGTGTATTTTTACCGAGGAGGATCCGCGCGTATCATTTCCCATGGCGTATCAATCCAAAAGGGAGAAAAATCGCGCGGATTAACATCGTATACTTTTCCTCTTCGTTCTTGCACTCTCTTGCCGCGTTACACAGGAAATATTCTTCTGGCACTGTTTTCGCGAAAGGTCTGAACCGAAACGGTCCACTCTGCTGGAAGATATTTTCTTTTTTCTTAAACTCTTCAACAGTTGATTAAAAGTTACAAAATGCGGCCGATATGAATTATCGCTAACAGTTTTCGTGTATCTTTGTGTGTTTGTTACCCTCTGTTTGGTAAGTAATATTCGTATGCTGTGAAAACAGTGTATCAAACAGTGTTGGTCCATATAGTCCAAACCGAGAGATGCAAAACAATAATTTTAATGTAGAAATATGTTTAGTAATTAAACATCTCTTTCTGTCGATACATTAATCATCGGAGTTTAACAGTTGCAGAATTGTATCATTTATCTCGAGAATTTTTTTCTTATTTAGGAGGCTGCTTTTCAAAAAGTTTAGAAATCATTGCACGATGTGTAATCTATGAAAATTTACCAGAGAAATAAATGAAATATCAGAGATGGATTAAAAATAAATTTTAGAATCATGGAGAATTTTACGGATGAATTATATTTTTCTTAATATTTGCGATGAAGCGTGAATACGTGACTTGATTTTTATATTTTTTTCGCTTTTGCTTTGACCGTGCACAGTGCAAACTGTATTGATTACATAGTCATGTTCCATAAAGCTTAAAAATCAATAGTGAAATATCTGTTTGGTAATATGATGTGATATTATAACCATGTTGTCACAAATGTTGTGAAGTTTTTTGAAGTATATTTTGTTATACTCTTTTTTTTCATCCAACCTTTTTATACTTCTATTTTTTGACGCCATGCATGTTCAAAGTAGTATTAAACTGACATTTTTACAATTTCAACAGAATATTGTAGAATCTCGATTATCCGAACTAATTAGGATACACAATGTTCTGATAATCGAACCATGGGATTCCCAGAATAAGAAATTATTTATTAGAGAATATTTTATCGTTGAAGTAAAACCGAAAACTTTGAATGAAAGTTTTACAAGATCCACAGTTCTGTGTTCTCGTCTCCCAAACGACTCACCTGCTAGCTGAGTATTTCTTAATATCATTCTTTCGATTGAATTACATCCTGTTTAAGTTAAATATTGTTTCAAAGCTATTTTTAAAGCCGTAAATGCTTAAAAAATGTATAAAAATATTATTATAACTCTCAAACAGTTTTCGATAACTTAGATCATTTCTTTATTTTATACAAGTCTCATTGTTTCCTATAAGTCATTCTTACCAGAATTTCTATGCAGTAAGCTGTCTGAAATTGTGAGTGTTCCCATCATTTTCGTTTATCTATCAAGATCTAATAGAGTGTAAAACGAATTAACCGAGACAAACACGTCGCAATATTTTCCTACAAAAAGTATATGGTGTAAATAAGCAACAAATAAGTTCTTCTTGTCTCTGGTTTCATGCGTACTGTTGTGCATACGTTTTGTTACTTTAACAACGAATAATAGGTGAAAAGTGTCACGGATAGACAAGAAATGAAATTCTGAGATTTTTAGTTCTTTCCTATCGCAATATTTGTATATGTAATTAACGGTTTAATTCGTAAATATTCCGTGAACTTGTATTTACAGCTAAGGTTAACTATGATTGGTTAAAGTATTATGTATAAGTCTGGAACGCGGATAAAAAATTATTTATTTTGTCAGACTCTTTGGGATATCTTTGTCAGAGGAGTTGATCAGCACAAGCTTTCAGCGAAAGAGGTGAACCGGGTGACAGACTGCTAATACCTATCATTCTAGGACCACCTGATCCCGTAAATGTAGACGGTCATTATTCTGATGCGTGACAAAGTATTAGCCTGGTGTCTGGTAAACGGACGCGTTGAGCAATAATTTTCGTCTAAGGACATAACAGATACCTTATCGTTCTCCTACAAACAAATTTTATCTTAAATGTTTATACTGATTCAAAGTTTAAAATCAGTCTTCTAGTTAGAGTAAATTCAACTGACCATTGTCACGAAGCAATGTGTCAAAACAAATAGAGCAGCTGACATAACGTAAAAGGGTGTGTTATGTCCGACATGATTTAGACTCGGGGAAATAGTTTTGAAGACCAATTGAGTCTGATCCAAGAATTTTCATCAAAATAATTATTTCGGAAGATCCGTTCAATGTGTTTAATTTTGTATAAGTAATATGAAATGTATGCAGATAAATGAAATAAGTGCGTTTAATACCACTAGTAATTAATATCTCGTCATCGTATTATCTGCTTTTAACTGGTCAATGTTTATAAATACCAACTAAAACAAATACAAAGAGATATGGACAGATACATTAGCTAAATTGAATACAATAGCATGGGTCTTCGAAACAATTTCATTCCACATTTTGATTTTTACCGAAGAATCACCCAATTCTCAACAACAAATATAAAATACGTGTACGATATGCTTATCATATTCAAGATATGGATTGCATAGAAGATAAGAAACCTTAAAAATTAAATTTTGTTCGAACCACTCAATACGAGATCCTACAATACAATTCATACAGCAATATTTTCTTGCCTTCCTTTATCGTTTTTTTCATACGAAATTTCCAATATAATATACCACCAAGTGTTTTACGATCACGAACAAAGTAATTAATTTTATGTAAAAAAAGGAACCCCGCGAAAACGAATAACTTAATTGTTACACAAATGAATACTGGTAATAAAACGTTACCTCTAAAGATAAATGAATAATTACACAAATCGGTACCTTTTACCCAGAGATAGGTGAATTTTTCATCCAGATATTTCGAATAATTAATATTATAGAAGACAAACCGACTCTTTATCCGTTACTCTTTGAATAAAAATTAGAATTCGAATTGAATAAACGTCGCGAGTAAATCGATCTACGTTGGTCTCACTCGTCGTTTTTTATCCCGGTAAAAATTTTTCCCGTCTCTGCTCTTACAGTCGGCTAGGCGACACGTGAAAATGGGTACACGCGTTATACACTTCGTGTGCACTTGAAAGCGGAGAGTGTACGAGTACTTTTGTAAACTTACTGTGCCGTAAACGACCTAGAATACTGTTTTCGTGTCGCCATTGTTGAACGTAACGTACACACAAAGACCTTCGTGGAACAAGGGCTGGCCTCGCACAGTTCCTCTTTAATTCATTGACTCAAAACAGTAAATAGTTGAAGACGGAACTTTGGTAGCGCCTCGTTCCAGCGTGATGCTCGGGGCCTATTATGCTTGGATGAATAGACGGAGCCTTTCGCGGGTGTGTTGTCGCGACGCTGCTGAAACACTGTCTCAGTGACGTTAAGGAACGCTGAATCATCGTTTCCGTAACAGTATTAATTGCCCGCGACAATCGCGCTTTAGATAGTCTTAATTGATCATAGGTAATGGTAAGTGGATTGAATCGTCGATGAGAGCAATTAACTTGACCAATCGCACGGATGAACTGCGGATTCCTTGTTTTCTAGATTGTGAACCCCGGCAGGTGTGTACTTGCAGGCAAAGATGTAGGACAGAAAATGGTATACATAATATATGATATATAGAATATATAGGCTACGGTTCTTTTGTAAATAATTATGGGCAAGAATGGTAGAGAAAAGTGTATTAAAAGCGTGACTTTCTTTTTCGTAATATCGCGCGGGAAGAGTGTAATCGGGTAATTATTTAATTAATCGACGTTTCAGGTACTAAGTTGCGTGACTCTTTTTCAGGAAATGTATTACATTAAATAATATAAAATGCAGGAGGAGAAACAATGCAAATAGAAACCAGCGACGACTAACAAATCATTTGACTTATAACGGTCCAGTAAATAAACAATTTACGTATATTCGGAAAATGAATCATTTTCATTCATAAATTTATTTTGCGTATTAACAAAAGCAAATGAAAGAAACTTAGCTTGCAATTTTTATGCTTATGTACTGAAAGTATATGCGTATTTATTGCGGAGACATTTGTTTGTTTAATACGTGGCTTTTATTCATTTTACGTAAATCCTTAAACAAAAAGAACGTTTCAGGAAAAGGTTGTTTCATTTTATGGGGAACGTATTTTTGATTCCAGGTGAAACCATTAAGGATGTTTCAAAGATATTCATTTTTTTTTTTTTTAATGAATTATTATATTTTTGTATTTATTTTTTAATAGGAACTGGTAAGACGAATAAAATGATCTACCGTGTATGTTTAACGAGCATTGCTTACAATACGTTGTGATATGAGAATTTCTTGTATTACAGGTTCTATTACACATTGTATTATAGTACACCCATCCATATTCGATTTAATAATATAAAGATAATTGCATCGAACAGTGAATACTTTACTTACTTTACTACAAACCATTCTTTTATAGCAGTCTTTCTTATCTTCAATTAGAAGAGAATTAAAATCCGTCTTAGTTTTTAAATTAATCTTGCCTGTTTATGTTTGGAATTTATTTGAGTTTAATTATATAAGCATTCCTTCAGCGGATCCTAAATTACAATTGTTACCTTCTACGAGATTTATTGCTTGAGTAAATAATAAAAATATCGTCACAATAAGAATTCAATTATGATAGAATACAAAGCTATTATATTTCGTTACGTGCAATTTTTCGTTATACCTAATTACTGCGCACGTCTATTTATTCATTTCGTGAATGGTAGAAATATCGTTCAGAAAATGCATTGTAAAATTTTGTATCGAACATTGTAATCTACTCTTAGCATAAAATTCATACTGAAATGAGTTAAAACATTTTTAATTTTGCAGTAAGTGCATGTCGTGGAAGTTGTTTTGTACAAAACACTACATTGAATTGCGTTGTATTGATTTTACGCGTTACAGGTTCGGGATTGCGAATAAGTTTTTATAATTCAAGTATCCAGAGTGTACAAACAGTGATTAATACGAATTTAACTTTGACGACAGGAAACGATCGCGGGTTTCATTAAAAACTCGATGTAGGAACTCGAAACAATATTGTTCGGAAAGTACTTTTCATTCGGGCTTGTTTCTCGTTTCGTTACTAATTATATCAATCGTAATGGGTACTTAATGAAATACATAACGAAAGGAAAAAAAAAAAAATGAAAAAGTGAACGAAAAGGAAGCTTTTCTTGTCAACATATAAACTGACAGGTTAATTTTAGAAAAATTTCTTTCGTTTCTCCATTCTAGGATTTTATCATCGTTTACTTAATTTTGAATATAAAACGTTATTCTTGATTGTGATTTGTAACTTGTGAAATTCAAAACCTTAAAAAATTAAAATCTAAATGTCAATTGGAAGAAGAACAATATTAAAGAAACAAAAGATCCATGAATTTTGTAGAAAATATAAAATAATTCATTTGGAAATTATTTCACAAAATAAAACAGAAGAAAATGAATATTATTTTACTTTTTAAGTCAGGTTGTGTTTAGAAGGTAAAGTTACATTGCCGTGTATGAATTTTTTATCACACTAGATAGATGTATTTACATTCGGATGAATATTTGTTGAACGCTACATTCTGCGAATAGTTAGCCAATTTTTAAATAGCTTCGATAATCGTTAGCGAAAATGTTCTCCTGAGCATTCACTAAATACTAATATTCAAATTTTAACGAGCGACTTAATATCGATGTTTCGTTGCTTAACCGAGTGAGAAACGAAATATTGAAAGAGTTGGAAGCAACTAAACAGGATGGACAACTGAAACTACAAATATTGGTTTTCCTTGTACGTATTCCTTCGTATGTACTTGTACTATGATTTGAAATGTTGAAATATACGAAAAAATGATGCGATATAAAAAATTAAATTTTACAAAATTAACTGTACACGTACCGATTTCCAATACGAATACGAGGAAATTACATTTGGATATTACATTTGGTTGGTTCTATATCTGGATCTTTTAGGTAATAGAATCCGCTATAACTCCAAACATAATCTCTTTGTACGTGCAGGTAATGTATACTTTCGTTAATTTCACAAACAATAATTGTCTTTCGTTCTGTATAACCGTGACTGTTGTAGTTGATACTGACCGACTTGTTTATCCATTTCATTATAAGAATTACGATAGAATATTAAAGCTATGAAAACACATATTGTTAACGTGTTAGAAAATTCTCAATTCAGATGGATGAATTAACTGTAAAAGACGTATTAACTAAATGATAGAATTTCATTTAGTTTTGTTATTAACGTGTTAGAAAATTCTCAATTCAGATGGATGAATTAATTGTAAAAGACGTATTAACTAAATGATAAAATTTCATTTAGTTTTGTTTTATACAGGTTTATTAAGCGTTGGAGTGTCTTGCATTTTTATTCCATTATTTATGTATTATCTTCTTTATTGTTGGTCTCAGAATTGGCGAAAAGAGACTCAAGTCCGTGTTACAAGACAAAATGCGATATTATTCACCTCCATTGAGAATGCAGAAGAACAGTAAATTTTCTTTGAAGTGTCTGCATCGGTTGGAAGACTCAATGTTTGTGAAAATTTTCTGTTTGCACGGTTTTCATATTCCTATCAAAGATAATTAACGCTCGGAAACGTTTGAAATTGTTCTCCATTTGCAAACATTTTCCGGGTTTCATAGTGTAATGGATGGAATTACACAAAATTAATAATCGTTTTTAAATTGAAGTGATTTTTATTTCGTGATCCTATATTTTCACTGTAAATACTCAGAAGCTCATTCTCAGCAGACTGTTAGTTTGTCATTTATAATTTATTGAAAAAAAGTTAGCATTATTCCTTTTAATAATATTAAAATTAACAATTTCCAAAATGTTGGAAAATCTTTCAAAATATGTTTAAATATCGCTGAAGGTTACAATATATTCAAGTTTCGGTCAAATTCGAAATGTTACTCTAAAAAATGTCCGATTTGGTGTGGAATATCTTTAAAGCGGTGTTTCATAACATTTTTTGGAATACGTCTTATTTTATCACCTCAAAGATTTTAATGTTCCCTCTCTAGCATAATAGTAAAACCTCATTCGATTAAATATCAAAAAGGGAACAGCATTTTCTTGCAAAACTAGTTGAATTTGGGTATTTCGCTTCTATCTTGTCATTGTTCCTGTTATGTTGCATAAAATTTGAATAGACTTATTATTTTGCATTTCGGAGTGTACTTTTTGGTACTGCATGACCATACCCGTTAAGTCAGTTAAGTCTATTAGCATCGGCTGCGTTATCTTAAACGGAAAATTCATTTTTTTAAATCAGAAAATCTGTAGTGAGTTTAAATTACAAGTTATTTTGCTCAGATAATTCTCAATAACAAGTACATCAACATCAGTCTTTTTAAGTCAATAAAATTGATCAAATTTTTTGGTTGTAACATTCTTTTCATATAATTGCAGAAATGTAACAAAGCCAAATATATATTTTATGCCTCCTTGAAGTTGCTTATTTAGCATATTCAACTTTTCGTCAATTTTTTGTAAGAATTTCATTTCAGGTTTGTCATTTAAATACTTACTAATAATATCAAAAAGTTGCATGAATTTTCTCAAGCAATTTCTCTGTGACAGCCACGGGTAAAGTGGTAATTACATAATCATCACTTTTATACTTAGAAAATTGTGTGAAGAGACGCTTACATTTAGGATTAAGCGTGATGATATTAATACATTTTAGAACCAAATTTTCGTTTAGGGAAGCTGAATGTTCTTTGGAAATTAAATTTTTCTATGAATAACACAATACACAAGCGATATTTCAGCATTGACATCCTTCGTTAGTTTTAAACAATCACTTTTTTGCCCGTTATAACTCACTTTTGAGTTTATCGTATATATCAATGGCAGTAGTAGTGGTTTTCAATGATTCATAAAACAACATTTTTTCAGTAAATTCATCATTGTCAATATATCTCATGCAGACACTGTCTTTTACAATTAATTCATCCATCTGAATTGAGAATTTTCTAACACTATAACAATATGTTTTCATATCTTTAACCTTCTCATCAATTCTTTTCCTACCTATATTATTGTTCAATGTTATTCCTTTGATATCTTTGTTACCTTTCTCCAGAACTGTTTTGAGAAAAAGTTGATAATGTCAGCCTAATTAAATGCTTCCCTGTAATATTATTTCTTCTTGATTTAGTTATGAGCAAAGAAATTTCACAACTAACATCAAGAATACAATTTTAGATAGCTAATCGTACAGAGAACAATGAATTTATTGTCGATTCCTTCTGAAATTTCTTTTTTACAGACTCAAATTTGTTTAAATTATAGTTTGCATAAGCTCTATGTTTCACTTTCGAATATACTTGAAGACGACCTTTTTCCATTAAAATGTTAATCAAACAGTGTTTACACAAAGGACAGAATGGTGACCGTTCATTTTGAAGTGTGGTTATGAAAATGAACTTCAAACATTCAGCTAAATACCGACGAACTTTTATCTTCCTCGTATTGCTTATTTTATGCATGTAATTAGCAATTGAAAGGAAAGAAAGTCTTACTTCTCAATCACTTCTCTCTTGCCTTATTGTTTTGGTCTATTCGAGGCTCTTACATGAAAGAGGTTTTTCCACCTTGAGGTGGAGATATCAACATTTAGCTTCGACCATCCAGCTTAACAAAGGTATCTCAGAATGCAGTTTCGTTGTATCTCCTCGAACGAAGATCTTAAAATACTTCATGTCAGAAATTTTTAGCCGCTTGCACTCGTGATATTGTGACTTCTAACGCGTAACCCTATAATCGTAAAAAAGTAACATTTTAAAAGTCTATCATCACAGACAGAGAAAAACAATCGTCGAAATACGAGAGATTATGTTTATGTTTTCAATTGTCGAACGAACTTAATACAATTGCGATGAAGTGTTCATTTTATATCAATTAACAGTAGCACAATTATTAGGTAATTGGAAAACTAGCAACACATACAAGTTTTATATAAAAAAGGCCTAGCAGCCTATAAAAGAATCGTGATTTTTTGTCTATATCGATAAAGGTGAAGAATGCAATAATATTTTTGAATTGCCTCCAGAATATCCAAAATTTCCTTTCTGTGGGGTATATACTTCACATTGGGAATCACTGCTCTAAAGAGATTAGATGTCGAGCTACAAATGAAGGGATTGTAACTTAGAGTTCGAATGTCGACATAGGAAATGAATTCGTACTCCATAAACTGTGTTTCAGGGTGTTTGAAAGTAGAAAAGGGGCTGAAAGGATAAGACAAGCTTTAGGAAGTATACAGAACACGAAGGCTAGCATAATACACGATTTATCGAGTAGGTTGGATATATTACATTGGATACATGGCTCTATGATCATGTTTCGCACGTTAACGTTTTAAGTAAATATACATAATGTTCTTACGAAAAATATCATTCCTAAAAATGCAATGTATATAAACGTATATAATAAGGAATCATAGAGAAAACTGTTGGAGTGAGTTTTGCGTTTTCCTTCCGAAACAATTAGAATATACTTTCTGCATCAATTCGAATTGTGCACTTCGAGAACTTCTCCCAGGAAGAATTTCCTTGCTCGAAGAAAGTGTGAAGGTATGTTGGCATCATTGTCTTTTATGAATGTTTTAAAAGCAGATAATCCAATGCTATTTGCCTTTCGAAACGTTTATAGCTGGGTCTCACTTACCCCAGAGCCATTGGGGAGCTAAGTATCGTGCCAGCAAAGCTTATTTTCGTGACAGAAAGGAGCCAATTTCCGTTTTTGTCTAATAGATATATACTTAACACATATATCTCTATTGTTAAATATCTACCAAACAATTGAATATGTATAATATAATATCTTTTAATTTTCTAAAATAAAATAATTTCAATCTAAAAAAAAATAATTTCTTTAAAAAATATATAAAGAAAAGTACACTTTACCGTTTCGATAAATAGAAAGCTATTAATCATGCGACACTGACCAGATTCATCGAGCCAAGAAGACAACAGGTAATAGTTCATCGGTGGGCAATGTATGAAAATTGGTCAATTTAGAAGGACTTCAAATATCTAGTTATTGGCTTTGGAAATTTAAAAAGATGCATAAATTTAAAAAGATAAATAACAGTTTCGAGAAAAACCATTAAATTAATTACCGGCCATTATAATAATCATCTAATCGATATAGATGTCGTAGTTCACACTTTTGTATAAAACGTAAGACAGTATTTTCAAAGATATGGGTAAATCAACATTTTTAATATCGATCAAAGTGGTTTCTAGTTGGAAATACACTCTGACAGAATCTTATCTTATAAAGGCAAAAAGGCTATATATGCTATTGTTCAATCTTCATTTGCCATTACTCACAGTTATACCATGCAATTCACTGTAATGGAACTTTAATTTCAGAACCTTAATTCGAGATAAAAACACCATAAGGCTGTTACTTGTGTTCCAATTGGGGGTCTTTCGACTGAGAGTCAGTTTAACGCAACTTGGGTCATAAAGGTCTCTAATGGCCACTATAGAAGTGCCTTGACCGAGTCTCGTAAATATTTGTGATACTTGTTCCAGCTATCGAAGGGATAATAGACGACTTTTTAATATTTTTAATATCGTCGAAGTGGGAAAACACACGCATTGGAAAAAAATTTCTGTCTAAAAATTTATATTATATGGAAAGAAACAAAAAGTTTCAAAAACTTGTATCACCTATTTTTGTCCGTACTTTACACATATAAAGTTGCAAGAAAATTGATCACATTTTAACAAGAAAAGTGGTAAAAAGAAGTAGTTTGTTTAACGTATTTGTCAAACAAATTATTTCTCGTTACAAATTTTTTTATTTTGAAAATATTAAATTTGAAAAGAAAAAGAATTTCCAGGCACATTACGTCCCGAGATATTTCTAAAAAATATGTTTTCGAATCATAATTTTAAAAGCTGTGCCTCTCTCCCCCTTACCATGGATGATGTCTGATAAAAGAAATACGTGTCGAATATATTTTTGAGAACTATTTGCATCGCAAACCTCATTGAAATTGGCATCTACCACTTGGACATGTTCCCTTGTTAATGTCGATTATAGTCGGCACTCGTGTGAAGATCTGTGGGTCCTAATGCTGACAATGAGTATAGTTGACATTCAAGTGAAGTTCTATGGATCTTTGCCTCGACTACAGTCGGCGCTCATGTAACGAGCAGTCGATTCTAGCACCTCACGGTAGACTTGCTTGTACAAGGAAAACACATTCGTGCACTCTTACACCGGAACGAAAGGATTAATTACTCGTTAGTTCACATTGCATAATAGTTATTCATCGCGTAGAATTTTACGATATTATAATATCGTAATATTGAAACTTCACACGTTTCAAAAAAATGCCCCTTTGACGAGTCACGAATAATACTTAATTATTCATAGTAAACTTATGTTACACGAATCTCGATCTTTTCGTTCATTACCTTTCGTAATGCGTTCGATAACATGGTTTAATTAAGTAGCAATTTGGCGTACGCTGTATAACATCTGATGCATACCGTTTATAAGAGAGCGAGAGCCATTCGTTTAAGCTTGATTACAGTTCTGGCACGCAGCAGTCTCGTTTAGCATTCCATAAATTATGTATTCATTCGCACTGAAATTTCTATTGTATTTCGTTTCACCTTAGGCGAAGATATTGTGTCGCAAATAAAAAATGTAGCCATACACGGACGGGAATTTGAAAGACTTCTCTTGTAGCAAGTGAACATTTTCTTCGCTTCTGTCAAGTCTACGATTGCACGAGAATTCTAAGCAGTGTTATTTATTAGCTGACGTACCGTTTGGTCTCGCAATATGTACACACTTTAGCTCTTTCCTAAAACACAACTACTAAACTGAAAATGATAATAAAACTATCCAAAGAGCGTTGTCGATTCGAAAATCCGATTTGGAGGAACAAACGTTAAGAATAAACGATGAATTTATCCACAAGACAGAATCCTGCTCGAAGTACCGAAGTGTTCCTTTTGTTTAATAAAATGCTCTAATCGTGTCGGTATATTTGAAACGATTTTAACTAATTGTAAGTAATTTTAAGGAAGACGTTCCCAATCTTCTGTTAGACGTCCACGTTTTCTTCATAGTGAGAAAATGTTGCGCAATATTACGTGTCGGGATATTTTCCAGACATCGATATTGGGTCTAATTTCGTTTACAATTTGTTATGTGGAAAATAATAAAAAATAAAATAATTCATTTTAACAACTAAACTATAATATGTGCTTAAAGCTTGGCCGTCACGGGTTAAAAAGTTCAACAACTACATTTCAAGTACATATATCGAGCAATAATTACACGGTACTATGATTTTCGAATATTGAAACGAATAACTGTAAGTAAGAAGAGAAAGTCTCTATATTCTCTTAAATATTGTATCCCATTGTAGTGTTCTTCATCGTGCAATAATTTATCGTCGAAGGTATAATAAGTATGCACAAGAGTATACATACATTCGTTGGTTACACAATTATCAGAATTTTTTATAACGACACTATACGATCGGTTAAAGACAATATTATCGCGTATAAAAAGAATTTTGATTCTTTTACTTATCGCAATAATTCGATACTTTCTTACGTCTTCTACAAATGATTCTAAACAGATTGCTGTACGAGTTGTATTTATTAGATCTTTGCTGCCTCGTAACAAGGTTTTTCCTTCACAGACTTATTCTTCGGCCATAAACATCACATTATGTACAGATCCGAGGGTGTCGGAATTAGGTTTATCGGTAAATTTGTACATTGAGACGTTAAACAAAGAGAGAGCCGTGCGTGAAAACCCGGAATCTATTTAAGTTTCGTGGCACTTCTGTGTTCGTTGCTATCAACACGAAATACGCATAAAACAGTTCTATTATAATAAATAATATTATACGATAAATAACTTATAATATAAATAACT
This sequence comes from Ptiloglossa arizonensis, assembly GCF_051014685.1. Taxonomy (NCBI): domain Eukaryota; kingdom Metazoa; phylum Arthropoda; class Insecta; order Hymenoptera; family Colletidae; genus Ptiloglossa; species Ptiloglossa arizonensis. Next base: position 7,565,362 of record NC_135053.1, on the reverse strand, counting down.
TTATATTATACTAAAATAATTGAATAGAAATTTCTATTTATTATTTACCGTTAGAAAGATATACTTTATGTACAAGTGAATTATTGTTTGAGTAATTATTTTAATGAAATATTATTTATTTAAATAATCAAATTAATCATTTTCCCAAATATATTTATTCATTTATATCGAATAATTCATTTCTTGGAAAATATTATAATTAAAAAATTTAAATAATCTATTCTTCCGGACAAAAATTTCATCTTTCTAACAGTAAATAATAAATAGAAATTTCTATTCAATTATTTTAGTATAATATAAAGTTATTTTACATGATTTTTTGTTTTTTCGAACACACACCACCGGCTTTCGAACGAAACAATTTTGTTAATTTGGTGCTGCGTTGCACAACAAATATATGGTGTTTTCTGAATTCTTATACAGAGACTGGGGCGCAACGAAGTGGAGTAAAAAGTTTCCGGTCGATGGAGTATCGAATGGCGGCCCTTGCACGGGGGAAAGCCGAAGTCAAAACTGCAAGTCCGTAACAAAATATCCAATTTATCCTCGTTACCGAGTTACAGCAATTGAAAGTTTATTCCCTGGGGTGCTAGTAGATTGGTCGTCGCTGACACCATCTATTTTCTCTCATTTCTGCTTTCGTCTCGGTCGTCTTCCTCGTTTTTGTTTTAAAGTCATTGCCTATCAGTTACATTTCCATCCGATCTAATGGCAATTTCTCGAAACATAAGTAGACCACTTGGTTTTATTCGAGGTTGAAAATTGTCTTTATTAAATAAGTATCAACTGCGTTCGAACTGTAATCGAGACACATTCGTATGTGACACACAGAAGCAACGAATAATTGAAAAAATGTTTAAATTAAGAATGAGATTAAAATAGATATTCAATGTGATAAATATTGTTAATTATGAATGTATAATATACCAAGAATTATATTGAGAAAGATTTAATCCCTATCATTATTTGAATCCTTTATGTTTGGTATTAATTGTATCCGTAGTTGTATTTGTAATTTTACAGACAATGATATCTACTGTGTACTGTTCAGTGTAGGTAACGTGATGTATGTTTATTAATGATACACGTGTATTGAATTTGAGTAACTCGTACAGGACACTGAAATGATTTTTAATCGTATCGTAATCAAAATAATGACTGACAAAAGAATTTAACTCGCGATAAAAACTTGATTTTTTAAATGCACATTTTTTGGTATTTTTCTGTTTATCTTTCTTTTATCTACAGAAAGTGAATACCTAAAGTATCTAGACGCTTCAACATTCCAAAATAAACTGCATATTAAATTAAAAAGTAATTTCAGGTAGACAATCGTTTCATTCGTGTAACATTTTGTGAAACACGAGGTCTGATATTTACAATAGTAATAGGTTACACATTTAACAGTACTGTTCAATGTAGTACTGTACAGTGTGTTTTATCGAATGACAAAATTTATTCAGCAAAGCCTACTCGATATTATACGATATTGATATCGATCGAGTTTTCATTAGAAATGTATTCGAAAATTAATTACAATACATTTTAAATAATGTGGCATTGAATACCTTTAATACGAGTATGTATATTTCCACCAGTCCCATCATAGTCGACGCATTTGTCTGAACTATGTGTTTGCTAACTACTGAATGAGGTCAGACATCGTACGTTTTACTACTTTCGAAGAGTTTCATTCCCGCAGAAATCATGTTTCTGTATGCATACGATATTGCGCTCTGGAAACTCACTTCGCGCGTTGTATCTGTAGTTATTAAAAATTTCTTGGCCCTTTTGGGAAAAGGAATAGAGATCGCATTCCATGGAAAAATGAGGGAACGCTCGAAAGTTTCAATTATAGTAAATAGTAGTAATATGAGAAATGTTAATTACTTCGCTTTTAAACGTTCACGTTATGTTTGCGTAAATACTCATTGGCAGTACGTTAATGATACGTTAAACGATATTAAACGTTGTAGAAATTAGAATGAAACTCGATAAATTAGCTTCATCGATAAAGCTATTCAGTAAAGAAAACGAGTGTTCTAGGAATGATAAAGAGAGTCGTTAAATTTTATTGGTATTTATTACAAAGTTGCTATTAATTGAGGCAATTGTATTATAAATTGCTAAAGAACTTTTCTTAGACCGAGTTATGTTATTAAATGAGTAAGGTATTTTAGATATTATACAGTCAGTGTATGTATTGTTATCAGTTGAGAAGATTTCGTTAATCGAATCAAAGGTTTTAGAAATCACGATGAGAATTTTCAAGTTGTGATTTTCGTTTAAGGGATCGAGTTCAATGTAATAAAAACGGATACAGCTGACAATGAGGTATCCACTAATTACTTGAAGTGAGCACAAAATTAATTTCATTTTCTAATTTGCTGATGTTGGAATTTAGTGAATTTGCACTTTGTGTTGTGACTTAATTAGATAGATCTACTTACAATGCCTTCTGCGTTAATGGAATTATCGTATTGTGAATTTGTTGCAGCTTTCTAAGAGTTCATTACAAACGAACTTTATTAACAAAGAAATTTTTGTCTGGAAATATAGATTATTAAAATTTTTTAATCATAATATTTTCCAAGAAATGAATTATTCGATATAAATGAATAAATATATTTGGGAAAATGATTAATTTGATTATTTAAATAGATAATATTTTATTAAAATAATTACTCAAACAATAATTCACTTGTACATAAAGTATATCTTTCTAACGGTAAATAATAAATAGAAATTTCTATTCAATTATTTTCTTTTAAATGCTCCTAAGTAGAGATTTATACAGTTGAGCGCATTCAATATCAAATAACAATTTTTCCAAATATAAACATTATTGATCAGTTTTAATTGATCGATTGTAATTTCTTATGTTTACATTTCCCTGTCGATAAAAATTAAGAATTTTTAGTATTGGACAATATTTCCATAAATATTGGAAATACTTTATATAAAGCGAATAGATTACTTTATTCAGGAATCTGAAGTTTTAGCTGAACGATTATTAAGGTAAAGAAATGTTTAGCGTTTTTTTAAGAAAATGTATTCCGTGTATAAATATTATTATTTCTGCGTTTATCGGTAACCTATGATTCAAATAAAATATTGGTCTCCTTTAATTCCTAAGTAATTGAATTAAGTGTGTATTAAATGTATTCTACAAAAGGTGCAAACAATAAATTAAATTTTCTCGAAGTATTGACCAAAAAGAAATTGATCGAAAACTGTTTTACTTTAGTTAATGATGCATATTTCCCACTCCAATAAGTCGATTTCAATCAATAAAACAATATCTGTACAAATTTCAAAAATTGTTTCACAGTTGAAACTATTTTTTAGCACCTCTTCAAAGATCCCTTGTACTAGCAATACGTGTTTATGTGCACTTTAACTTAGTGTTACTTCAACGTCGATGGAGTTATATAGGTACACTGTAGAAATTTCATGGGGATGAAATGAAATAGTAATTACGCAGGCGGTGATAATTTATCGGCAACAGCCGGCCACATTTGCTATTCGTATCAAAGCGTAAACCATGGCTAATTTGGCTACGCTCGATGTGACTACATTACCGGGAATCAGAGCCTGATACAAATTATATCCTGTACACTGTACTAGGATGAAACACGAATGGTACGTTGAACGTACACATCTGACAATTGATAATACTCTGATCGAAGAATATTTATTTCAACCTCCATGAGTGTCAGTGTCTCGTAAGATACGTCGTGACGTAAAAAAAAATTGTTTCCGTGACAAAATCATTTTGTTTCTTTAATTAAATATGTTTGAATACAATGCATAGAAAATGATCAACAAATTTGAGAAAATGATAATTCGATATTTAACAAATGAAAAGTATCTCGAACAAATTCGCTTAGTTATTTTTCAGCAAAAATGTGGTAAATTTTATTCGAATAAAAACTGACGAATAAATATAATGTATATAGATGTTTACTCGATCGAGTAGTTATGCGGATAAATGTTTGATCGTTCAACATGAAATACAATTGCATAACTCGAATTTTAATTTGTATTCGTCCCAGTATAACGGATAAAATGTTGTCTATACTTTATTCGTTATTCGAGATTTTCATCCGGATAAGAATTTTTCCAATCTCGGTTTTTTATTTATGTCAGTAATACGAAGCGATGATGGAACGATTCCAGCAAAAATATTCTCGGTAACGGAGTCACTGTGCTTTATCACGAGACAACATTCTCGGAAGGACCGTTTGGTCAGCAAAGTTCTGTTTATCTAGCGTCGCGTACCATAAAGCGATAGTTTCAGATTCTCGAGTGTGCACTTGACACGGAAACAGTGACGCTTCAACCGTGACGCCGGTGAATTTCTAATATCGCCACGGATTTTGATTTCAGTTCAGTTGCGTAGATTTCTTACAGTTTCTCCGTCTCTTCGATCTCGTAAAAAGGTTTAAATCCCGATTTTTGGTAGATAGATCGTTTTATCGAGTTGTGCGATAATTTCTTGCGAATGGAACAGTGAAAACAGTGAACGTTCGAATCGATCGTGAAAAGTATTCAACGTACTTTTATCAGATACCTGCGTTCTGTTTGCAGGTAATCGTGAAGTGAAAAAGTAAATCGTTTCGAAGGTATCTCGTATTTAAAGCGAAATACATGATATAACTGTCAAACGTATTTGGCGAAGTATCGATTCGTGCGAGAAATAAGATAGTTCGAGTAAATAAAACGAAACGATTGTCTTTCCGTTTCATGATTCCCCTTGTATCGCATCGTTTTGATTTCGTACGACAATTTAATATACGACGTTACGAAAGCAGACGTACAACGTCGTGCACTTTATAAAAGCAATTTCATGCCGAATTTCGAGCAAATAGCAAAGAATATGTAAGTTCGATAGTTGAATTTCTCCTCCCCATGTTCCATCGTGTAAAGTTCAAGGAGAACTAAACTGATGCGCAATAGTTGCGAGCGACACGTTGTCGGACAGCCGGCTTTTTCTGGACGAAAGAAGTCTCGAGAATGGTTTCGAACACGAAGCTAGTCAGTTGGAGGAAAGTAGACGCAAAAACCGTACAAAGGAGAGATAAACAATTCTGTGGAGTGGTATTTGCTCTGTGAGGCAGCAAATCCTGCAAAACGATCTTTCACTGGTAAACTCGATGAATACGGTCTAGTTGTCTTGGCACGGGAGAAAATTTCGTGTCTGTTACACAGAAAAGGAAAGAGGCCTGTTGGCATTCAAATAGTAACATTTAAACACACGACGTTCATTTTGTTAAGCGTTACTCCGAAAAGTATAATAAAACTTCGGGGTGCTTTCACTTTACCTAGAACTTCGATAAATATGCGAGTGAAATTGAAAGCATTAGTGTTCAGCTTGAGAGATCAATTATAGTTAATAGGGAATAAACATATATTGTGTTTACAATAGAACAGGTCTGAAAATTCAAACACGTGTCAAAATTCGTGCAATTAACGAAGTAACCAGCCGTATTAGAAAGCGTACCGTTTACAATATATGTTTATTCCCTATTAACTATAATTGATCTCTCAAGCTGAACACTAATGCTTTTAATTTCACTCGCATATTTATCGAAGTTCCAGGTAAAGTGAAAGCACCCCGAAGTGTTGAAATTAGTTTTTCAAACTTTCTAAAATAAAATTACACTTTTCAAAGAACTGTAATACCTGATCAGTAATTTCAATTTGGTCGTTAATAGTTCATTCGAGTGGTTGATAAGATTATAAACAACTGATTGAACAAAAATATGTGCGGAATACATTGAAAGCTGCGGTACATACAACATGCGTTACAATGCAATAAAAAATTCATATTCGACATATTACGATACATTCTAGTGTACGAAATATGTTTCATAAAATTATTTTAGCAAAATATGGAAAGCAATGGTTAAATAAATCATGCAACGATTACACAAGTAATATATTTAGTAAAATATATTTTTCTTTTTATTTATTTTTTACTTTAAACTTTAAATGTTTCATAACCGTTGAAAGAGCATTAATATTTTATCTTGATCGTGCTCGAGAGTATAAAAAGAAACGAAGTGGAAATTCATAAATTATATAATTGTAACAGACATTAAACAAGACGATGAAGAACAAGAAGAAGAAGAAGAAGAAGAAGAAGAAAATAATTCTCAAATATTCCTACACGTTTCCAGCATTCGCAGCTTTAGAAAGAGCTTGTAGATGCTCTCAAGCGCAAATATAAAGTAATTTCCCTGATACGATGATATTAAGAGCAATATGTCGGTTGGCAGTAGAGATGGACAAAATTGTTATCTGGATAAAAGTGTCGAATAAGGATGAACGAACAACTTTTTATTCATTATTCGTTAAATAGACATTAAAGTTTAAATTATAGAGTAAAATATCTCATAATGAACAAATACAATTTATTCGAATAAAAATACAATCGTATTATATATTAATTAAATATCGTATTATATTATAATCGTATACAATAAATTGCTATATGTTGGCTATATACATTATCCTATATTCGAATAAGATATTTGTTCATCTCTGGTTGGGAGCTTAGAAAAATGAGGAATCGAAGATGCAAATTAGCGAAACTTGATAAATTTTTCTTTGCTCCAATAATGAACTATTCTATAATAAATGATCTTCCTCCGGAGAAAAATTTAATCATCCGTTTATCCGAACTTTACACGCCTGAAATTAATTCAGATAACGAAGTTTCTATTATATTAAGAATATGGTACGATGCGAGTATCTATTATATTTACGATACATTGTTCGCGATAGATTTCTTACGTTTCTCGGATTCGAGAACGATAGAAAGTGTCTCGACATTATGGTTCTGCGATTTAAATTTAAAATATTTCGTTTGAACAGCTGTTCAAGGGGACCGAAAATTGTATCCGATGATTTAAATTTAAAATTGGGCCGTACGGCACGAGTATCGCGAATAAATCTCTTGTATTTTTTTTTTTCCCCCGCGCGGCATGGTTCTCCGCAGTGGAAGATAAACCTAATAATTTGTCGAATTGGAGAAAAAAATTTTATCGTAACAATGGAATCAATGCGCGGTTCTAACAGTCCTGACTAAACGCCGTTTAATCCCGCTGTAGTTATTCGTACAATTGAGTGTCCACGCAGCTCTCTAATTTACATTTTTACTGCCTCGCTTTTAATCACGGATACATGATCCCCCGATGGAAACATTTTCAGACGGGGGAGGGGGACGATGAAAAAATCATTACAAACTCGATGGGTAAACGGTGTTCGTCGAGCCGTTTTCGAGTCCCTCGATTGTCGTTAAAATTCAGCACGGTCTGAACGATTCCCGAGTTTCCACGTTATTTCGATTGTCGCGCAAACGTTTCACAGAGAACGTCATAACGGGACAGTTATCTTTCGACGCGGTTTCGTTTATGCGAAAATTAAGAGAAATGGGGAGTCGATGAAATTTATGTTCACTACGTAGTCTATTATCTTACTGTATCGTAGTATCGTATATTTCCAAATAAATGAGTAGATTCACTGGACTTTAGGTCGAATAATCGAGATTCGATTGGGGCTTAATTTATGTCAGAATCACGATCACGATCCGAGAAAATGTTGTTATCAAATTGTGTTTTTAAGCGGTCGATAATTACACATATTCATTTCGCCACACGTGCTACTGAATTCAAGCGTAGGAAGATTCATGTCGAGTTGGGTAAACGAAAATAACTCGTAAACAAATTTACATTTTTTCCAACATTTCGATTCTCATAGGAGTATTTCATAAAGTTTCGTTTATTGTAATATTTGTTACACAGATGGGAAATAAATAATTGTATATATCATTTAATCGATTACATGTATGCATGTTAGGAAAAAAATTGTTTATACTTTTCACTTTTACAAGTGGACTTAGATATGCATATACCAGGTTGTTCAATAAGTTTTATCGTTTTTTCCATTGTAAAAAAATACTATGACACTTCGCCATTTCTTATCGAACGACAAAATTTATCGAGCAACCTATTACTACTTGTCGTAACTATAATTACGAATTTAAAATATAAAAGCTTTGTGTATAAAATAAAAAGACTTTATATATATATATATAATTTGTGCGACAATGTACGATACTATAGTATAGTAAATCAATAGACTGTGCAGTAAACATAAACTTTATCGACTCCTCGTTTCCGTAACTTTCGCGTAAACGAAACCACATTGAAAGATAACTGCCTCGTTATGATGTTCTTTGCGAAAGGTTTGCACGATTTGTTTATACAGAGCTTTCACGCTATTAAATACTAGTCTATTTTCGATTCTTTTCGAAAACTATTGCGATTAGAAACAAATGAGAGAGGAAAAAGTTTGATGGTTTCTTACGATCAATAGGACAGTGTACATCAATTTTTCATATTTACATTACTTTCCGCGAAATGAAGGTGACCTACAATTTTTTAAACGGAATGCCATATATTTTTTTTAAATATAGAAAATTCATATACACTGTCATATTGATCATAAGAAACTATAAAATTTTTTCTCTCTCATTTGTTTTTGATCACGATAGTTTTCGAAAAAATCGTCGACTAGTAATAGCATGAACACTCTATATACATAAGTCGATATATTTCGATACGTATATCGAGAGAATTCAGTAAAAATTCTTTGTCAAAATTAGGTTCAGTAATTCCAAATTGCAAAAAGGATGATGAAGCGTTCCATTTGGGATTGGGAGATCTTGTTTGTAGTTTGACTCTGTATGTACAGTTCCCTTCAAGTGCCTGGTAATAGTATGCAGAAGGAAAAGGAATTCACCGCCCAGATTTTGCTCGATCGGAATTGAAACCCCTGGATCTTTCGCTTGCCAAGCGAGTGCTTTACCCAATTAAACTATGTATTTAGGTTATTCGTAGAATTTTCTTCCTTAAATTTCATACCTGAGGTATGTAGGTAGTTGGAGCTGGGACTGTTCGACCTAATTTTGTTTTCTACCTTTGCGTATCCGAATAGTTTTGTATTGTAAATTTAAACTGTATATAGTATTTTAACTTTAATTATAAAAATTGAAACCTTACCTACGTTCTCGTACACATTGTAAATTAGAATGTTCGATCTCGCTCAACAGGTTTGACCATCGTCTGGTTTCAAGACGAAAAGATGTTTACATAAACAGTGAAACTGTACATTCTCATAACGGGTGAACATAATTTGCTCGACCTTATTTTTATCGTTATCATTTGTACTAATTAATGAGATTGTTGCCTGATGTAAAATAAATATCGAAAGAATATGGTCAATATTTTAATCACGAACGTGTCAATCAATTTGATTATAGATATTCTTCTGCCAAACAAGAATTTTTGTTATTTTAAAATGTAACGTGGAAGAGTTTTTACAAAAATAAAAAATAAATATCAAATTGCTGAAGATTAAATTATGTATATCGAAGCAAAAGAACATTTTTTCTAAAAGCAAAGATATATTACCATCGTGTAGCAGAAATATTGCACGATACCCATGAGATAAACATTTGAATTAAGATATGTAAATTTAATATACTATACTGATATTATATGTATATTTATTGTATGTTACTATAACTAGACATATTGCACTCTATGATCGAATACGTGTGATTTTATCCGTGTCCACGGATTCAAAGCAATGCATTGAAATTAAAATTATGCAAATACTGCGGTTCCGTTAACATACATGATACGGAGACATCACATTTCAAAAATTTTATCGGACATTTTCGTTCATAGAGAGTACAGATAACGCATATAACGTCATAAAAAGTATGCAAATAATACTGCAACTCTTGCTGCAGTGGTTTTTAACGGGGAGAGTTTTGGGCTCCCTCGCTGACGAAATTTTATTCGACCTACTATTTTTCATGAAATTCCGTTCTCGTCTCGAGTATTTGGTTAAAAGTATTTAAAATACACACAGAATATACGAGTTCCTTCAACGATATATTTTAATAAAAATCTTTCCCCGTAAAATTTATATGTAATTTCTTAAAAAGTTTTAAATATATCCAATTTTTCAGATATCCACATACTCGTTGGATACGCAGATAATACTATTACATTTATCCGATTTTATACTATTTATATAATATTAAATTGTATATTATTTTAACTCAATTGTAGTAAATATTATTATTCACTTTTTTAATTCGATTCTACAGAATGTACACGTTATTAGTTATTAATATTTTATCTGATAATATTTTTAAGTAGGAAGCTATAGGTTTTTTATACATTATAAAAACTGTTATTAAAATGAGTTCAATGGCGTAAGTTATAGCAGCTTTCAAAGTTAGACAAAGTCTGGAAATGAAAGAAACATTTTCAGAAGAATTATATGTGCATCAATATTATCTTGATTAATATGACCAGAAAGTACCAAAATTGTAATCCAAAGAGTTGAAAATTTGTTCTCAAAAATATGTATCGTGTTAAATATAATACATTATGTAGTCATGCCCAATACGGGTAGCAGTAAATATACCCTTAAACAATTTTTAACAAGTATGACCTAAAATAAAGACAGGTGGTTCACTTCGAAGAACTTGTTTAAAGTTTTAAGCAAATGCGTTTAAAGTTTGACAACACTAATTTTCCTTTTTTTTACGTTATCTTGAATTTATGTCACGAGGCTCTTTGGGGATACTGATGTTTACGCGTATGTTTCGGTTTTAAATTATTGTAAACATTGCAGTATGAATGTAACCATTGAAATTGTGAACAAATATTCGTAATTAAATTTTTAAACGATATAAAATGGCAATTTTATGGATAAATAGCAATTTGAATTCTTTTGTTTCGTATTAATTCCCAAGTATTGTGTTGAGGTATTAAACAGATATCCAATTAATTTTTTGTTGATATTAGTAAGCTGTACTTGTTGAGATTATTGTAGTATCGATAAAATCGAAACATCAATTATCACTAATACCTCAACCAGGCAGTGACATAAATAGTTTAGCATCAAAGTTCTGGTTTATTCGAATAAATTTGAAATGAATAGTAAAATTGTCATCTACATAATTATTTAAATATTATTAACAATTTTTACAAATTTTCTTTTTGAAACCTATTCCTTAAATTTGTATAAACTCTAGTCTCCATTGAAGTTGGTATTATTATTGACAATAAATGAAATCATCTTTGTGACAAAATAGTGAGAAAAATTATTTTTTCGAATAATTACTATAATGTTAAAGATGAAATATAATACACTCGAAAATGTACTAAAATAATTAATTTTTTAAATATCAAATTACTTTTACTTACTGATACATTGTTTCGGTCTAATTATTATTGTCACTTTTATTTTTGTTACAGTCATCTCGTCGTCTTACATTTGAATAATTCAGAATGATCAACCATAGAAAATTCATCAGATTTTAACTTTAAAAAGTTAGTACGTTAAATTATGTTTGACGTTTAGACCGAGGGTCAAGGGCTATCGTTACTTCTTTTATTTCCGATGAGTCGTGAATGTAATTAAACAAGTGTAAAATAATTTATTAATTATAAATAATTAATACTTAGACAATAGCTAAATAAAAGTAAATAACGTGACTATAGGACAACTCTATACAACGCTTCACGACTCTCGATTCAACACTGCTTTTCCCTCCAAAAAAGGAAAGACCTTTTCTGCTTTCTCTCACTCCCATCACACACTCTCTTGCACCCTCACTATTGCTCACCAAATTTCGCCAACGTACAGATGGGTCAACCGTTGTCAACCACTTTTTCAAAGGTTGGGCTCCAACCCTTACAGACTCTTGCTTTCTCTTTTATTGCCCTCTTCCGGGCACGAACCTTAAGACTGTGTTCTCTTGAAGCTAGGTTTTCCTAAACCTACACAATCCTAAAATTCCGATACTACACAGGTATCAAACTTTATGTAATTGATAGATATCGATACGATAATTTGATACAAGAGTATAAATTACAAATCTATTCTATCGATCGTATCAAAATACGTCTAAGTTCCATTACTAGTCGCAAGTACACTCTGCTAATTGTCACTTTGGGCTCTACAAAACTCCATAAAGAAACATTTCATCTCTTCGAGCACTATGCTATTTCATAGCTTAAATGTGCACACCAGAGGTTTTCCCGTTTATTAAGAGCAAGTTAAATACTGTACGCGTACAAGCGACAGCGTTTTCCCACGGATTTGACAAAATTACAGATATAACAGGAATACTTTGCGATGCATGTTTTTCTACCTAATCGGTTTTTATTTTTTAGACAAACTTTATACTTCGTACATTAAAGATAAGTATTTCAGTGTCGATGATGTTCCTTTTGAACGAACATTCGCAGAGGGACTTAGAATTACAAGTGCAAACCTCAAATGTGTTCAGTCGCTGGTCCAACTGATTCACAGAAAGTTGCATTTGTCTCGCGATTGCACTGAGTGGTTCGCGGAGATGCTTTTGCAAACGAGGTTATACTGCGTTGGAACCAGAAGTTATGAGATTATTCCCTAGTATCTAATCTGATTCATAATTAAAATGGGCGACTCGCAGTTAGTTCCATCTGAAGGATTATACGTGTGACATTTTGCTTAAAATTGAAGGCAAATTCCAATCACTGAAAATTCAGTATCGTTATGCAGAACTGTGGGAATTTAGAAACAGGTGTTTTTGCGAGGAAGTAACATGACAAATAAGTTAATTTAGCAATTTGAAAGGTATTCACTAGTTTTAGCAGTTAGAAAATTGTATATATTTGGGCATACACCTAATTCTCAATTTATATGGTAGATTGGTTCTGAATAGGTATCGTATGAATGAACGTCATGTTCACTGAGGATAATGTTTATATACAAAATGAGAGAATAAAGTTGGTAACTCTTTAAATTCACTAATTTACGCGTTAATTTACGTTTTGTTTAGAAAGACAATAGATATTGTTTATTTATATTGTCAATATACTCTTTCCGTTTACTTATTATTTAATAGTATAATTTCAATAATGTGAAATCAAAATTTAGTGTAAAAAATAATATAAAAAATAAGGTACATATCAAAACGTTAAAAATAAGTTACAAAAATTATTGTTCATGACTTTAAAGTCTGCGTTTTCCTGCAATTTTATAAATGTTTCGAAAGTTTAATAACCAAATCAGGTATTCTAGAGCACAATCGTACAAATTTGCAAACGTTTATATTTTTCAGAAAATATAGTGCATTAAAAAACGTACTGAATACTTATTCTTCTAATTCCAACTATATAGAAATTGTAATTATGTATTTGTCTTAATAAATATATTTATAAAAAAAAAAATATAATTACTGATTAGGTTGTCATAGATGTTAGGTACGATTTTAAGAAATCTCAATTTTTTCTTATAATGGGCATTTTGAACTAACGAATGGAAACATATCCAACTCTTGGATTGTACTATGGTGAAACAAATTTAAGGAGGTGAAAATTTTACTTCATATTTGTACAAATGGAACAAGAACAGATACGAGATGATAACCAATTTCGAAATAAGGTTACTTGAATGGTTTTTAAGGGTAAATTGCAGATTCACGAGTACAATTCTCAACGGATAAAATGCACTAGAATGCTTCAGGTCTTTAGTCAATAAACTATTTTTAATATAATACTGTTTTGTATAAAAACATTGTTAAAAGTTTCACGGTTTCAATACTTATAATGTAAATTAATATAGACGCGCAACTTTCATATTTTATGTACGAGGTTTATTGATTATTTCTTGATGCGAATATTGAGAGACATTTTGTCAATTCTGCCGATTGTGATAAATTGTTTTTTAAAATGTTGACAGAGTCAACACCAATTCGTTCATCGATTTTAACTAATTTTTCAATACCTTTTATAGAGAAGTAGTCCCCAAACATTATTGTGCTGCCCTCATGTTTAACGATTAATTGAGCATACATAGTATCGAGACTGTCTGTCTATTTACACCATAATCTTTTTTTTTCTCTTGATATTTATAAATTTTGACTCGTTAGACCAAAATGATAGTGGCTTATTTATGTATTGTAAAGCAAATCCTAGACGTTTTACCTGATTATTAATAAAAGGTTTCTTCATGGCTATATAATTTTTAAAATCCCTTTCATTCAACCTTCTTCTTACTATCCTTTGATGTACGTTAATCAGATTTAAATTTTCTTTCACGGTTCGTGCTGATATTATCATTTTGTTATACGGTAAATTATGTACCGTACTAATTTTTTTGTATCGGTCATATATTTGTTTAGCACTCATAATTGAAATTTCATATCTATTTGCAATTTTTCTAAATATTAAACTGTTATTTCTATCTCTCATTATTAATTGTTTAATATCCCCAGATTTCCTATTATTCTCCTTTAACTGTATAAATAAAGGCGCAGATGGTTATTAAAATCAATACGAACAGGATGGGACAGGAGATCCTATTTAAATTGACATCATGAAATATTTTATAGACAAAAACACTTTTTAATTAAACAAAAGAAAAGATGAAACACGTTTTTTATGATTTTGAGAGGAAATCTAAATGACATTATTCGTTTTTTAATACGTTTTTAAACTCATTTCGAGATCAACTTGTTTCTTTTTTAGTCATAAATCCGTATTTTTTAATTCGGAAATCTTTCTATGTAAAAATATATATAATTTACATCTGAAATATTTTTTTATGAAATTTGTATTTTTTAAGATATTTAGAGAAACATCTACAAAATTGTCATAGTACCATATCAACTTTTTACATAATAAATTCTCAAAATGGTGGCTTTTTGAAGAGAACAAGTTGACTTTGAAATAACTTTGAAAACATCCACGCGTTAGAAAACTAATAATGCTATTTCTGTCTCCTCCCAAAATCATAAACGACATTTTATTCCCCTTCTTTTTAATTAGTTGTCTACGATATATTTCATTGCATCACTATATTCGATAGTAACTTGTGGAGAAATTAGTGTCAAATAAGAAATATAACGTAAAATATTAAAAGTGATACAATTTTGGCAACTCTCCCCTACATGGGTATGCATAGTTTTATTTTTCATTAAGCGCTGACGATTAACTTTTTTTTATAGTGCTCTTATAAGTTTCTTAAATCAACGATCCATGGTTGTGAGTGATATTGTTATGTCAGTGGCGGTGAAGTTCAATACGTTTTAAAAATTACAATAGTACAATAGTAGAGATTGCACGCTTGCTTTCCTAACAAAGAGTAAATGTGATCATTAAATATCTCACCTCTATCCAGAGGCTATTTCTGCATCTTGTAACATTTATCAAACAGATTTGTCTCTGGCTGTTATAGACTGACATACATTGTATCGATCACTTGAAAATGACACGATTATTATTTCATAACGAGAAACTGAATTAAATGTTTTCTTTACTAAATTTATATGTTGAATGTTTGAAACAATATTTAAAAGTATTTTCTTTTTCGTATTATATACGAGATTTTCGGCGCCCGAAACTTTAACGGGTGATTCTAGAACAAGACGAGACGGTGAAAATAAGACAAGAATTAAGATCGTCGAAATTGCGTTTGAGGCTTTGTGTCAGAGTTATTAATTATTGAAAATGTACATGAAAGACGTTAGGAACGAGGGATTTATACCGCCGCCGGCGTGGCGCAAGGTTCAGCTGACTCACGATCAGGGCAGTGTGGTAGCTACTTAGAAGGACTCACTTACTCGGAATCGACGAAATAATTTACGATATCGAGCTATAGTTACTTCCAAGATTTTATAGAAGCTTTAAATAACATGTTGATTTTCGTATTTCTCTTTTAACTCGTTTAAAGTCTTATCCGTGAATCATTGCGTCGTTTATCGGAGAGCATCGAAATTACAATCGCAATTTTCATAACTCGAACAGTTTCTTTTTGTTACGATATTCCCGTAACTGTTTCGTCCTTCTAAAGCGTAATATATTATAGAGAATCGTTCAAGGAATAAAGAGATTTTTCATCATACCGCGATGAATCGCCTTAGATTCGTGTGGCGCAATAAGACGTTGATAGTTGTCAGATCGCTCTGTACAGTTTGCAATGTAAATTTTCGTTTAACGGTTTCTTTGAGTGTCGCGCCAAGCGAAGGATGTTAATTATGTAAAAGGCGGCGCCATTAAACTTTCCCAAGTTTCATACGATATAAGAACAATTTGAAGTAACGCTCACCCTATTTCTTAAAAAGTAAGTCAAGCACAAGTTTCCAAGTATTAATTATCAAGATAAGAGTAATTATCTTGTACCATGAATTACCACAAAGACGTTTGTGAGGATCCGACGAAGCCGTCAGGTAATACTGTCGATTGAAAGGGGTTCACAGGAGAGAAAGGTACGAAAGGTCTCATTAAAATATTTCAAAAGACGGTACCCACATTTTGGCCGTGCACGCGAGAGTAATCGTTCTTTTAAATTTTAGCAGTCCAGACTTAGCCTGACCCAGATACACCGCATGGAAGTTGTAGCTCTGTGATCTTGCTCGGAGCAGGCTAAAGATAAAAGCACTGAAGACTCTTTTCTTCTTAATACTCAAGAATTTTCCTCAGATCTGGTATTCATTTTAATGATCGTTGATAACGTCTGAAGATTGCGTTTCTGTCCTTGCTCTTGTGCAGATGCCGCCTTTATAATCCTTTCAAGTAACTACAGTAATTATGCACAGCCATCAAAGTTGGTCGTTGGAATCGGGTCGAGTTTATTTGAAATCGATAGCAAAAAGACGATAATTCTAGTAAATATTGACCGTCGATTTCCAATTACATTAAATTATTTCATGAACGTAGAAAACGTGTCGAACATATTAATAAGCCGATACTGTTATTCCATGTAGGGTATAACACGTGTGAATACATTTTCCAAAGAGAGGTTTAAACTTTCGTTTCGATTAAACAAAACGCAGCATCGGACATTGCAAATTTTATTCAGAGCCCTAATTTACACCAATAATATAATTTCAAAATATTAAATTTAACAAAGAGGTTGTTAATGAAATAAATTATTACTGCTTGCATTCACAGTACCGTAATTGTATACATTGGTGTAGCAGAGTCGCGAAATTTTTTCCACCATTTTTGAAAATATCCATTAGTTCTTCGTAGCGAAACTATAAACCTTTTCGTATCATAAACAGAAGAATTTCCGAGAACGGCTATGGTTTTAAATATGGAACCCGTATACGTTCTTCTCGTTAAATACTTGAGCATGATAATACATATATCTATGTGCACGCTCCATGAGCTTGAGTGTGACGTAATCGTCACTTGAGTGTCACGTCCCTTTACGGAAGAGTTCACCAGCAAACGTTGAACGAAACGCCACTTTCATTTTGTATCACTTAGCACTAAGGAAACGAAATACCTCGAATTTAGCTCAATTTAAGCACGTAACTCAACGTGTACTATTGCACTGTAATTTCTTCGTCGTTCAGGAGAACTAAAAGCTGTTGAACAAATGAATAATAATAATAATGCATCTATATTGTACCACTTTATTTGTATACAAAAAAAAAAATGGGATATTGATTGGCTAAAGGGGTAGTATATGTGTAGGAATAAAAATAAGTATATATCATGGTAAAAAGGCAAGGTGTACCTAGCTTGTTGGTAACTTATTCTCGGAGACTGTATCTCACTCTTGGTACATTCGATTTGTTTTTCTTCACGGACGTCACACACGAGGCTGGACCTTAGCTGAAGATAAAATCACACTACTTACCCCGGTTTCAAGTGATCTGATTATCCCGTTTTTGTCACTTGAAAGTGACAAAAAAAAAACATACAGTATAATCCCTGTTTGTTTTCTAAATTCGATTAATGGGCAGTGAAATGAAAACAGAAAGAAGGTAACTTACCGATACAATGTTTTCCAAAGTGGGGGATGCGATTCTTTGGGGGTGTGTCTTACAATCCAAGGGGGCGCGAAAGAAAATTTTGTACGTACAAAGACGATATTTTAAACCTTTATTTCTATCAATGCGTTAATCGTAGAAAATCAACAACCGTAGAAATATGTTTTTTGCTTGCATAATTTTTAACCTACGATTTATCTCGAGTGCAGAAATTTTATTTTCATTTTTAGAGTGGTAGATCCATTGTGTCCATCATAATTAAGAATACACATCAATTTACCAGAGTGATCGTAATCTCGATAGTAGGAAAAGGTATAATAACAATTGGTAAAAGAAAAAAATGAAAGTGAGAACAATGAACAAAATAGCGATGAAAAGAAATAGACTACTATCCAATTTAACCATAAATAGGAAGAATCATTATGGTTTAGAAGTTTATAAAATTACTCGAAGTGGTGTAACATTAATCGAAGCAAATTCAGACACGAAGCAGCCCAAGGCGAAAGGCAATCCATTATTTTTCATTGCGGTATATCTTTCCAGGTGAAACGAATCCATCAAGTTCTCGTCTGTTACTTGACTATCGATCTAACATAAAAGCAAATGCTCAAGGTATTGTAAGATGAAAAGTATCCGAGGATGGAGACGATTAAGTAAGAGCTAGTCGCCGCGCTCTTTATGCGAGAGCTTTTCTGGTCTAACGCGTCGATATCAAAGGCGGTTATCAATTATAGCCTGTTCACGGACCGTCACTCATTTGTTGATCAATTTGCTTTCGATTAAGCGTTAAGCTGCAATTTGGTCGGAAGTGGTATCCGAATAAAAATGTAAAATAACGATTCTATGTCTGTTATTCTCATGCAAATGCACAGGAAGTGTTCGCTTCGTTGGATTTTCCACGCTCACCGTCCACGTGCCGCGACGCGAAAATCTCTTTTTGTTTCGTTTCGCCAATATATTTTATCGCGTTGAAAAGGGACTCGACGATGGAATAGAGTAAAGCTTTTGTTTCGCGGAGTAGAGACTGAATTGGTGGCCTAAAAAAAAAATTTCTACGCAACGATTCTCGATGATGCCCAATAACTGACAAGAATTGACCGAAGCAAATATCTACTAGATTGTTCGATAGGTTTTGTCGTTTTTTCCATTGTAAAAACATACTATGATACTTCAACTTTGAACAACTGCAAATATACGAACGAGTCGACAGATCTACGTGAAACTTCACGTATGTTCATCGACTTGTAGTACCATCTTTAGAAAAATAAAACGAAGAATCTAATAACCCCATTTCTTATCGAACGACAAAACTTATCGAGAAACTTATTACATATTGCTTTTTCAAGCTAATGACTTGCATGTCATTCTTTCCACAGAATAATTTGACTGGAACTCGATCTTGACAATTTTATTCAGAAGATAGTATACACGTGTGAATTATTTTGTCTTAAATCTTTGTTATTACAGTCATGTTTTATTTCGAGATTTTTTATATTTCGATTTCCATAATATTCAAACGATAAATTTGTATAATCAGAAAAGGGCCGCGAAACAGTGGCCAAAGCGTCGTTGTTAGAACAACGTTGTTGGAAAATCATTTTTTTAATCTAACGGGTTATAGTGCTTAAAAAAAGGGCAAAACAAAGGAATTACTTTTTTCAATTAGGTACAATCTGGAATCTAGTAAGCTTCGATTATATGTAATTTACACATTGCAGAATAAACGCGAGACAGAATACGTTTTTGTATGATACAAAGATTGAACAATTGACAGACACGTTTTGTTTTGATCCAACAAAAACTGGGAGAGAAACGGGTCACAAGCTGATGGCTATATATAATTTAAAGGTGTACGAAAAAAATATAGTTCAAATAAGTATAGTTTATTTAATAAATATAAACGTTTCAACCCTTAATTCGAATTTTCTTCGTTGCATAAAATTGCTTAATTGTAACTTATTTAGATCGAGTAGTAATTCAATTCATAAATATTTGAAGAGCAAATTGCGCGTGACATCGGTGAGTTTTTATCTAAATTCAATGCTTAAAAGATTTAAAAACTTTAGTAACAATCATTTTAGTTTCGTCAATAAAATGAGACAAGTTGGTAAAACAAAGATCAGTAAAGATTTACAATACGATCATGGATGATCTATCTGTATTCCACGAATATACGAATGACTCCAAACATAACGAGAATTATTAAATGACATTATAGATAATTGTGTACAAATAAAATATCAGTGGATGTTCTCTTGAAAAGTTCAGTTTTAGAAAAAATTATGTATTTAATCTGATACTTGATGTAAACGATCTTCAATTTTTATAACGCACAGAATGGAAATTTTAATCTATATAATTAGGAAGTTAAAGATTTAATTTATTGCACCAAGGCTACGTAGTTACGTAAACGAAAATTACAGTAATATTATTTGAATTTTCGAATATACAATATATCTACTTGAAGTTTCAACCAACAAGAATATATCGATTTTATTGACAGTCGTTCTATATGGACGTTCCTTATATCGATCAGTTTCAAATATTACACTTCCTCTATGGATTTATTGAACTCTAAAAGGGACAATTGAAAGTCTTACCGAACTTTTTCAAATTCAAAATGGAATCAATTACTTTTAATCGACCATTACCGTGTATATCTCTTCTAAATACTTGTACGGCATTTGGGAGGTCTGCTTCGCAGTGTGTTCGAAAATAATAACTATAAGTAACGTTAAAAATAATAACAGTGTTGTCAATGATCAATGACATTGAATCGCGCCATTTTTATTTCAAATTTGCGTCATTTTATCCGCACATATAAAAGAAAAGAATTGAAAAAAGCAAGAGAAAGAACACGAATTGTATGGAGCAAAAACGAAATGTGGTTGGTGTCCATGAATAATGCAATACCATTAAGAGTTCACATACGATAGCAAGGGATAAATAGAAAAGTTGTTCGGCGCTGAATTTTTCCAAGCCTGGGAGTGTGTGTTTGTCCTTTTCTTCTTTCTTGCTCAAGTAATATCCTGCCAATGATGCTTCTGGTCCCATGGTGTCGGCGACGTTTTCATTTTCTGTGAATTCACCGTAGTTTTTTCTCTGGTAACAGGTAACTCTATGTATTTATTATAACATTGTGGAAACAATAATACGACGAAATACAACGGACTAATATTTGGTTGAATTCTACCGCAGAGAATGGTGAGGATTGAATCTATAATATTTATCGTTTTAGATGTGTTCACAGAAATCGAGGACTTAATATATATATATAATTATATAATTTAAATATATATAATTTATATATATTTGTGATTATTTTATTAAAAAACTCGTATTCACAACTCGTCTACCCGAAAGTTATTATTCACATTATTATTATTTTCCATATTAATATTATACATCAATTTGAATTTTCATTAAAAAAAAATTAATATTTTACATTTTTTTACGATTTGAAATAAGTGTTCCATTATATCATCTCTCTGAGAGCAATATATCAGTACTTCTAAAAAATCTTAGTTTATTCATATATTAAATATTTTTCTTAGCGTTACATCTCATTTTCTTATAATTAAAGATCTACTTAAGACTCCTGGAGGAAGTCCAGGGACTTCTAGGAAAGTTATTATTTTTGTCTTCTATTTTATTATCGATACAATTTAAAGAAAAGTGTTTCATTGTACTGTATTTTCCCCTAAATACAGTTACGGTCGAATTGAGTGAACAGTCAGTGAAAATAGGTATAAATTAAATTTAGTCAAAGTTGTTCTTGTTCTTTCGTTTTTCTAATGGTACTTTCGAGTCCAATGTATTTCATAAGTTTTCTATTGGATTCAAGTTCAGACTTTGTGCGGGCGATTCCAACAATTTAATATTCGAATCCTCGACAAATTTCTTTGTTTTTCTTAGCAGTGTGCTTCGAGTCGTTGTCCTTCTGCAAAGTAAATTGTTCTTCGAGACCCATTTTTCGAACTGCTGTTTCTAAATTTTCATTTACTATTCATCCAATGAAATTAGTACTCACCCCTTTCTAATCATTCATCATAATTGCTTTGCTCTTCTACCTTGAATGCACGATATCTTCTATCAAGTTCCAAAGTTTTTTTAATGCTAGGTTCTTGCTTATTTCGTTTGATCACTTCGATTTCAAAATTTGTATTTCTACTTCATGTTTAATCATTTCAAACATCTCGAATACTTATGATAAAAAGCTAGAGGAAAATATGTTAACCCTTTTGTACCGATAATAGATAAAGCTTGTGCAAAACAATTTTTTTCAATATTGTATTTTAAACTCAATAGTAACATTATCCTGGAATATTTTTCAAAATGCTTGAACTGCAATTCAAAATTATTCCCGATATAAAAATAAATAGCCCATCGATATTAAATCAAATTGTTCTTGGAAATGCGATAATTATCTAATCGAGTAATTGTAGATCGTAAAAGAAATTATAAATCTTACTTTATTTATATCTGTATTCGGTAAATGTTTCTTGACGAATATACAGTTTAACACGTGATCCACATCTACTAATTTCACTTAGACATTTACGAGACCTGACAACAAATTATAATTAAATGTATAATGTCATATTCGTAATACGATGTACATGGAATTGTTAAGCTTAAGAAGAAAATATTTTTGAAGAATTTTCGATAACCAAGTAGATATTGAAAATTAGTAGATTGGTAGAAATTCCTGAAAGATACATAATGCAGGTATTACAAAGTATTCTGTAATTTGCGGGACCCATTCAAAAAAAAATGTTGAATCTCGCGGAGAGGAAGACGTGGAGGAGAAGCGATCCCGTCGGTTAAGTCAACATTAGCAAAGAAAACAATATAGAGCAAGAGATGCACCTGCTACGAAGAAGGCCCGAGGAAGTCAAGGGCCCGAGCGAGGCGAGAACTTGGAAGCTTCAGGCAGACACTGAGAAATCAGCTAGAGAAGTAGAATGAGCACGCGAAGGAGCAACAGAAGCAGACCTCCTGTTTCTTCAGCTCCTCCTGAAGAAACAGGGAGAGGCTCTCCTGGACACGACAAATAAGCTGATCGTGTGCGAGACCGAGTTACGCGGTGTTCAAAAGGAGCGGAGCAAACGAAGGAGCAGCAGAAACAGACCTAGGAGGAGCTGAAGAAACAGGGAGAGGCTCTCCTGGACACGACGAGCAAGCTGAGCGTGTACGAGGAACAAGATGTTAGCAGTGTCGGGACTAAAGTGTACGAGAATCGGGAAATATCGTCAATGGTAGGAAAATGTACTACCATGCGACCATTGTTCACGATACCGGTAAAATTGCCTACCTCTTGCTCGATGATGGTTCCATCTTCCCACGAACACATTTCAATGCGGGAAAACCGGTCGATGGTGAAATCGTGGTTCAGATCGATGTGGTGGAGTTGCTCACAGATCCTTCCTGTTATACTCAAATTGTAGTACTTGCATCTTCCCACGAAAACATTTCGGTGCGAAAAAATCGGTTAACTATCCTGACTCTCAAGCTCAAGATACTTCCTACGCGCTCAAATTGTAGTACTCGCGTCTTTCCGCGAATATCATGTGGGTGATATTGTGGCGAACGAACGCACTCAACGTGGACCGAGTTTAAAATTACTGAATAAATTTTACGGCTGTATGATGTACAGCTAAATTTGCATAGCGATCGATACGTATTTGAGAAAATAGGCAATCTTGAGGCCTATCACGTCAACTGCGATAGATTGTACGAAACCGGGTTTGTGATCCCTCGGAAAATAAAATACAGGCAGTGACGATGTATGTGTGAATGACACCTGAGGACAGATGTCGAGCGTGGTCCAGAGAAAATGTGAAATGTTTGAGATTGACGAGCGAGTGAAGCGTTTCCGAAGCGTGAAAAAAAAAGCTTTTGAACGA
This sequence comes from Ptiloglossa arizonensis, assembly GCF_051014685.1. NCBI lineage: Eukaryota > Metazoa > Arthropoda > Insecta > Hymenoptera > Colletidae > Ptiloglossa > Ptiloglossa arizonensis. Next base: position 7,541,596 of record NC_135053.1, on the reverse strand, counting down.
AACAACGGAGTGTCGAAACTAAAGTATAAAAGACGAACAATTGAGATGGCGTCCGACTGAGGAATTTTGGGTGACCGTGATCAGATGTATCGAGTGAGAAAGGTCAAGAATTAGAACGAAAGGGAATGAATGCGTGTGAGAGGGTGAGAGAGAAACGTGATTGAGACACTATCGATTGAAGATGAGTCGAAGCAAGTCGAGTCGAGTAAAAAGAGAGTTTGCGTAGCCAGCGTCGAGCGAAGTACTGCGCAGCCAGAGTAGTTATAATTTATGCGTGTTGCTGTTATTTTGTTTCTATTACTTTATTTAATATACGTATAACCCAAAACTCTATTCACCTTTTATTTCATACAACGGTATTCCTACGCTCTACTAATTAATTTCTGCGTTGCAATAATGTTTTGATTTTGATTTTCTTGAATTCGTTTCTCAGGAATCGAGAAGGAACAATGAAATCAATGTAATTGATAGTTAATCATTGTAGTCTAACTTTCTGCGTGTCACAAGCTTTTGTGTTTTTTTTTTCTTTCGGTAAATCTCATTTATAGAAAATAATTTCTAAATTGGATTAATCTTACACTTACATCGTGTTCTTTGGACACTGTTGTGTGCATAGTAAAAATGCATTTTTAATTGTGAACGTTTATTGGCTGAAAAATTAGGTTACGATAATGAAAATATAGTGTTCAGGCATTTCTGCTTTCTCATTCTAACGTTGTCGATAGTTTTTTTCTTCTTCATATAATTAACTGTAAGTCCTGGAGAAATCAATATTTTATGTAAAGGGGGTGGCCTTTTATTTTGTATCACTATTCCACGTGCACGTAGATGTACAAAAAGTAATCTTTTATACTTTATTCTTATTTTCGTCCAACAGTGATGGTACTACCTTTGCCTTCTTGTGCACGTATAACTATTATTTCTTTTCTTGGAATGTACTTCTACGCTTCAATTTCTTCAAACTCTTACATCATTGTTTCTTTTCATTGTTCAGTAAAGGTTTTAAGGGTCATTATTCATGCCGCCACTTTTCTCGTTTTTCCCCACGCCTTCTGTTCTTTTAGACATCTTCTTCTAAATCTTTCCTTTTCTTCTAAAGACACTTCCGCTGGCGCAAACAAACAATCACTCTACCCAGAAGAAAACAAATCTTAATCACTCGATTAAGGGTAGGACACAGTACATTGACTCCGTTTTATCTAGTAATAAGTAGTAATTGAATCTCCCTTCTCTAGCAATTGCAATCAAATACTAACGATAAAGTATATAATAAACCTGAAAGTACCCTGAAAGACTGTTCGAACAAGAAATATGTATCAACAATTAAGGCTTACTTAGGAAGGACAAAAATACTCGACAAAATTTAATTAACAGAAAAAGTTAACATACTGATGTCAGTTTAAAAAATATAAAATTTAAATATCATTATATAGAATTTAGAATCTAACTAAGTAAGTTCATGTGACTGTTTTATTTGTTAAATTTATATAAGATTTATATCAAATGTTATAATGTAATCCATAGTGGTAGCTACTAATGGCTTTGATGCTGATGTGACATTAAATGAATATTAAATTTAACTAATACCCACTCGTAGTGGGGTAAAAACAACATGTTATGATTATAGTAGTTTAATGAATTCGATTGTTAATATTAAACAGTGATACGCGCATCATCATTAATGTTGGTTCATAATGTTTTGTAAACAAAATATAAACGTAAACTTGAAAATTGATCTTTTGTAATTAAAATACTCATAAGTATCTGATATAATCAAATGTTTTGATTAATTTGATACTACATCTGTGTTAACCCATTCTAACTTTTTTTTATTTATTTATTACTTAGAGTATTTTACAATTAATTTCTTCAAGGGCATTGTAAGCAAAAGCATTGACGTTCACAATTAATATGGGTATAAACTTAAAAGTTACAGTTGTATATAGTGTATATTGGTATTGGTTTAAGTTATGTAATAAATCTGCTCGCCAGATTTAGTGGACTGAACCTTTTTAATCGAGAAGAATGGATTGGATGGATTAAGTTAGTAGCCAGAGGGTTTCTGTAACACGATAGTTGTTTTATATGGCCTTGACTAAATTGTGATATTTTTTGTTTAACTAGAGGCATTAGATCTCGATGAATTATTTCGTTTGAGACGTACCACGAAGCATTACATGTGTTTTGCAGAGTGACAGATTGGAATTTTTGTAATATTTCAATATTTGAATTGCTGGCTGTATCCCACAGTTGTGTGCCATAAGTCCAGATTGATTTAAGTATAACTTTATATACATGTAATTTATTTTCAAGCTCTAGTTTGGAGCGTCTGCCTATCATTCAGTGTAGTTTTTTTACCCTCAGTTTAAGCTGTTTACATTTAGTTTTTATGTGTCTTTCTCGAGTTAGGATAGTTGCTTATGAGAGGAATTTTCTTTTAGGGTTTCGTAATTTTTTTGGTAGCTTTCTAGAGGGAATAATTGGTAGCTTCAGCAAGTGACAGATTGCTTAAACGATTCATTCTTGTACGAATTCAAGGTGCGATTTAGTTTTCTATTTCCTCTATTTAGGAGTCTTTTGTTTTCAGATGACCTGCAGTTTTGTCATGTTCTTTTCAGCTTTCTTTTTCAATAATTAGTTTGGTGATATAATCTACTTATTTGAATTTCTACTTGGAGCAGACAAAGTACAACAAATAGATGTGAAATTTCATTCCATCACCTTTACCAAGAAATTAAATTTTCATTACTTGCGTAATTTGATACGTACAGGAACAAGTGCAGTAATATTTTACGGTGTTCTTTGAAAAAGATGGAATTTGTACGGAAAATGTAAGCGAACCAGTGTAGTGTGAAGATGTAACACATCTGGTAATATTAGAAGCTTTCGTTGCTACATACGCTCGCATAAACAGAAGCACCGTGAACTTTTGATTAATTGAACGACGATATAATCGTATTTTTACATTCTATGCATTATGTACGAAGTTTTATTTATATATATGTATCGCTGTCTTGTGTAATTAGACGAATATCATATTAGCTTCATTTTTTCAATACCGTTTATCACTTAGGTTTATATAATATAATGAAATATCTCGTACATATTGGACTAATTAAAACAAAAGAATGGAACACGATTTTGAAAGGGGATTAAAATAGTATTATTGGTTTTTTAATACGTGTGCATTTTCAAGATCATTTCGAAATCAACATGTTTTTTCCAACATAAACATATATCTTTTTATTTGAGAATCCTACTCGACGTAAAAATAAACACAAGTTTTGTTTGGAAAATTTTTATCTGAAACAATTACAAAGATGTATTACATTTATTATGAGTACATATTGTACATTAATACATTACATAGTTATTTTCAAGGGCAGCCTAACCAATTTTTATGACCTTGAAATGTATTGCGCTGGATCTTCGTGAGTAGCAAGAATTGTTGCATACATTGGCAGACTTATTTGGAAATTGATAAGGGTATTTACGGTATAGAAAATGCATAAGATTAGTTCTAGTACACTTCTTTGTGAAACTCCTGTTTGTATCACAAAAATTTCAGGTGGTACATATTACATCTTAACTGACAAGATTCTATCAGTTAATTAGTTAAGTATTATTAAGTATTATTTAAACGGGTAGTATTTAAGTACTTAGCAGAGAAATTTTTTGTCAATTTGTATAACAATCCTTCGTGCCATACCTTATTAAAGGCTTCTTCAACATCAAAGAATACCGTAGTGCAACACTTATCGTTCTGAAGGCTCATGGAGTATTATTAATTACTCTGTGCACTTGCTCTGTTGTTGCGTGTTTTTTAGGGAAGTGAAATTGAAGGTTTGGTATCAATATTTCTTCTGCTGTAATAGTTATCAGTCTTCGTTGAATAATTTCTTCTAAAACCTTTGATAAGATCAGAAGGAGAGAAATAGGTCTGTTGGATATGATTTGTTGCAGGTTTGTTCCTGGTTTTGGCATATCTATAACATGTACTATTTTCTATTGTATAGGAAAGTGTTTTTATGTTAGGATTTCATTGAATAAGATAGTCAGAAAACTCAAAGCTTTAGAAGGGAATTACTTAAGAATTTTCCTGTTCATAAAGTCGTGCTGTTATTTTTATTTTGCATATCTGAGATAATTTCTTTAACTTCCTTGGTAATAGCTCTGCTAAGTTCGTTTTTATTGTGTACAACCGGATCCTGAAAGTTTCGTATTTATGGCGGTAGATCTTGTTCTCCGAACTTCAGTGAATAGAATATACTGAACAAATGTTCAGCAACTATGTAAACTTTCTCTTCAGTGCTTGTAGCCCTGTAGGCAACTCCCGTTGTCTTTTTTAATTACGGAAGTACTAATTGTTGTCACTTCAACTTTTTGGTAGTTTAATTTTGGTAAAAATTAATAATATACTAGTCAAACTTGTCATTGTGATGGTCTTTTATTATTTTTTTTAATTTACTAATTGAGTCATTCAAAGTCGTTTTTACTTCTAGATGTTTTTTAATTTAGCCATTTTCCTTTGAATTTTAGGTTAGGTTAGGTTAGCTTTGATTTGTTCTGATAAATAATCGAGGTTATAGCAATATTCTTGCTTGTTGTTATTGCGATTTTTTATTGGGATTAAAAAACCAGCTACTTTTTAAATAGATTCGTTGAAGAAATTTACAGCTGCTTCTAGTTTTTTTGAAGTTTTTCAGGAAATACTGCAATTAATATTTTCCTCTAACATTTTCCTAAACAAGTCCCAGTCGATCCAGTTATTGCATAATTTAGAAGGTTTTTATATTTTAATTAGTTTTTGCGAGAGTCATAACAATTGGCGAGTGATCAAAACTTAAGTCTAAACATGATTTTACTGTTAATCGACTATAATTAATTCCTTTGTTCCTTAAAAAACTGAGAACGTCAGGGGTTTTGTCGATGGTAGTATCCATTGAAGACCGTTTACGCTTCTTAATGGCATGCGATTTCCAATCGTCGTTGTTCGCTTCGTTTTCACTATTCTCATTGGATTTTATGTTTATATCCTCATCTAATTGCATAACTTGTACAGAAACACTTAAACGTTTTTTATGTGAGCTATTCCTTCCCCTTGTATTTACGTTAATGTGGTTAATACAATTTCTTTGAATTTTTAATACGATATTTTTATCTCTTTAGCTGACACCTTTACACTTTCGGTCTTTCCAGAAGCAGGTTTTTTGTTTAAGGAAGCATCTTTATGCAGTGCAATTGTTTAGCTACGACTTTTTCTTCAAGAGCTCAGTTCACTGGGTAAACGAATTTAGTCAATCGCCAATTGTCTAATGTGAATGTTATTAGTTTGAGGTGTCGTACAATTCGTAGTACACAGTTCTAGCATTGAATCTGTATTGTTCAGAGATATAATAAATATTTACCGATCTGTATTTCGAAATGGAACAAAGTCAATACAAATTCATTCCAGAGAAAGAAACTAGAGATAAAGCAATAAGATTGAAAAAACGAAGCAAAATAGTGTAAGTTGCAGGATTATAAAATTCATTTTGCTATAAATATTCTGTGCGCTTATATACATAGGATAACATTTCCAGCGCAAACTGAGAAAGGGAAACACAGAACCTGGATCAAATACAAGGTACCCGGCGTTTCGATTAATTCTCTGGAAGTAGCATGATTTGAATAAACGTGGCCGCGCTTAACACAGATTGCATAATGTCTTAACTTTATACGATGATCTAGTTATCGTCGCTTATAAACACAGGTATTCAAGCAACAAACGTATTCTAACATTATATTGGAATCCACGCCTTCGGTAATTATTTAAATGAATTTTTTGAGATAAACACGATACTCATAACCTGTTATCATTATGGCCAATAAAGACCTAAATAAGTATAATAACCAACTTTTTCAATATGGTGTTAGTAAAATATTATTCGAGCAAAAGTATGAGATAATAATATCTATGACATAACTAATATAACAGCTAATATAATCTATACCAATAACAATCAAATTTATATAGTAGTTCCTTATATTAATATTTTATTAATCAGATTTAAAGATCTTTGGGTTAAGTTACAGACGAACAGTATTATTGAAATTTAGGCTTATTTATATATTAAATTGAATAAATACACTAAAGAAAGGTAACTTGTTTTAGACTGAATTTGACCATATAATTTATCAAATTAATTGCAATAACTGTTGAAATTTATATACAGAACATTCAAAACCAAAACTAAAACTAAGATTGTACGGTCAAAAAATATTTTATTTAATGTATCTGAAAGAATAATGACCGAAATTGGCCAATTTTGGACCAATCGATCGATACGCGAACTCGTTAAAACTTTGACGAGAAATGATTCTTCGTTTCGAAACTAGACAACGTTCTTTAAGAAAAATCATTTTCTGTTTATCACCAGCCTAATTCAAACATATACATTTCTTTCACGGCAAGGAAATAAAATGAAATGAATACTATCTCACGATAACGAACATTTTAGTCTAGGATCTTACGAATTTTAACACAATATACTCGGTCATTATCATGTTGATAATTCTACAATGCAAACAATAATTTTTAATAATTATTATTTTAACAAAATATTAGCATTTTTCAAGAATATCTCCATCAAACAATTGCGACTATTGCGAATAAAAGAATGGTGAGGGTTTGTCGGATGTTGTTATATAACTATCATTATGATAGTAATATATATAACAACACTTAAATATTTGGGTGTATAATAATGAGATTTTAAAGTTTACTCTTGATTTTTATAACTTTCCCATCGTCTCCCGGATAAATAATTATGAATTTCGGATTCCTTAAGACCTGTACAAACGTATTTTACAAAAGCTTTAAAGCTTTTGTTGCCGGCGAGGTTCAAAATTGCCAATTTCGGTCGTTGTCCTTTTACATATGGATTTATATGTAAATTTATTATATGTAAAACTATTATATGTTACTATAAACCTTCAAACTGATACACAAAAACTGAGTTCAGTTTATAAAGACTAATACCACGTATTAGCAATAATGTTAGATATTTTCAAAAATTTACAAAATATAAAATTATTAAAAATATACGATATTCTCAGAATTAATATAACAAGATATTTCCCAAGTGTAAAAAAGTATTCAAGAACTAAAGTAAAAAAGATTCACCTGTTTCATTATTGATCAAATGGGAACATTCTTTCTAAATATAGTTTTCTATTTCTTACTATATACAATTTGATTTTTCTTATTATCAATAAATTAATATACCGAGGAAGATCGAAAACTAGGATCGAAACATATATATATGTTATTATTATTATATAAATAATATAGGTTTTTTATATCTGGGTTATCTTATTTGTTGATACTACAAACGAGTACGTCTCCAATTTTATTGTACGTAAGGGTACACGTACAAAAAGTCATTTTGGTAGATTACGTTTTATAGAAATTACAAAAGGAAACGAAAAGGAAACCAAGTTTGGCGACGCAAAATGATAGCGCACTCGAGATATTTAAATTTTAAAAAGTTTTGTATTAGTTATTATCGATTTATATATTCGCAAACATGGAAATGAAAAGTATCGACCTACCGAAAATATCAAAATATATCTTTTTCAAAGAATCTCAGAAATGGGTCAAGAAAAATCACTGGAAAGGAATAATGATAAAATTTTACTTTTAGAATCGAAAATTAGGTAATAGATATCAACAAAACTAGTGTATAATCTATTGAAACATCCTGACGAATACAAATGCAAGGAGAATACTAGAGAACCATAATGACACTAGGAATTGGCAAGGTGCCATTTAATGAACTGTATCAAATTCGAAGAGAACAATGAAGGAGATTGTGAAAGCAGGCGTTGAAAGAAATAGGAAAAACGTATTTACGTAATGTGTTACAATAATTTAAATATATTAAGTAATGAAAATTGCAACGGCGTGTACCAATAACTTCTCATTATAGAGAGAAGAGATTGGAATTCAAATACATTTGAAGAAAAAATGTAGATGTGCGATATTTAAGAATGAAAGGAAATTTAATTTTGTCGACCCGCATGAATAGAATTATTATTTTTCCGGTTTAAGAAAAGAGGAAAAGGGTCATTTTAAATCGTCGACAAATGTAAAGAGGGAGTGTCATGATATTCGCTGGAGTTAGGTATCACGTGAAAACTGATATTAAATTTCTGTCAGGCCGTATAGATAGTAAAAAAAAATACATTAAAGTGATAGGTGAACAACTGAATAAGCGTACCATTAATATTCTATGTATAATATAATCATATATTTCCTGAAATACCATCTTGGGAGAGTAGGAGATTAAGTTACCAGAAATAAACCAGATTAAATTACTATTAGTAAAATGTCAAAATTATATTCATATATTTACGGGTGACTTTACAATTGAAACTGGTGTATGATTTGCATGAAGTAGCAACATAATATTTATATTCCTCAGTATTACCTATACGTCGTCAGCAGAGACGTGTATCACTTTAGAGAATAAAGATAGAGCATAAACTGCTATGACTGGAAATTAAAAACATAAATTCAACAAATTAATTTATAAAAACAATTCAATGACTATATATCAGACTGGATAATAATAAATTTAATATTGTTTTGATATGGATATCATTTCATACATTGAAATGAAAAAAATTGTGAAAGAATCTACAATTAACACACTGAATAGAAGTTCTGCCGACTCTCAATGAAAACATGAAACATAATATAAAAGTCGTCAACGATGAATAGAAAAAAATCCATAACCTATAATAGTCTCAGTCCATCCATCGGGTGGATATTCGTCTTTTTTCTCATTAATAATTGTAGATCATAACGAAAGGAATAAAAAAGTATGTATTAGGATATTCCTATATGAATATTTATATTTTTTTCTTACCTTTAGAAAGATTAACTTCTTAACTTTCTTCAACATTATTATGTCATGAATTATTTGAATCTTTTTTGTATTACCTACAAAATTAAAAACACACCTACAGTTGTTCGATTGAAAACGTCAAAGTGACCTTGAAAACAAAAATGACAAAAATTAATCAAAATCAATTTCAATTATTCAATACGTCCCACTGAGCGAAATATATATTACCTAAAATACTTTTTGGTAAGATTGAAAAAATGAAATTATTGTTACTTTATAGTGATTTACTAGATATAGGTACGTACTTTTACTTCCTTATACATATGTAGACATAATCTGCATATAACATTTAAGTATAAAAAAATATTAGGAAAATGGGTAACAGTCTTTTAATTTTCTATGAAATATTTATCCATTTTTACTACTAAATACATATATACATATATTTACGTGATTACACGTCTCTATAAATAGTTGCGTACGTGATCGCAGCACCAATGTGTCTAAAAATGTGTAACCGATGCACCAAATATTACCACTTATATCGATATTAATATCAGTATTGAAATATTTCAATATTATTTATTAATATCAGTATCGATCCGTGATTCGTAAATTGTTCCTGAGCATCGTATAAACTGTTGTATCGTTTAATTTCTCGTTTTATTCACCGTGAAATATGCGGAAAATATATAGAAAATAAATATAACCGAAGTAAAGGAGAGAAGCGTCGCGTCTGCTTTTATCTGTAGAGTGTTACGGATGCTGACGAGAGGACGGTTTGAGGTCTGAAGAGTCGGTTACAAGAGCTTTCATAGTACGCGCAAAAAGCTGACTGTGCCATTCCTCTTACGTGTATGGCATTATCAAAGATGCTTTTGCTTAGGGGATTGACGTACATATGTACATACATGTAAATACGCATCCATACTTACTGCATCGTAGTTTTTAATCAGAGGTCGTGGAAAACGTTTTCTCCTGTGTTGTTTTATTTTATATATTCATACAAATGAAAAATATTTCATTTCGAGGAAACACAGCTTTCAAGTTAAATATTTCATCTTAATTGAACATCTAAATGGCTAACAATTTTCTACATACGATCATTTTAACGATATTATGACATCTCCGGTAACAACGAAGTAATTTTACTCGTTAAATTATAAATACGTAGGAAATTTAGTATAATGCATAGTACGTATATATATTTATTTAGTCGATGAAATTTGTGAATGTGTGATGGTAGTTCTCATTGGAGAATTTAACAATTAATTTTTATCCACGTATATTAAGTGATTCAAAAAATAATTTAAAGAATCAAATAATCTTTTTAATTTATGTTTCCGATTAATGTTCGTATTTAATAATTGACTTTTCAATAATATGAAACGGATCTCTTATGAATTTATATTGTACATTACAAAATGATTTATCATGAGTTCCTATTGATCAATTCGAAAAGCATTTGGTATAAGTGTATATTGAATTTCAATCGTTCAGTATAATTATAAACTAAGGATTGCATAAGTGTCACGCAGATCTTTATCTAAGATTATCTAAAATATTATTTATCATCGCTTAAACGAAATTAATATACCGAATAAAAGATGTAAAAATATTAATATTATGCGCATATAATTAGTTTATAGTTTTTGTTCATATCGGGCGTTTCTACGTCGCCGCATACGATGGATAATAAAACACGTTCCAGTTGATATAAATTCGTTTGAAAGTAAGTTTTCGTTCGGGTAAAGCAGATTATTTTAATGTAATAATTTTAAGAGTACAATAAGAATGATGAAAGAAAGGTAAGGGACCGACTAGAAATAGCAGTTTCGAGTTGAGCCAGATTTCAAGCTGAAAAAGTTTGCAGAAGAAGTTTTCTGTTTCATTATCATTGCTCTTGGTAGATTAAAGTTTGTTTTTCTTTTATCATTTCAAGCCACGGTGCGTTCATTTTAAAATGAATCTCGCGGTGAAACGTGCAACATGTTTACACAACTCCCACGTAAATCTTGCTGAGTGTATGTAAACTATGGCAAAGTGAAAGTGATTTATAAAATTTGAATATAAGATATTTTTTTCGAGTTTACATACATTTTCTTTTCAAGTTTTACAATGAGATTCTGATTTGATTAATAAATTAATAACGTCGATTTATTATCACGCTCGAGTTCATCAATTTATTTATATTAGTGACTTGAAATCTTTATATATTTTATATGAGATTTAGGACAAATTTTCTTATACATATTTTTCGAAGTTATTGGTCATTAATTAAATCCCTAATGAATTATTGTTTTCGTAAATTTCAAACGAACTAACTTAATATTATTCCAAACATTTTAATTTCATCTGTACTTGTTTGAAAACGAAGCATAATGTCGTACAATAAAGTTTATTACAATTTTTCAGATTATTTGGATGTAAATCAAAGTTTAATTTACTTTTATGTGTTTAGTTGTTATCGTAAATTATTTGAGATCTAAAGTAGATACCGTTTCTATCTTTAAATTTACTTTGCATTTTTATGAACTGGGTGGGCTTGCTGGGATTTGTGCTCTTTTTATATGTAAAATCTATTTTCCAAGGGATAGAATTCTCATAAAATCCTTGAGCAAATTTCTAAAACTAAAATAAAACTATCCATTTTTAGACATTCCATATATTTATTTAGATTAAAGTTCTTTTAATCAGATTCAATCAAATCTCTTATCGTTCCGTCGTTTTATTTGAAAAATTTTATCAATGTTTAACGGAAAAATGTATTTTGCATCTCACTTATTCATCTTCGTTAACAATATAAATTTTTTAATTTTTTATTCGTCTGAAACCACGCAACAAACCTAATTTTTAGATTTAAGTATTGATACATTGACACCCTTTGATGATAAAGGAAATAATACTTTCTGTTACCTTTTCATTAAAGTTATTTTTAATTGGTATACTATTATTTGTAGTTTAAGCTATGAATTTCATACTTCCAAATAACAAACATTTATAAGTACATTGCGTACAAAAAATATTTATAATTGTTGTGTTTCAAAACGATTCGAATAAGTCTGATATTGTATTTATTATGTTGCATCGAGAAACGATTTGGATGCGATCACTGATTTCAGTCGACGAATATATGAAATGGGAACGAAAGACTATAGCTAAAATAAAAAGTGCAAAACCAGATAGCGGTCCAATTAAATTAATTGCTACGTCAATTACAAGCCCTTGTCTCACTAAAGTTACCATCACGGCTTGTATGCCGGACGTCGTGCGACCATTCCTTCTTTCTCGTTTTTCCCCCCTTTTTTTTAACAAAATCATTTGTACGCAGTTAAATTGTTGTGAAATGTCATGACGGTGAAAATCATGAATATAATTTCTTTTAGTCAATGCTATATGTAACTCGTAATCAATTTTTTTCTCATAAATTATCCTTCTCACGATGTCTGTTTTTCAAATACAGTGCTAATTACGTTATCTATAACATTGTAATAGTATCAATTGTAATTAAATAATTAAATATATCCATATGCAAATGTAAAAAGATTGAAACAAATTTTGTGAATGTACTCAGATTGTATTTACATATAGTAAAATTCTGATTAAACTTACAACTGTCATCAAATGTATAGAACAAAAACTTGAAATTATTGAAACGATATGTTCTGTATATAATTAAATGCTTATCAACTATTCCGTAATATTGGTTTGATAACGTTATGGTTTCTGCACGTGTTTTGCTTGTTCTTCTTTGTTCAATCTTTGATTCGATTGTTAGATACGTACATTTTTCATAAGTGAATTTTGTTAGCCAATCCAAAACAATTCGTATATTTGTCATAATTGCGACATCGAATAAGTAGGTCAAAATCTTACGATTTTAATTTTATAATTTTTATTTTTCGTCTTCTTATATGCAAAACTAAATATGTTACATTTTCAATTTATTATTACAATTTAATCTAATAAATAATTTGAATTTGTAAAGTTAAATTTACGTTAGTATCGATACTATCAGTGTTATAACCGATCTGGAGTTGAAATTGTTGTGACTCCATAATATCAGTTAAGTACGTGACATTTTTGTATAAGAATTTTTCTTGTAATATGATTGTTTTCGTGTAAGCGCATTCCAAAGTCAAAATGCTCGTAACGATACAAATGTAAATGCAAAAATTTGTTCTAAAGAAACAAGTATTAATCTGCGGTACATTATAAATCACATTCTTTCTTTAATTATCTGCTAATTGATTCATGGTCAATTTAATACAATTTTGTACGAATTTGAAACGTGTAAGCGGATAACCAATTATCGATAAATGTTTAAACGTGACGATGCAATAACAATTCGGTATAGTATTGTAACTGAACGATGCGCGTTCCTTCGGCTTTGGCGCGATATTATCGGGATATAAATTAGCGATCAAAGGAATATAGTAGAACCAACGAAGGCATCTCTTTGAAGTCTCGAGAGCAACTGTTATCAGATAGCTCGTTAGTTGTTCTGCAGACAATTAACAGTCGCCAATCTCCATTTATTGGCGTACTCTGTCACAACATTAGAAAAACATCATAAAACATTGTAATATGTACAACAGTATAATAATATTTAAATTTTGAAATTTATATTTAAAAACCAAATAGAGAGAAACCAATCCTCCTTCTTCGATAGTACCCACGATTACACATGTTCTCATAAAACTTAAATTAAACTTGACGTAGTTTTTCCTAAATTTGTGCCATACACTCGTCTATCAAATTTCACGATATTATACCCTTTCTATGGTTATTAGTTTATCGTCCATAGAACGTTTCCGTCTATACGTTTTTACGCGTCATAATTTTTATACGATATAGTCAATGTGCTTTATTAAAAGCCAAACGTGAAAGATCTCAAGAAGTTATGCGGAAGTTTACTTGAAATATTGATGGAGTCTGATCGTAAACTGACTAACACATACCCAAAAAGGTATGACTTTACGAGTACTTTAGTAGGGAACCATTTTCTTAAAAGGGACATTACACCAGGCAATTGTAGAATGTTACAGGAAACTGGAGGAACGACGTAGTATTGATTTTGTATCGATTAATCTTGCAAAAATGAATATCTCATTTTACACAGAAACAAAATTTCGAACACATCAATGCGAAGATTATAAAGTTTCAATGTCTATCGATCGTTAAATTATATTAATACTACTTTGAGTACATTTTACGACCACTGTTTTCGGTTAATTGTAAGTTGTTTTCGTATTTTTTAAAGTGATGTTTTTCTTCTCCGATCGCACAAAAATACATTTCTTTTGTTAATATGTTATATCTGATTGTAAAAACTACTTGTTTTATAAACTACTAATTGTCATTTGCAAGATGTCGATATTACAAAATTTAATCCGAGTGGTTTTTTTTACTCTTCTCCACTATCATAACTTCTCCACTATCATACAATTCTCCACGATCATTTCCTAATTCTAATCTTTTGAATTCTGAAAGTTTCTATATTGTTTACATATTACACGTTTTGTTCTACTTATTCGTGTTATATATTAATAATACTATTATTACTAATTTTATGTTACATTAATATGTTTCATTTATTGCATTATATATGTAATGTTATCTAGGTAACTATCGTTTCTATCGAAAATTTGAACACAATAAAGAAGATTGAACATTTAATTTGCAAAAACTTCGACTATGTATATTTTTCTTGTAAATGTAACGGTAAGTGACGTATCCTATATTTTTTGGTTGGCCCTAATCGTAACTCTTCTGAGCATTTTGCAATGTAACTTAAATTTCAAGTTCGGCTGTCCTATAGATACACTCTACGTTTCATCAGAATTACTCCAGATGTTTTCCTACAATGCGATAACAAACAGACAGAATTGCATTCTTTTGTAATAGATTTGAACTTTCGAAAAGACTTGTTTCAATTTTTGCAATTTGAACATTAAACTAACTTTGTATTTGGATTTTCAATTATTGCGTTTGAGTTTTTATCATCGGAACATTTTATATACAAAGTGAAGAAAAAATATTTACTCGACACTCGAGACAATGGTACATTTTAAGAGCGCACAGTGACTTAAATTGTCTACTACTTTACCATTAATGTGAGCGATTTATTTTCCACGCAATCAAGAAGACACGAAGCACTGCTTATGTATGCAAACGCATCATGGTAGTGCGGTGGTCGCTCATGGAACGAGTGCAAATTTAGGAATGTGCCGTTACTGCAATTACCAAGTGCAATCCAACATCATTAATCTAAATTGGGGTCACCGTAATGAAGAGGATGTATTCGTTAAATGCTTCGCTCGCGCTAACAATCGATTTCTTAAATCAGCATCCGACGAACATACTATACCTATCCTTTGCGCGAACGTTCACACGTTCACAAGTGTCTTATTCATTTCTAATTATTAAGGTGGTACTCGTTTTTTTTTTTCAGGTAAAAAGAATCGAATTTTATTTATATTTTCTATAAATATTTAATGTCGATAATGTGCTTGTAAATTTTATATCGAAATCTGAAATATCTGCGAAATTATAACGCCTTTGTACTTCCAAGTTTGAAGCACACACGTGTGGAATTTCTCTAATCGTTTCTTAGATTAATTATTTTTTATATTTGTAGCATATAAATACTTAGCATATTTTGTATTTTTGTGTGCGTGTATGTATATTTGTACGTTCCTGACTCTAAATTGAGAATCCTTATACGATTTTCATATTATTGATTAAATTAAGTGGCAAAGTTTTATACGTATTACGGTAGAGACTGAACGAAAAACTTTCAACGTATTTTTCTCGAAATTATGATTTAGCAAATGACCTCCGTGTTTCATAAACATCTTTATAGCGCGTAACAAGATTATAAACGCATAGTAAATAGAAAGTTGAAAAATGTCTTGAAAAATTTTGGTGTTTGTTACAAAGACAACATTGCAGATTAAAAATCATTTTGAATTATTTGTTTCTGACCAACTGAACGAGTGTTATGTCAGCTATGGAGCAACGCAAATGTAAACACAACTTATGTCCCAACCTATAACTATTGTAATATTAATGTTTTTATTATATACAAACTTGTACATCATCTTCATAGATGTATAAATATTTAAACGTAATGATCGATTGAAATATTTTGTAGTTTCTTTAATAAAAATTATAATTGTTACTTATTTCTAATTCGCAAAAACGAATACCCCTCTTAAATGTAATAATCTAACACACATATGTCTTTCCAAACATTTTATTCTTTTTTTAATCGGATGTTTCGACCATTATATTTTGGTCTTTTTTGGCAATAAGTAAAATTTGTTTCATGCAACGCTATGATTGAATTTCATTTGAGTGAAGAAAATGCGATTTAAGTATGCAATGAATGAGATTACATTAAAATTTGTCTTCATCCGAGAAGATAGAGAGAAAATACGTTTAACATTTTTTGATAAAATTTCATTCTCATTGAGATTTATTTAAGAGATTGGCAAAAGAACTTTAAAATAACGAATATGTAAATTCGGAAAATTGGAAAAAATACAAGAAACAATCATTAACAACGATTTGCTCAACCTTAAATGAGGTTATGAGATGAAACGATAAAACTTACATGTAACGTTTTATTAAAATTTCTCGGTCGTAGGTGTATAGCATTACATACATACGTATGTACGTATAGATCATACGTTATAGATACAAAATTTGGTGTCAAAACCCATACGATTAGATAAACAAAATTTCTACATTTTTTCCGTCATTGGCGATAGATACATTCTTTTCTTTTAGGTTGGAGAGTAAAGAAAACTATATTTCCAATATGTAATTTGTGCGCGTGTTTAACAGAAACAGCGAACAGTAGTTTGCGCTAGAACTTTTGAAATTGTTGTTGCGAGCAAACTGAACGAAGCGAATTTTCAGTTACGATTCGGAACGTCCATATTGAGGAACGATGGTCCGAAACTTCTCCACGAACTTTTAACCGACCGACTCTGGATCAGAATCATTTGACCCGCTGTATCCGGCATTCTTGTCGACCTTTCTTTTCCTTTTTACGCGAGTCGGTTCGACATTTTGCTCGGTCACGTCTCGTCTTTCTCGTTTATTTGCTCGTCGATACCGGATTCCGTTTGGATCCAACGCGACTTGAGTTTGACATGTTTCTTTTCCTTTTTCAATTAATACCGAAGTCGAGCAACGTTCGTAGAAATTTATAACTGGTAATGTGGAAACTTCTCGAAGGACAATATAAACATTTAAGATCATCATTAAACATAAGACGTAACACAGTTTGAAATTTTTAATAATCAATATTCTTGGTATAATGAAGTTTTCCCAACCCCGAAGAATGGAGAGAGAATTATTATTATTGGCGAGAATTATTAGCGAAGTATTTACAAATATATTTCAACAAATTTTCCATCGGAGTACTCATAAAAGTAAACAAGAAATTGTGAAATAAATTCGTTAGAATATAAACAAAATTTTATTCGTTACAGGATATGTACAATGGGTTTCTCCTCCCATTTGAATTCATAGCTCGACACATGTATTATCCAAGGCTCGTACAGATTCGAAAACACCAAATGTTCCTCTTATATCCCGACAGTAAGCAAACAATAATACACAAATATGGACAGAAATAACAATAGTAAAACCACAAACAGTTCTAAAGAATTGTATAAGTGGTGAAATGACCTAATCACCGGAAACAATAAAATAATATGACGTAACTCGAAAGCAATTGGTCTTCAGACTCACGTTTACTAATATTCTTCAATTCAGTTTTATAAATCCTATATAGACACAAAACCTATACAATGAGTTTGCAAATACTTTCTTCTTTATCAAGATCATTCGGATGAGATTTTCTGTACTTTTTCCAACAATTCAATAGCACCATTGCTCCAGTTGTATAAAACCAAACAACCCTGGAGACTAAAAATTCTTTGTGTGATATTTTTATGGGTTTTTCATTGTTGATAAATGTAGCTCACAAATAACGATCTAGGTGTTCAAAGGAAAACAAATTACAAGACGAACGATTAAACGAACGAAGGAAATGTGATAGAATTGTTTTTTAAGGACGTTTAAAATCGCATCAGTTACTGGGGTTATTGGTGACTACGCAAATATTAAGTAGTTTGGCACATGTTATCTTTGGTTTCAAGGCGAAAAATAGGATTCGCTAGTTGCCTTGAATTCGAAATAGGTCGACAATTTGTTCTTGGAACTGGTCAAATTCAAACTAACCGGTCGAAGAGGACAATGAATGGAATACAACATCGAGAATGAGTTAGAGCAAAAGCTAACGAGTGGTTGAAACTTGAATGTGAAACATTAATGTAATATAAAATTTTATATATTTTTCATTGCATGTTTCGGCTGTTGTAATACTGTCGAAGGAATAAAAACTTCACTTAATAGTATTATTTTGATCGAGGTTAGCAGCTTTTGTGTTAAATTGACTACTTGAGTGATCGAACTTTGTATTCCTTTTCGTA
Organism: Ptiloglossa arizonensis; assembly: GCF_051014685.1. Classification (NCBI taxonomy): domain Eukaryota; kingdom Metazoa; phylum Arthropoda; class Insecta; order Hymenoptera; family Colletidae; genus Ptiloglossa; species Ptiloglossa arizonensis. The sequence goes on along the minus strand of NC_135053.1, from coordinate 7,523,196 downwards.
TAAATTCTGCAATAATTGCGCATGAGAATTTATCGTGCATTTTCATTTTAATGTTTCATTGCTTTTCCTGTATAATAACAGAGATGAGGAATGTAATTGTGGTGTTATAATAATTATTCTCTCCGTACCTAAAAGATAATTATTCATATTTGGTAAATACACATGAATGGATAATTCTAGCATTTATTCGCTATATTTCAACAGATAACAACCGACGAAGCAATCATAAATTTATGGTCAATAATATACGATAATATAAACTAAGTGTGAAGTGTTTACGCGGGATAATAATTTCAAATTAAATATGAAAGCATAAAATGATAATAAGTGGACGAATATGAGTGTAGAAATGGCTGGAAATGCAATAATAAACAAATGTACTTCTACAAAATATGTAATGTACAAATTGAGTTTTCCAAAAGAATGTGACGATTAAATATATTTTTCCAAAAAATGATAGTAAACTTTATTTGTTCGTAGAAATCGGATTTTACATATTTATTTATTCGTTTAGAATCCCATTAGTTTCCGGATTAATTAATACAACGTGCGGTATTCATAAAAGATTTAATAATTGGTAAACTATAATGATTTGTCATGGTACCGGAATTTAGAAATTACGATGTATAACATCTTACGAAGAAATGTGCGAACATGCCTAATTGTTAGAAATTAATTAAGGAAAGAAACTGTAATTTTGGCAGTCATTGATTACTTTATGATTCTTTTACACATTTAAACTGTAAGTGTAAAAACATAATTATAGTGTACAATTGATCATCTATTTCATATTCTATTATGTAGAATTGGTTAATAACAATGACACTATTTTTTTTTACTTTTTCAAGTATATTGTTATACATTAAAATCCAAGAGGTAAGTTAGTTCTTTACTTGCGTATCTCAAATTTAAGAAATGAAACAACCACTTAGAGATCGAAAGTGTTATAAAAATAAGTGCTGCCTCAAAGTTCGAATAAATAACGGATAAAGTATATATATAAGTATATAAATATATATATATAATATATATATATATATATATATATATATATAACCTCATTTGCTAAATAGTTGAATTTTATTTAAATAAAAATATAAATACATAATTAATGTAAAATGATATATATTATATTACATTATATATCGTATCGTATCGGGAATAATACCGATATGTACTTATTTATACATCGTTATATATGTGATATAAGTATATATTATACTTATTATATATCATTTTACATTAATTATGTATCTGTATTTTTAATTAAATAAAATTCAATTATTTAGCAAATGAGGTAATTTAAAATAAGGAATCATCATTTTTTAATAAAACGGTATAGATAATAAATTGAAGTGTACGAATGGCTTAAGGACCATCAATCCCATTTGACGGGATAATTTTAATTTTATTGTCAGTGCATTATTTAATTCCACACCGTTGGTAATAGCACCAAAGTGCATTGTCAAGAAAGGTCGGTAGAGAGAGGGACATGAAAGGGCACGATATTCGTTCACCAAGGGGGATAATGGCACCATAATAAGAGTTACGCGACTCTAAATTTTTATACCGTTTTAACCTTATACAGCCATTGTTCTGCAAATATCATCTAATCTGTGTAAAATAGTTATTCCAGTTATTGCAGTAAGAAATGCTAGATTAAAATATTGGCAAACAGGAAAACAAGGATAGGGAGAATAGTGGCAATAAAACAGTAAATTGTTATTGAGAAATTTTTATTTTTAAAGTTTTCATAATATTGTGTATATTTTGATATGAATTTACCATAATTCAATTTTAATTATCGTCAGGACAAGTGAAACCGTTGACATGGTAATAGTGATTTAAAGATATACTTTTATTGTAAAATAATAGAATTTGAATGATGAATTTTGTATATGGTACGTATACATAGAAGTAGGAATAGCGATTTTAAATTGAATCAGAATACACTACAATAAACGTGACAGTTATGTTTCTAACTAAATTTCAATCGATAAATGAAATATGAATTTTAGTCAAATTTATAGTATAGTTTTTCAATTTCTAGTTTATAACTGCCATATATTAATACGCAGCTACATCTCATAGAAATAGCATAGGGTAATTCCAGTTGCGAATCAAATGAATTACATTCCTGAATTTTCATCCTTTGCCAATTGTACTCAAGTAAATTTTTGGAATTCCTGTTAGTTTTTAATGAATGATTTTTAAATACACATAAACAAATTAAATGATGTTAACTACGCGTTTCACAGCATTAAATAATAATGAATTAAAACAATACGCGTCGAAAGAGTCGTATAATTCCTAGATAAAGTTTGCAAAGCTTATTCTTTCTTCTTTTATCTGATTTATTTTATTCAAAATTTTAGACACTCCTTCTATTCAGTAAATATGTTCGTTCAAAATTTTAATTGAAATACCGTTACTGTTTTCCCGTTTGTTTTCCTTTAACAAGGTCGTAAAACACCGACGCATATTGTGTTATAATTCAACACGTAGCAGGAAGGTACGCGCTAATGAACTTTTCCTTCCGCTTACGATATCCTTCCATCTACCATACCTGAAAAATAGCCAGTCCAATTTTCTTGTTGACTCTTTCCTTTTGATTTTTTCTCCCCGGAGGAGAATTGACTGCGTTTTATTTCAGCACCGTTCTTGCCTCCCCCGAGTTTTGACGCTTCCTGTCACAACTTCGCGCCACAAATCGAATGGCCGCAAATCGAAACTCGGAAAATTCAATTTCAATCACGACTTTCGTCAAAAACATTCACGCTGCCTCTGACGCGCATCGCTTTACGATCGACCATCTCTTATTGTCAAATCGTCAAGATAAAGTGATTTTTGCATTACTTCGTCGATCAATGTTACGCGAGTATTCTCCATTTTTTTTTAACACCTCCTCGTTCATCGTGATACACCTTTTGCGAGAGATCGAAGAGAGTACTACTATTTTGTATCATAATTATCATAAATCAATTTCTTTTCCTATTTAACGCATAAATGACTCTTTTTTATTTTAAAGCTTTGTCCTTACGATGTTTTTTTTTTTGAAATCAGAGGTATATACAGGGTAAGAGTTTTCAACTAGCAAAGTTTTCAACTTTTACTATAAGTTAAATATGAAATACTTAACAGTTTTAGAAACAATTGAAATGATTTTTATCAATAATAATTCAAGACGAAATCAAATTCATCGCGTCGTTCATTTCATTGTATCGTTAAACAATTTACGTATTAAATAGTACAATTTTGTCATTTTGCATGGGGAATTGTCTGAACGTAGAAAAAACGTAAACATATCGTAATGAAACAAATTTTACGGGTTTTCGATTGTTTTTAGCACATTTAATATATTAGCATAAAAAATATAAGATTCTTAGTAAAATATTACAAACTGGTAAAAAAATTACATTACAATATTTAATTACAGAAGAGTTCTTATTTGTAGGTTCAGCTTTCTTTTTCCTTACACTAGTTAATTATTCGACAAAAAAGTATATTACAAATAATGTAGCATCTTAAAAGACATTCACCACGAGTCACGACCGTCTTTCAAGATATCGTTGCACAATAAATCACTGTACGTTCCATCAAAGTAGGGTGTTGCTTCACACGGAGACCCATCGAGGTGTCTCTGTCGGATGTGTGCACACATCGTGTACAAATTTCCAAAGTCAATTATTTCAAAAGATTCGCAGTTCCGCTCAATTTTCAAGGAAAAATACCTTTGGCTCGTATTAAAAATTATTCTACGTATCTTCCATATTTACTTACCGAAACTTCAATCCGTTAAGAATCACATTTTCTACCCGATACTGGTGTTCCTTTCTCCAAGATACCGTGCACATCGAATCACTCGTTGCTTCCTTCTTCTCTCTTCGATTCTTTGTTAGTTCAATCGCGACCTCGCAAGCTTTAAAGTGAATTTTAATTCCCTCGTGATTCCTGTCAACTGGTATGAATACGCACTTTACACGTGTGATCGTTGCGGCGAACGTATCTTTCGTTGGAAAACCAAGCCATCGACACCGTATCATCTTCCCCGCAGTCAGTGCTTAATTATTCTTGGAAGTGGCACGGCATCTTAATTATCACGCGCTTTCAGCCCTTTTAAGGGATACCCTCGGCGGTAGTGGCGTGCCCGGCTAATTGCATTGCCAAAGAGCACTAAAGGGGTGACAGCGTCGCTCTAATTGAAACTGCGTCCCGGAATCGCAAAGTTCGCGTCGGATGGGGAACGTCCATTCCTAGCTAAATACACCGTACGCTGTCCGATATGGCAAATAAAAAAAGAACGTCTACTTTCGAAAGTAGGAGGTTGGGGGACGAACGAAGCAAACGAACATCTGTCCGATCGTACGACAGGGAACATTCGCGAAACGGGTGAAAATAGAGGAACGAGTCGCAGGGAACAAGCTTGGAAAGCTCGCGGAAACGAAGAAACCATCGCGGCAATCTGTCTTCGTTCTTGCGACAGAAAAAGAAATTAAAGGAAAAAGAACGAATATCGAGCACCATTCAACGGAGAGGCATTCGTAAGAGAAGTCCGTCTTCCTGTCTCTTCAGTTTCCCTAACCATCTCCCTTCTTTCCTCTAGTTCGCGCAATAGCAACTTCTTCGCTCGCCGTTCTCAAATCCATTTCGATGTTTTCAATTGTGAGAACTTAATTCGACGTCAACTTTCGCGGCTACGCTCTTCTTTGTAAACATTCGGCTGTTTTTGCAAGAAATTACGTACCCCTGGAACCCCTCGAACTTGGTCCCGTGTCTCGTACCCCTCCGCGATGCGTTTTCATTCGGCAGCTCTTCATCGATTACCGGTTCTTTTGTCCACGTTGTCCGTCGTTCGAGCTTAGCGTTTCCCCCGCTTTAAAGTGAATTCCAGCTCGAAAATGTACCACAAGACTGGCGATACTTGAGTGCCGAACCCCCTATTGACCCACGCTCGCCCGTCACCGTGGTAATCCGTGAATCGACAGCTGAACGAGATAACGTACTGGAATACATCTTCCGGATTAAAGGACGATAGTAACGAAATAATCGATAGCGCATTAATATTTAATTGTTTTTCGAACGTCGATAAACTTCCAGCGAATTAGGAGTTCTCGAAACGTCGTCCGCGAGGTTTCGTTCAATTGTGCTTCGAATACCCAGAGAGTCCTAACAGATTTAGAACTTTTATGAAAAAAAAAAAAAAAAATTATATATATAAATATAATTTTAAAATATATATATATATAATATACAATATATATATATATATATATATATATATATATATATATATATGTGTGTATATGGAATTAGGTAGACCCGATTATTCATTATTCGATAGAAATAATGCAACATTGAAAACCATTTTTCGTTTAATAAATAAAAAGTTACAACGAATTTTTAAAGTACCATGGCCTCTAATGAATTAAATAATTCGTTCTGAGTTTGATTCTTCGTTCGCACGAATTTTAGAAAAATAAATTGACGTTTTGTTCGAATATTGCTGATGGACTTGTCGATAAATCTAACCCAGGAAACCTTATCTTGAACCCGACCAAGGTTCGATAGTATTTCTAACAGTTTGCAATATAAACCAACTTGTATGAAAAGTTGTACTCTTTCCCAGGTTATTCAATAAGTTTTGTCGTTTTTTCCATTGTAAAAATATACTACGACACTTCAACTTTGAATAACTGTAAATATATGAACGAGCCGACGGATCTACATGAAACTTCACACATGTTGATCAAACAGTAGTACCATCTTTAGAAAAATAAAACGACGAATCTAATAGCGCCATTTCTTATCGAACGACAAAACTTATCGAACAACCTATTATACGAAAATTACTCAACTCTTTTTAAAACACCTTCTGTAAACGTCAAATTGTGTATATTGTTGGGTAATTTTTTATTTGCACACCACATTCAATGAACAGAAATAAACAAATTGATATAAATACATCTATATTTATTTACACACTACATTCAATGAACAGAAATATTTATTTACACACCACATTCAATGAACAGAAATATTTATTTACACACTACATTCAATGAACAGAAATAAACAAATTGACATAAATACATCTATACATATATGTGTTAAAAATGGCGACGGTTTCATTAAGAGTCTCAACAATTTTCATAAAGAATGAATGCTCGACCAAAATACATGCTCATTCGTATTTTGCATTTATTTACATTTTCATTGACCGTTTCGTTTATTTTAGAAGCGTGATGCGAAGAAGTTGAAATTCTGGTTGTTTGCGCCGTTATTGGAAACAGAACTGTAATTCTACAGTTAAAATTATAACTCGCTCAGTGTATAGGCACTCTGAATCTTGTTACGTTCGATTATCATCGCTTTCGAGTAATGGCGCATTTTACGATCGACAGATGATTCAATGTGATGTCCAGATTTTTTCACATTTATGACTTAATAAATGAAAGTTTTGAAATGCACAATACCTACTTGCTTGCGATACGTTTCCTCCCATCGGTAATCGTTATCTAACAAAGCAGCGATCCCAACATCTTCGAAGTTGTTTCTTTCTTCGGCCCAACTATAGCCAATTTCATTCGATAGATGCAATTCGTTTCCAAAGCCAAGTCGTCCCTTCCTTTTAAAAGCACTCCGTTTGTCCGAACAACGTAATTGTGTCTCGTATATTTCTCGGAATATTTAATACATATATTAATAAATTACTATTTTTTGTAATTATATAGAAACTTGATTGGAAAATTACTTCGGCCGCTGTTTAAATGAAATATATTTGAAAATAATATTTTTCTAACTTCTTAGAAATCATTCTCCTTTATTAAAGTATCTTCGAAGCTGAAATTTATATTATATGAAACTATATGTCGTTTAAAGAACAAGTGATTGCAGTGTGTAGAATTTGAAAATTCCGGTATATAAATTAACGTGTCGCGTAAAATTAGAGTAAATTTGAGAGATATATATATATATATATATACTAAGACGAGTATTTCTCGGAATATCGCATGGTAAAGGGTGAAGAAATCAAGACGTTAATCGAGAAGTTACTGCTTTCGTCGGTGGTTTCCGTTTACGTAAGAAATTAGGAGGTACGTGGTTCCTTGGTTGCAATAATGTCCGACATTCTTACGAATGTCGATTGTTGGTCCATTTGAACATTTTCGAACGTAATACTTGCACGGATAGGTTGCCTGTGGCGTATCACCCTTGATGGTTATTCATGTGTCACCGACAGGACCTTTGGAAATGTCCATTGAACGACGGTGGCAAAGGATCGATGACCGGATCTCGGTAACCTCTTTGGTAAAAGCATTCGACTGGTCTGACAATCGAAGGGCGCCGTCGCACGTCGGTGGCCTATAGCACTTAAATCTGACGTATTTTTAAAGGAAACGTAAAAGAACGCCAGCAGATAAAATCGACAAACTCGAGACTTCGATGCTTTCGTAAATTAATTCGTAATCGATTTCAAATAGCTTTCTCCGATAATACGAGAAAAGACTTGTAAACGATTTCATACAATAATTGCGTAATCTGTTAAATAAATTGTTACTTATTGAATAATATTTAACGTACAATATACTTCAACGAAGTGTACATGTACTTAGTTCGTCTAGAATCGGATATATCGAAATAACTAAAAGATTGTTTGTACAAATTACTTTATCGTTCTGCAAAGTATTCGATATTCCGAATGGTGATGCATACCGTGCAAATGGAATATTTTATGAATATATTAATGTGTTGTATAGTTAATTGAATATGCGTGGTTTTATTCCACGTTAAATCGATTGGTTTTTGTAGTCGAGGCTAGAGTTTTTTATGAAACTGAAATATGTTATAATCCATGTAAATTGCAAACAGGTTTATTCATAGGTGTGCTGGCTTCGAACTTCTTTAAAAAGTACAAGGACAACGAAGTTTGCAATTTCTTTTACACGATCTTCCTTTTTTCTTCAGGCAGAAGAGACCTTTAGGAATAAATTTTCTTTTAGGAGAAACATTCTTTTCTGTAAAGCGGAAATTATAAACAAATTCTTATTTTGCACATTTTTAGTGCAAGTGCATTTGTTAAAAATTCCGAAAAAAGTTATATCTCAGTGAAGTTCACTAAAACATATTTCAATATCATAAAAATCTTCGACTCTGTCTACAAAAAGTTATCGATTCGGCGTAGAACGACCCTGGAATGTTATTTATATATATATATATATAATGTATTTTATACATTAATATTTAATACATATATTAATAAATTACTATTTTTTGTAATTATCTAGAAACCTGATTTGAAAATTACTTCGGCCGCTGTTGAAATAAAATATATTTGAAAATAATATTTTTCTAACTTCTTAGAAATCATTCTCCTTTATTAAAGTATCTTCGAAGCTGAAATTTATATTATATAAAACTATATGTCGTTTAAAGAACAAGTGATTGCAGTGTGTAGAATTTGAAAATTCCGGTACATAAATTAACGTGCAGTTCAAATTCAATCAGTCCTCCAAAAAGTAATACGATTGTACAATTATTAAATTATTTAAAGTCATCGGTTGTTGTTTCATTATTGTCCTAGTTTCATTATTGCCACGATATTACAAAAGTCCGAATTGGTGTCAATTACCACATTATACAGTTTTTGCACCCTCGTCGCTTATCGTAAAGCCATGCAAATACCTTGGCATGAAGCATCGAATCTATACCTAAGCCAAAAAATCTCGAGTAAATGGTTGTCGGTTTGAGAGTCGATGATATAAGGTCCTTTATCTCCCGTTAATAGACAGTCGACTTAAATACTTTTTGAAGATTTTGTACTTGCTTAAACTTATCTTCACGACTTGGATTTATCCTCCAACCCGAAAGTTACAAGAATTTCTTCAAGAACTTTTCTTGTAAAAATGTTAGGATTACTGGCAGAATCTTGCATGAGATTGCACTTTTTCTTAGCTTTATTAAAAGGAATTTACGTATTCCATACAAGTCGTTCGGTAAAAAATGATTTATGACTAGAAAGGGAGAACGTTCGGGATATACTACTTTCTTACTATTATGCAATCTCTCGTCTGCTTCGTTATCGAATATTCCACGAAATATTCTACTGCTGCTACAAAGTCGAACGAAACGGATCAATAGATTTATTTAAATTTGGTGCATAAATTCGATGTGAATAAGGAAACCTGTTATTATCGAGATCTTATGTAATTTATTTTGCGAATTCAGAAATGTTAATTTACTAAATTTTTTGTTCTTTCGTTTTTATGATTAAAACTGTAGTTCTCTTGATTGCTGTATTATACATCACATAAATTATTCTTTATAGGCGCTTTTTTTATTGTTTCTTTTAATCGTTTCTTTTTCAAATTTTTTTTGCAATCATTTTTCAGTTAGATAACTACTTTTATTTTCTCTCAACTGAAAATGAAATGTCCATTCAAATTTTCGAAGGAAGCTGTTTATTTAAAATTGGTATCCGTTATTCTTCGTATTATTCTTCGTTACAAATGTGTATTCTTTCTCTGTTATAATTATTGTTACTGTGATAATGATTATTCGAACACAACTATCATATTGAGCATTTTAACATTATAAAAGTAAGATATATTTAATTCGTTATAGTACAAGTGAACACATAGGAGCTCATTTAATTATTTGGAAGCATTCAAAATTGCCGTTTTAAAATGCGTATATTTTCACATCATTAAATTCACTGAAATAATGATCGAACAATTATTTTTGGTATTCGAACAATTTTAACTATCCTTTAACTTGTTTTAGTTTTTATTAAAGAGTAAATAAAGAGTCATAATTACCATTTAACAGCTTTTACCAAAAATTATAATTTATTTGTTTGTATTATGAAATCTATAACAATCATTTTATGCTATGAAGAAATTTTGGCTGTATACTTTAGACAAATTAAATAATACAACTAAGAGAAAGCAATAAGTAATAGATTTGTACATTCATGGGTTGAAAAATTTAAAGATTGACAAATAACTTTGAATTTTGAAAAACAGTAAGGGTTATGAAAATATACCAGAAAGATGAATTAGAACATTTACTATAATAAGACCTTGATCAGAGCAGATGGTTATAAAATGTTAAATTCTTATTTCAACAAGAGACAATTTTAAGCCATGCAAGAAATACGAACTATTAAAATTCCATGAAATAATCTTCTTTTATTAATTAACGAGCAAACTTATGCAGTTGTAATTACTTTTCAGAATAATTATATCCCTTGAATTTCTCTAAATATCGTTTTCTCGCGTTTATAATTGTATTATGAGTTATAATAATGTTAATTTTTTTTCCTACATTATTTTCTCCGTACACGTGTTTCACTTTTCATTCATCCTGTTCACCAACAAAAATAAAGCCAGAATCAAACGCAAAGCTCCATGCTTTTATAGCGATAGCGGGTAAAGAGAGTAAAATTTTCAGCAAATATTTCCTACGCGATGACAGGAATATTGCCGACCATGCTTCCACGGTCACATTAAAAACTATCACAACCATGTGTTTTGCTTTTACTAAACCTTCGCGGTTTCACCTTTTGAATAATACATTGCACGTAGCGTACAGCCACTTTAAATCCGTATACTTTTAACTTCGTGTGTCTCTAAAGGCAGACTTCTTCAACAATCCTCTCATTCCATAAGTTAACCAAGAATATTACATATTTGACTCTAGCAGTAGAAGAAAATGCATACAAAAACATTGAACAACGCAAAAGGATAATCCTAGTGGACTTTTATAGTCTCGGCTAACTTTAAGTATTAATTTCTCAGTAATTTAATTAATTGTCTTACCAACATAGTAATACCATCAAAGTGAAACAGTAAATGTAAACATAATATGACGTAAAAGCAAATTTCAAATCAATTTTAATGTTCTTATCGTTTCTTTCAGAAAAGAAACTTTTCTCTTTCTTTATGTAGTATTAATTAGGTAGAATAGTCAATAATTTGTATTATGTGATTAATCGTGCATTTTTTATTTTTTGTACAGGTACTTCGGTTTGTCATAAAAGGAAATCACTATTTCGCACGTATAAAATTGCTCGTCTTCCATAAAAAGATTGCACACAGTGAATTCGTTTAATTCGAATTTAATAAAATTTAAGTTTGAAACTGAAGGTAAGGTTTCTTTATATGTGAGAAAATCTATCTTGAGGTTACCAGAATGTTCTATTTTTTAGATTTGCTTCCAAAATCGTTTTATTATATAATTAGTCCCCTAAATTCGTGTCGTAGAACAATCAACGTCTAAGCTAGAACTGCGTGATACTTTGTTGACATTTCGAAACAGAGATGGTGTATAAACTTTTACTTAATGGATCTCATTTTGAAGCCGTCACTATTCACTTCTCAATTTACTTGCGCGTGTATCGTGTCTTCCTTACCATCGAAGCAATGAATGCACAATCGAATTGATGTTACATTTTTATTGTACACATAATTACGTTGTATAGTATCACTTTGGTGCAAATTTTCACAAAATAAAAGTGTTCTTTGATTTCAAAAATTGTAACTTTCGTAATCTAGGTTCGTGCAGCTAATAAGTAAAATTGTACAATCGAAAGATATGTGAAGATCGTATTTCGAAAATCAGAATTTATCTTATCATTGATATTATCGTTCCACGAAAAACTATGTTTTACCTATCCGATATTCTTTCTATGAAATATGTACACACAAATGTGGACTGCGTGAAAATCGCACGGCTGGAACTCGATTTATCAGTTCTGTGAGGGAAGAATGCGTCGTATCTGAAATCTCTTTAACTGTCGATGTCTATCGACTATTTGTGCTATCGAAATAAAACGTCGACGCTTCGTGCCACTGTTATCGGATATTACTTCCTGTCCGACAAAATTTTCGATTCGTAATGATACGTCAAAATTCCATTACCTTCGATAGCTATTTGTTGAATGAAATTACAACGTACGTGTCTGCAGATGTTGAAAGTATCAAATTACAGAGTATCGAACATTTCTATGGCAATACTTAAGAAAGTATTAGGAAAATGGGTAATAATTGTAGTTTTTTTTATTGTCGATGAAACTACGAGCTATTTTAATGGATAATATTTGAAAAGTTAGATTTCTAGAACTGTTACGAAAAAAAAATAGGGCACAAGAAAATGACGGCGGTTAAAATGACAAGTACCGATTTTTCAAGCGATTTTTCAGTGAACTATTGTATTTTTCATATGTTTATAATTCTGGTACCTCTTAAAGAAGAATATTTGTAAAATATGTGTGTAAAATTTCAAGTCAATTAATCAGTTACCTTTACAGACATCCTGAAGAACATTTTACAAAATATAATTTCGAGAAAAATACCTTTAAACTTTTTCGTACAATCTCTACCATAATACTTATAAAACCTTGTTATTTAATCTAATCAGTAATACCCAAAATATATAAGGATTCTCGATATAGCAACTCACAAGTATATACACGTAAAAACATAAAATGTTGTTTCTATGTTAAAATTACAAGTATAAAAAAAGAAATGAACCTAAGAACGACTAAAAGAATTCCACGCGTGCATACTTTGTAACAAAAACACTGTCAATTTGTTCGTATTATTAATGTCGATATAATATTTATACATACGTTCTAAATACTATGCAGAGTGTCTCGTTTAAGTTGACGCAACGAAACATTTATCGACCATTAATTTAAAAAAAGGGTGGAATATTTCTTTCACGACTTTGAGCGAGAATTCAAATAGCATTATTAATTTTGTAATGTATAAACGTTTTCAAGGTCTTTTCGAGATCTTTTCGAAACTTTTGTTTCACCGTACACCTATATTTCTTTATTCAGAAATCCTACTCTACGTAAAAAATATGCATACCATTTATCTAGAACATTTTTTATTTCATTAGATATTTAAAGAAACATCTATAAAACGATTATTTGCTAGAGTCCAAGAAGTTTCGATATTACTCTGAATCTAATGTTCGTGTTTCCCATTTGTTTCGATTTTGAGGAAGTTTATTCACTTGTCAATTCACTTGTACATAAATACATTTACCGATACCTTGTATCCGATCGAAGAGCTACTATTATTAGTGTTTTGAAATAATAATGATGATATTTAATTTGCTCCTCGTAAATTTTACCGTTTTATTTCATTCTGAGTTTCCGTCGAGTCACAAGTTCACTCATAAAGTTCAAAATTAAAAGTGAATTGAAACTAGTATACATACATGCTTCTTAATTAATTTAACACAAATTTTTCACATGTACGTATGTACATTTTTAATTAATGTAACACAGCTTTATACGTATTATATATACTGCGACACTGGAAAGAACAATTCATACCAATGACGGGGATATTGATACAAATTATTACTTATATTTAATAGAATATCTTTTTTTTTTACATCTACATATTTACACAACCCATTATTTAATAATATTTCATCTGTTTACTGGTTGGAAAGAATTTTTGATCAAACGCGGCGTTTATTCAAGGAGAGAAGTTGACATCACGATGAAATCATGTGAAACCGAGCATCTTTTGTAAACGCTTAAATAGCTGTATCGAGATCGATAACTTTCTATTACGTGCGTATATACTGGGGTCCAATAATTCCATTTCACTCGATCGCTGTTTGAAGTTCGGGGATTCATCGCTGAAACTGACAGCCCGTTCTCAAATATCGCTGTTACGCAGTAATCGAGCGAAGCATCTCTCGAATCGTGTTTTTAGATATCGATTTTACTCGGTCCAATTCGGAGTGCGCTTCCAGCGATCGAACGTTGGATTCTCTAAAAACGGTATCGCTGATGCACTTTTACGTCTATGCACACCGGAATCCATCACTGCGGCGTTGACGAAGAGTCTCTCAAAGAAACGGAAGGTTTACGATAGACATCATTCAACAGTACATCGATAAAGTGCACTCGATCTGAAATTCATGATATTCACGCTGTATTGGAAACACGTTGTAGAAGGCTTTTGATCATGGAACCATTCGCAAATAGGGCATTGCCATCTTAGATTCGAATTACTTCCGTCGTACGATTCTGTTTACCGTTTATTACTTCTATTTAGTCCAGAATAATATATTCAAATACTTGGTGTACTCGATCATTTAATTACATATTTTAACTCGTTTCCACGTTAATTACGTATTATTATGTGCATTGTTATAAATAATCGTAAGTTCAAGACTACTCTGTATCGATAAACCTAAGTGGTCTCGTGGAACTCCGGTAGTTCGTATTTAAAATTCTCTAACCAGCTTCTATTTTGTAATTAAAGAAGACAATATTGCTTTTTTAACTGCACTATTACGCTACGTCGTTTATTTTACTAACATAATCACCATTAGCTCTTATAACAACCTGTTCCTTATATTAATTCTCTAATCACGCTTCCAATTATGATACCATTTCCAATCCTTTTTTCAATTATGATTATAATTTTCATTTTCATTTTCATTTTATCATATTTATGTTTCTAATGGTAACTTTGATTTTAATTGTATACTACCTTTAATCATAATTATTCTTTCATAATTAAATTCCTGCTTCTTCTAGAATTTACAAACTTACCGGTCTTGAAACTTTAATTTTCGTTTATTTTATTTCTTAATTTAAGCGCATAAAATAAACGAATAAATGATTTAGCGATACTATAGAACGACCGTGTATTGTGTTAAATACAAATACATGGCAATCATGAGCGCATTGTGCCAAATGGTAATTACAACTATTGGTTTGTTTTATTCCAGAATTGAATAGCAAAATAATAAGATAACTTGTAATCTATAATGTCTGTAGTGATTGTATACATACAATAAATATAAAAACATAGATCGGTAATGAATCTACGAACGAGAATGCCTGATTTGCCGAATGTTTGTTGCATTGAAGTATCATAATTATGTAATTATTAAAAATTATTAATCATTTTTAATTAAATATTTAATTATAATTTTAATGAAAAATTATTATATAATAATATATAATTATGACAAATTATTAACAAATTTACTTTTTCACAAAGTTGTAACGAGAACAATTTCTTGTTAAGAAGAACTCAATAAATACATTTATTTCTCGACAAATTTATTCTTTCAAGAAATTGAGACAAACGATTTTGGATTTGTTCAAAATTTGGTTCACAATAAAAGATTGCTAAATGTTTCGAGTACAATAATTTTACAACGATTCCTTCCAAGAAATGCTTGGGAGAAATGTTAATGTCTCTTCGCTAATCAAAACTTTATAACATATTGCATTTGGAGAATATAATTCAAAGAACACAGTTCAGAGAGTAATATTTAAAATAAGAAAAAAGAAAAATTGTAACCTTACGCAATTGCGTTTCTCACTTTATTTACTACAGTAATATTGAACGTCATTCCTTAATTAACATAATCAAGATGAATATATACAAAGCATACGATTAAACAACACGTGTGAAAAATAATTTCGTTACAAACTTTCCTGCCTCGAATATAACACACAATTCCTTTCAAAACTGATCTTTCTTTCTATAGTATATTTGGTACACAATGTTCATTCTAAAGACCAATTGAAGTTAAACTGATCCATACGTACTCGTTTATAAAAAGATAAAACTGAAGGAAAGAAAACTTGATTTAATATCTACATACACACACACACATACGAAATATGCATAAGGATCGTAAGTGAGCTTCAACCGCGTTTTTACAAATCTGTGTAACTCAAGGACTCACGGCACATTTTTACTAACTTCACGATTCTCTTAACTCTTTCCAACTTCTGGATCTCCTCGCATATTGATTCCGCAGTTATGGCGACGCTTTTTCACTCGGATGACATTACTATGTATGAGAACGCGTACGCCGCGAGTTTTTTACAAATTTGTTGGAATCAAAATCGAGAAACAAGAATGTTTTAATCAGGAAAGGGATATTGAACGGGGAACGTGTTCTGTTCGTGTGATGAAACGTTCGAGAAATAGAACATTCGGATAACGGAAGTTTGAACGATGGGGATTATTCTGTACCGGGATATCTATGTGTTAAGTTAGCAGCCGTTGGGTAACAGTCGCTGTTAACCTCGATAGATCGAATTTCATTAGAATTCAATGTCTGTGTCTCGAGTAAACTCCCTATTTTCCAGGAGGCAATTGCATCGACTTCGGATGATCGGCTTTGTACCTGGTGCCGTGAATACACATTCGATTGTCTCACGTTGCAACGAAGCCCTTTGTTGAATCACGAGTTCGCATTGATTTCCACTGCGCGTTGAATACCTACTTACTGCAATTTTTCACCCAACATGCAGGCCTCGAGTAATCCATTCTTAGAGGATAAAGCAAATGAGCCTCGTACGACGAAGGCAAATTAATTCTTGTTGTTGCGTTTCGTTAAATAGTCCCTGCTTTTCGTTTGTTTCGCCACGGGTTCGCAGTTGATTAACAGGTTTTAATTAACGCGCGAGCATCGAATCGGTGAACTTAATTTCACGCTGAAAAACGTCACTAACGAAAAAGTGATTATATTTGTCTCCTTCGTGCGGAGATCGGATAATATGGATGGGATAACGAGAATGTTTCAAGCAATCACGGAGAATTAATTAATCACTTGCAGAGCATCGGTTAGGTACGATCGAATAAATATGTGCATATCTCTAGGTGGAAAAATAGCCCTTATCGCAAGAGAGGTATGCCTTTCGTTATAATTGCAACGTCGTGCAAGAGATTTGCACATTTGATTCGCCGACTGAATTTTTCTTAAATTTCACAGAATAAAAGAACGCAGTATCAGTCGTGCATTTTCTATTTTGCAAGGAGATCCTCGTATAAACTGCCTCTCTATAAACTGTACACTCTCGAAACAGCGCAGAGTTTTTTTAAGGAGGGATGGTAGCGAATTTATTTCTGAAATTAACTTTTCATATCTCGGATTCAAGTCCGGTCACGTGCGAATTGTCCGACAAAGAGTAAACAAAATACAGAAAGAATGAACCCGAGAGTGAATTCAAAATAACACCGCGCGCGTACTGCTATGATGACACTCGTTTAAAGTAACAACAACGTTGGTAACTGTAATTAAAAATAATCCAAGTACAGGCACGTGAGAGATCATGTTTGGTCTCATTTTTATCGTGAGAATCTCGCCAATCCATTGACAATACTCTCACGAAGATAAAATGAGAAATCTAACATATTAATCTTTCATCCGTATACGATAGAACATTGTAACGTTATTATCATTTACATTAATTCTTCGGTCTTTGAAAAAACCTTTCCAACTATGACGGAGGTTGCAAAAATACGCAAATACTTTCCGGCAAAATTCAAAATACCAAACTTCGTTAAATATCAAATTGATATCGATAAAGTATTGAACAGCTATCGATACCTTCGACAAGTGTTCAACAAGTTTCGATTCGATACAGTACCTCTCTGAATTCACTTTAAGGACTATCGGTATTTAGTTTTAATTTGCATTAATTGCTATAACACGTGTTATCTACAATTTACAAGTATTTCCTGAAATGGAATTTTTCGTAACACTCAGTGTTGTTTAAACGAGGCCTCGTGAGACCTCAGATTCTTTCTCTCTCGCCCAAACGTGATACTACGTAGTAGTAACCATATATAGTGCGCAGCTTCTGTAAAATTTTTCTCAGAATAGACACATTAGTTAATTTTGCTTGCAACGCAGGTGAAAGAAACAATTAGAAACAGGCGCGTGAAAAGCCCCTACGGTGATTGAACGCTGGTATAACGTAATTGGTTGCTCGATAAGTTTTGTCGTTCGATAAGAAATGGCGCTATTAGGTTCGTCGTTTTATTTTTCTAAAGATGGTACTACTGTTCGATGAACATGTGTGAAGTTTCACCTAGATCTGTCGACTCGTTCGTATATTTACAATCGTTCAAAGTTCAAGTGTCATTGTATTTTTTTACAATGGAAAAAAACGACAAAACTTATCGAACAACCTAGTATAAATAAAACTGGTACAAATCGCACGAGTTCATGGTCGCTCGAGCCGAAGAACGAAAACAGTGGTGAAGATGATTCCGTAGATTTTTATTGAGGGAAAGCGCGGCTATTTATCGAGGGGTTGCTGTATTTAGTTGCCGTTGCCTCTGCAAATATATACGTTGATTTAGCTTCTTGAATCGAGTTTAATGTTTCTTTAACCTACAATTTTTCGAACGGTATTATTACTTTTAAGGACGAATTAGTTTCTTCGTACATTGTTTCTAATCGATTAATGTTCACTTTGCTTCTTGCTTTTCTCGTTTATGTATCGCGCTGGTGTAATAATTGAAATGAAATTGAATGGTAATTGTGATAATAAAATTGTCCGAAAGTAGTGTTTACATACACAAATAAACGAATGAAAATAGAAACGACAAGTTACAAGCAGATACGTTAATCAAGGTTTATAGTTAGATTTGTACATGGCTCCTTAACGATTGTTGATATACCGAAGTATTTGTCAGTATTACGCTACTCCTTTATAGTTTCAATACTAGTGTTTATAACGAAAGCAGTGTTCACGTAAACAAATAAACGAAAGAAAATAAAAATTACAAGTTACAAGCAGATGCGTTAATCAAGGTCCAGATTGGTACATGGCTCCTTAACAATCGTTGATATACTAAAGTATTTGTCAATACATTACTTCTTTATAGTTTCAATAGATTGCATTTCACCACCCTTAATTCAAAAATGAATTCAGTGATGGTGAAAAATGACCTTGCGACCAAAGTGACGCTCTGGTAAGTGATAATCTCCGCTTTCTTTTTTCTTTTCCCCCTTCATCCGCTACTTTTATATATCGAGCTTTTAAAGGCGTGGAATTAATTCGAAAGTAATCCGTTTTCCATCAGGCTTCAGCAAGAAGTGGTGGACGACTTAACTCCGATGAATCGATTGTGTGTATCGAAGCGAGCTATTGGCGAGCGTTCAAGTTCAAATCGATTAGCGTTAAATCAGTCTGCCGGCAGGAGACATTAATAACGGTCAAACGTAACCATGACCGGGGGAAATTATTTTCTTCCCTTGTTGCAGCATTGGCGTGCGCACGTAGAATGAACGAGAACGCGTTGAAAATTGAAAGAGTCTTCCGTTGAAGCTTTACAAACACCATTGTGTTCCTGTAAGTGGTACGTACCGAGTGTACCTAAAATGTTTATCTGAACTGTACCAACGGTAAAAATGTAATGAACAAATATTCTACAAATCTGAATCCACAAATATTTTCGTTTCGAATTAGATTCAATTTTTGAAAACCAGAGTGCCAGTTCAAACTGTAGAACTTCCAAAAAATTTCGACGAATCGTCAAAATTCTGGGAGACATTTAGAATCTACGCAACCTAAGATTTGTCACAGCGTCTATCTTTCATTTGATCGAAATTTGTGAATCCTGTCCAGATTGATTTTTTCGTTTTCCTTTGTGAATCAACGTCTAATAAAAATGACAAAATGTACGAATAAAATTACCAAAACGTACAAAGTTACGCACAAAATTGACAAAATGTGTAATTTTTACATATTGTCGTTAATACATTGTTAGAACACGATAAATAATTTATTAGACTTTTGATCTTGACTAATTTTAATCCTTGTATATCTTGGAGCTATCGAGGGAACTGTCATTCTATAGCAACTCTACGACTTGTCACACAAGTTTAATATTTCTAAAGTTCGAACCGAAGCAATTGGCTGAGGCGTTTAGAGTGCCGTGTTCTCTTCAAAAAATAGAATTTAATAACGATCTCTCTTACCACGTTCACAAAAATCTTACCAAGTGGTTTCTAGTAAACAATTTAAGATATATCTAAATAAATAGATCTAAACATAATAATAAAAGTGAAATTGGAATCAGCAGTATTATTTTATTGTTATTTAGTATTTAAGTATAAATATTTATCAACGTTGCTACTAACATTTTTTTCATCTTAGATACACCCTATAGAATTGCTTGGGTTTTTATCCACACCGATTCGTAAATTAGCCGCTGACGTTCTACGAGTACTATTATTCTACTTGAATGGATTGCAACCGTGTATGTGTGTTTGTACAAAATGTCCGCCAATTTACTTTTCGGTGCAGTTTCTATCTGACCCGTTTTTTGTAAAACCAGCAACCGTGCAGATTTAATCGAAAAGAAAATACGAAGAAAAAAACGGTGAAACTTGACTAAGAGAAAATTTACGAACCAGAATGTAAGAAGTGGTAAAAAGAGAATGGGTGTACATAGAATCGAATAAATCTAATTTCTGAGAAATAAATTTTTATGCGATTTCTTACGAGAGCTTATTGTCGTGATAAAACTCGTCCAATCACACTGGCAAAAATCAAGTAAAAATCGGGATTATTTATTTTACTTCGTTGAAAAATTTAATAAGTGAAAAAATACTGCGCAACTTCAAAATGTCCATTCGTATAAACTACGGATCAAATGTTTAAAGATAATTACGACACCCATAAAGTCATCTAAACAATAATGTGCTGTACACTGCTGAATTCACATTTTTGTTGGATACAACACTGGGATAATAAAAATATATTGTTACAATTGAAAGAAATTTTAATGACATTGTCTCTTAAAAATAAAACGACCTTGAGATGAAAAAAAAGTATCGATAAGCGTGCATAAATACACATACCCTTGCTTCTTTTAGGAGAATTACTTTTTTCTTTACACATTTACTTGTATCCTTAAACAACTCTTAGATTTAATACAAGTAATAAGAAGTATACACCGAAACAAATTCGTTCGAAACTATTTATAGCTTTGTGATATTTATTTTGGTAACGTACTTTATGTGTCTAGTGATTTCGACTGCTCCAAACAAATACGTAGTAGTAAATTTTACGATTCAGAATTGACGATGATATTAGTATCCAGGACATATGGCCAGAATGCGAAATTCTTCTGCGGATAACGTGGCTTTTTAAAGAGGAAATCTTATTTCAGCGTCGCGACCACGTACATCGTATAAAGAATTCACACCGAAAGCCACTTCGTATCCTACTTTCCGAATGGTTACACGGTCGATGCTCGATGAGCCGCACGATCTATACTTTAATTTTACAACGAATTACAAAACTACATCCAATTCGATAATAAATCTATACAATATAGAAATGTTAAATCATCACACGTAATATGTCACATGAGATATTCAATTGATAACCGAAAGTTATCGAAGCTACTCAAAATATTAAATTATTGTAAAATGAAAACGTTATCTTTCATAGATACATTTCAACGAAATTGTAATATTAGAACATATTGTAGGAATTTATTCAGGGCTGGTGGTTATAAAATAAGGGTGAATAAAGTTCTAGGATATACGTGTATCGAATAAGGTAGTAGTAGGAACAAAACATTGTCAAAGCACAGAATTAATAACTACGCTAACTACGTTGACTACGCTATTCTTATTTTACGCGACACGACACGCTTCGACAATTTTCCAACAATGACTGCCGCCCTAAACACTCTTCTCTCGCACCTTATATCCTCACACGCATTCATTCCCTTTTATTCTAATTTTTAATCTCTCTCGCTCCATGCGTCTGATCACCCTACGCCCAAAATAGATAAAAGAACGTGTATGAAAATTGTGCTATTGAACATGAACAGTTTATAAATATTTACAATTAATCGTGTTCTTTTAGACGATTTTTACGTTTACTTACAAAAATATTTCCTTCAACGGAAATAAACTTTGATATATCAATAGAGCATGATTCAAGAATCATCATCAGAAGATTCAAGATCAATAGAAAATGATTCCAAAGGATACTTAAATGGCTGCTAAAGGATCTACTTGCACAATTTCGAATTCCCAAGTAGATAATAAGGATAGAATGTAAATAATCGGTGGACGTCGCTATTAATTCGCTATTAATCAATTTATTCGCATATACTTTTATTAATGAGTACGAAGGTACTTCGTTCACTTAAGTGAAGTGTTAATATTTCAAACATATTGATCATGTTTGTTGGAATTTGTTCAATGTGTGAATTGGAAAATTTATTTAGAATTATTGGTATTGATACATAAACTGTTTGTAAAATTGTCGATTTCAACATTTCCAAAGATATTGTACACCTATTACACGAAAACAGTAAAATAAAAGTTTTCGCACATTTCTAGTGCGAATTCCATTTAACTGATTTTTACTCCGAACAGTCTTGCTATTCGACGCGTTGATATATTCAGGATCGGAGTTGGGAAGTTGTTACGAGTGGATCAATCAATAGCTGTTGAAATTGTACACGTGCCCGATGATTACATTTTATTTACACATGTGCTCATCCCTAGGGTGTATAAGTTAAATTCCTGGTTGAAACTTAATAAAACTTCTGGAACCAGATGGTAGTCCCTGAGTTAAACTTCGAAACTAGTTTTGCACTGTCTTTTGGAATTTGATTATCATCGCAAAAGGGTGTCTGAAATGTTACTCTATGTTTCATTGTTCCAATGCGATACAGTTTTGTATTGTCCAAGAAGCATACCAGGTAAAAACATTCACCTGGAAATATACGCTGTTAAAAATAATAATGAGCTGACCTATCCAGATAAAGTGGTACACTGATAGTTATTTATACTATTCGAACTAAGCATTCAGTGAAAATCCTACGAAATTAAGCATGGAATATTTCTTACATTATCAGCGTTTAATTCGTTCTTTAAAATCTGATATTTACTTCATTCTCTTTATCTTTGACAGTCAACGCCCACTTCTATGAGAATTTGTTACATTTTTCCTGTTAAAAAATCATTTAACGGTACTTCTGTTTACTATTTTTGCACTAATTGAATAAAATGTTTCTTCTTTTGATGAATTTAATGTTATTTTCCTTTTGAAAATTATTTTTTGCGATTTACGTTCCATTGTTGTACGTTTGGTATTCACTTGAATGAATATGGTGACGATTTGTGACAAACGAGTATCGTATTAAATTGTGAGACTTCTTATGATATGACAATGGTATTGACATTGTAAATATTTATTTCAAAATTTCCTGAAAACATTAAATTTTTAATTCTGCCAATACTTTTGTCCCGCTAAAAACAGGCCACTATATAATTTTTATTGTTTCTCTTTATTACAGGTCTAGTTCATTGTTATAATTTATAATGTATTGAAACTTTGGACTCCGAACTTGCATTTTGAAAAAGAATGAAACAAGAAGTTGTGTTTCTTTTTTTCACCAATGAAAAATACTTTTTTGTTCATCACTGTATTTAACTTCGTTCTTCGAAAATTTATCTATATAGCACACATATTCTTTTCAATATTAACCTGTGAATTTCTGGCAATCAAATAAACGAAATTCGTCAAAAAGAAAAACGCGACGAAGCCCTAAAGAGATCAACAACTCTATAAACCTTCGATAACAATTTTAAAATCCCTTTAGAAACCAAAAATCACGTGTTGAAATAAAAGAAAAATGGTACTGATGTATAATACAATTTATGAAATGATGGATAATACAGAAGCTACATGATTCCAAAAAGAAATAAAATCCATTTCTAGTGAAAGACCTTCGAATAAAAGAGTAAGTAATTTTGATAAGGCTTTGAATTGGACACACGAACTTCCCTTACTCTCGTTTATCAACTAGAAAAAATCAATCAAGCTATAAATTAACTTTTGCGAATTGTATCTTACAATTGAACATGTTTTTGTCACATATTCATTGTTACTCCAGTGAAGAAAAAATCAGGGTGTCGCTTCAGGTAAAACACAATTACTAAATAATGAATAGTATTGTAAAAATGTAGTTTTCCAGAGATATCAATATGACACAATTTATGTAAACATAATAGAAACACATTTTTCCAGCACGTTTTATCCTCTTGAAATCGTACTATTGACGGCATGACTCAAAGTAACAAATTGTAATGATAATACAATAATCTCTACAAAAGTACTAATTGAAAATTTACGCAATAAAGCATAATATGTAACGATTGGTTGTAGTTCTTAATGCAAGGATTAGATTATTGGATAGTTCAATAAATTAGCTTCTGATGTTGAGTTTCTGTAAAATTATGCAGTTGATGTATAATGTAATTAAAAAGTAATTCACTTGTTACCAACATTAACTTTGATTTTATACTGGAATTCTATTCGCCGTTACTGTTTTCCAACGAATTATGCATACACACATGTACACTACTGTCCGAAAGTTTTGGGTCACAGCTTTAAATTTGATATTATTGTTAATTTTTCTTTAATCGAAACAAAATGTTTTTTCAGTATTTTTTTTTGTATACTTGCTACAATTTATAGATCGATATATTAATATCTAAAAACAAGAACATGTAGGAAAAATTATTATATGTAGTGTTTTGAGACAGTTGGTATAATGATAAACAAGAGGTGATTCTACGTAGACATAAATATAAATGAAAAATGTAAAATATAATTTATTATTAAGTACGATTTAGCTACCATGTTTCTTCGTTATTCATTGTTTTCACCTTTGTTCATACTTGTAAAGATTAACAGCGATACTATCTACTTTTTATTAATTTTACTGTCTTGTAACTATTAATTAGAACCAGTTAAATTGGTATTGATATAATAATACCGTCAATGTTTACAAACATCATTACAAATTGAAATAATGAGTAATGGAAAGAAGTGTCGACTGTATGTCGTATTGAAATGCACTAGTATTCCAAAAATATATTAAATTAATTTTCTCGAAAAGAAAATCTCGTACGAAGGAACTTTATTCTATAATTTCAATTTATTCCGTCACGAGGCGTTACCTGTTACCCAGCTGTTCCCTTCATCTTGGAACACCCTGTATGCAATCGCTTATTGGATTGTTGTGGAATGTCAACATCATTCTTCTCACAGTTTTCAATTCCATCGTTGTTTTTTTTTTTTAAATATAGTCGTCATAATACGATCCTAAAATTCCAGAACTTTAAGCCAGAGGTAATGGATATTTTATAATAAATTTTCAAAAAGATATTGCCCTATGATAATATATCGTCTAAAATGATTCTACTTCGGAGTACTGCTATTACATCAAAAACGGTTGAAAGCGTATCACAATCTGTCATTGGTCGTTTTATGTAGATGATGCATCGTAGCTGACGGATATTATTTTGAATATTTATGACGAAACGTCACTAACTTACAATTTTAAATTCTACATTTCTACTGTATTTTAAGTTAGACATGGTAAGAAAAACATTACAAAATTATACATTATAATTTTAATCTTTTAGAATAAAAATAAGTACATAACTTTATTCCACAATTTTATAATATTTACTTGAATTTGAAACGATCGAAGATGAAAAACAAAAGACGCTCTGCTATCCGCCGAACGATTTTTATATTGTTGGTCGTTTGTCGTCGTCATCATCATTGTTTACATCTAACCTAATTAACAACTTTGGAAAAAGTAACATTAGAAAGAACATTTGTCTTATAATGTATTCACCATTCAAAACCATTCAAATTATATATATATATATATATGGAATATGTATTTGTGTCACGAAATTCGAATGAAATACACTTGAAAATTGTTCAGATGATAAAATTGTACTAATTTTTCGTAATTTTCTCGGAAAATAACGCGTCGACACGCTTTTTTGTGAAACCTATTACGTGATATACTTACGTCACTTTTTTCAATTAGCACACCCCTTAAATACTGATTGACAATTTACTATTAAAACCTCAGCGTTATTAGTAAGAAATTTATTATTCTTTTGTTTCGTGTAAATTAATTTTTGAACAATGCTGAACACATTATTTTTATACAATAAATAAGTATGTGAACGTTATTTTATCTGGAAAATTTTATTGGAATAATGGACGAATAAATGCAACGTGTACCACATTAATTACAATACTTATTCAATTGGAAAGTTATTTGGTTAACTTTTTATTTGTCCAATGTGAAATATAATGCCATTTTATAATTGAAATTCCAATTTTTATTGCACGAATAACAGTTAAAAAGATGTTTATAATTTATTTGTTATTCGACATTTCTATTTTTATAAGAATTCTGTCTCTTTCTCTGTTAAGAAATGAAAACTACAAATTTATAAATATCTTACAATGTTATTAATATAATAGTTTGAGTCTGACAGATACGAAATTATTCATTATTCTTATTTATGTGTCATTCATTATTTGAAAATAAATATGTCCATTATAGTTCTCAACCCCCTTCCTCTCCTCTCTTCTTTTCATTTGAGAAATCTTATCTTTGTAGCTTTGAATAAATGTTTATTTACACTAGTAAATCGAATAAAGTCCTTAAATAGTTCTTCCAGAGTAAATGTTTGCAATCCATGGAAATGGTTTGATATGTACACCACGTACTGTAAGTAATTTATGCGTATGCACGTTTCGATACATGGAAACCTCATTATCAGCACATTGATTGGGATTCAATATCCTTCGATAGATACATACATTCATAAACATACTCGTTAATGCACATGTAAATAATATCACCCAGGTACTCTTAATGAAAATTATAAAACGAGTTTGAATACCGTAAGATTACACTGCAGACAGTAAAACGAAATTATTCTTAACGTTTATATGATACACTTTGCAATAGTTACCTTGTCATAGGGGTTGCTGAAGTACAAAAATTGATTCGTTATAAACCACGAATTATATTCAAAATAACAAGTGATATTAAGAAATTATACAGTTTCGATTTAAATATTAATAACACAATTTTATCATAATTGAACAACAAAATGTTCTTTTCACTAATAATAGCTAATTTAAGCATTTTACTAATTAAACAATTACTGACAATGCTGGTAAAAGTGAGTAAAATTCATGTAAATCGAATATTTTAACAAAAGTTATTTAATGCAAAAGGTTCAAAGAATAACTAAAGAGCACGAACACCGAACTATATTAAATTTTAAATTCGACCAAAGAAATTACTTCAATCTTATCAATTAGAAAATTACAAACAACATTATGAAAGCTTAGCATTGGGTATAAATCTAACACACTTCGTATTGATAAATATATTGCGAAAACATAACTTGTTAAATCAAACGTAACTAAGTACCTTATGAATAAAACGATTTAGAAAATAATACTGACAACGAATTCAGCATTCACGGTTTCCTTGAAATATATTCCTCGATTTTCAGAATTTTCGTTATTTTTCGTAAGCGTTCGGTGCCTGCAGCCATAAAATCCTTCGTGCTAAGCCGTTCACTTAGAATCGCTGTTCATGCATGTTCGCATTATGCACATCCACGCGGATGTAGACCCAAAGTTTACAGCTACGGACGCTCCCTTTATGCAATCAACTGTTGAAAGGATTATATCACTCGCTATGCGTGAAACTTCGATCGTAAGATTGTCAAATCCGTTTAAAATGTTGCGGTAAACCATTATTGCGATTACACGTTTATGTGCGTGCACACAGTCTTTCATGAGCAAACATTCTTAAAACGAAAACGGTGTTTTTCCACCCACTTCTTTGGTAATGGAACACTTGCAACCACGGTGTTAATTTTCCAAAGATTGTTATGTAAGGTAACAAACAGTAGATTACCTTTTCTAAGCTAGAATTAAATGTTATCTAAGACTCGGATTACGTAAGATAGACCATTTAAAGTCATTCTTATCAGTTGTTTAAGACAACAGACTATTCTTTCATTTAATATTTGAGCCTCTGTTTGTAAACTTTCTGCTTGCACGAAGGCCATTCAATATTCACTTGTTAAAATAAAAGCAAACACTTATAACTGTTACTGTCTCGGTATAAAAATGATATTCTATTCTTTCAAAAGATTTACATAGAAATTAAACACCGAAACAAAATCGATATTCAATGTAATTGTAAAGTTACTTTTCATGTATAACACTGGAACGTCTTTTCTTTCATGTTTGGTCAATATTTTGAGATCTTTTGAACCTCTATTATTTAAAAAATTATTAATGTTTATTGCAACCACTTTTTCATTGTTCCTTATAATATTATATTTTATGTTATGATATCTTTGGTTGGAATTTTAATACGTACTGTCTTACATGGAACAACTACAAATGTCCGACACTAATTTTGCGAAACTTGGCATGCTGTTAAAATAGGAGCGTAATCTTGAGAGACCATATAATCTTTTATCGGCAAGGACTCGAGTTTAAAGATTTAAATTACCCCTGAAGATTTCACTGCTCCGATGGTATCTCCAGAACTACCAAATTTATCTAAAACAGTCTTGGACAAAAGTTATGTAACTTTTAATGTAGTAACTCTTTTATGAATTCATAAAACATTAGGTTACTTCATAAGTCTTTGCGTATTTAACTATGCACGCTTTTGATTCAATGCAAGTGCACATAAACATAGGGTTATAAATTGAAAGCACGAAACATTCGTCCCTGCTTTATGAATCCTTCACCGGTTGAAAAAGATTTTATCAAGACGATTAACATTTTTCGATTAAAAATCAAGTAACGAAAAACTTATACTATTTATACTCTGATTTTCAAATTTAATAAAAGATCGACCTCGTGTGAGTATCCACAAAACGTATACTGGCATTTACTCCAAAATTAAGATAACGTTTTGAAAATTAAAAACTTTAAAAACTTAGATGTGTTAAAGTTGAGAGTGGACGAGTATTTAAAAATAAATCGATTAATTTCCACGAATGAACTATCGCTAAATTAATTTGGAGTGACGTGAAAAGAACATAAAATGACCATTCAGTACACGATTAATGTTTTCTGTGTACATGTACATATTTTCCTGAAATACAATTTACTTAAAGAAAAATATGCAGAAACTTGTAAAATGTTTCGAAAAATAATTTATGAATAACATATTCGATATTTTTATTCCGAAAATTATTTAGTATAAGAACAATTAGATGCAGACCTATCGTTCTTTCTTTAGATACGAAAAATTTGATTCTTATAACGAACCACTACCACCGAATTATACAAAATCTAAACTTGCAGACATTACGAATTTACCAAATCGCAAAGAAATCGGAAAAAAGAAACAATATTATTCAACATATCGGAAGGAACAACGAAAGATTTGCAACCATCATATATTTAAGAATTTCAAATCTGGTAAAGTTAATCGTAGATTGTTGAAAAGAAATTTCCACATTTCTTAACCAGTTAAAGGAGAATTATCACAAATATGTATTATTCCGTTAAAAATGACTGATTGAGAAATCAACGCACTTTCGCGGTATCTACTAAATTTCATTCCGAAAGTGCAAGATAAATCTTCCTTCTCGAAGGTATTCTTCTCACGCCGGATCGTTTTATTATCGCGCTGCTTATTCCTGCAGCGTTTGCATTTCCATAAATCGTGTCCCGTTCTGTGTCTCCGTGGCCATTGTGAAACAAAAGCAAAACATTTGATAGATGTATCGTCGAATATCCAATTAAAATAAAATTAATTGCTCAGGCAGTTTGTTCAACCCTTTTCCTGGTATTTTTCTGTTTCAGTTGTATGCGGCGTCGGGGCGGATGTGGCGTACCATCGACACGTCATGGGGTTTTACGTTACGTGAGGATAATTCAACATGCGTATACCGTAATTCAACTCAATTATCAGATTCCGAGGGTGAAGCATTTAGAAAAAGAGTTCTGCGTTCGTCGTATTTCGTTTGTTGAAAAACAACCGATGAAAAAGTTGCATGCAACTCGAGTTATTGTATAATACTTCCATGACTGCGAAGCTCGAATCGAAATATCGCCTCGACGAGAAGATGATTATACACGATGTCCACAAAAATGTAGGATCTACTCGAGGATCAATTCTTCGTATCGGTAAAAATCGAAAATCTCTTTTTGCAATTCGAGACTTCGTTATCGTAAATGCAAGCGGTTAATGTGTTTTTACACGTGTATGAACACGTGTCTCTCGTATGAATGCGTGCGTATGTAGTTCACGATCGGTTGATCGATATAAACAGCGAATAATACATTTTATATCTCAGCTTTCGATTTCTTTTCACACGAGGAATTGATTCTCGAAACGATCTTACATTTATGTCTATTGTGTATATGCCTAGGGAAACTAGGACATGTTTCCTCAATTGTCGATAAAATTTTGTTTAGGTAATATTATTTCGAATACGATTTACGACTACCACAGTTGTATCAATAATTCTTTAACTATTCCCATATTATTTTGAATATTAACCTAGTTCAAAGACAAAATTTATTCATCAACAGGTGACCACATGTATAACAGTTTGCTTCGTGTATGAAATAACTTTTTACATAAAGTGAGGTAACGTGTCACGAACTTAAAAATGCATCGTTATTAAGGAAATTATACAATCAACGCGTTCTTAAAATAACTTAAAATACAGAAAAACGCCTAAAATAATAATTGGAAATAATATTTAATGATCAACTTTATTACAATTTTGGCAAATATAAGTACCGTGGTGTATCAGTAGTAGACAATTTTCATTTAGCGTATTAAACACACTTTTAATCTTTCGTTTCTTGCAAATTCTTTTATTTTCTAAATTGGTATCCATTTCTTAGATATTATAAAAAGTAAGCGTATCGCTAAACTTTTTAATTATTAACTAATAATTTTAGATATCATTTCTTACATTCGAATAAACAAAAAAATCTTTTCACGCGTAAAATAATAAAATATCGTATATAAATCTGTTGAGATTTGTATACGCGTGTCTATAACAAAGTATTTATCCGTGTGAGTGAAAGGACCAGAGACTGTAAATATTAAGGGAGTGTACAGCTGCTTCTGAAACTACTTATTTGCCACATATTCTGCTTGGAAATGTATATTATCCAGAAACGTGACAATCTCTAACTTGGCGACTGAACATCACCAATAAACATGAGGATCCTTCGTTCTGAGTAACCCGCAGTCTGAGTAATAAGATGGAGCATTTAAACGGAGTACAGATGATCGTCCAAGACGTCGGTAACGTGTCACAGCTGCAATCCACGTGGACTTATCGCTGCCAGCGATCGTACAAGGGTAGTCCCAGAAGTACCCGACCTAATTTATAAATGACGGTAGTCGTTTGAAAAGAACAACCAAGGGATAAAGTACCGACCTTATAAAGCTTAAGATTGAAAGTTGACGACGCTACGTTGTTTAATATTTGTTTGACAGCCGTAAATAGTGAACGCTCTCAGTGAATTTGTAAACATGGAAAAAATTGGTTATCGTTATGTGATGCAATACTTTCATTTGAAAAACCTTACTCCAACCGATATCAAAGCGGAGGTAGATTCTACTCTGGGTGAGTCTGCTCCTTCGTTTACAACAGTCAAATATTGGGTAGCAATATCATTGGCAGATCGACCAAATGAGGCAATTACGCCTGAAATGGTGACAAAAATACACAAAATGGTATTGGATGACCGTCGACTGAAAGTGCGCGAACTAGCAGACATGGTAAGTATATTGAAAAGTGCTGCACATCGCATATTGACTGAAAATTTGAATATGAGAAAGCTGTGCGCAACATGAATACGATTACTCACAGTGGAACAAGAACAGCGTCGTGAGGATGTTTCAATTGAGTGTTTGGCAAGGTTTTGCAGCAATAAAGTCGAGATTTTTGCATCGATTCATAATTATTGATGAAACGTGGATCCATCGCTTCACATCTGAGACGAAGGAACGGTCGAAACAATGAAATGAAAGGGGAGAAGCGGCTCTAAAAAAGGCAAAGGCAGTTCCATCTGCAGGCAAGGTCATGGCGTCAGTTTTTTGGGATGCGCGTTGGATAAATTTCATTGATTATCTTCAGAAAGGAAAAAACAATCAACGGCGAGTATTATACGAACTTATTGCAGCGTTTGAGTGATGAAATCAAGAGAAAAAGGCAGACATTTCGCGAAAAAGAAAGTTTTCTTTTATCAAGACAATGCACCAGTTCACACATCCGTTATCGCGATGGCCAAAATCAATGAATTAAAGTTCGAATTACTTCCTCGGGCACCCTATTCGTCAGATTTAGCCTCCTCGGATTATTTTCTGTTTCCAAACTTGAAAAAGTGGCTCGGTGGTAAAAAATTTGCCAACAATGAAGAGCTGGAATCTACGGTTGATGGCTATTTTAGAGAGCTCGACGGTTCTCGTTGCAAACAGGGTATCGAAACTAGTGAACATCGTTGGGAGAAGTGTATCGATCTAAAAGGAGACTATGTAGAGAAATAAAGATATTTTTTCCCAAGTTTTTTGTGTTTTCTTTGTTAGGTCAGATACTTTTGGAACTACCCCCGTAAGTACCTCACAGAGAATCTCTGAATTCTATCGCTAAAAGACGACCACTGTCTCCTCGGAGGTGCGAGCTGTCAATCCTCGGTCTTCAGATTCGACGCCAGAGAGCAAGATCAACTGAGAAAAGAGACGAGCATCAATCTTCACATTCGACGCCAGAGAGCAAGGACACTACGACAAGGTCGACTGAGAAAAAACCTGGGCAAACTCGTGCACACGCAATCACCCATATATCAATAGACTGTGAACTCTGCTTTCTTATATAATTTACATTGCATATAGACTACGACATTTGTAAATATTCATCCACATCATTTCTTCTAAGATAATGATTACGAGGCAGTATTGTACTATTGAACTCAAGGCACAAACAAAATCAGTATCGGGCAAGTTGTATGTTATGACAAGTTGCCCCGTCTGATATTCTTTTATCCGTCGATTATTGATCTCAATAACGTCAAATTTGTTTATCTCAAACGAATGTATAATAAACAGCCTAAATTATATAATAATATCATTATATTTGTATCGATGCGACTAGATAATATCAAAAGTTAAATAGTTACGATAAATCGAACATTGAGTAGAAAATTTATTTACTTTGCCAGAATTTATCTTCTAAACTATGAAACAAATGTAAACAAATCTAAACTATGACATAAATGTGTGCGCACACCACTACTCGATACGATGTATTAAGTTTTCGTCGTAAGATCGTCCCTCAGTGTGCTCATACTTCTTGCGTTACGTTTTGTGAACACACAGAGATAGAAGGACTTGGATAACTAAACTTTTATACTTCAGTTTAGTCTGTAGTAGACACTCGAAAGCCACGAATCGTAAAATTATAGGAATTGTATATTAAATGCCTGATAAAATAATGAGTGAAACAAGTGTCCATTTTCCTAATTTCATATTGTACGAGTTCTGGAAAGGGAATGCGGAAACAAGTGCGACAAATAACATTTGTGTCGTTTATGGGGAAGGTGTTTTATCGGCTCGTATGCAAAATATGATTTAATCGATTTCGAAAAGGAAATTTTAATGTGGAAGATGAGCCACGAGCTGAACGTCCAGTCGAGACTGATTTAGATTGAATTCGTAATCTGGTGAATGAAACGAGGAGTTTGTCGAGAAATATCGCAAATGTTAAACACGTCAAGAACATGTGTACACAGACATTTGAAGAAAATGAGAATCATGACAAAACTGGACGTATGGGTACTGCATCAATTCACAGAGCCTTAATCACGTGACAACTTGCATATCGTTGCTTGCACTTAACGAAACGGAACCCTTTTTGAAACGCATAGTAATCAGAGATGAAAACTGGATCGTGTACGAAAATCCTCAAAGGTAACGAACTTGGACCGAAAGAAAAAATCCAGCAGGACGAGTTGCAAAACCTGGTTTACATCCTCGCAAGGTTCTTTCTGTATGATAGGACTATCAAGGAATTATATTCTTCTAACTACTTCCGCAAAATCAGACAATTAATGCTGACCTATATTCTACGGATATCACGTTATTGGATCTCTACCTCTGTTTCGATCATTACGACATTATTTAATTGGCAAGAAATTTGATAATGTGAACACAATAGAAAATGCTTTACAAAACTATTTGGATGATAAACTAAAGAAATTTGACCCTAGAAGGTGATATATAGAGAATGTACAAGCATAGATTATGAATATAAATGAAAGTTTAGGTCTGTTTAGTATGATTTATAAGAAACGAATTTTCATTTGAATCTAAGAATAAAGATATTTACATAAATAATAATTATTATCATACTTTTGATTTAGCAAGAAAAATAAATTGTTTCTTTGTAATTCTTAGCTTTGTGGATGATTATCTTCCCCTTATTTATAGGTTCAAATTACATTCTACGATTTTTTTTTATACTACCTTGCGGCTATTAAAAAAGTAAATACAAAGACTTATAATAAGATGACCTTCAATTGATTTTGAACCTTGAAACGAAGGGAAAATTTGTATTGTAGAGAGTAAACATTAAGCAGATATGTTGTTATGTTCCAATAATCGTGTTTACTGCGTAAATTATGCTTTATTGGAGTCATAACAATTTATTATTTCGTCAACTCTGAATCAACAATATAATAAAAGTAAACCACATAGTTACTCTTCGCTAATTCTCGTTTTATTTTAAGATTTAAAGTCAGTGGAAAGTTTTCTGATTATAGGACCTTGAATTTGTCTTTTTAGTGACCACTGTTCTTATTGGTTTAAAATTATTGCCTAGGTTACGTGTACCAAAATTTATTTTCCAAAATCGATACACGTCATCTAGAGTTTCCGGAATATAACACTAGAAGTTTGCCCAGAATGAGAAGGAAAGATGTTTAGCATGTCGAATTCCCACGAATTAATGGATCCCTGTATACACTATTTATAATATTAAAACTGTTACCCGCCTGCTACTCCAAAGTGAACGCTTAGCTCTTTATCTAAAAGCGTCTGAAGTGCAGCCAATAGTACCTGAAATCTGTCCTCCGTTGCGGTCAGCTTTCACGGCAGTTTCCTTGAAAAATTCAAGCGACCTTTTCAATGACTTCCTTTTCCTGGCTGCTGGTCCTCTCCATACCCAACCGACACTCGAACCGACATTGCTGCTCTTGTAGCTAATCCGCAATATTCCTTTAAAGATTTTCAATCATGTTCTGCTGTAACTATGGGTTTTCTTTCAATGCAGACGCCGTCTATATACATATGTCTCACTACTGATTCGTTATAATTCTCACTGACGTCGAACACGTTTTATGTACTTTATTTACAGTAATGTTGGAGTTAATATTTACATACTCTGTGTATAAAACTATGGGTATAGCCCATGAAAACTACTCTCTCGTTAACAGAATCTGCATTCAATTTTCTGCCTAGGTTCGATATCGGTAGTTGTTAAGAATCGACAGCTCTTTTGTCGTTGAAACAGTATTTTATTATTAACTTCATTACTATTACCAAAATCACTAAAGATTTCTGTTTACTTGTAAGTGATTAAAACTAACGCTAATAATGATTACCTTACAAGTAATTATATATTTTTAATCGTCGACGTAAAAGGAAAATTTATTTCGTAAATATTTCTAATTTTAAAAGCTCATTCTCGGACAATTTTTTAATAACCTATCTAAAAAGAATACGTAGGATATAATATTAATTTTAAAATTTCGGCATTCCCTGAATTAATCAATTTTATTTTTTTTTCGAATTTTGTAAGTCGCAACAAAACACAATATAAACACATCTTGCCATGAATTTTTGGGATGTCCTAATATTTAGAAAGTACCGTTGAAATGTGTTATTTCATTAATATACCAACGGTCTAGCAATTTCTTGCCTCGACTTTAGCACATTCGACTTCAGCGCCGCTGAAAGCGGTAATTGCGTAATCAGGAAACGTAAAAATTGGAAACCATTTGAGATAGCTATAAATGCGAAGGACTCGGAATTCAGTTTACTCGTTGAAGACGCAATGAAATATCCGTTCCAGGAAAAGTCAGAGCTAGAAAAGATACCGACGAGCACTGAAAAGCATTTCTTAGTTCTCTAAAACTGTCGGTGGCTACAGTTACGATCCGATGCGCCGGAAAAAAAAATCTAATTTTAACGTCCGACTCGATTATAACCCAAGTTGAACCTTTAGCAAGCGAAGTCGCTACAATGAGATTACCTAGCCAGCAGTCTTTGCTCCGGCAATTATCAAAATTTTTCGATTTACCATCCCGTTTAACCTTTTCCTCATCGCGTCCTCGCGACGTCAACCGAGGAAATTTACACATGCCTTTCCAGCCATTTGCTTGCACGCGATGAAACGTCATGTAGAGACAACCAGCTAGCTTATCACAGGCCATATATATCGGCCATCTAAGCCTACATTCGGATTATAACTGCAACCATTGAAGCTAGACACTAGTCGAGCTTTTCACGATGCTTAAAGAAACGTCTGTAATATATTCTTCGGTAACATTATCAACTTATTCAAGATACGCAAAGAAACGTCTGTAATCAACTTCCAAGTACGGTAATCTACGAATTTGTTACTGTGTTACGAATGGACTGTTCCTTTTTGAACTGAGACCCAACCAAATGTAAACCATGCGACAAGAAGATTGAAAGAGATTCATACGTCAAGAGTAAGAGTAAGAACAAACAAGTTTCGTATTACAGGCGCTCGGTCACCGAACTTTAACTTAAGCCTTTGCACTCGAGAGGTGACTCTCGCTCACCACTTGATTCGATGCAATAACTCGTGACTCTCGATCACAACAAGGTTTAACGCTATAAATCGAGCTGTGACGATTTCTATTTAAGCTTGTTTTCTTTGGAACTCGAAACATTGACGCCAATACAGCATCACGAATGGGTTTCCAAGATGTTTATGTATAATCTTACAAAGCGTAGAATGGTACACCTTCAAATGGCTATAAGATCTTCAGATTCCAAATTAGTCCCTGATCAAACCTAGAGCACATTTGTTTAATCAATTGCCAGCACCGAAGTGAATATTTTAATAAGGGAATTCATCAAAGTAAAGTTTCTCTAATTATCAGGGTCACAGTGTCATCTTTCTTAAAATTAATCACTATATCCGTACAAGCCTTCTTTGGCACACACATCTGTTAAATATTATATTAAACAACTGTATAGTATAGCAAATTCAGTTGCTCGGCATAGCCTTATAGAACTCGAGTATTGCAAGCACGTAATGCTTGCCTGCATTCATGCATCTTAGGCTATGCCCAACTTCTTCATAGGATATCTCCATATCTTTCTGCAGTGTGAACTTTTATAGTGTGATATAATTTTGCGGGATTTTCGAATGAATTTACAAACTTTTGCTAGAATTTTTCGCCGATTTTGGGCTTTGGTAACAGCAGAACGTGATAGTCGAGGATGTATAGCTTTAAGCAGTTTTAGCAGTATGATAGGATCGGGTTAAAGAAATGGAAACAAATAATGGACAAAAATAAAGTTTCTGTTCTCAGTAAAATTGATTTTATTTCAATACATCAAATCATCGGAGATACAATCGCATTCCTTCGATCCATTAACATATTCGCACTTTCATACTCATTACAAAAATGTTATTCTTTAAAATATTCTACTTGTTCTTATACCGTAAAAATTATTATTCTAAATTCGCAGCCGATTAGCTCGGTACTACCCATGACGAATAATTATTGTTCGTCGCGAATAATACCGATTACCAGGTCTCACCACGTGGAGGTTGCTGCGAGCGGAGACCCGGAGAGAGATAGATGGAATCAAAGTTCCATCGATCTCCCTCGACACGCGATACAAACGAAGATACTAAACCAAAGAGATGGAAGGAATCAATGTTCCTTCGATCTCCTCGTTTAGTTCTGCCGAGCAATTACATTATGGAAAAATTAGGCAAAATTGGAAAAGACGCGACACGAACCGTGCAGTTGGTCCTACTAGGTCTATCCCGTTTCCCCTCCGTGGTTCCGATTCCAGAGAAAACGAACGACGCCTACCACTCCCCTAGAGAAGTGCCCCGTTTCTCCATCTTTACGACGAGAGGGTCTTATTTTGGAGACTTTCGCAGGGACCGGCAAAAATGCCTGCTCCTGTGCTCGCAACATGCCCCCTCTGGAAGCGGACACACCGGAAGAGACGGCGATAGACCGTTCGGACTACTTACACGGCCGGCCACTTGCTTGTACAAGAAGCAGTGGTGACCGGAACGAGGAACAAGGAAGCGAGCAAAATTAAGCTAAAGATTGGATAATTGCTTGGCAGATCACAGCCTTAAAACTAACTTATTCTAACTGCAGAGATAGAAGGAATCAATGTTCCTTCGATCTCCTCGTTTAATTCTGCCGAGCAATTACATTATGGAAAAATTAGGCAAAATTGGGAAATACGCGACACGAACCGTGGAGTTGTTCCTACTAGATCGGTCCCGTTTCCCCTCAGTGGGCCCGATTCTCAAGGAAATGCGCGACGCCGTCCACTCCGTGGAGTGCCCCGTTTCTCCCAACTCCGCGTCAGGAGCCACGCAGAGCGTGGGCCTGACTCACGGAGGATGACGAAGAGAGGGTCTTGTGGCACAAGGGCTTCCGCAGGGACCGGTGCGAACACCTGCCCCTGTGTTCACAGCATATTCTCTCTCAAAGCGGACGCACCAGAGGAGACGGCGATCGAGCGTTCGGTCCACCTCCACGGCCGGTCACTTGCTTATGCAACAAGCAGAGGTGGCCGGACTGAGATACGAGCAAGCGAGCAAAAAGAAGCTAAAGATTGGATAATTGCTCGGCAGATCACAGATATTCGTACATAGTGACCTTAAAACTAACTTAGTCTATACTTAGAATTAACAGTCCCGCGGAGGATGCAATACATCAGTCCTCTTCGTTCTTCGTTCTTCGTTTTCCGATACATCTAAGAGAATGTATCTAAGAGAAACCTAAAAGAAACCTAAAGTTATGGCATAATAGAGAATAGAAATGAATTTGGTTAGTGGAAAAAAATAAACATGTCAAAACAAGTAGAAATTAAAATCAGAGTACAAATGAAATGAATTACACAAAGAAACAATTAAAAAAAAAAAAGAAAGGATTGAGAGAGTGGTCGCCAGTACTGACCACCGCCTACCGGCGGCCAGTACCGGTTACCAGGGTGGGGGGTCCCCCTTCCATAAACCTAAAACGAAGAGATCTGTCCACCTCGGAGGCTCCAGGAAGAATGAAATTTTAAACAACCGGGGGCTCCTTATATACCCTCCCCAAGGTGACTTACCGTTACTTCCATTGTCTTTGTTCGATCTATCTATCTTTGTTCGAATATTTCAACGAATTGATGGCTTTTTAGCCAT
The DNA here is from genome assembly GCF_051014685.1 of Ptiloglossa arizonensis. Classification (NCBI taxonomy): domain Eukaryota; kingdom Metazoa; phylum Arthropoda; class Insecta; order Hymenoptera; family Colletidae; genus Ptiloglossa; species Ptiloglossa arizonensis. The sequence goes on along the minus strand of NC_135053.1, from coordinate 7,484,064 downwards.
TATTTATACTAGAACATTGTTAATAATTGTTTAATCTACGGTCCTACGACGGTTGTTAATAAATATGATAAATAAACATCAAGATATTGCAAAATCTTCGAAGGCGATGGGTTCGGTGAATGTTTGTTCATTTCCGCGATTGTTATTAACATTTATGCATGTTCCCAATATTGATCGAACAATGTGCATCTTATTTATGTATTGCAATTAATTAAGAAACTTATAGAAATTGATTTTGGTCGATACTCGATGTTAAAACGTGTTTCGTAAAGTTTTTAAGTATGGAAAGTAACAATTGTTCATTAAATACATTAATTTAACATTTGTTTAATTCTTATAATTTACACAATACGCGTAGAAGTTGTGTTTTTTACATAAAAGTGCCGAAATTCAATTAATCGCTTTTTTAGATAGAAAAATCATCGCGATGAAGACTTGTGAATCGATAATCGATACCTGTAGCCTTGAAAATGTCAGTTGGATCTCAGCGAAAAATTCCTTCGCGAACAAAGAATATTTCAACGAAATGATATTTTAAGCCATTATTTTTACTAGGACATTGTTAATAATTGTCTAAAGTATGGTCCTACGACGGTTGTTAATAAATATGATAAATAAACATCGAGATATTGCGAAATCTGCGAAGACGAACGGTTTCGGTGAATGTTTGTTTATTTCCGCGATTATTGTTAACATTTACGCATGTTCCCAATATTGATCGAACAATGTGCATCTTATTTATGCATTAAATATGATTGATTCACCTACAGCAATTAATTTTGACCGAGATTCGAGGTATAAACGTGTTTCTTAATGTGTCAAAGCATGGAAAGTAACAATTGTTTATTAGATACATTAATTTAACATTTATTTCGATCTTATAATTTTCGGAATACGCGTGGAAGCTGTATTCTTTAAGTACAAGCGTCGAAATTCAATTAATCGCTTTTCTAGATAGAAAAATCATCGTGATGGACGTTTGTGAATCGATAAACATTTCCAGCCTTGACAATGTCGGTTCGATCTCAATAACAACAATTTCATCGCGAACAAAGAATACTTCAACAAAATGATACATTAAGCCATTATTTGTACTAGGATATTGTTAATAATTGTTTAAACTATGGTCCTACAATGGTTATTAATAATTAGGATAAAAAAACACGAAGATATTGTGAAATCAGCGAAGGCGAACGGTTTCAGTGAATATTCGTTCTTCCACGCCGTTGTTATTAACATTTACGTATGCTGTGAATATTAATGTTAAATATGCATCTTATTTATGCATTATAAATGATTGATTTACTGATAGAAATTAATTTTGATCCAGATTCGAGGTATAAATGTGTTTCTTAATGCTTCAAAGCATGGAAAGTAATAATTGTTTATTAGATACATTAATTTAACATTTATTTCGATCTTATAATTTTCGGAATACGCGTGGAAGCTGTATTCTTTAAGTACAAGCGTCGAAATTCAATTAATCGCTTTTCTAGATAGAAAAATCATCGTGATGGACGTTTGTGAATCGATAAACATTTCCAGCCTTGACAATGTCGGCTCGATCTCAATAACAACAATTTCATCGCGAACAAAGAATACTTCAACAAAATGATACATTAAGCCATTATTTGTACTAGGATATTGTTAATAATTGTTTAAACTATGGTCCTACAATGGTTATTAATAATTAGGATAAAAAAACACGAAGATATTGTGAAATCAGCGAAGACGAACGGTTTCAGTGAATATTCGTTCTTCCACGCCGTTGTTATTAACATTTACGTATGCTCTGAATATTAATGTTAAATATGCATCTTATTTATGCATTATAAATGATTGATTTACTGATAGAAATTAATTTTGATCCAGATTCGAGGTATAAATGTGTTTCTTAATGCTTCAAAGCATGGAAAGTAATAATTGTTTATTAGGTACATTAATTTAACATTTGTTTAATTCTTAGTATTTACACAATACGCGCGGAAGTTGTATTTTTTACTCAAAAGTGCCGAAATTCAATTAATCGCTTTTCTAGATAGAAATATTCGAAATAAAATCTAACCGATTCATTGCTTTACTCTGAACTCTTTCCTTGTAGATTATATATACATTTAAAACTATGCGGTTGATTATAAAATAAACGAAGCGCTATCGCGCCTATTGGGATTTATGAACGTAAAATAAAAGAAGCGTTATCGCGCCGCTTGGGTCTTCTCGTACCAGAGAAGTCTTCACTTTAGAGGAAGCGCGATTGCGCTGTTCGGGATTCTTCGATGGTATTTTTTCAATATCCCCTGAGACTCGAACATTTAAGCACAAAATAGAAAGCGAAGGGAGATAGGATTCCCTGTTCATCTCATCCGCCGATCTATGCATGCGCTCTCCCCTTGGAATATCTACTCTGTCGCCACCTCTGTCTCTATTGTTTCAGTGCTTCTTTTTACCACTTTGGTTGCTGAGTGATTAGTCTGCCTGATCGGTTGCTTTAAACACAAACAACGCACATTGGCAAACATCGTCTTCGTCTCAAATATGGAGGAATAAGTGACCTCGCTTTAGCAGGCAATGCAAAATAACTGTACAATGGACGCGATATTTCAACGAGGATAGAAAATAGGGTAGATACAGAGATACATCAAGAGTGAGTAAAACAGGACGAATTTAGATTTATCCGTTTTCAGTAACCAATAGTCGAAAAACAACAAAGTGCACGGGCGAAAGAAAAAAGAAAAGGTTTCGTTGATAGTGAAAAGACTAACCAAGATGGTGTATACTGACCGGTCGATATATTTGTATCTTACTACAGTCGTGTTCGTGGCCAATTATGGATATTTGTCCCCCTACGAATAATTGTTCAATTGCAAAACCTGAATTGGTAGTACCTGATGCAACCAAGTATCTCCAATTACACAAATGTTTCCTACATGTTGTCCAGCTTGTGGCTTCATCGTCGTATTATCATAACAGTACGACGCATGTTACTTTGGCAATTTAAAGAAAAGAATGAGAATTATAAACATAAAAAAATTGATCCAATTCAATTGGATGAACATCAAGATATATAATACTTGGATCTGATATAACAAGGGGATATGTTTCTGGAGATTTTTGTTTTAGATAGCAGCATCTCTTGTTTTTTTAGTCGTCTTAAGTTCTATGTTATCTGCACTTCGAGAATTTTTATTATACTTTACTACTATTCCACCGAGTATGTCAATAAATGATGATGGACAGCTGTTAGTTGTCAGCAAGACCACAAACGTGCTATTGAGTAGTTGTTCTTGAGATTTCAAAACGATACGATGTTTTATTCCTTGTTCACTAATTTATGCATCCGAAAATATTACGCCGTGACCGAAGTAACGCGTGTCGTACGGTTACAGTATTTCGGAACCCCTATTTTTTCCACAGAAATGTAATTTTATGTTGTAAAATCGCTCCTGGAAACATTGCATCTTCCAGGTGTCCGGTTATAGATTTTTGATCTGCATTTCCCTCTCAACAGTGAAAATAAAAAGATAAATTTCTTTCTTAATAACACAATTTGAATAATTTTTTAGTCCTTTTTTTATAATACTACACAACAACCTACTTTGTAATACTGCGTACGTAGATCGTTGAAACATGCCCTAAAGCTTATTTCCCGAAGAAAAATTACTATGACTACAATTTACCGTTCTTCTGGCATTAGTCTTGCGCTGAAATGTGTCGCGCCGGAGAATATCGGGAGAAAGAAATTGAGAAAAATGTTTTACATTTTCGTCGTTATTGCATTACTTTCCCCCCTCTCTTCATATATTAGATATCGTTCTTGTAGCCCCGGTTACGTGCCACTGGATGAAACTCAATGTATCCGTCAGAGTGATCGGAATTCAGGAGACGTAATTCTTTAGATAACATTTTTATAATGTTCAGAGTGTACCGTACAATGTAGGTGTAACTTTAGAGACGATGTCAGCATACAAAGACGACGAAAATAAATACTTGTAAATGTTCGTCCCGATCTATCCTCGAGCTGCTTTTCTATCCCTATTTCCTGAACAGAATTCCTCCTTTTTGAAACAGTATCTTTTGCAAACATTTTTATGAAATATTCGCTGCTACAAGCTTGTAATATGTATACAATTCTGTCGTTTTTAAAATTCGAATCGATAGAGAGTAGGTGTGTGCATCAGGTTAAATTGTTCGAAACGGTTGAAAATGAAATAGACCATCTTGAACGATTATTTTTTCGTATATTTACTGAAACATCGCTAATTAAATTAATTTTTTCTGGAGAGTGTTCATAATGCGTTCAGTTTTTTAATCCTGTTTCATTGTACAAGTTGGTACAATGTTCCGTTGCAAATAAACCATAGAATAAAACCGGCAATCAAACTATGAATAATTCTAGAATATTATAGAGTGAGTTGGTAAGAATTTTTAAGAGAATCATTGGAGTTGTTCCATTTTGTTCGTTTTGTTTCTACACTAATGAAGTGTTATTACTGAAATTTACCTAACAACGTTTAAATTTATGCGGGATAATACAAAATTGGCTTTCATGTATCCCTAAACGAAATTTCGTTTGAGTGGAGCTACAATTTGCTGTGCTTTGCTTTATACTATTAGTTAGTAGTTATGTATTTACTTAATGTTATTGGTTAGTCGTATGCGCCACTTTCTAAAAGTAAAGTACGTTAAAGGGGTGCTTTTACACAACTAAAGTAATTACAAGACTGCCAGAATAGTGTTGTCGATTAATTTATTCGTCCGTTCCTGTACAATTCGTGTGGAGTATCCACGTCAACATTTAACAATTCATTATCGTTCCAAACATTTTGTAAAGATAGAATCTTATGGTATGAAAATAGGAGAATATAATGGACGACTAATTACTTATCAATTCAGATTATGGAGTTTCTTTTTATTTAAAACTTTTTAAAGTTAATGTGAAAATATTTTTGGAGTTGTTTCTTGCAACCATTAGTTTTAATATGTGATACATCATTCAATCTATAAGATATTCTAACTGACATTTTTTGAATCATGTCTACCGTGTCTTAACTTTAATGGTATATTCATAGATGCAGGACTATTCCCTATAATTTTTATTGTTCTAGAATCCACTGTGCAGAACCTCTCCGAAAGTTGTCAATTATAACACGAATGCATTAATCGACCTTTGTTTTAAATTTTTTAACGGACAATTATTTGAAAAAATATCTAATCTATTTACAACAGAAAACACAAGTTTGTTACTAAACATAACTAGCATAACAACGATGTCATTAATTTTTGCATTATTCTACGACAACATCATTTTGTACTATACAACAGAAATGACTTTTAGCTCGAATCAATATTATAGGTTGTTCAATAATTCGTCCGACAAAACTTATTAAACAGTACTACATTGAACAGTACTGTTTTTGAATTCTGTAGTGTAATGATATTATTTAGTTACGTAAGTTATTTATCTTCTGCACTAAAAATGTTTATTCACACTTTCTTTTGATTATAAAAGGATACATTGTAAGAGGATACTCCCCCCTTCCCAAATCATGTCCTCTCACTTTGGAAAACACTGCTTTAATGACTCAAAGTAAGTAACAACAATCTAATAGAACAGAAGGCTGATTATCCAACATTTAATTACCTAAGATCGTTATTAACGATTCTAGTTGTAAGTCCAACTTCGTTGTTCGTTAAAAAATCACTATACAAAAAATAGAATCGACCGAACTAGACGATAAATTGAATTGATCGTTCGATGTACTGCTTTTAATAACAAGTGTGATGTAAATAAATAATTTTAGGCAGTGCATCTATTATATAATAGATCTATCGGCAATTTGCTTTAACGAAGAAACTTCATTATCTTCTATTAAACGAATTTCATTACCTTATTACCAAATACAGGAGAACCACTGGGAAAAGTCAATACAGAATTACGATTCTAAATGTACTTACTGGTGTGCGTTCGGTAACTCGCAAATTCACGGATCTGCCGCGACACTGCAGATTGCATTCCGCTGGTCTCTATGGAAATGCGTGTTTTGCATGCATACCGTGCACCATGAAATATGATCGAGGAGCAAGTTGCAGATTAAGAGGGACACGCATGTTGATTAAAAATTGAAAGAAAATTTAATTTTACGAGACGTCCGTATGTTGTATCTCTTCTTTCAGCTTTGTAAAAATATTCAACTCATTCAGGTTATTATTTTATTTTATGTCATGAGACGTATCGAAGCGCGTTAAAATTCGTCACGCTCCATCGGTGTATTTTTGATCATTTTATTGTTTGTAACATCAGTGTCATTTTTTTTTTAAATCATTATGTAAAATAACAAAGATTAATATCTTATGCTAATTTTTATTAAGATAATAATAAAATGATATGCAAACCTAATCAACAGATTGATATTTTATGCTAATTTTTATTAAGATAATAGCAATATGATATGCAAACCTAATTAACATAGATTAAATCTTTTTTAGAATTTTTTTTATAGTATGATCAATTTAATATCAGTATTCTACTTTAATCGTTCTAGCAAGGAGAATTTATGACCTTTAGATCACTGATTTAATTGAGATTTTTAGCATTGATAGATTTTGTTAACTCATTTACAAATATGTACTAGTTGGATACTTTTTGAAGAATAGTTGAATTGACAGTAGGCAATAAATGTTTCCATGATGTGTATGGAATTCTTTTTGTTCTTTTTTCTTTTCTCCGAATCGATAGAAATATATTTTCTTGAAAATATTTTTATTTATCATTATTTTTAAAATGTATGTAATATACAAACAATTGCGTATGAAAAAATGTCTTTATTTACTATCCATCCAAATATAAAAATGGTACTTATCTTTACGTACAAGAATAGTATTTTTCATAAAAACAAACAAACCATAACATAAAAAATCATTCGATACAATGTAGATCCATTATACAACAATTTGTTTTTTAATATTTCGACGGAAAAGCAGACTTCATTTATGTTTCTCTTTCCATGCAAACCTCCAAAACAAACCATGTAAAATCTAGAATTGACTTAGAAATTAAAACACTTAATTGGTAGTGTATAGAGGAATGAATTTTATAAGATAATTGCAGTTCAAAGTATTTTGTATATGTAAATGAAAAAGAGGTAAACAAAAACAAAAAAAATTACAAACACAAGGAAATAAAACTCTGACTACGGACTTATGTTGCATACATAAACTATATCGCAAATCACTTGAATCTTGTCAGTTAGTTGCGGATTTTATTTTTCTCAACAAATTTTAAATTGTCTAATAATTTGTCCCCAGTTCCAAACATTAGTCAACATTTATGCTCTGTCACGATCTTTTAAGCTCATCCACTTGTTTTTACCCACGTTATTCAAATCTCGGTTTATCCAGTCCTATTAATCGCATCACTGACATAACTAACAAATATTGTTTAATTATCGACTTCTACGGCATATCAATATCAACATTTCAATATCAATTGCATAAAATATTATAATGTCTGCATTGTTCAAAATTATCTATTCTAATGTTTATAAATATATAAATAAACTTGTAGCGTTTACCGATCGCACGTATCGAAACGAGAAAACACAAATCCTATAGTAATAGAGAACAGTCTCCTTTTTCTGTAGTCTAAAACGCATTTGTGACGGAAAGTTCGCAACTTTTTGTGTCCAACTGCATACCACATTGCACGTGTACATTTGAAAAATTGCAGAAAAACAGAGTTGAAAATTCCTCGAAGTATCAGAATGCACGCAATTATAGAGGTAATTAATCTAACAGGAAGATTTTTCTGAAGTTTCATTGGATTTTGTAACCTTGATCCATACGTTTTTTCAAACAATTTTCTTCATTTTAAAACAATCATGGTGATGAAACTTTTTAGATTTCCCAATGAAACGTATAGTACTTTCTTATTAAAACGTCGCGGTTTTTCTTCTATAAAAAGTACCAAATAATTCTTATCACTGTTTATAGCTCTCAAACGACTATTGACTTCATCCGCTACCAACTATAGATTTAAAATCCTGGTCAAACCTCCAAACAGTGTCATGTATTGACGTGATAGGTAATGACGATTAAAAATTTGGACTATTATCTTTTTATCTTCATAAGATAAAAAGGTGGATTGGCGAGAGTCTCTCGATAAAAATAATATCAAATATGATTGGATTAAAACTATTTTGAATGATATGCAACTGAACATTTTTTCAGAAGAGATTCGCATAACGCAGCGCTTACCAAGATTTTTAGAATTCTCCCACACCACTTAAACGCGACAGTAACACGTAGCATCTCACAAAAGAACACAGTATTTTTCATAAATCAGAATATCTCGAAAACGAAGACCATTTTGAAAAAACCCATTAGAGTTTTTTGATACTAGGTATGAACTATAACTTGCACCTACCACCGTCTCAAAAGTCACTACCGTAAGGTCCCCTTGTAAGACGGTTGAACTTTTCTCAACGAGACCGAGACGGGACGATCAGTCATGACAAAATCACCGATAAATCAAGAAAACGTTCCTCACACTGAGTAAAAATAAATCGAAATTTACGATAAACACGTGGTGGTGATTCAATCTTCTTCTCAACTCGATTACACTCCGTTAAGGAGGCACACCATCCTGCAGAGTCAAAAAAGTCGAATTTCTTTTTTCTTATCTTCTTAAAGTTTGAAGCGTGTCGAATGTTATGTCAAAGAGATACTAGGTTGTTCAACAACGTTTGTTGTTTTTGCATTGTAAAAAAATACTACGACACTTCAGCTTTGAACAACGGTAAATATACGAACGAGTCGACAGATTTACATGAAACTTCACGCATGTTCATCAAATAGTAGTACGGTCTTTAGAAAAATAAAACGACGAACCTAATAGCTCCGTTTCTTATCGAACGACAAAACTTATCGAGCAACCTATTATTTTGAAATTTAAACATTTAGAAAAGCGGCAGCGATGAATAATTGAATGATTGGAAGTGCAGTCATCAGAACGACACAACGCGCAACACTCTGGTTTTTTCAACCGAAGCAACTCTGTCGCTCAACGTAACGTATAAGTGAAACTAATTTAAAAAACAGTCATATTTGTAATCTCGTTTTTATCAGAAAAATCTCGCACATTCACCGATAACATTTTCACGAAGTACAATGCAAAATATAAAGCTTTTTAGATTGCATTAGTAACCGTCCAACCAACACACGTGCAGAATCGCTTTAAAAGTCGATGACCGAGCGTCTGTAATACGAGACTAGCTCGTTATTGCGCTCACTCTTGGTGTATCTTGTTCACTGTTCTCGTCGTACGATTTACACGTGACTGGGTTTCAGCTTAAGTCAGAGATCGATTCCAGGAACAAATTCACTATCCATTCTCCTTAAAACGTTTCGAACGAACTTCAATGTATACATTTAACGCGGAATCACTATAATAGGTTCAATAAGTTTTCTCTTGCGACAAGACTTATCGAGCAACCTAGTACTGTGCCGTTCAATAAGTTTTGTCGTTCGATGAAACTTCTCGAGCAACCTAGTACTATACTGTTCAACCTGGTATATGCTTTTCTCAAGATTGGCTGAACCATTTCTTTGCATCTTTTATATTTTCAATTTCAGGTGAAATATCTTACAATGTATTCATTTTTCGTTCATCTTCCCTTAGTATTTTTCTTCGCATAGCGACAAGAAGGATCGATTGACCGAAAAATGTATACGGTTATGCAACGATGTAAAAAAGTGTATCTCTTCCATTTGTCGTGCTATTTTCTACCGCCGTGTGTAACGCTTGAGCGTTGGTTTCAGTTTTAAATCTGTATAAAATCGGCTGACGCGGCTCTTAAATTTTACGAAATTTCTCGTGCAAAACGTGTATCTGTTGTGTTTCGCTGTACCATACTCTACTGAAATAAACGACGCGCGATACATACCAAAAGGTGTAAAGCATTGCAACGTAGTTTTATATCCTAACTGGTTTGGACGAACGACGAAAATCACGGGGCTGCAAATAATTCACAGAATAGACTTATTTGCGAGTTTCGTGGTGCGTTTTAGAAGTAACGGTGAAACGGAATTAGCAACATACAGGATGTTACATTATTCAACCGTCTTATTACATTTAAATGCTCCAACGATTTCGTTGTAACTTACTTCTTTAATTGTAACGTATACCATTGGTAATATATACAGAAATAATAAGTCAATACTCAATTTCTGACATTATGACACAATTTTTTATTCGCATTTCTTACTTGCGAATAAAAATGTATGAATTGAAACATTTACCTTTTATCATTTATTTTGCATTATTTATTATCGATCCTCCTTTGCATGAGAGTTATGTCGCGCCGATAACCGGTACAGGCCTATATGAGAACGCGAATACCTGATCGATGGAACTCAACAATTTAGTAATTTGAAAATCGATAATAAAAAAACCTATTACTAGTACATTATCGGGATTGCTACAAGTTTGAGACGACAAATTGTTATTAATAATAAGATAGTATGGAAAATTCAACCTTCTAGTTCTAAAGATACAAGCAATTTAAAATTTAATTCACACCCTAAGATTGATATGACTTTCATAAAAGTATGTAAAAACGTACATTCGAGGTCGATCCAGAACTTGTTCTCGAAACTGATCGAACTCAAACGAGTCTCTCGGAGAGGATAGTGAATGTGATCAACAAAAAGAAATGTTGCACGTCTATCGGTGTGGTAACTACTAATATAGTATAAAATTTGGTATATTTTTCATTATATGTTCATAAAAGAATTATCAATTCATTGCCGAGGTTTTCTCGATAAATCTGATTTCAAACTTGACCTTATGCAAAAACGTGTTTACATAGTTGCGGAATTGAGAAGCGTTCCCTTATAACATATGAAAAACAATTTGAATAGGGCCACATTTGCATTCATTTTTAACAAGAAAACTTTACTGATTCAATAACACTGTCATAAAACTATAATGAAAAGAAATAAAAATTTTACGTTTCATTAAAAGATACAATGTACGACAAACAACGTTCTTAGTGGCGAATCAGCTTTAATTTTCAGTTCTCTCTCATTGAAGAAACATAAACAATGGTGGGGCTATTTGAAAAAAAAGTTATGAAAAGTAACGTCAAGATAAATAAAAGATACTTCGAGTTGAATATATATTGAACGAATCGATAAAAAATTATAAATCAATTTTTTAGTAATGTACCGATATTTCCCATTAAAGTGTCATAAATGAATTGATGTTGAAACAATAAAGTTCTCTTCGATCAATTTTTATGAATTAAAATTTTAACATGTTTTGCGATACTTCCACACCACTAAAGAATAACTTTTCTCCCAGTTAAACTCTACTATAAAATTGCAGCAAATCGATGCAATTAAATTTTTTTCAATTCTAAACTGTCAATGAATGGAGTAGTCGCGTACCACAATTAAATGTGTATACAAATGTTCGAGAATGACATTTAAAACTAACTTTTGGAAGACAGAATCAATTTGTCATGAATAATTTATAAAGCTGAAATAACAATAAAAGATCAAGGTTTATCCAATCTCTGGTTCCTTATGCAAAATGTCTCCAAATACTTGATCTTTTTAAAAGTAAATTTGATCAATTTAAAATAGTTTCCGAAGTATACCCAGTCATAGATTAAAATGGGACAACCTGTATATATTTATAAATTGTGTACTCTAGCATTCGTGCAGTTTACTCTAGCATTCATACTTTGATAAGAAAACGATGTAAAGCAATTTCTTTAGAAAATACTTGTTGACAAAGAAACACTTTTCTTGTATCCATTAAAACTTCTCATTGGAATTTATTCACGAAGCATCGTTTTGTTATTTTCCGTTGAAAAGGATTTCTAGGTGAGTTTTCAACAAAGCTTTCGCGACGTAAGAAGTTCGACCTCGTCGTTAGCTCCGAATTTTCTTTCAACGATTTAATCTACTCGAGCATCCGAGTTTCAAGCAATGTTTCATCAACGAGCTAAGTCCTGAATCTCTCAAGACTCTTGGAAAATTTCGTTCCTTCGAGTGTAAGAAATTTAATAATAACATGTTCCTTAATGTGGTTATCTAAAAAAGGAACTTTACCAATAATTATTGTAATTAATACTGGCCAAGAATAGGTAAATCTGCTATAAAATATTAAATACGTTAAAAAAAGAAATACTAAAAATAAAAAAGGAAAATTCGTTTTCATCAAAATCCCAATTTCAATTTATATTAACCCTTATCATATCAAAGTGGAGTTTCTCGATGATCTAATATGCTCTTTTGGTGCCATTCTATAACTGCTGGAAATACGTTGCTTGCAATTTTTCGATATATTTTATTACTAATCCCGATTGATAGGGATAGGAAAAGAGAGAAATCAACTAAAATGATTTTTGCAATAAAATTGAAAACATCCAGAAAAATCTCTACGATCTTCATATATCATGTTTTCACATGTCAGTTTCTTTCATTTTGCTTCTCTCAGTAACTGATGAGTTGAAAGTGTATCGAAATAAATTAATAGCACAGAATGCACAACGCACATTTACGTCCGAATGAATGAAAATGAGTAATTTAACTGTAATCGTGAACGTTTTGAATTGTTGCAAATAGATAATAGAGCGCTGAAAGTGGGCCATTTTAAATTATGAATGGCAAATGTTTGAGTTACGGTAAAATGTTTTTACCATGTGCTTTCGAAGGAGTAAGTAATTTTCCAACAGCTTTCTCTTATTCAATTATATAAATGACAAAATAAGAAGAAGAAAAAGAATTGTAAGACTCACGCGATAAACATTTTTTGCAGTTTAAAATCATGATTTTTAATAATATCCTTGTCACATTTAATAGGATCAATATTAAAATAAAAATACCATAATAAAGAACCCTTGGTAAAGAACTTTAATTATCTCACCTTGATATGCTAAAGGTTAAATAAATTTTCTGTAAAAATCCTATCTACTAGAAAACATAATATATCTACATAAGAAAATATTCAATTTAAAAAAATATTTTCCAACTTTTTGTTGAAAAGTAATTCGTAAAGCAAGCAGTAACCTCGTATTAACTGTTTAGTATGTTATTTTCAATTCTTATATAATGTACATATTCTAAACGTAGCTGATCTCCACTATTCTGCAAACAAGGTTCTTAAAATAGATGCCATTTTTTAATTTATATTCAACAAGAAATTAACAGATAGATCTTATGTAACAACTTAATATTTAAAGTAAAATATATTGTTGTTTATTCAAACATTTTTTAAATTCATTTCGTAGAACATGTTTAAAATTAATTAGTTTCAACGTTTTCAATCCAATATTAGTTATCTTTCAAAAACAAATGACTAATATTATGTTTGAAGAATATACAAAATAAAAGTGTGTAATAACGCAATAGAATTAACATATTTACATCAAATACAAAAATTGTGGAAACGATATAATCGTAACTAGCGCTTAATAGTTAAGTTAGCATTTTAAGATACTAAAACAAATTAATTGTAGAAACATTAAATGAGAATTTTTTGTGATTCTATTTCAGAGCAGCATCTGGTTTGATCTTTTTCCTGGAGATTACATGGGCCATCACCCTATTCGTGCAGATTTGTGTCAGGTACACGTATTTAATTCAATAAAGTGTATTTGTTTCATTTTTAGTACGTGTGTGAATTGTTGCTAGTTTTAAAAGTTTTCGGGCCTTTTAATTTTTGCATCGTATCTAAAGAAATCGTACCTTGTTAAAAATCCTTACTTTCAGTTTATAATTTTAGAGCGAATGAACTTTTCTGTAAAATCACAGGCGTGTTTGCGAAAGTTTTGTTACCGTGTTGAGAAATTATATATTTATTTATTTATTGTATTTAGGATATCCACCTGTTATAATATCAGTACAATTCATGTGTACCTAAAATAATTACTTGAGTAAAGACTTCCCTGATTCGTACGATTTACGTAATACTTATTGGTAATAAAAGTTTATGAAAAGAAAATAAGGTAACAATTATAATAAACATTCTTTTACCTACTATCTAAATATAATTTTAAACATTATAAACACAGCCCGTTTAGTCAGCATGAATCATCTAATCGTTTAGAAACGACGATCTAAGTTTCAGATTTTTGTAGATACATAAAGTAGAAGAGATTTTGATCATAGTTACGCAACTTGTCGGGAAATTCGATATTTGTTAAATAATAATTTAAATAATAATAGTACTATAAAATACTACCATCCGAAAAATGTATCTGATCAAACAGTCATATGGACACTAGTGGTATCTCCAAGAACAAGTATTTATTACACTTAAGTACATTTAACGTCCTAATAAATCAATATATGAAGCTATAACTAGATCACATGGCTCTGTTAACGGTTCCTTAAAATTATTTTCAATAAAAGTTTCAACTATTGCGTGTTGCACATCTCCCAATAGTTGAACTGATTGACTATCTCAAATATTCAAAAAGTTCAGTTTCCTTATTGTTTTCATGCAGTGCACCAATTGTACTTCGGTAAATTATTGTATAAGAAGAACCATCTAGAGCTAAGAATTTACCATAACATATTTTTGGGGAGGCAACTTTCATCCATATTCAATAGTTTACTCTAAGTCTATTATATAATTTGGAGTAGATCTCGACAATACCAGAAGTATCTAAAAAAAGTACGTCTTGAATTTAATAATATCATCAAAATGATTTAGGCTCCTTATTTCTGATCTGTAATGAAATGTTCATAGCATTACAGAAAAATATTAGGAAACGTGTAGAAAAGTATTCATAACGCAATGGAGGAAATGTTTGAGTACTTGTAATATTCTAATAGTAATGAAATACCTCTTAAGGTATTGAGTAATGTAATACCTTTTATATGCAGAATGACCTAAAAAACTAATTTATGGAAAAGAAATTAAATGGTTACAATTTCAAAAAAACCTTTTGCAAATTTACTAATACAGTTGAAAGAAGAATCGTATCATAGAATAATAAAGGTTATAGTTCCATAGAAAATTTTTCTCTCCAATTTTTCTTATCATCGTTCAGAACAGTGCCGCTATATAGCCCGGATCAATTACCAGAATCACCCTATGTATAGATCAGTGGTCACTAATTGGTCGCTCGCTGCAATAAGTTAATCGCTCGATTTAAATTAAAGCGGTCGAAAAAAGAATTGAGTTTATTGTTCAATTTCATTTCCTTTTATAGACTATAATTTTGAGAATAATTAGCTGTATCGAGTAACATTTTCAATATGGTCCATCGACAGAAACGGAACTGATAGTTTTTAAAAATGACTTTACATACAGAGGTATTGTTACGGGAACTATATCTTCTGAAATCAACATTTGGGTTTCTATCCGTAAAGATATACACATATTTTGTTCCTGTTTGTATTATAATACATGTGAAATTATTTTTCTGCTTTATCTGTACAAGTTATTTTTAAGTACAAAAATAGTGAAAAACAAATACAGAAACCGGTTTACAGATAACTCCCTCGACAAATCAAGAATTATTAACTATTTACATATTCATCGAACTTGGTAAAATTATAGATAAAAGCGAAAGTATTAGTTTTCTCGCTAAATAATCTTTCTTAAATATATATACATTATAAAAGTACAGTTCTTTTATCTCAAAATAATTCAGCCCATTTTTTTTATTTCTTCATATTCATATAATTCGACATTTACTACATTGACGGTACATATTTACGCATCTATACATACGTGCCAATTGTAAGATTTCAATAATTAGCTTACCGAAAATTATAAGATTTATTTAGTAACTCCTATACTTTTCAAGTTTGATGATGTTTACTGTGCAAACATTCTATTCCATATCATCCTAAAGCTATTCCCAATGCTTGCCTTCCTGGCATAACAAAC
Organism: Ptiloglossa arizonensis; assembly: GCF_051014685.1. NCBI lineage: Eukaryota > Metazoa > Arthropoda > Insecta > Hymenoptera > Colletidae > Ptiloglossa > Ptiloglossa arizonensis. The sequence goes on along the minus strand of NC_135053.1, from coordinate 7,468,157 downwards.
ACTTGATGTATCTTGAAACAGTTTTCTCAAAGGATTACATGTACTGCTATCTCGCATTCTTTCGCATACTTGCATCCCCCTCACCCCTCCTCTATCTAGACTCGGTTGGAACGATTCTCATTGATTTTTCGAGTGACAGAGGAAAGTCCAATAACATCAGCGAAGAAACGAAATCGTCGAAAAAGGTAAGCTGACTGGTTAGAAATTGGGGTTCGAAAATATCGAAGAAAAAGCATGATGAAAATTAGTGTGGTAATTACCGATCCTCCGGAATTTGGCCTAGTTTCCCGTCCGTTCGTCCATAAGTTTGGTTAGCACATACAGAACGGATTTGACGGATAAAGGGAACGAAAGGAAAAAAATGCAAGAACGTGATAGAGACATCGACGATTCTGAAGCAGACGAGGGATCTCTGCTGGTCTTCTCATCTTGTTGAAAGTAGAGAGAACGGCCGATGGAATACGGTAAAAGGAGTTCTGAAGGAGGAGCGATTTTATTGCCGAGCGAATTTCTGACGATCTATCTCGTGTCGACACCAGTCGTTTCGGGAGTTTATACCCTTGTCGGTGATATCAAACGGAACGATCGTGACAGAGTCGTTCAAACGTTTCTCTATGTCTTTGTTATTGTATGAAATGGAAATATTATAGTTTATTCCGTGCGCAGAAAATTACTATTCACATATTGCTACTGATATTCGTAAAATAATTTTTACGGTAGATTAGAGCACGTCCATTAGAGCATGTATAATTATGATATTGTCTCTTTATGCGAAATCGATTTTACGTGGTCGTCTGAACGAAATCGTTGCGATTACTTTTTGGTATTTTATCGTCGATGTGTTTCTATTATATGAAATCAAATATAAATACTGCAGGCTTGTGAATTCAATATAAAAATAATTTTCTAGCTGGACTTTGTAAAAATGATAAAAGTAATTTCTTTTACTTCCTTATTAATTATTTGGTTGCAATGTGTATCATCATTGTGTTGTTTTCCGTCAACAACCATTGAGAAATTGTTCGAAGAACTTCCTTGTACATCTAATAGTTTTGAAGATTGCGTTACTTATTTAATGCTTAATACTTAAACTTGAGTTCCAGTAACTAGGAAAAATACATGCGTTTCATTTTCAACTACTTTGTAAACATCGATTTGTAGTTTCTTTTTTATTTAAAATTATGATTATTTTAATGCCATTGTACCGTTATATTGTCACATACTTTTCACATGCTTTTACATCGCTTTTTACAGTATTAAATCAAACTTTTAATGAAAATTTATTAACATAGAAATGGAATAGAGTACATATAAAATTTATTACAAATAAAATAAAAATTTAATATTAGTATGAAAAATTTATTTTAATTTTATTTATTACAAATTATCATTACTTCCATCCATGTTAAACTTTATAATTAAAAGTTGATAATTCATTTCGAAATTTTGAAATTTTATTATTTTCATAAGTCAAATTGAAACATAAATTTCATTCGTCGAAGAGAAAATTAACATAATAATTTAACAACGCACAGTATTAACATGGTTATCACCTTCATGAAATTTTATCTGTCTTGAATATTTCTAGATAAGAACAGGACCTTGCAATTTGCATAAAATAAACTACATGTATTAGACTTTGTAAACTGTTGTAAACTGTTATCAAATCTTTAAATTAAACAAAATTGATTTTTATAACTACAATAGTTTAAACAATAGCCAAAAATAACATAGAAAAAGATGCACGATAAAGAATATAATATTTTCTTAGCTGAATTGAAATTACTCGTAATATTTGTAAAAGAGCAACAAAAATTATGTAAAAATATAAGTTTTATATTAGATGTTAAGTGAAAGAAACTTTAACAGGTAATAAACAATTTACCATAACTGATCATAAAAAAAATTCTAAATCATAGTATTAGTATAACAAATACTACTATTGTGTAATGAAGTTTCCTCGAACCAATCTTTATCAATTGGAATTTCAACACGTTTTACAAATAAATTATATAATTTTCACTACCGTTGAACGATAACCTACCTCTCGATAAAACGATGCAATAAAATTGTTGCAAATCAATGGTATTAAATCACTTTCAATTATTGTAAACTGACAATACAGATACAACTGTGCGCCACAATTAAATGTGTACATATACAAACGTTCGTGAAGGACATTTGAAAATAACTTCAGAAAAATTAAAGTACAGTGGTTATACATGATTGAATATCGATTAGATCGATGCAGAAAAAGCTTTCGGGTTGATGTGCGGCCTGAATATGTACATATGTATATGTAGCCGACAATAAATATTTTGTATTCAACGAGTATGAATACAAATTTCTATGTAACATGTATTACTGCTCTCATTTGACTAATTATCATGACAAACTATCAGTGTCCAAGAAATATAGCCATGAATAATATTCCCGTAATTATCTTAACTGTTATTGTGTTTTTCTTAACATGAAATTAATAATGGCTCGGTTGCAGAGAATCGCGTTTTTCAAACTGGTCCCAAACTACAATTTAAAAAATGTTTGGATCCATAATAATATATTTGAAACAAAGATAAAGTATTAGTCAATTATCTTATTCAGTGCGATAGAAATTACGTAAATGTAATGAAATTTCAATTGAAAAAACATTTCGCAATGATTATGATTCGTAGCGAGGAACATTTTATCGAATAAATTTTGACAGAAATTGAGAGTTTCAAGAAAATAATGTATTTGCAACATTGAAACAAAAATATGACACTTTGCGTTTATTTGATAAAAATGTTCAGACCGTAGACACCTTTCTAAACACAGTGAGTATCATTTTCTTTTAATAATTTTTAGGTAAAATCGTTTTCTATTTTCACTCGTGAAATGAATTTTCATTGAAGATGTTAGAAGTTGAACTTTATTTAGTACATTTACTACTAAATTATCATTAAATTATCACTAAATTATCACTAAACTATCAACTTAACTTATCATAATTTGTAAAATAAATGCTTATCGAATTCAATTGGTACTCTATAAAGACAAAAACAAAATATAACGAGAAGGGATCAAGGGTACCAAAAGCAAACCACGAATGGTACGAGACAGACGAAGCATCGATACTTTGTCTTGTTTTTGTATTTTGGATGCCCGATACTTCGTTGACTTTGACTCTCTATTTCTCTTTTGTTTTCGACAAGAATGAATCGAGAAACGACCGCTAGGGAATTGTACGAGTATCCCTATGTAAAGGCGCCGGTTTCGAGTTTCTTGCTCCCATTGAGAGAATATTGTACTTACATTTGCCTCATAGCATACCTGCTGCTCTAATACATAATATTAGTGCTAAAGTACATTAGATTCGGGAAAATATGAAACAAATTCAAAATATAAAATTATCTACATACTATATATAGTTGACAGTACAGATCCGAATAAAATAAGGATTGAAATATGTACTTTTATAATGTAACAATATAAAATCGCTTGTTTCGCCTTGTTAATTACCGTTTAATATGCGTTGAAAATATAATAATTTATTTGGTCTTTACAGAACAGTGATCACGGTATTTACGATCATTTTATTAATATCTAAGAACATTTAAATGGTACAATTTAAAAAGTCAATACAAAGGAAAAATATATTTACGTCAATTTAATTAAATTTGAAACGATACGTCATTTTAAATTAAACGTGCATAACGGAAAATCTAGTGGGTACCGTAACCTTAATTTTCAACGTAATTCATAATTTCCCAAGAAAATTGAAACGAATGAATCGAAACATTTCAATCGGTATATTAATTTAAGGAGACCAAATTATCGTAAAATAAGAAACGTTTAGAAACTAGAAACAAACCAAATTCATTTTCATATAGAATTCGATAATATTTCATTCAATCTGGTCAATTTATTGAACGTAATACATAGTTTCTTAGTTTAAGTACGAATTGTTTGCATTACATTTCTCGGAGTACAACTTTAGTGGACGACATCGCTTTCCGTCATCAGAAGTATGTAGTAATAAATTTAACAAATTTCAAATGACACGGTTCTTATCCAGAACGACAGGGAATCCGATAAAACTGTATACCATTTTGTTTCAGAAACGACGAGTCTCTTTGTTCGTGCTGTTGGTCGGGAGTCCTGACGATAACGAGGGGTTGGCGGAGAGCATTGTTTTATCTACCGCTGTCCTGTATTTTGGCATGGAAACCGCACAGTCTTTGGTTGTCCTACGTTGCGGGTAACTTGGCCAAGTAGATATTTAAATACACTCTCCCATACTTTCTGTGGAAATCGAGTCTTCTTGATCGTCGAAAATGACCGATCTCAGAAGTAATTTAATAAATAAAATATCCGGCAAATACTTCAAAATACTTTACGACACGGATGATCTGGTTTAAGAATAAGATTCAATTTAATTTTTTCGTATCGTAGATGATGAAGTTTATTCAACTTCTTCGTGCAAAATTTAATCCCCTTTAAAACGTATCGAAAACATTTCTTCAAAGTTTTACAAAGAACGAATACATATCCGTGGAATCAGAAGATGGCAATAAGTGGACTTATTATTATTCGTGGACAGATTTTCTTCAAAATTTAATCAGGTCTTGAGATAAAATATAAAGTTTCATTGAAATTCGTGTAGTCATTTAGACGCAATTGTATCAAAAGATATATATATACGTACACACGATGATTTAAGAATCAATTTCTCTCTTTAATGGTCAAAATGTGAGCAAGGGATCTTAAAAGGTGTTTTTCTACAAAAGATTGTTTCTGTGAAATATTAAATTAATTCTACTAAATAGTACTTTCATATTGCGAACACTCGTTTTATGGAAATCGACGTACCTTACTTTTCGTTCCTTTTTCTTTTAAATTTCAAACTGAAAATGATCAAATACGATACTGTTCGTATGTGTAATTGTTCGAACGATACTAATTTACGTCGTTAACTTTATTCACGAAAGATAAATTTCTTATGCAATAAAATGAAACGAAATCTGAAAGATTATACTACTTTTACGGATTTTTACTATAAATAAACAGTCTCCCGTTTAAATTGACACAACGAAATATCTCGAAAGAAACTAATTAAAAAAAGAAAAAGTTGGAACATAATTTTGAAAGGAATTCAAATAGCATTATTAGGTTTTTTAATCCAAGAGCATGTTCAAGGTTATTTTGAAGTAACTTTTTTTATCATAAACTTTTTATCGTATACTTTTTATTTCAGAATCCTATTTTAAGTAAAAATATGTGTCACTTTTATCTGAAACATTTTTTCGTGAAACCTCTAGTTTTAAAAATCTCGTTTTCTACAAAATGATGTAAGAATTATTACTGGTTATTAAATAAAGGTGAATGCACTTTTAGGATATGCGTATATTCAATGAAATAGTAGAAATAAAACAACAACAAAACACCCAAACTCTAACTACGCTGATTTCATCTAATTTCTGACAAGTGATCTCAAACACGCTTCTCTCGTACCCTGTATACTTACATACATTTGTCTATTTTTTAGAAACTTTTCCTTAGACACTTTTATCTAATTTTTTTATATGCTTTTGACCTAAATCTGCCCTTTCAGAATTGCTACTTTCAAATGATTAAGATTATTACATCGTGGCGACACCTCCCATACTTGTCACAAGAAGGAAACCGACCGCCAACTGGTTCCCGCAAATTCCTGTACCAGCTCCAATCGGTATACTAGATTGTTCAATAAGTTTTGTCATTTTTTCCATTGTAAAAACATACTATGACACTTCAACTTTGAACAACTGTGGATATACGAATATAGGAACCTATTATATACAATCCCTTACCGATATCTCAATATCCCGACGTAAGGCAAAGGCTACCAGGATGCCTACTAATGAGTCCACTAACAGGCCCAGGATAAAACGCTCTCTCTTCCTTTTCCTACCTTTAATGCGCCAAACATTCATTTCCTTTCATTCTAGTCCTTAACCTTTCTCACTCAATGCAACTGATCACGTCCACCCAAAATTCCTCAATCTGGTGTCATTCCAATTACTCGCCTTTCACACCTCAATTCGGACACCCCGCCATTCAGTTCAAACGCTCTTCTTTCACGCCTGGGAAACACTTCACTCGCTCGTTTATTATCCCAAACACTTCACATTTTCTCCAAATCACACGCATTTCCTTTCGTTCCCACGTATTACCACGTTCTGCACTATGTCAGCGTTACGAAAAACCTGCCTGACCCATCGTCTAGACTTATTGCCGCAAAGGGTCCCTCGTAGGTATCTAAATACCTTCGCTCACCCTCATGCTTTCACACACACACACACACCATTCGCTGACATCCTACAATGATTACCTGCCAAAATCCAAAAAGTTACGATATTTCTCTCTATCCAATGTTTTATGCCATATTTAGCTGGCTTTAAAGAAATGTACGGCGTAAATCCTTTCCTACTCTTGCAAGAGTAAAGCCACTCTTAATCTATTGTAAAATTTACAGAAGATTTATATAGTTTCACTAGATTAGAATTTAACGTTGTTCGTTGTGCACGCGTGTTTATATTGTCAAAACGGATAAACCTTAAAATATTCCTGAATCTATTCAAAACCATACTTAATGACAATAAAAGCGTAGAATTCATCCGTGGTAAGGCTTGTTCACATGTTTTGTAATTTTATAGGGTTAGTATTATTATATATTTCGTAGACACTACTCGTCTTTCTATTGATATGTTTTTATAACACATTGTCAAACAATATTTCAATTTTGGCGATTAGATAATGATTGTTGGTTCCACACTGAACGTGTTGCATCTTTGGCTACAAAATGTTCAGAGTAATCGATGATATTGGTTTTTAAATTATCCGAATCTTAAGCATCATCCTCCTGTTCTCTTGTTTTCCTCGAATTCTTCTCTGATTGTCACTTTATGTCACAGTCAACCGACATTGATAGGCAGTAATAAAAACTCCGTGTATTTTAAAACTGATAATCATTAGAATATTTTCCCGTCCCTAAATTAATATCCTAAATATTCTGTTAGTAAGGCATATTACAAAGCACTTCAACGACTTTCAAAATAGTGAAAAAGTCACGTCTGCATCACAAACCAATTCCAACTTGTGGACATATTTCATCCTCGATTGTTATTTTTCGCTTCAATCTCCTATGTCAGCACTTGGTAGATTGTAAAAAGGGTAAAAGATAATTGAAGGGAAAGCGTAGAAGCGAAATCGTTGCTATGTGTTTGATTTATCCGCGAAGGAACGTTTGGGGTGTCCGGTTACCTAGTTATTGGCAAACGTAGAAAAAGCTGGTTATCGACATAAGCGTTAATATTCGGGTTTTTTTAGGACAAAAGTAATTTTTTAATTTGCTACTTTTTCACTTATTATTGTTATGTATATTACGAACACATATATAGGATAATTTGATCACGAATTAAAATAATACACAGTTTAAGAATGAAATAAATTAAATATTTGGATTCAGCTTACTATTGGTGGCATAGACATGCCTCTTCGTAGCGCAGACTTATAAACAATTGTTCAAGGTACAAGTTTAGTAAAGCATAATATAATAGTAAAAGTTAATAATATATTTTCCATGTATTATTGAAATATAAATAAATTCATACATCAATTTTTCATTTTCCATATATTACTACGAAAACGTAGAATTATTCGTATAATTATTTATCAGTGGTGCTACACTCGGTATATCTAATACCAGAACTCACAACAACTAAATATTAAATATTGCACACACATATAACGAACACACTATAAATTTTCATTTCTATTAGGTAACGAATTAAGTGCTAAAAGCAATGCTAGAATTAACTGGCCTCTAAAAAATCAAAATCTTAAACTTATAAAAAAGAAAATTTCGTTCTGCAAACATTAAAAACTAAATATATGCATAATTTTCGTACAGACTGGTTTTCCCAAACAATACTTTAATAATGTTTTCCACCTTTTAATTTAGGTCGTCCTCTTTATCAACACCGTCTTTATTAAACTTTGATTATTTGTATCTGTTGTTACACTTAAAAGGATCAAAATCACACCATCGAAAATATTAGTAAAATAATTTCAGTACGTACAAAAAATTATATTCTATTTTTAAAAACTAAAAGTTTTATTTATATGTATATACTACAGACATCATTTTTGCATGGTGAGCCTAATTATCGATTACCGTTGCAATATAAAGTGCATAATGTTTCAGACTATGTTGTATGTAAAATTTAAATATAAATTATTCTGTGAATGTTGTGCAAGGACACATTTAATGAAAGTGCGGGAAAGAAACGGCAAAGATTTTAACGCTAAGTAATAACGTCAAAAATACCACCGAACGAAATAAATAATATTCCCCGTTATTCTCGGTTTGTTTTTATATCCGCAGCCGGACTTTTGGCAGTGCTATCCTTACTGCATATTGCATCCAGTGCTTTAGGAAGCCGCGGTGCCTGCCAGATAAGCAATGCCACGGATTCGGTAGGCGAGAGCCTTCTAAATACGAGGCCCGAGAATTACGATCGTTTCGAAGAAGTTCTGGTAAGTGAACTAGGTAAAAATAAACAATGTAATTCGTTGCACGTTTAAAAATTAATGCAAACAATGACAGATATAATAAAAGATAAAAATGTATTTCACTTGCTCCAAAATGAATTATTTAAGAGGGTACCCCTCTTTTTCCGATTCAAAGTTAATAGTCTTTGTAATTTCTTTTTTAAAAACTACAAAATATTTGAATTTATAATTTTACTACTTTACGTATATAATGAAAGTATGAATATTTAAAAAATTATAGCCCGAAATATAAGTTATATTCACATTTGCATTGCTCCATGGCTGCATTCTGTTGGTCGGGAATAATTTAAAACGATTTTTTATCAAAACAAACTGGTGTCGGATAACGCAATAAAATCGGTTGTTTCATTTATTATTCTAGAAAAACTATAAGAGATATGTTTATAATTCTTATATTCGTTGTAAAATGATGTTTATATAGTATGAGTATAAAATTTTAAGTCAAATGGTGGATTATTTTTTCAAATATCACAGAGGCCTATACTTGAACATAGTTTCGATAAAAACGCGTTTAAAGATTTTCATACAGTTTCTACAGCGATACTCGTAAAACCTTGTTATCGAATCCAATCAGCACCAGAATCATATAAGGGTTCTGGATTTAGAGTCAAGAACATAGAAATTCACATATAAAACTATAAATTAATATTTATATGTTAAAATTACAAGTATAAAAAATAATTAACCTAAGAAACAAATTTTCACATGTATATGCTTGAATGCTGCTGTAATTCCCTTTGTACTTTGCATAATATTTCTGGATACTTATAAAAAATGTAAAAAAGAAAAAATAGATTTGTTTGACGTGAAAAAGACGAATATCCTCTTAAAGCAATACTAAATAGAAGGTAAATGGTTCTACTATTAGACACGTCTAATTGTAATTGTTTAAAAATATGCGTCTTTGTAAAAATGGAAAAATCGCTATAGTTTTTTGGTTCGTTGAATCTTTCTAATTATTTTCTCCAATATGAATTGCATACTTATTTGTTCACATATTACTTGTGTATTTATCACTATTCATTTATCTGGATAACAACGTTATATGTATGTATTGTTTTGACGTGTTAGTCACTTTTTTATTATACCATTACGTAACAACCGCTCATCTCCTGTCCGTAGAGAAATTGTACTAATTGCAATGATTCCCAAACAGTGGATCACAGTGTCCCAGAAATTTTTCAAATTTTCCAGACAAAACACAGCGACAGCAATTTTGATCGAATACCTATATGACGATCTCCTCTATTCTCCTCTATACCAACAGTAAATACTTATTAAGTATTCTTGTTTGATTTTGTATAATTATTTAGTAATTAAAAGTTTTGGATAGTTCTTTTGATCCAAGAACGTCGTAAACAAATTTCTGGTAAAACTGAGAAGTTTGGGAACCTCTGATTTATAAGATGTCCTATTATTTCATTATGCAAGGTGTCTTACACTGAAACGATCAAACTGTTTCAATATGTTCTATGAGTAGGTATCAGAAAAGCAATCGTCTATCACGCTATCGTGACAAAAATATTGAAGAAAAAAAAGCAGTGGCAAGTTTATCGTTAAGACATTACGCGAAATAGATCGATGATTTGATCTGTATTTATTTATTTGATTAATTTCATCTGTATATTCGAACTCAGTTTAGTATTTGAAATCGCTGAAGATAAACAAGTTCTATCATTTCGTAACAGGAACATTGATTCTTTTAAAGAGAAACCTTATAGAAGGTGTGTCTCTCTTATAGAGAGAAAACTATTTTAAAGATAAATTCCAGGTTAAGGAGAATGTAGTACAATCGGTAGAATGTGAACAGAGTCTAACAATTTTTGCACAGTCGTAGACGCTACAAAAGTTAGTTAAAACGTCTGATCCAATACGAGACGTAATTCCTTCCAGAGTAGACTTTTGTTCTCTCTGCGATATACATTCTTTTTTCAAATTTCTAAGCAACGATTAATCAATACTTTTAGAAAATATTCCATTGTTTTTTTATCAACACGCGTGAATATATTACAATAGATAATAAATACAATTAGACGATTGCCAGCTACGTTATCGAAGCCAAATAGAAAATAATTAGATATTTTGCGGAGAAAAAAGAAATTCCATGCAATCGCATAGTCAGCCTTTATAAAGCACGATGTCACCGCATTGCCTACATTTCACTTACCCATTGTATTTGTACTATTAAAACATTGAAAAAAAAGAAGATTTCTAAGATTGCATGTGGTACAAGGTGACGGAAGTCCTGGATGATGGCGTGTCAGGACCAACGGGACGACCGGGCGACAGTGATGGGGAAATGTGACACGAACGACAGCCTTCTTGGGCAAGCGAATCGGACGAGGACAGTGAACCTGAACAAAGGACATGTCAGATAGCGACTTTATCTTAGTCCTTGATACTGGAAAGAAGAAACGCTGGTTTCGGTGTTTTGCGAGCAGTGCCAGAATTGGGGCTTCTTCCGTATCGTACAAAGGGTCTCGGTGTCTAAGCGGAAATGTAATAATACAGGAACAGGTCTGCGTTTGGAAAGCTTGCTGAAAGTTTCAAGAACGGCGAAGTTTTCGAGAGAAGTTGGCGACGGCAAGGTTCGCATTTCAAAATGAAACAGTGGCGCCACTCGTAAAAAATTCAATTAGAATCAAAGGTAGATCCAGGATGTGTGAAATTAAACTCTCTTGAGATTTACGTTCTCTTTTTCTTTTCGTTCCGGCACGAATTTTGTACAATTCGACGGTGTCATTTGTCAAAGCCTTGTTGTCTACTTTACGAGCGAAGTGTTTCCGTAAATCGGCCCTAGATCGTTTAGAGTTCCTTTTGATAAATCTATACGAAATGATTTAGACGCAGGCGTTCGTTCAGTAATAATTGACAGAAAGCTGCGTAGAAACTCCATAGTCAAATGTTCAAAACAATATTTGTTTTTCTAATCATAGATGTTTTAACAGTTAGATTTGTACTTAATAACTGCGACGAGAAGTCCGCGTAAAGAAAGACGTTTGCTGATAGAATAAGAACGACCTCGATGTAATTAGATCTTGCGAGATATTTACGTGCATTACCGAACATAAGCTTGAAACTCTCTCTTCGTGCAACGAAAACGTATTGCATGGCAATCGAAAAAGGAAAGTATCACTTTTTTATTTACACAACTGCAATACAATATTTATTTGATCAATAGGTCTTCCTTATTGTTCCGAAACAATTTATTCAGTTTTTATAGCATTCTACACACTTTCAAACGAAATCTCTTCGTAACTTTTGCACCTTTATCAAAACTCAACTAATTTTAATACTCTTGGGCAATAATTGTCACAAATTCTGAAGACTTTTCGTACACTGATTTTGCACATTCCTCATTTAGGAGCAATTTGTTTCGTAAAACATATTATCGAAATATTAGAAAAACAGGAAGAATTTAATAAACGTCCATATCTAATTCATTAAATTTTTCTATGTTGATCGTGTATAGATGACATCTTATGTTATTATACAGGTTCATACATACACTTATGCAGATTGATTTTCTAATTATTTTAATCATATTCCGAAAATTCATTTAAAATATAGTCGATAAAAGGCTGCCACCTATAAGTTTTAATAGGAAAGAAATAAAAAATCAAAATTTTCTAATAAAAAGTGCACGCTATATTAAAGTTTTTTTTCTTTGGTACATTGTACAATTGACAATAAAAAAGTAGTTTCACTTGAATTATATTGTTAAATTTAATTAATTTCAAACTTCACTAAAACAACATTTTGATATTCGAGTCGAAGTAGTTTCGCAAACATTCGTATTCATATTTAGTATGAAATGAAACATGAATAAATTACATTGATTGTGATTCGAAATATAAACTTTAATTTGGAAACAGGAATAAATGACCTAGTTATTTACGACACCATCGTGTAAAATTTTATAAGACCGCCTCATACTGAAAAATGGTTAAAAAAAGCAAAACTTTCAATAATCGTATTATATTTATTGTCACAATTACACACTACCATCACTACAATTTATTACAAAATGAAAAAATGGACTGAAATTTATCCATTGCACGGCTAAAAAATGTAACGTTATTATAAAACGTTCGTGGAAATATTCCATGTATAGAAAAACAGCAGTTTTAAATTGATACGTTTGCATAATAAATAATAACTTCTAATTATTTTCTGTCTTCCAAACCATAACAGTAAAGAAGATGATTGCAAGCTTATAACCGGTAGTGTATGTAATACAGTATGTGATACATTTTAAACGATCTATCTGGTTTTGCGTACATAATATGTATTAATTTCTAAGAATGTAATTGTAGAAGTAAGAATAGTTTATATATAGAGTCTAGAAGAATAGGAGTTTGTATTTGAATAATTTTTAAATTCCGAAGAGCATAATTATTTGTAATATTTCGATCTCCCAACAGTACTGCGATTATCAACGATTGCGTAAATATTAATTTATAATTTTGCTTCGTCAAATGAAAATGAAAGAATAAAACTGAATCATTTTTGCGATTTAAATTAATACCAAGGTGAATGATTTATTATTCTCCCCTCCCTTATCAATAATTACATACATATATCAATCATAGTTAGGGAAATATATAAATGTTACGATTAAATTTTTAAAAATTCTTTAAAAGTCTCAATATTCGCAAAAATAAAATCTTACGTTTCAATGTGCACTATAAAATAAATATAATTACGATAACAAAATAAATGACTACAATTTTTACTGAATTATACGTAAATTCAAAAATACGTGGCAATATGAATCAACAACTCTCTTCTTTTCTCATTTTATATTTGTTTCAGATGCATTCACTGAAAAATATATTGACTTGCAAATATAAAAATTTTAATTCAAAGAATAACTGTACGATTGAGATAAATTCGGAATTTATTATTTGAATAATTATGAGTGGTGCTGTATACGTTGGAAAAAATAGAACAGATTGTCATCAATGTAATCAATTATAAATGTTTTTCTTAAATATGCTGATGATATATTTATTCATTACAATTGGTTTAGTACGTTGTATACAATACATGTTGTATCACATTATGAGTTCGTACAATGTATAATGACATGTTGTACCAATCAGTAGTAAAATTTTAACATAAGCGACATTGAAGTTAAATTGTACAACATACATATTACTCAATTATTGTACATGCATGGCAGTTACTGCAATACTTTTGCAAAAATGCAAAATTTTTCTGAAATGCATTCTATTTATTCAAATAGAATGTTTGTTACAAATAAGGTTGCGTTTTAATTTTTATAATTCCACTTTAAATATCCCCCTATTACAAAGTCATTCAACAAACTTTAAAATACTTTATTACAAAATATATAAAAAATTTTTAAAAAAAGCTCTTTAAATTTTTATTTCGTAATTAAAAGAGAAAACAGCCTATATTTGTACTATTTCTGGAAAATTAGTCAAATTGGGTATATCACTGTTTCCTTAAAAAAAAATTTGTTCTAGAACATGTCACAAAACATTTTAATATTAAGTTAAGAATATTACATATAGAGGAATGTTAAGAAAGTTATGCCAATATAATATTTACGTTCCTGCAGATTCAAAATCTACTATTCGACAATATGCAGACACAACTCAACTCATAATAAGCATTGAGCGTACGCATTTTAAAGGGCATTGAGTTGTCTATAATTTATATTACGTGTCAAATAAAATAAATGAAACTCGTTTCTATATTATTGTTCCCTTAGAAATATTATGCTATGGAAATTGAATATTCAAAATTCAAAACATATACGTGACAAAAATCTCAAATACACATAAGTTTGATATGTACAGCATATCTAAAGTGAGTATCCTCATATCTAGAGATGGAGGAGGAAAAAGCTAAAAATTGCTGGGAAAGGAGCAATGGAGTAGAGAACAGTAAAAGTATGTTTTTAGAACGTGACGGGGATTGGAAATAAATGCAAGGAGATATAAAATTATTTAGAGCGTTTACGTTATACACTACAAAGAGTGCTTTTGTAGCAATTTATTTTACTTTATGTATTCTTTGACCAACTTTTATGACCAAATATTGTACTGATGCGTTGTTGAACAGTGTCAGTTAACTTTAAGTAGATGACAATTATGCACAACTGATATTGTTTCTCCCACATGTTATCTTTCCACTTTTCCTTTCCCCCCGTTTCCTTCATTACATTTGGCAGAGAATCTATTAATTTTGACAAAAATATTCAATTAAATTACTTTGTGCAACAACACGTAAATATGATTTACACAATAGAAATAATTAACCTATAAATGTGAGAAAGAGCACTGTATCTTGTTTTACGTAAAAAAGAAAATCTTAATGTCTTCCATTTACATTTCATAACAAATAAACAGGATGCAATGCGATTCTAGGATTTTTTTTCCCACATAAACATTACGGTATAGAAGCTAAACGTTTAACATTCGCAAAATACATACGATGAACATAACAATTATTTACATAAATTAGATACGTACGCCATAAAGTAAAAAGATGTATAACATGATTTAAAGCGTAGTTGTTTTCGAACATTGCTAATCATCTTGAGTCTTCCAATCCATTAAATTATCTAAATGTTGTTCTAATAAGAGATTTCCTCCTAAACGTTGAATCTCATCCCTTAGTTTTGTGTCCAGTTCTTTAAGTACAGTTCTTGTGTAAGCAAACGATCCAAACTTTTCTATTAGTTCAACACAATATCGTTTCATATCATAGTCCGTAGGCCGTTGTAGTAGAATTCCTTTATTCGCTATCATTAAAGAATAACATAGCATTTGTTCATTAGAATATTACATTGAAATTATATTATCTATACCTCAATAAAGGATACTCATTATTTGCGTATCTTCTGGACGACTTTGTATTGCATGTAAAAGAGGAAAACTGAAATTTCCTAGTGTCAGATCATCGGCGTAAGTTTTCTTCGAAGTGTTCTACAAGATTCATTATTGTAAAATAGAACATTAATATGTTCAATGAAATATATTTACCTCTTCGCAATATAAATTAAAATAATCATTTCGAATTTGAATATAAATAGCTAGGGTATCCACTAAGAATGTAAAGTCTTCTGTACATTCCGAAAATTGTTGCATTAAACCGATAATTAGCTTGAACAATCCCCCTGTTTCTACAACACGTACAGTATTTATAAATGTTTTGTTTCTAATAATGCCAAGAATGTGTCAATTAATACCGACTTACTTTGAATGGTCATCTGCTTAAACTCAGATTCAGATGGACAAATATTATTGTCCCTCCAATAAATTTCCATACCCTGTCCTCTGTGCAGTTCTAATAACTTTTCTAGATATACTTGTAGACTCTAATTATAAATGCGATAACTTTAAAATCAAAATATTAAAAGAAAATAGAATTTTTGTCACGTCGCTCACCCCGGAATGATTCAAAGCAATAATTTTTTCAATGATAATAACTGAAGTATGATTTACAGCATTTAATGTAGCAGCTACTCCATAAATATGATGAGCTGTAGGAATACCCCATCTTATAAATGCATTGTCTTGAATATCATCGAATCTGTAAAATTAATTAAATTGTAATAAAATATAAACATTTATTGAAAACAAATGGCATTTTACAAACTAACAAGATGCTGGAAATATGAGTTATGTGTATTATATCTTTGATAGCACGAAGTTTATCCTCTGGTATTTTGAACCATAGATTGAGAATTTCGGATAACTTCTCTTCACCCTGCCTTCCACGAACTTGTCGTAGATAATTAAATGGTTGCAGTATTATCTATGAAAAAATGTTCACTTAAAATAATTGGTTTCGCGACAAAAAAGTCATTTTACAAGGATCGTTTGTGAGAAATTTGATTGAGTTAAGATTCCACAATTATTTCTACAATATGCCTTTGCAAGAAATTCCAAAATATTTGAGTACCTTCATCTCGATTTGAGGTTTTTAAAGGACCGGTATTGCAAATCTTTTTTTCTAGGAATAGAAATTGAAAATTCAGTACGTTTTAAATATCGTTTCACATTTCGAATGGAGCTTTCTGTAATCTATTTTGCGATTGCGATACAAAAATTAATGCCTACAAGAAAATTTTAAATAACTAATACACTGTAAACCAATTTTCTTTGTAATAAAATACAATTTTGAATATATTTATTGAAATTGTTAGTATTTTACGAATAAAAATATTTTTTTTTTGATAGAGCGTACGTTTCTTCTTCACTTCTAAATAATATTTCTATCATTTTCTCTACATCTTCGTGTACAAAGAGAGAACTATGAGTTTAATTGTATGCGACAATACTATTAAAGGTATAGTTATTACCCTTTTCTCTTAGTACTCAAATTAAAAGCTCAAATTGATCTTTTAGCACTCTCGTTAAGAATGTTCTCTCCGAATAAACCGATTACAAACTTCATTTTCTTCGGTTAAAAATTTCTTCAGACTAAATGATGCACGTAATCACAAATCTTTCGAAATCTTTAACGAGTATCCGAAGCTTTCGGGGTCGTGACTCGATTTCGCATTATCATATTTTTAGAAACCTAGCTCAATCGCGCTCGATTTAGTATAGTGGTTTGAATCAATGGTTTTGAATACCCGAAACTCGTGATTCACTTACCTGGTCCTCGTCCTGATTAACAGTGAACGGTAAAACATTTTCGTACCTCTTCATTTTGTTTTTGAAAGTAAAGAAAACTACTGAATACACGCTCACGGTGCGCCGGTTTTATATCATATGGCTCGAATTAATGCACGAAATAAATTAAAAGGTTCTTCGTTTTATCGATCAGTTAAACATCCATAATATTTATGATAATATTGCTCTTTGATGCCTCAATCTCTACATGGTCAGAATTTTTTTTCAATAAATCGTGATTTAATATGTATACAACGTAGAGAATTCTGTCCTGTGTAGTTAATTTTGTGTAGTCTCATTCATTATAACAATTTGCATTTTTCAAATTATTGAAATATAATACATGTATTCGTGTATTAAAAGCATCCTCTCTCCTTCAGAACAGAACTATTATATACATTTTATCAAGAATAAATGTATAATAATTAATACATTAGGTTTTACAATACTGATTTGGATAAAAATAAAACACATATATATGTATGTTGTGAAATTCAACATTCTGAACAATTTTTTCTTGTACGTGTAACCATCACTTGACCTTAGTTTTCAAGAATTCTCAAAATTCTTTTAGAATTATTGCATTCAGTTCTGTCTATATTTATGCAACCATGACAGCAGTTGCGTAAACGTAAGACGTACACTTATCTGCTGTTTCTATATGTGTATGTCTTGCTTGCCAGTCATCACTATATGTTTATAGAGATAATAAACAAGCGGCGGTTCTACGTTTACGGAGCGCTGGCATATATATGTAGATATAGGTAAAATTCATTGGAGTCGTGGTAGTAGCAATTTTTCGCGGAGATCTCGGAGACTAAGGAAAAGGAAAAAGTTCTTTGACGATTGAATTTTGCTACCAAGTTAAAATTCATCTCAATCGGCGTTGTGTCTCCTATGTAACTAATTACCTACTTGTATCGCCCAGCTACGCCTATGGCTACGACTACCTACTACAGATAGTAATCGCCAAGCAAATTGGTCCATAAAGGCCATTGATAGGTAAATCTACTCTGCCTGTACTGCTGTCTCTTTTGTTTCCACATTCCTTTCATTCGTCGTTTGCTAAGGTTCTGATACGTTTAATTGCTCGTTTTAGACAAAGAGCGTAAGCCAGTAGAGTGTATGCGACATCTTTGTCTCAAATATGGATAAAAGCTGATAATTAATACCGATATACATATGTATTTACATAGGAGTGTATGATGCATACGGTGCTGTATCTGTTAAGTACAGACTTAAAAATCTTAACGATTTGTACAACATATTCAAAAGTCGTACGGTTAAAATAATGATAACAAATAATGTTATAATGTTAACAAATAATTATTTGTTATATAATTTTTAACAAATTTAATTTAATTATAATCCTATGATTGTAAAATAATGACCAAACTACCCGTTGCATTATTACATTATGTATACCAGCCGGCAGTAAACGTTGTAGTTTAAAGTCATTTTACAAAAGTATGTAATTTACGTTATCTTATTTCAATAATTCTAGTTAATTTATTATTAGACAACTGACTAATTTAGATTTGTTCAAACGTACGTTACAGTGGTAAACTATGTCCTTAGTAATAACATTATTTTGTATATTACTAATACTATTTCTTTCTTATACTTCTACGTGTCTCCTTCCATTACATAATAAATCATATTGGGACTTTGCGGCTCCGTTTGTACTGTTATGCAGGAGGGAAGGGTTAAAGGAACACTCGTGTAGAATTCAACAATCCCTTGGCACTTTACTGAGGTTTCATTGAAATAGACCGACTGACAAGAATTTCACGGACGTATTTAGCACTTAGACATGACTTAGAGAAGAGTGACCCTCGGGGTCTTCGACGGGTCTTTATATCGTTCGGTGACAAAGAAAGTCACATTACTATAATTTAAAAGTAAACAATTAAATAAGATAGATTGTTTAATATAATAGATTATTTTTTATTATTTAATTTAAGATAAACTTCACAAAGTATTGGTACACAAAGTGTAATCAAATTAGATTGTCTTCACACGAGTTCTAATAAAGATTGCACCGTGTGTGCATAACTGGTACTCTGGTGCGTAGCCAAAGGCTACGCCTCCAGGATAAATTGATGGCGCTGGAGAAGTTTGAAGCAATAAATTGTAAATGAAGATGGACCGGCTTAAAATATAACTATAACTGTATTTTGTCTATGGTACAAGATCTTGTTGTGATCGTGATGTTACAAGATTGTATAAGACTCTGATCTCGTTCGAACGGATACGTCACGACGAAGACTCGCTCAGAGTGGAGTCATGATTTCAAAATACATTGATAATTGGGCTATCATTGGCCTCGACTTTACCCTGCCCTTTCTCGAAGACGTCACCTTTGTCACCAAGACAAGTACAAGTGAAGTCGACAGCCTAGTAAAATTCGATTCTGTGAGTATTCGGCGCTGATTTGGAGATTAATAAATTAGACTACTGTCCCGGTTGCGGCGATTGGATATTGTCGCATCTAAACACGTGCCGTAAAACTATTTAAAAGGAGCCACAATTCGACACCCATCTAGTCGTTCCCCAAAACTCGCTTGCATATTCCGTTGAGAACGGAACATACCAGCCCCCTTGAACGGCTATGTTCAATTGATTTCATAACAAAATAAAATGAACTGCTAGCTTTAATACAAAGTCATACTAACAAATAATAAGCGTGTCATAACTTGCGCTATCGGATCTTAAGTACTAAATATTCGATAAATCTAAGTGTAAGATATAATTTTGAAAAGGTGATACAAAATTGTCTAAATTGGTATATAATGCTGAACATTAAAATAATAATAATCACATATAAACACACAAAGCTCACAATACGAACCTATTAGTAAAGGTATTGTTTGTCACTAAATGTATAACTATTTATCACCCCTTTACGATACCGATTCAATCGATAAAACACAAAGCTTTTTAACAGTTCTTTTGTATCTACCGTCAACTGTCTTTACTGTTGCCACTCGAATTACTCCGTCCTTGCTAAGGTGGACTTCTGTTACCCGTCCCAGGGATCATCGTAATGAAGGTAACGTATCATCCTGGATCAAAACAAGTCATTCACCTGAACGCCCCTAATTAGACTTTATCTCCATTTGCTACGCACATGTAATGTACTCCTTATGCCATCTAGTCTAGAAGTATTGAGCTTTTGAATATGCTGTCATAAAGACAGTTGCGGTGTATGTTGGAAAAAATAGAACAGATTGTCATCAATGAAAACAATTATAAATGTTTTTCTTAAATATGCTGATGATATATTTATTCATTACAATTGGTTTAGTACGTTGTATACAATACATGTTGTATCACATTGTGAGTTCGTACAATGTATAATGACATGTTGTTCCAATCAGTAGTAAAATTTTAACATATGCGACATTGAAGTTAAATTTTACAACATACATTATACTCAATTATTGTACATGCATGGCAGTTACTGCAATACTTTTGCAAAAATGCAAGAGTTTATTCAAATAGAATGTTTGTTACAAATAAGGTTGCGTTTTAATTTTTATAATTCCACTTTAAATATCCCCCTATTACAAAGTCATTCAACAAACTTTAAAATACTTTATTACAAAATATATAAAAAATTTTTAAAAAAAGCTCTTTAAATTTTTATTTTGTAATTAAAAGAAAAAACAGCCTATATTTGTACTATTTCTGAAAAATTAGTAAAATTGGGTATATCACTGTTACCTTAAAAAAAAAATTTGTTCTAGAACATGTTACAAAACATTTCAATATTAAATTAAGAATATTACATATAAAGAAATATTAAAAAAGTTATGCTAATATAATAGTTATGCTATTATATTTACGTTCCTGCAGATTCAAAATTACACTCTTAACTAAAATAATTACTTTAATATTGCATGCTCTGCACAATAACTACTATTTGATAATATGCAGACACAACTCAGCTCATAATAATCATTGAGCGTACGCATTTTAAAGGGCATTGAGTTATCTATAATTTATACTATGTGCCAAATAAAATAAATGAAACTCGTTTCTATATTATTGTTCCCTTAGAAATGTTATGTTATGGAAAATGAATATTCAAAATTCACAACACATACGTAACAAAAATATCAAATATACATAAGTTAGATATGTACAGCATATCTAAAGTACAGAAAAATGTAACAAAATTTAACATGTATGTTTTCTAGTATCTTGCTGAGCATCTGAATGCTTCCAGTTCATTAATTCATCTAAAACTTGCACTAATAAAGGATTTCCTCCTAAACGTTGAACTTCGTCTCTTGCCTTTTTATCTAATTCTTCAAGTACAGTTCTTGTGTAAGTAAAGGACCCAAACTTTTCCAATAGATTAACACAATATCGTTTTACCTCAATGTCCTTTGTCCGTTGTCTCAAAATATCTTTATTTACTAATATTAAGGTATAACATGATCTTTATTTAGATAAATATGACTCAATTACAATTATTTATATTGAAATAAAGGATACTCATTAACTGTCTATCTTCAGGATGACATCGTATAGCATGTATAATAGGAAAATTAAATTTTCCTTCTGACAAATCTTCGCAGTAACTTTTATTCTCGGCATACTGAAAAAATTATTATTATATACTGAAATATTAACATATTTACTAAATAACACTTACCTCTTGAAGATGTAAATTACAATAATCGTCGCGAATTTGGAAGTAAAGCCCTAAGATTCCTGCTAAGGGTGTAAAATCTTCTTTACAGTCTGAAAATAGCTGCATTAAACGAACAGCTAAATTGAACAATCCACCTGTTTCTGTAACATGTACAACATTTATAATTGTTACAGTTCTAATAATGTTAAAAATTGATAGATAAATTATAATTAGAATATTTATATGGTCATTTACATGCCAATTGATACTGACTTACTTTGAATGGTCATCTGTTTATATGCAGTTTCAGATGGACAAATGTAATTATCTCTCCAATAAATTTCCATACCCTGTCCTCTGTGAAGTTCCAACAACTGTTCTACGTATACTTGAGTACTCTAATTGCAATAGTGATAATGGTAAAATTAAAACATAAAGAAAAAGATTTTTTGTAACATTGCTCACCTCTGAATGGCGCAAAGCAAGAACTCTTTCTAAGGCAATAAATGTACCATAATTTGCAGCATTTATTGTACTAGCTGTTCCATAAATATTATGAGCTACTGGGATGCCTCTTCTTAAAACTGAATTATCTTGAATATCATCGATTCTACAAAAGTTGTACCTGATTAACCCGAGTATAATATCAATATTCACTCAAAAAACCAGCATCTTGTAAACCCACAAAAGACTGGAAGTATGTAGTATCTGTACTATATCTCCAACAGCAAGAAGTTTATCCTGCGGTATTTTCAACCAGTAATTGAAGGCACGTACTAACTTCGTCCTGATTTGTTTCCCAGGAACTTGAAGAATGTAACTAAACGGTTCCAATAATATCTATAAAAAGATATTTACTTTATCCTTTTAAACTCATGATCGTTCGATGTCAAAAGTAATTACGAGATTCTTTTGTCACTTTGACAGATTTCTTAACCTCGTTCTGTAATCATAGTTTAGCTTAAACTAACCTCATCTTCCTCCTTGTCACCGCATTGTGAATAAGGTATATTTTGCTTTTGTTCCATGGCGTGTTCCTAAACGAATGGAATTACTGAATTTTCGATCGTGAGTATTTCATGAAACCCAAACAGTAAGTAAAGTAGACAAATTTGTCCACATGCAAATGAAGAATTACAACAAATAATCACACTACTTGGACTGACATGATCTGCAGCTAACACTGCAGTGTATACACCAATCAAACAAACCTGGCCACACTACTACTACAAACACACGGTCACTGCATTTATATACACTTCTCGTGCATCATATATGCTTAGAAAATGACTCCTCCATAATTAACGGCAGCTGTACATGAGTACATCACGTGTTTGTAGCATCCAATGAAATCAGCATACATACATATGTATATCTTCTCTTTCCAAGATATTTGCAAAATTATCAAAGCTCTCGAGCAATGTAAACGAGTTTACATTAGTGCTATTTTGTCTATGTTCATCTCGTCTTTGATTTTTGCCAATTAAAGTCGTCGATTTAATAATTAGACCCGACCAACGCTATCAACTCATTGTGTAATGTGCTTTTGAACCTATTTTTTTATTATAAAATTTTGTTTATAATTTTTTCAACTTTTTTCTGACATTATTATCAGTGGTTTTAACCATTTTGCCCCATATTGACTCTAATCACGTAACCAGAATTTTTGATACTATCAAACTACAGTACAATATGTATTGAAGAACTATTATTAGAACTATCAGAACAACTATTATACTAATTTGAAATAACTCTCTAAATCTTTTCTACGAAATATTAGTTACTGATTTCAACGATTATTACGGTTGTTAGATAGGTGACCTTGAATTTGATGTGCTGAGTTTTATATATAAAGTGTTTGTTTGTCTTTCTTCTATTTTGGATACGGCCACCGGCATCGCTTAGTAACACCGAATCGTTTATTTTAAATTATGTCTCCGAAAAAGTTAATGTATGAAGGATGTGGGTCAACTGTTGCTATTCCGGTATCATGTGCTTGTGGCACTAAATTGTATTCAGGAACTTCTGTCTTTCCGGTTGCTTTAATCCCTGTCAAACTAGTAGATTGCAATGAAATCGCTCACTGAGTCCTCTCCGCCTTCTTCATCTTAGGGCACAAATGAAGCCTTGTTGGACAGGAAAATACGTCACTAGACTTGAAAATCGGCAGAATCGTAAACGAAATGTATACGTAATCAATCGTGTATCGAGACAATGAATGCTTCTATTTGCAGAAATAAGCACGAAAATAGATAAACTTGAATCGGATTACAAGAATTTTGAGATAGACATGGAAACCAATATCATCGGTCTTATAATATTCAATGTTGAAGCATCTAATATTGCGTCAGACACGATCATCATCAAAAATATCTTGACCGGCATTCATCTTGAGTCGTGTCAAGCAGAAATTTCGGTTCATGGATAGGAAAAGAAGCCACCTGACAAGCCTAGACTCCTATGTGTTTCCTTCTCTTCACATTCGATGCCATTAACAGTTTTAAAAAACAAAAACTGTTCTAAAGTTCAGATTATAATATCTAGTTTATTATAATATGCAGGAATCTCGCGTATCTAGTAGTACAGTTTTTGTACATATAAGAATACAAAGTCCGGACAAATGAGTATACAGTGATATGTCTGTCAGTGTATTGATGTAAACGACGACAGTGTCATGTGGTCTTCGTGACTCTCGACTTGGAACTCGAGTAGAAAGAAAAACCAAAAGGAAAACAGTCAAACCGTTGACCGCGCAGACGACCCTTTCGCGCCAATATGGAGGCAGTCAAAACTGACATCGACATCTGGCACCCTTAAGATCGTTGTTGCATTCATTCCAACAAAAACAAATACAAAAGACCCATCAGGATCGTTTAAGATCCGACGCTCAAACAACGTGCATACCTGAACAAATTGAGGGAAAAGCTGCGAAAATTAAACGATCCATTAAAGAGTCTCTACTACGAAACAAAAACGTTCTTCTGTTAATTAAAAAAACTAACTTACACTTTTACTATAAATAACATATACTGAATTCTATTGTTACATTGAATTCTGTGACGGGAATACCTGATATTGGTGTCATTTTTTCTTATTTAATTGTATTTCGCGATTTTTACAATCATACCAAACTTCGTTGAAATTTGACCACCCAATACTCGACTTTTGAAGAAAATCGATTTTCAAAATACCGCGGTCTACTTATGTATAAGAAACTTGTTATACCTTCGAATGTTTAATCACTTTGTAGATTTTCATTTACAAGTGTGGGTATCCGTAAAATAAAGAAAATCAATTAATCAATAAAGACATTACGATAACAGTACCGATAACAATCTGTGAAAAGAGAAAGAAACCTACGAACATGTCACGCGTACACATCGAGACGGAGTTTTTTTTTTTCGTTCCTATTGACGCTTTTGTTTACTCTTTTACACATCTGCTTGTCGTTAAATTTTTTATCTTCGACTTGATCGAAAGAGAACCCGCGATGTACTCTTCCGAAATCGTACTTGCGAACGTAAAACTCGAACGAGAACGGAGTCGTTCACGAGGGTCAAAAAGTTTTCCATTCAATTTGCATCGGAACAAATATTTCTGCAAATGTTTTGCTTATACGATATGTACCGACTCAGTCCTTTAGAGAACGCTCGCTTCCAGCTATAGAATTCCATCGGACACTCTGCGACTCCAATAATTGAATCAGCTAACTATTCATTACGCCTAATCGTTTCAATAACTCGTTTGATTTTTTCTGTCATTCATTTTGTACATTTAATAGCTCGGCCTTAAGTACGATACGTCACTCGTAAAAATCATTAATCAAATTAGGATAACGGGAATGAATTTGTATCTCTGAGTATAGCTTTTTCTTTTTTTATTTCTTATTATTATACTTTTGTTTTTGTCATTTTTCATTGTAGCTAGTCTTATTTGTTATCATTTGTCACTTTGCTCTTACTCTTTCTTTAATCGACAGTTATTCTTATTTTTATTTTCATTGTAACACAAAGGGTTCGTTTCATTGAAATTTAAAATTAATAAATAAATCAAAAATAAAAATTTTGTCGGTAGTGCTACTTCGAATTGTGACTGTACATGCACGTTCGTAGCGGTGTATACGTCCAACATTTTTTTATCGCAATTAAAAGTTCGTTCTCCGCATTAATTCTTGGATTCGCAAACTTTTCGAAATCTTGAATAGAGACTCGAATATTCGAAATATACTTCATTTCGATTGATGCGAATTATCATTTTGGCATTAAACATGATCAGTGAACCATAAACAACTAAGAATATGTAAAGTAAACTAAATTGCTACAAAAGCACTGTTTGCGTAATCGTATAGATACAAGTCGTAAGTCAATTGTTTTTGTATTATAAACAGGGACCTCTTTATTGGTCGTAATAACGTAAAAAAAGTTATTGGAACGTATTTTAAAATCGATTATAATAAAATCGCTTAACAACTATTAGAATTGCAAAACAATTCGGTAAATTACGGATCATTTTTAAATGGTAATAACCACAGAAAGGTAACTACTAAGAAAGTAAAAATGATTTGAAAGTGTAGTTTACACGTACCTGAAAAGCTTCTATAAGGCAAAAATTAAGCAAATTTTATCACAAAATGGAAACCAATAATAAGCAAAGGATGTTTCAAAGAACGATTAGAAGAAAAACATATACCTTAAAAGCTTTTTACTTTCGACAAAAAACACAACGTTTCACGAATAAAAAAGAAAAAACTAGTTTTTATATACATATATTCAAGTATCTTGGCTGACAACAATTTAACAATTTATATTAGGTTTTTGGTTACACCTTACCTAGCTTTTAGAACGAAATATTTCACTGATACGTCGTTGACGAGTGTTAATAATGACACAGTTAACTTTAAGTAGATGACAATTATGCGCAACTGATTGTACCTCTGATACTTAAATATTGTTTATCCCACAAGTTATCCTTTCTCTTTTCCTTTCCTCCTGTTTTCTTCATTAAATTTGATAAGGAATCTATTAATGTTGACAAAAACATTCGATTAAATTACTTTGTACAACAACATGTAGATATGATTTACACAATAGAAATAATTAACGTATAAACGTGAGAAAGGGCACTGTATCTTGTTTTACGTAAAAAAGAAAATCTTAATGTCTTCCATTTACATTTCATAACAAATAAACAGGATGTAATGCGATTCTAGAATTTTTTTTCCCACATAAACATTACGGTATAGAAATTAAACGTTTAACATTCGCAAAATACATACCATGAACATAAAAATTATTTACATAAATTAGATACGTACGCCATAAAGTAAAACGATGTATAACATGATTTAAAGCGTATTTGATTTCGAACATTACTAAACATCTTGAGGCTTCCAATCCATCAAATTATCTAGAAGTTGTTCTAATAGGAGATTTCCTCCTAAACGTTGAATCTCATCCCTTAGTTTTGTGTCCAGTTCTTGTGTAAGCAAACGATCCAAACTTTTCTATTAGTTCAACACAATATCGTTTCATGTCATGGTCCGTAGGCCGTTGTAGTAGAATTCCTTTATTTGCTATCATTAAGGAATAACATAGCATTTGTTCATTAGAATATGATATTGAAATTATATTATCTAAACCTTAATAAAGGATACTCATTATTTGCGTATCTTCTGGATGACTTTGTATAGCATGCACAATAGGAAAACTGAAATTTCCTATTGTCAGATCATCGGCGTAAATTTTCTTCAAAGTGTTCTACAAAATTGATTATTATAAAATATAACATTAATATGTTCAATGAAATACATTTACCTTTTCGTACTGTAAATTAAAATAATCATTTCGAATTTGAATATAAATGGCTAGGGTTTCCAGTAAGAATGTAAAATCTTCTTTATATTCAGAAAATTGTTGCATTAAGCCGACAATTAGCTTGAACATTCCCCCTGTTTCTACAACACGTACAGTATTTATAAATGTTATGTTTCTAATAATGCCAAGAACGTGTCAATTAATACCGGCTTACTTTGAATGGTCATCTGCTTAAACTCAGATTCAGATGGACAAATATTATTGTCCCTCCAATAAATTTCCAAACCTTGTCCTCTGTGCAATTCTATTGTCTTTTCTATATATACTTGTAGACTCTAATTATAAATGCGATCATTTTAAAATCAAAACATTAAGAAAAAAAAGAATTTTTGTGACGTCGCTCACCTCGAAATGATTATAAATAATCATTTTTTGAATGGCAATATTTGCAATATGAGTTATAGTATTTAATGTAGCAGCTATTCCATAAACATGATGAGCTGCAGGTATACCCCATCTAAAAAATGCATTGTCTTGAATATCATCGGATCTGTAAAATTAATTAAATTGTAATAAAATATAAACATTTATTGGAAACAAATGGCATTTTAGAAACTAACAAGATGGTGCAAATATAAGTTACGTGTATTATATCTTTGATAGCACGAAGTTTGTCCTCTGGTATTTTTAACCATAGATTGAAAATATCGAATAACTTCTCTTCACCCTGGTTTCCACGAAATTGTCGAAGATAATTAAATGGTTGTAGTAATATCTATGAAAAAATGTTCACTTAAAACAATTGGTTTCGCGACAAAAAAGTCATTTTACAAGGATTGTTTGTAAGAAATTTGATTGAGTTAAGATTCCACAATTACTTCTACTCAAATCATCTCGATTTGAGGTTTTTAAAGGCCTGGTTTAACAAATCTTTGTTTCTAGGAATAGAAATTCAAAATTCAGTATGCTTTGAATATCGTTTCACATTTCGAATACAGCTTTCTGTAATTTATTTTGAGATTGCGATACAAAAATTAATACCTTCATGAAAATTTTAAATAACTAATACACTGTAAACCAATTTTCGATGTAATAAAACACAATTTTGAATATATTTATTGAAATTGTTGGTATTTTACGAATAAAAATATTTTTTTTTTGATAGGGCGTACGTTTCTTCTTCACTTCTAAATAATATTTCTATCATTTTCTCTACATCTTCGTGTACAAAGAGAGAACTATGAGTTTAATTGTATGCGACAATACTATTAAAGGTATAGTTATTACCCTTTTCTCTTAGTACTCAAATTAAAAGCTCAAATTGATCTTTTAGCACTCTCGTTAAGAATGTTCTCTCCGAATAAACCGATTACAAACTTCATTTTCTTCGGTTAAAAATTTCTTCAGACTAAATGATACACGTAATCACGAATCTTTCGAAATCTTTAACGAGTATCCGAAGCTTTCGGGGTCGTAACTCGATTTCGCATTATCATATTTTTAGAAACCTAACTCAATTGCGTTCCATTTAGTACAGCGGTTTGAATCAATGATTTGGAATACCCGAAACTCGTGAATCACTAACCTGGTCCTCGTCCTGATTACCAATACACGGTATAACATCTTCGTACCGCTTCATTTCGTATTCAAAAGTACAGAAGGCTACTGAATACGCGCGCACGGTAAGGGATTTTATATCATATGACTCTAATTAATTCGCGTAATAAAATAAATGGTTCATTTGTTTTATCGCTCGGTTAAACATTTGTAATTAGTAATACTGCTCTTTGATACCTCATTTTCTACACGGTCATGATCTTTGGTCAATAAATCGTGATTTGAAATGTATATAACGTAGAGAGTTCCATCCTAGATAGTTAATTTTGTACAATCTTATTCATTATAACAATTTGCATTTTTCAAATGGTTAACCTGTCACCTTTTTGAAAAGTAAGAAAACTATGAGAAAACACGTTACGCTTTTGTGCGCACACAACCCTAATCAAGGATCTCCAATTTGTCATCCTTCAATTTCTTGAGTGTAAACATAGTATCGACGACATAAATACGCTCATGAAACACCGTTTGCACGTTTACAATATACATATATACATTGAATTATTATTTTAGTGTACCGCATTCAGTGTATCAATTTTTTTCTGTAAAACTATTCTAACATTTTCTACAAGCAGAACTGAGAAAAAATTGTTATACGTATGAACATAGCCTTTTAAATGATTTATTAAGAAGTTATAACAAAATTACAGAACGATAACGAACTGATGTTTTATCGACGAAACATGTCGATATCTATTTGTGTTTACGTAAATCGTAATGTTTACTTCTGCCGAAATTGATAATATTTAGTTCGCTGCAGGATTTCATATCTAGATGCCGTGAACCTGTAAAAGCAAAAATTTACACGAACAACGTAACATGCGCGAAAAGTTAGTTTAAAGATTAATGATGCATTTGCGAAAATTAAAAAAAATGAAGAAGTAATTGCAAATATGATAAATTCTATTTATTTTAAATGCGAATTTTCCACTTAAAATAATTTTGAAGTAGGATCATAAATTCGTTGAAAAAAAAAACAGTCTATTGCTATTTCGTATTTCGTTAGTAACTTTGCTTTTGTTTTGCTTTGCTTGTTTGTAATATACTTATGAAAACACAAATAGATTTTGTCTAGTTTAATTTTGTTAGATTATGCAAATATAAACAGTTTTTATTTAATTACAAATAGATATGGACAATGCTAAAAAAAAAAGTATAAAAAATGAACATTTTTTTACCTATTGTTTAAATAAATTGATATTTTGTAAAACTGTTTGGAAGCTTAAATTCATTATTCAAAAATACGCAATATTTGTATAAACAACTTTTTTCTAGGTCTCATTATTTTCGTAATATCGAAGGAAATGTGTTTTTCTCCCTTAACTTTGAGGGCTGATATCACTCTCTAGATATGGATAGTAGTAGATAAAGAAAATACGTCTCAAATATTTTTCTAAGAACACTGTATTATATGTAAGTTTCATTAAAATCGGCGATTCACATTTGGACTTAGGGATTCATTTTATGGAGCACTGTAGAGCACTTCTACTATATCGGAGTGCTTTGAAGAATTTCCTGAAAATAGGAGAGTTATCATAAGACATCCACTAGACGATCGACCTCGTACGATACAATCAACACCACCAATATCGCTCCGTCATTGCAATCTTGGATGCTGGTCATGAGGTATACATGACGAAAAACGCTCAACAATAAAACGAAATAACATGTAACATTACATTATCAAACCGACAATACGAAACATGTAAAAATCTTTTAGCTTAAGATTGTTATGAATAAAGATATAATTAAAAAGAAAGAAAATTGAAAGTCATGACAAGGCTCTCATTCGAATAACGGAATTCCGACAATAGGATTTCAGGTAACACCTGCAATAGGTCACGTACGACAATAGCCAATATATACATATTTTGTCTGCATTTAGGATGGTTAAGTTAAAACTTCAGCAACGCTCTAAAGATTTTATCAACAAGCTACTAACGATCTGTATATTTTTTACATAAATTAGTTTTATTTATATTTGAATATACAGTATGCAACAAAATGATGACACACCCTAAAAATGTATTATTTTATTAATTCAAAAAAAATATTTTACTATGTTTCGTATATTTAGAATGTTTATTAGGTGTAATAAATTATTTTAGTACATTTACAAACATAACAAAAGATTTATTTAATAATATTACAAAACAACATAAAATTAGTGTGACAAAAGATAGCACATTCTTGATATAACATATAATATTCTTTATTAATATTATTTCTAATTCTTTGTATCTCCTCCTTTATTGCATACGATGTAGAGTAAACATTTTGGGATAGATTTGTGTAGGTTTTTTTTCTATATTTTCGGATTATCGTATTCCAATTCCTTATTATGCATTCCTTTAATTCTTTAACAGTTTGAAATTGTTTTCCTTTGACATACACAGCCCTGTCCAATTGTACCCAACAGTTTTCAATTATATTAATATCAATCTTATATTGTTATACAAATTTGTTTATTTGTTAATTAATAAATTGTGTATACTTTTAACTGTTCCATTTATAAATACAATCTCTGATTTGCCATAATACCCCAATTGCTGATCACAGCATGGCCCCACCTTTGCCCATTTGATTACGTTTTAAAATCTGTTATTCTTTCTTAAGATCATGAAAATAATATCTTGTTGTATCTGATCTATCCAAGTTGAAACGTTTTTCGTCGGTAAAAATAGCTTTCCACCATTTCTTTTTATACTCTTTAGTTAATAATGGGTTTTTAATTAATTTTCTTTGTTTTAAAAGCTTATGTCATTGAATACAATGTTGCACATTTCTTATATTAGTATTTATATCAGCTTCAGCAGCGATCTATTTTACTGTAGAAGTAGAATTAGAAGTTCTCAAAATTGCACATTTTTCAGAAATTGTTATTGCTCTTGGCCTACCTGTATTCTTCTTCTTTCCACATTTTTTTAGATCCTTCAGTAGACTATTGTAACTTCGATGCACAATAGAAGCAATTTTTGATACTGAATAATTCTCTTATTTAAATATCTTAATTGTTTGTGTTTCACTATTACATCTATTACTACATGTAAACAAGACTATAATATGAATAAAAACAGTTTCAACTAGCATATTACATCAGAAATCATATTTTTCAACTATATAAATGTACAATTTTTACTGAAATTACAAGATGTACTATCTTTTCATTGCATACTGTATATATTATATCTTTCGAGAATAAACTAATAAAATGTAGCATTTCTGCAATTTTCCATGTCGTACGAGAGTAGGAATGTTATTAATTCTTTTAGAATTTTATATTAATACTTTCAAAAATATTGTTTTAGTCATATCAAGAAGGATTGTAACTGTATAAAACAAAATGTAATTGATTCATCAATGAAAATACTACATATTTAAGGAGAATTGATTAAATGGAAATGAATGGACATTCTTAACACATAATTTTGTTAAAATAAGTATATTTATGATTAACAATAATTAAGAATTTAATGGCAACATTTATGTATATAAGTATTTGAGTTTTATCAGTTTATATTACAAAAAAAAGAAATCCAACACTACATAGAAAAATTGTCTTCATTAAAACATTTTCTTGTTTTAATTATTGACCTCTTCATTCACCCAAACTTGGTCATAATTCTTACATTCTTTCAGTTGATCTAATTTTTATTCCATAATATATTACAAAATTTTTTTTAAAAAGATTATTGCAAATTGTTAACCCTTATTGTTCTGTGCATCAATCATATTACATGGAATCAGAACTAATTTAGGAATCATTCCAGGTGGTGCAATAAATTGTTGAGTACTTTGTGGTGTATTATGTCCAGAATATCTGAGCTCTGCTTCTGTTACAATTTTACAAATGTTCATTTTAATATCAGCTTGTGCTTTTGAAGGGAGTCGTTTAACAGTTTGTGCCATGCTATCAAAAAATAGTTCTATACTACTTTTCCCTTCTGGTGCCAAGTAAACTTGGTCATAATTATTCTGTGTATTTGAAAAGAAATTATATTAATGAGTTACAAAATAACATTAACTATAATTACATTAGTAAATAAATTACATGATTAATTATGATTAAACTTACTTCTATTTTGGAAGAATTTTTAATAGTACTGTTTGCTGCTGGTGTAGAAACAAAAATTGGTGTGTCAACTGTTCTACTCTTAAAAGGTGAAGTTTTTATGATATTATAAGTTGTAGGCACCTCTAATGGTTCAACTATCATTTTCTTTGGTCTTATTTTTCTATATTTTGATTGAATTTGTTGTGTGTACGTATTAATATCAAGCTGTATTGTCTCTTCTATCTCTAAACTTTTCACTGCACCATCTTCATTATCATTTAATTCTACAGAATCACAATCTAAAACTGGATCTGCAGTTGTCTCTTCTAAAACTTCTAAATATTCACTATAATCTTCATCATTGCGATCTTCTAATTGCTCCAGTAGACCTTCGGAACTAATTCCACCAGCATTTATATCTTGAATATATTCTTCTGTTAATTCTATACTTTGTGGCTGATAGTCGGATTCATACCTAAATCAACATTATTCATGACATTTAATTTTTTTAGAATATGTTTAATAAAATATGTATAAATATGTTTATATTAATATTGATATTGCAAAAATTAATTATAAATGTAATATATAGGTATATCAAAATTGTTGTCAAGTATTATATTGCTGAAAAATAATAAAGCAATCTTACGGGAATTTTAAAAAACTTAGATGATCTTCAAAAATCCATTTTTTTCTACGAACTCCTTTTTCTGTTCTATTTTTGTATTTAAGTATGCGGCAATAGGTGTCCCTTAAGTTTTTCCATCGTAACCTCACCCATGTAGCTATAGATATTACTTCAACTATATTATGATTGTTTTATTTATATAACAATTAAATTTTAAAATCAATTTATAATCAAATATATAGTATTAAAATGAAGATAAGAAAGATAGAAAAAACATAACTTATTAATACATTGCCTTTTACACATGTTAAAATAAGAATTATAACACTAAAATTAAAATTGTTGTTATTCTATGAAAAAAATCCTAAAACATATTAATCTTTCAATATTTGAAATAATATTTTATATTAGTTACAACATACTATTAACTACTGTTTTAAAAAACAAATTTTATTTAATATTTATAGTATTTGTTCAAAGATGTCTAATATTATTAAAATAAAAAAACAAAACGCGTAAAAACGTTTAAGTTTGTGCTGACAAACTGTCAGAATTAGTTAATATGTTATTGGTATAAAAATGTTGTAGTAGTAAAAGTATATAAAATTATTTTAAAAACGTGAAAGAAGAAAATGAGTTCATACGATCAAGACCAAGTTCATCGGAAATCCTCTTCCAGACTTTCTGCCGGAACTCCTGAAGCTTAAACGAGGAACCTTTCACTTCAGCACTATATAAAACTGGATGCTGTTTTATCGCCTCGATGATCTTCAGTGAAATTTTATGCGAATCAGGCGGCATCGTCGGCACCATTTCGTTCGTTGAAAATCGTTCAAAGGAAACGAACTACAGACGTCAATATTGAAAACTCGATCCTATACTTTTGATTTGAGAATTAAATGAAATTTTCATTCGTTGTAAAGAAGTTTAATGTTTAATTTGTGATTTAAAGCAAATATCGAAGAATCATTTAGTCATAAAATAAAATAAAATTAATGATTTCACTCATCATTAATGTTACTTATAAATTTAGGAAAGAAATTTGTTTCAAAATTTAAAAAATTATGTAAATTTTGTTTTAAAGTATAGTTACATTCGTCTGTAAGAAAGTTAAAAAATTGTTTTTCTTATTTAAGAACAAAATTGAAGGTTGGATTACTTATTTAATATAAATTTTAAAATCAATTTTGTCACTCAAAATGAATAACAAGGCTTACATTCATTGTACAACGATGTTATGAAAGGTTTTCTAAATTGTTGAAGAATGTTTTTGTCGCGCCTTAAGAATTGGTCGTTAAATATGTTAAAAAATAGAGGGTCTGTAAATGAAACGACATTCGCCATTTTTTACGACTCTACTGTAAGTGCTGAGTGTGCATCTGTGGGAATATAGGAGCAATGATTCGTGCCGTGAGAAGGAAAAATCACTAGCTTCGACTACCTTTTCTTCTTTGTAGTATATAGCTTGATTTCACGACATTTTCATTTTTCAAGAATTCTAACCTATATGGAATAAGTCACATGAATTGATTTGAAATAACAACACTTTAATATCTCACTCTATAATGCTTAAAAATATAAGTAATATTCATCATATATTTGAATGCTGAAAATACACATAATATGCAGTGTACGAAAAACAATAAATTAGATAATTATGTTTGCTGTATATTTATTACACTGTAAAATATTCCAATGTATGATATATATTCATTGTATTTTGAAGTATGTTAATAGTTATCAATGGTTTTCACATATCGTATGTTATATATTCTAATATACATATTTTTTACATTACTATCTATTTCATGTGTATAATATATTTCTGTATATCATTTTGTCACTTATTTAACTAATGTAAACATATAAAATATTAGTTAAATGTATTGAAATGGATTTTTAAAACGCAGTAAATTATATATAATAAATATATGTTGAATTCTTGGATTAAAAAACTATTTCCAAATTTATATTTTATAATTATATTAATCAAAGAGAAAGGTTAGACAGGACTGGTAACTTCTCTGTGACACGAATAATTGTCCCCAAATGTAACACGCAGAGGTATTATTCACCATCACTTTAAGGAAATGCGTTTGACTTTGCACCAACTAAAACTAGTCTTTTTTCTCAGTACGTATTTTAATTGACGTAGACCCGGTGACTTTCCTTTGAACCAGAAATGAATTAATAGTTCTGGCCATTTTAGAGGAAAGTTATACTCCAGATCGAGTAAATACGGGAAATTATATCGTTGATTGCATCACGGAACGACTTGAAACTTAACTTTTTGAAGTATCTAACTTATAAATAATGTGTTATATAAATCACGATAAAATAATAATGCTCTGATAATAGGTCATGATATATAAAATATAAA
This sequence comes from Ptiloglossa arizonensis, assembly GCF_051014685.1. Classification (NCBI taxonomy): domain Eukaryota; kingdom Metazoa; phylum Arthropoda; class Insecta; order Hymenoptera; family Colletidae; genus Ptiloglossa; species Ptiloglossa arizonensis. The sequence continues at coordinate 7,431,774 of NC_135053.1, read as the reverse complement.
GTAAGTTATTATTTCAAAGATATTAAATTATTATTTATTTGTATAGCAGAAATACATTGTTCCATTATGTTCTTAAAATTAATTTTGATACATGTAATCTATACAGGTTACATGAATCGTTATGTAATAATGATGCTGTTAATAGTTTTGTGATAGGTAAAATATTTAAAAAATAATGAATTTAAGGATCGAATTATTATTTATTAAATATATTTATTGTTTTTTCAGAATTAATTTTGATATACATAATTAAAATTTACTTTCTTGAACCACACTGAGCTAAATTAATTATTTTAATATGAAATATACTAATAGTTATGTATGAACTATTAGTTATGTATGAATTTTATATAGGTAACCTATTTACCATTATTTTATCTCATTTTGGGAATTCATAAGTACAGCAAAAATCAATGCAATTGATAGAAGTTTCAAACAACTGTAACTTTATTAAAATATGGATCACGATTTTTTGTTTAAATTAAAGCTTGAAGTTTCTTCTTTATAATGCTCTTTTTTAATTTTTAATATCATGTATTTTCACTACTGTAATATTCGAAATGTGAAGGCATGTTCATGGTACAAAAAAATTTTAAAGTTTAGTGTCCTCTATGGAGTTGTAACAATTTTTTTGGTGCATGCTATTTGCATCATTGTAAAGTTTGAATCTTTAATTGGAGAGAAGAATCGTATGCAATAACTTTTGCAAAGTTACAGCACTATAAAGTAATCCTTGCATTTTTGCAATAATCATAAGTTCATTAGAGAACATCATTACCATAGAGAAAAAATCATGACTCACGTGTGAATAACACACAAAACTATTCTCTTTCTGTCTATTGCACGTAACTTCTTACATAAATAAACATTGCAGACAATGATTTCAATACCAATATTTTTGAGAAGCTTTGCTGTAATATCAAAAAACTGTATGATAAATAACAGTTTAGATAGCTTGCACTTCCATCAGTGTTGTTTGCAACATCTCAATCATTAAACTGTAATGCTGAATAACATTAACTAACCAAAGTCAATGTTAGACTGAATTCAAGAAAGCAATTTAAAGCGACTTTGTTTTGAACTAGAATGGAAGATTTTTTCAAACTTCCAAGTTGTGGCATATCGTTTTAAACATCAGTAGGTACATACAAAAATATTTTATAATATTAATTGCTTGATTTTGAATTTTACTGTAATCTACTAGTTGTAGATTATGTTTTCTTACCATCAACACACCTTTCTTTAGAAAAATAATGGTCTAATGTTATTTGTGTTTGTCTGTATTTTAATACTTCATTGAAGTGGTTAATGCTACTATTTACAACATTAAAAGTTTGTTTCAATCCTGGAGATTGTCTAGGTGCATTGTCCAATACCAGAAGGGCCTTGAGAAGTACTTTTTTCTCCTTTAAATATTTCTTTACACTTGGAACAAAGACTTCTTCAAACCAATCAATGAAGAATTGTCTAATTACCCAGACTTTAGGATATGACCTCCACATTACATTAAGCCTGATTTTGTGTGCATTGTTTCTTTTTTTTAATTTTTTGAATGATACACCAAAAGCAGTTTTTTCTTGAAATCCTCTGTAACATTACTTTAGATAAGAAGGAGGAGGCTGTCTCCAAGGATGTCCTCAGCCAAGACCTAGACTCAATCAGGCACACTGTCAGGATTCGGGGCAGTGTTTTTTGGACGGTCACGGTCAGCTCCTCAATGGTAACCCCCCAGCTCGGCGGACCATGTGGTCGGGTTCGTCGGGGAACGTGGCTCGCTCTCCCCTACCACGGGGAAGAGGAAGTTCACCACGTCTCTCAACAGCTGGGGATCGAGTCCCTCGACCCTGGAGGTGCCCACGGGTGGAATTTGTTCAAAATCACCTTATACGGACGCCCGCATGTATGATTGGAGACGTCCATGGGCGGAATTTGTTCAAAACCACCTTATACGAACGCCCCCATGGATTCTATTCGAGAGTTTCGAAGGGCCTTTTCCAGCATTGAGTCTTGGCCTGTTTGATGGCGATCTGCAGAGCCCCGTGTGGGAGGCGTTAGAACTCGTACAGATCTGCTATTCTTGCTTGCGTTTCGAAGGCGACAGGGTGTTCGGGTGTTCCGGTATATTAATATCGGGGCCGAACACCTTCTAAGCTGGACAATTTGACCTGCTGTTGTGGCCAGGTTACCGCGGGAGCGGCTGCGTTCAGGACGTTCCTGCCAAGTCGCCGAAGCGTTCATCTGCACGGTAGGGCGTCACTTCTACTGAGTAATGATGCAGCGGTGTAGTCGTGGCGATATCGAGGGCGGAGGGGAACAACTGGATGTATCGGTGATCCGATAGTGTCTCCGTTTTCACTACCACGTGCCACCCGGACACCATACGCGTGACGCCTGGAGATCCGAACGTCAAGTCCACTATGGACCTCCTTCTGCGCCACACGCACGTCAGTTCCGACCTCCGATTAATAAACCGAAGATCAAAGCCCGTCGACTAATATAACCATGCCTATAAATATCCATTCTCTTTGTTTTAAACTTATCAAACCAACCTTTGCTTGTCTTAAATTCTTTAGCACTGTATCGTTCCAAATGAGAAACAAGCTGCCTCGAATATTCTTTATGTTCTGCTTCATCGACTGAGGCTACAAAAATCTAGGTCTCGCAATACCATGTCGATGAAGCGTTGGAATGTCTGAGCCGCATTTCTCAGCCTGAACGGCATGGCAATATATTCAAAAAGACCGAACGGAATTGTTATTGCGGTCTTTGGAATGTCAGCTGAATTTACTGAAACTTGATGGTACGCCCGGACTAAATCTATGGTTGAAGATACAAAAAATACAGCATCCCTGAAAAATCCGCGATACGAGGTATCGGATAACGGTCCGGAATTATGTGAGCATTAAGTGTCCTGTAGTGTTCGCAAGTACGCCATTCGTCATTCTTCTTAAAAACCATGTGTAAGAAGACGAATGTGCCCTTGATTCAACAGACTTTCAAATTCCGTTTTTACCGTTTGATACACGGTCGGAGATAACCTACGTGGTTTATAAAACGAAGGCGATCCAGGAATGGTACGAATATAATGGACAACATCGTATTTTATCTCGCTCGGTGTTGCCGGTAGTCGCGTTATTAGCGAGAATTCAGCTAATAACTGCTCGTACTTATATAAAAAAGAATTTTCACGCTACCCGTGACTAACTGATTGCAGCTCTTTAGATCTTGCACGTGCCTTATAGAACCCTCGATTTATGACGCCTGCAACATTATCTTTATATTTAAATGAAACTAAATCAAAATATATGTTTTGTACATTGTCATTGGAAAATAAATTAACGTTTCCAAATTTGTACTTAATATTATATATTTTAGTCAAATTAATAACGAGTGTACTATCTTTTCGCTTCTATAATAGCTTTAAGGCGATGTGGTGTGTTGCAAATTAATTTTGTAATAACATGTATGCTTATATTATTCTATTCCGATTTTAACGTGTTGATATTTTGTCGACCTGTTTGAATTGAAAACCATTTTGACACTTCTGTTGTATGCTCTCTTCTTCAGAAATGTACAATATCTAATCCTGTGTACAGTTTCCATGCTAGATAAAGAACTTTCGGTTAAACTCGGAAAACGATTCGCAAAACTCTATTATTTAAGACCAAACCGAAGTCCCCATTGGTTTCAATTTTCACGTAATACCTTATTTTGGGACTATAAATAATATAAGAATTATTCAATGGATGTTGTAATTTTATTAAAAGATTATATTATTTATTCTTTCTATAAAAATGTATTTGTGCATTGTGATTTTATATTTTGTAAACATATTATTACTTTCAATAATTTATTGCATATTTCAATGTATTTTCTTTTAATTATGCTTACATTACAGAACTGTAAAATGGTATACTGCCTTTTATATATGTATATAAGTCGTTATTTGTATAAAGAGAGATGCACAAATGCTACAGCTCTGTTAGATTTTGGTTCTCTCCGAAGCCATGTGGTTTTGTTTAATCTCTTACACTTTTTCATACATGAAATATCATATTTATTTACCTCAGACTCGTTCGCTACTTCATTTTATTCTATTGGCTGAACGGCCGTCATACTTTTCGGTATGACACACAAATTAAAGTATGTTTTCACGTGACAGTAAAAATCATGACTTACTAAGTCTTATTTTCACATCAAAACTGTCATAACTTTTGTTATTATCATACGGTACTCTGAAAATTTTTATCTTTTGGCAACGAATTTTATTATTTCAAGAATAATGCAAACAAATATTAAAATTAATTTATTATCAACTATTCTAAAAGTAATGAATGTTACGTAACATGTTAGTGCACAGAAATAATCGAAAAATTACTAGTGTTATAATAGTTACTGCCACGTGAAAATATACCTTTACTGTCATCAAGTCTATTAGAAAAATAAAATAAGTGCTTTTTATATTTACTGTTGCGTGTATTCATTACTACCGACAACTTAACAGAATTTTTGTTCTTTTATTATAGTGAAAACTAAAAATAATGAATTTGATGTCTTATATGCGTTCTGTAAATGTGCATTAATAAATGAATTCTATTTGTAACATAACCTTAACTTTAGTTTAAGTTAAAAATTAAAAATATTGTTCCTTTCCAGGTAGTAGTTCAAAATACAATATCAAAAAGATATGTACATGTTAGTACAGTATGTAACAAATCACAATCAGGACGTTATAGAATTAAAGCAGGTCAACTTCAATACCTAACATATGAAATGGCAAATCCGCCTCATTTTATTGCTGCTAGGAAATCTTGGAATTCTTGGAATACGTGTACGTTAATCATAAAATAATTTCATTTTAATATGTGTTAATAATTTTTGACAAAATCAAGCATTCCTTTTTAGTAATATATCATAAAATATTGAGAAAACAAATAAAATATGTATAACTTTGTAAATTATAGTTCCACTAGTTTTTTTTCTTATTTTATTATAAGATATGTATATGTTATATCATAAATATATTGTTCATTGTAGCAAATATAAAAGATGGTAATAGACCATCAGAGACAGCTGTAGATGATATGTTTATAAGAAAATTCATAAGCGGAACATGGCATAATCTATGTGGAAGTGAAACAATTATTAAGCGACAGCATAACATAGTTAGAATTGCTTTTATTCTTAAACGAAAAATTATAGCTAGAAAAATATACTTTTTATTGGGTTATACTGAAGAATTCTTAAGTTATTGGTTGCAATGTCCAGTCAAATTGGAAATAGTAACAGCTGATCCAAATGATACTATATACAAAGTAATATAACTAATTTGGTATGTGAAAACTTTTTAACATTATTACCTTAATATTACTTATACTTCATATAAATGACTATATTATGGGAATAAACAATAAAAGTAAATCTACAACTGGTAGTTTATCGTAATATAAATAAGTTAATAAATATCACTTTACTGCTTTACCTGAATTACCCCACATTTTCTGAAATATGAAATATTCTTTGAAAATATTAATATTATTTTAAAACTTTAATACATATTAATTTGCATTATATTCTGTACCTTTAAATAAGTAAAATATAAAATTGGTTAGGTCACATAAACAATTAAATCTAAACATTAGATATCTTTTATGCTATATATTAAAACCAGAAAGATTTGGTTCAATATCTCACTTACAATCGCTTTTATTGAAAATATGCAGAGAAAATAAAAGTTCCAACAACGTGTGTTCTTAAAATCTGTTACAAAAATAACGATAGTTTTTAGGCTATTAGAAGTGAATGCATCTAAATTTGAATTAGCACATCATAATCTTATACTATCTGTCCATGCAGATAAATATAGGTTAATAATTTCAAGGAAACTGGTTAGACACTTAAGAAAAAGCATCCAGTTTGGGTGCAATATAACTAAGAGAATATTTTTGAGTGTAATATATAAATATACATGTGATTGGTCCTTTCATTTCTGCAGGAGGAAGACCAACGTTTTCTTCTAGAATGAGTGTGAGGTTAATTAAAGGAAAGCCAATTTCAAGAACTGATCATTCAATGTTTTATTGGGGTATTGCTCTTTGAGGCGAAAGGCATAGCGATACAATAGGGACTCTCATATCTGTACCCCCATTATCCAAATACCCCAATATACAGACATTCTGTTCGTACAGCGTTTCATAATGATATTTATATACATGTTACAATGTATTTAGATGTACATAAATACTTTCCTGTGTTCAGCCGGATGTAATCATATCAATTTAGTCTGATGCAGACAGAGAACAGTATCACAATGGCAAGTATTCTACATGTGACATTCTTAACCAAAAGGATGAATTTATAAAAGTTATGTTTTTGTCACCTAATGTAACTTCACATATACAGCCACTAGATGTATTAGATTAATTTGCTTAAAAAACTTCTGTTTATGTTTTGATTGAATGAAGAGTGTGTGATAGAACAACATAAAAAACTAAATTTAAAAGACTGCTTTTACATGATGACAAATGAGTGAAGCAACATTAAAAAGAAAGTGGAGAAAACTTTTAATGCATAAAATTGGAGAAATTAGTGAACAAGAAAGAACAGTAGAAGCAAATATTGAAGAAGCTGTAACTACATTGAGTAGAATACAAAAATGTGATTGTGACAGCGATGATGTAATGTAATGGTTTTGATGCAATAAAGACAATAGTAACAATGAAAAAGTTAATTTTGATTATTTCTATTTAAATATATGAAGTTTAATGCAAAAGAAAGTGATTGTTCTGTTATCTAAAAATTCCATTATCCAGTCACTTGGACAACTACTGTATATTGATAATACCATTTATCATCAATTGGCATCTTGCAAACATCTCAATCATGGAGCAATACAGAGATTTTTCTCAAATGAACTTGTCATTAGTTATGTGACACTAATAATAATGAATATACAAGAATTTTACTTCTTAAATATTTTAAATTTATTTTATGTTAGTTAATAAACTGTTACATTCAATCATGACTCAAATACAGCCCATATACAATCATTGCATTTCCAATAAAAAGTAAATTATGTATTACTTAAAACAGATATTTCATGAAAGAATATTTACGTGCTGACTGACAGAACATTCAAACTTTGATCTATTCTACTAAATACATTCTCTCCTTCATTATGTCCTTAGAACTTTTGTTTTCCAATATTTAATCAGGACCGTGTTGCTACATATTTGTACTTTCCATAAATCTTTGAATATTTATGTAGATATATGGTAATGAAAAACCATCAGTAATTAATAAACTATTCATCCTACTTTAGAACAAATTTGTGGTATTATGCCAAATTATTATAAAATCAAAAATTAATATGTAAAAATATGAATAACATACAAATATGTAGTATATCTCATGTGTTACATTTTAAAGAATGTTTCTTAATTACATAAATTAAAAGTACAGTATTGTTTCCTTATAGGTTGTAACAACTTATAATGAAACAGTCCACTATTTTGCAGTTCTTCTGTTCTTTACAATGGGAAATGTGATAGACTGCAAACAATCGAAACAGCATATGACATAACTAATTTTATATTGTCATGATCTTTAAATTTCAATAATCAATTCTTACTGGCATTGAATGAAGATTATGTTCCAATTTCATTTTCTATTTCCAATGCTTCCTCCTGTAATAAAAAATCCGTGAGTAAATTTCTCATTGTCTGCTGTTTGAAAAACCATGTTTGAAGATAGTTTTCCAAATCTTCAAAACTGCATGTGCGTTTTTTAATTTTAATTCGCGGACTCCTTTTAAGAAGCTATGCAGCAAGAGGAATTCGTGAATTAAAATTAAAAAAAAGAAAAACATACAGTTTTGAGAATTTAGAAAACTGTCTTTAAACGTGATTTTTAGAACAGCGGACAATGAGAAATCCACTTACAGATTTATTATTACAAGAGAAAGTATTAGAAATAGGAAATAAAATTATGATACCACCTTCAGTCAATACCAGTAGGAGCTGATTAACGAAATTTAAAGATAGTCAGAAATTCGATCGAACATTATTACCGCTGTCATGTGCTTTCTCACTTGCTCACAGTCTGCCACACTCGCCGCGGCAACTACAAAAGCAATAAAGGACGTAGAGGACTACTCACAAACAAAACACAAATGACAACCTATAACAAAACAATACTGTATACTTTTTATCGGATATTTAATAAATAACATTTATAAGATGTTAAAAAAGTTGGTAGTATGTATTATAACAATTGATGCTCATTTCTGAAAAATTTCTTTCCGTCAGTGTTGAAAACAAGTTAGTTGTCTAAACAAACATATAATACTTGTTTTACAAAAGCCAAACAATGTAAAATAAATTTAGGTTCCAACATTTTCATTATAGCGAATATAAATGTTCTAAAAGAATACACAAAATCTGATTGAATTTACAGTATTAACATTCAGATCTAATTACTCTTATGATGGACGCAAGATTATGTTGCAATGTTTACAATTTTTGATCTTGTTTTTATAAAAGTACAGGCTGAAATGTGCTGTGCTCATATTATTTTATTCTAATATCATATTCTTATCCATGGAAGTCAAAAATCAACACTATCACGCAATACCATATAGAATACAATAAAGTTGTATGCATATGTAATGCACTTTCTTGCAGTAAATACATCATATGTATGGAGTAGTAAGAAAAGAGAAATTATATAATTTTCATAAAACTGTCTCAGAGTTTATTAAAAATTTTTTACTTAGTATAATGAGATTATTTGTTACAAAATGGAACGTAAAATTAACTATGTCAACTATGTGAATATAACTACTAGAAATTATAATTATAGTGTATACCATTTAACAAGTTAGGTACATCGTTTTATAATCAAAACTATTAAATATTAAATAATTGTTCAATATGCCAACACATTAGTAAAGATTTTAATATTATGTACATAAAATTATATCAAATTTTATTAACTTATGATCCTATGTCTATAGCTGTATAATTCTACAAATGTTAAGTGCATCATAAAGTACACATAATTGCTAAAATATGTTGTATTGGAAGATTATTTTTTAGTGTTGCTTGTTGCTTGTTATACTATATAATATCATTGCTAAATTCAAATTTATTTTTAATTATCATGTCAGTTATATTTATAAATTAGTATATATTACAGTATATTCTGATAATAGATAAATTATAAATGTTTATTGAATTATTTCAATTTAAAAAATGATATTCTATTCAGCATTGCGCATATAGTGTTATTTTGTGTTTACGTAGATACCCTTAAAATAGGTAGTATACCCAAAATTACAAAGTATACCCAGTAACACAAAACTTGTCCCATTGTTTTTGGAAAATGAATGTATACCACCAGTTGAGGACAGGGCGTGTAAGCTAGATCTGCAAGAGCCTCTTTGTCTTCAACTGTTGCATGATGGTCTTGCATATCTAGCTTTTGAACCACACAGTGCCAATTATTACTTGGACACTGGATTTCCAGAAAGAATGGGACAAGTTTTGTGTTGCTCGGTGTAGAGACATCTACTATGTATATATTATCGATCAAACTATAGAAGGTGTACTGAACATTTCAAACAAGACATTGTGTTCATATTGTCTAGGACTGATAGTTAATATTTAATGACATAAAAATATTTACCTATTATTAACTAATCTAAACCTAGTTTTAAATTTCCTATGTAATGGAGAAGTTCAGAAGATTGAGAATTAACAAATTCAAAAAGTATCTGTAATGGTGGTGCTTTCAGAATATTTTAATGTTGATTGAACAATGTTGAAAGATTTATTCATTTAATGAAATTAAGTTTGCAATTGATGGATGTTTTTAAGTTTATAATTAAAATAAAATTATATATATCAGTTCAATGAATCCTCGTAATAACTAGATTTAAAATTTAAAAAAGGACACTGTTATATTTCTGTTATTTAATGTTTTGTTAATTTTAAACAGTTATAAGTTAATTATCTTTAATTTTGTAAGATATTTTAATTCTTATTATAAAATTTGGCAAGATTTCATAAAAAATTATGCTATTTATTATAAATTTCATTCTTAATAATATTGAATAATAGAATAAAAATTCCAAGATTGTTATATTGAGAGGAATTGAATATACATGATATCTTTTTTTGATAAACATGTAATCATTCTGTTCGTAACATACCATTAAAGTGTAAAATAAAGTAATTAAACTTCGTCTAAATATAATTCTCCATAAGAATCGTTAAATATTTCATTTTAAATTCATTACAGAGAAATACATTTTTATTAATAATATTCGTTGGCACTAAAAATTTTTTGATATGAAACTAATAGACATATTTTGTATATTTAAGAATTTATAAAGTCAATTAGTTTAACATTAATGTTTAAGAAAAATAAATTTTGTTTGAATTTGTCATTAATAAAAATGAACTGAAGTAAAATAGTATTATTTACTTATTAGGTATGTACATGTCTTGAAACAGCTGTTTAATTCTCTCTAAATACTTCATTTATTGTCATACTTATATAATTGTTTCATCTAAACAAATCTGTTTATCATCAATTATAAAATTTTAATATAGTATTAGTTGACTTGAGTGGTCACTTTGTTTGTTCTAAAATAATAAGACAGTGTTTATTGAAAATAAGATTCCTTTTTTAAGTATAGGGAGATAAAATATTAGGAAATGGTGTTACATAAACTAATTTGAACATTAAATGTTCATCAAACTATTTTCATTTACAATCTAATGTATTGTTTTTTATCACATGCTCGGTATTAAATATTAATACTGATGTCTGATTAAGTACTAAAGAGTTGAAGTTGACATTTTCTTTGCACACAAATGCGTGTAACATGTGTATGACGAACTTGTTAAATGTATGATAGTTTTTGATCATTTAAAGATGCTTTAAAAATGTTGATGTTTATACAAGATATAAAACATTGTATCGAATACGTTTTATATATTACAGTAACGTATTTATAAATTGCACATGTAAATATTAACTATGAGAGCAAATGTGAAGAACTAAACTTTTATGAGAATTCATTGAACTGTCCAAGAATGGGTTTACGTTTGAGTATCAGATACTAATAAATGTAGATCTATATTTATTCTTTAAAGAAGAAATTGTGTTATCTTTAATCATTTGCAGTTAAATGACAAATTAGACACTTCATAGACTCGCAAGCCACACACTGGATACATTAAGAATATAATGTGAAACTCTGTATGAAAACTTATTTTCAAGTGTTCATTTATACATTTATACGATTTTGATAGTATATAAGATTTTTACTTTGAGATCACAGAGTTAATTGGCAATTTTTGTAACAGAGATGCTACATCAAGTACTGTCTTTTTGTTTATTGCAACAAAAATTGAATGAGAAATTATGTATAATCCACTGCAACAATTAAGGAAGATATAAATATTGCATTCTATGTTCAAACTGAGAAATTATGAGAAAAAGTTATGCACCTTCACATCTGGGTGATACCTGCTTCTACAAATTAGGAGACTATTTTACAAGATATAATACATTTGAAAATTTTAAGATATAATCATTTTAACAAGCATTAATAATATTGTCTTTTATAAGTAAATAAAAATTTATTAAGGAATAAAAACGTTTATGCATTTTACAGGATAATCTTTAAGTACATGTCACTGTGTCAATAGTTCTGATCAGTAGAGTGGGCATTGCTCAATGTACCTTGACTGCAAAGGATTAAGATATAAAAAGACAAATTGTTTATTGTTTTTTTACAGTACATTCTATATTTCAGTTTCTATGAATTTGAATTAGCAGAAGGGGTTTATATTGAAGGAAAATAGTCCTCAAGTTGATTAATTATGCTGGCCAAAAAAAAAAATTAACTGGAATTGTGTAATGCTGTAAGTAACAGTAATTATATTTTATCACGAAAACAATTATTATTAATGAATGAATAAAAAATTGATGCTTAATTTTAACAGTTCTTATTGTTCAGTGCTAAATATCCATATAGTAGTAACATTGTGCATGGTGCCTCTATGCTGATTAGGAAAAACATTTACATTGAGAACTACTGTGTTTAGAATAGGGTACACATATGAAGTTCAGGTTCAAATGTTATAATAATTTCCTATTTATACATTAAAATATTCAGATTATAATTAATGCTATTACAATCGTATTCTGTTGACAAAAGATAATTAAAAAATTGTTCATAGAAACCTTAAAAAATGTGTTCACATGCTATATTTCAGTGTTGCTATCTCAATACAACCTTTTTTTACATGTTAATGTTACTCATTTTAATAAAAACAATAACAAAGTACTGTTTTTAAGTAATAATGTAAAATATTATTTTTACAGATGAAACGCGTTTTACGAAAAATTGAGTATCATAAAATGTCAAAATAATGTTATCCGTTTGCTATAAAAGCGATAATGTATTTTCAGGATTGATTCGGGCTACAGACCGCTCGACAGCGGACTCCAGTTCAAATTTGACCCACAATAAAGTTACTTCTGTCGGATTTGTACATTACATTTATATTATTATTTTTTCTATATATTTTTTCTAAAAAATTAATTTTTTTTTACTTTGACCCTTGATTTTCAATTTTGGGACTCTGACATAAAAGACTAGGAATAGGTCAAAATGATCTGGCGTCCGTCATCGGAAGGTTAAAGTTTTAAATTGTAACTTAATATGTACCTAATATGATTCAAGCATCATTGGTAAAACTAAATTTTATTTCATATTAAAAAACTTCATATTATTTGATAAATAATTATAATATATAATTCGTTTGTACTATTATGTTAGTGTATCAATTAAAAAGAAACGCATTGAATACTAAGCTTTCAAGACGATTTAATCGTATGAAGCATAAGCATTTAATATTATGTATCTTTTTGATGATAAGATAATTGCCATTAGTGCGCAAGAAGTTGATCGGGATCCGATTAGCTAAAGTAACAGAGGAAAGAGAAATCATCCACTCGCATCACTTACAACGCGAAATATGTCTTTATGGAAATACATACATGGGGGCATACATGGTAGAAGTCCACTATGTAATGGGGAACGTAAACGAAACAAAATACAACAAAGTGAGATGCAATAATATAGTCGCGAACGTCTCTCGGGCACGTTTTGCATTGCTCTTTATCATGTTTTGTTTTTTACGCGTTCCTTGTCAAACAATGGAATTCTACGCTTGCCTAATTTAGCCAGTGGTAATGTATCTACATAAAGTAATGTGGGTCGACGATTTCTCTTTCCCTTTTATCGTTTTAGCTTATAGGACTCTGATCAACTTTTTGTGCGCCAATCATACATGTGCTGGAACAAGAAAACAATTTTCTTTTGTAGACACAAAGTACAATGTAAAATTTCAATATAGGCCAAAAATTATGATTAACCGCCTTAAAACATTTATGTACGCATTGTTCATTAATCATGTGATAATATGGTTTGTGGATAATATATGAATATATTGTATATACAAATAGAGATTGCCATTTCTATTTTCATTAATTAAAACTATAATGTAATTATCTACTTTATACAACATTTACTACACACATGTCTTTAATAAACTATCTTGTATACTACTTGTATAATTCAGTTGTTGCTTTTATCAAATGTGAATAGAATACAAGCTCATTTTACATTTATCACATTTATTATATACAATCAAAATTATGTAGATTATTGGTAGTGCCGTTTAGTTTGAAAAATGTTTTGAAATACTAACTATTGCAAATGGAAAATAGTGTTCAAGTATGTTTGTTTAACCTTTATAATTTTCAGTGTTATATAAAGTAATTTTTTAATAAAAGTATTGCTTTCAACAAAATAAAAGATAAAAATTAATATTATAATTAATACATGGAAGTCAGTGTTCTTAATGTCAATAAGGTGTGTATAAAACGTCTAGAAAAATATTAATTTTATATTATTTCGTGCAAAATAAATTGAACAAAACGTACACAATAAATTATTTGCAGCTATTCTAGGAAATGATTTATAATATTTTGTACGAATTGTAACATTGAACTTAAAATTAAAACGAAAATTTGTAATATAACTGTAATTAATAAATTCAATAAGTATACGTTTGTCTTTATATGTATAAGGCATTAATGACATAGCTTGAAAAAACACTTTTCCATACAATCTCAAATGCATTGAGGTCATTATCAATCAGATTCTGCATTTAACTGTATTCTACCTATTGGAAAATGAGCCGTATCTACATATTTGTGGTAGTATAGAATTGTTTTTTTGAAACTAGTATATACTTATTTGCACTTAGAATGTAACTATACAACAGAAAGATAGACCGAGAAAAGCAAATTGTGCAATGTACATATTCAGTGCAACTGAATTAACAAGTAGTACATTGGTATGGTACATATTTAATATTCTGATCTGAATCTAACGAGTGAATGTCAATTGATTTTCACAATGCTATGATTTATGAACATTATTACATTACCATACTTACAAATACACTCACTACAATATCATATACTTCTTTATATAACATTATCATTATCAATATACGTGGCCAATAAGAACAGATTTGTACTTGCATTGAAATTGTTAAGTCAACTCCAATCACTTCGCACAGCCCAGTATAGCGTGTATGTTTTCATATTTTTTGTTTTTGTTTTGTTTAAAAATACAATTTCTTGTTGGATGGCAGCATTCTTATCAAAAAATTGGCTTGGAGAATGTTGTAATGACATTTAGGAAGAGATTAAGGTTTTTTTTGGTAGATACTAATTTCTTAATAAATATGTGAAATTGTTCCAATTGTTAATGTCAATATCACAGCGGCTTGATCAGAATATTTTTTTGTAGGAAAATAGGTATCTACATATTACAATGGTAATACAGATTACAATATTCTTAATGTGGGAAAGTCAAGTTTTAAAAATGCAATACACTATACATGGGCTAAACGCATTACAACACGGCTCCCTTCACCTGGTCATTAGAATTATTCATTGATATCTGATATCTTGTTCAATGTGCGGTAATATGGAGTATTCAAAACATTCGCTATTAGAATAGTCGTTGACTGCGAGTGATATTGCTAAAGCCAGAAGTAAGAGAAAATGTGATGGAGATTTTTTCTTTATATCATTTATTATTTCCTTATTGTTACTTGGGCCTAGGTCGCAGCTGCTGCTACCTTCGTGAGATCAAACCATTACTTGTTCCTACTGTTGGTGTCATTTCAAGTTCCACTAACAAAGGAAAATGATCTGAAATAAAAAATGTATATTTATATGCATGCTTGCAGTACAACAATGTATCTCATTATCTGACAACCAACTTCTTTAAAAATATAAAGCAAACATTAAAGATGTTTTATAGTTTCTCAATTAATGACCTATAAAAATTAACTCACCAGATGGAACATGAGGATGTGGACAACCAATCACTTTATGTTCTCTAAACCAATCTGCGCTTAAAGGGCCCAAAAGCCCTAAAGGTACCATACTTTGTTTTGAGTAGAAAATGTAATCTATTATGCCTTTGAAATCAAATCTAAAAAGTTTAATATAAAACTGATAATGCTGAGCATTTAACTGTATTCTTTCATTTAAACTATTGGGTTGTTCGGAAAGTCATTTCATTTTTTTTTGGTAAAAATGAAACATAATTTTTTTAGAGTGTATAAACATTTTATTAAATTATATACTCTCCATTTTGGTCCAATACCTTTTGCCATCTTTTGGGCAGGAGATTGATTCCACACTCATAAAACTTCTGATTTTTACTGACAGAAAACTGGTCCAATTGATATTTGACGTCCTGATTTGAAGTGAAGGTCTTCCTGTCCAAAAAATTTTGCAGAGATCGGAACAAGTAATAGTCCGAAGGTGTCAAATCTGGAGTATATGGTGGGTGTGGTAGTACATCCCATTCAAGCTGTAAAAGCTTTTGGCGAGTTACCAAACTTGTATGAAGTCTCACATTATCGCGGTGGAACACTACCTTTTCTATTGATCAATTCTGGCTTTTTCTGTTGGAGTCAACCATTCAATTTGTCCAGTTGATCACAATACACTTCAGAATTAATCGTGGTATTGTTCGGTAGAAACTCAAAAAAAAAAAGATCCCCTTGCAATTTCACCAAACAGATAGCATAACCTTTTTTTGGTGAATATCGACTTTTGAAGTGGTTTGAGCTGGTTCATCTTTTTTACTCCATGATCTCTTGCGCTTAACATTTTTGTAAACAACCCATTTCTCGTCGCCAGTAATGATTCGCTTCAAAAATGGATCATTTTCTTGACGTTTGAGAAGCAAATCACAGTCGTTAATGCGACGAAGTAAATTTCGTTCTGAAAGAAAACGTGGAACCCATATGTGAAGTTTTGAAATTAAGCCAAAACATTTCACGTGATCATGAACGGTCGAATTTGACAAATTTAACCTCTCAGCAATCTCACGAGTTGTTATTCGGCGGTTTGCATCTATCAATGTCTTTATTTTGTCTTCATCGGCTTCAACGGGCCTTCCTGAACGTCGTGCATCTTCAACATCGAAATTGCCGGAACGAAATTTTGCAAACCATTTTTGACATTGTCGTTCAGTTAATACATCTTCTCCATACATATCACATAATTTTCGCCTTGCTTGAACTGCATTTTTACCTTTTCGATAGTAAAAGAGTAAAATATGCCGAAAATGCTGCTTTCGATTTTCCATCTTTGATAGGGCACTAAACAAAAACTATTGCAAAGAATCAAACAAAATTTTTAACAAACAAGCCTTAAGTGTGAAGTTGGCTGTGAAAAAATACAAATAGGTCCTCTGTTGGGAACAAACGAAATTACTTTCCAAACAACCCAATAGTAACAAAATACTCTGTAAGAAAAACTTACGCGTAAGTAGTATAGGGCATGATATCTTCACTATAAGCAGATGCAAGTTTAAACGAGTGCGTAAATTCATTAGGTTTATCACACCCAGAGATCTTTTGCAAGCATGATTTGTATGCTAAGTCTTTAAAGTCACGGTGATCAGCTGCTACCCGTCCCGATGTAAGAAATTCAATTACACCTGTATTTACATAAATATCGATATTTAATCACAATTTATATAGTACTTATGAATAAAGGCTGTTTACTAATATAATTAGTAATAAGTTTATATTTTATAACCAATCGTGCATAAAATGTAAAAAAAATAGTACAAGAACTATTATGCGATTGTACTACATGAAGGTACTGTATACGTGTTTAACTCAGTTTACTATTGTATTAGTTAACTTGAATATTTGCATTCAATAGAGAAATTACAAAAGAATTCCTATTGTAAATTATTTATAAATACATTTTTACGTTAATAATATTACATTTTAAATGCACTTATGCATACTATAATTGGAAACAATCATAAATATATATCTATAATAAAATTTGGATGCATATTTAAGTATATTATTATGTATAATTACTTATGGACATTTGGAGTGTCAAATGTATATAGAATACCTTGAGCCTCAAATATTCCATGCATAATAATGATAGGTGAAAATTGATTTACCAGAATCAGGTAAGGAATTGAAGTCACCGCAAAGTAACAGTTGAATGTTGGAAGAATCGGGCTTGTGGCCAAGTCTAAAAGATTGTCCAGCTTGGTCCAGAATGGAACGTAATTCATTGCTGAGCATCATTGTTTGTATTAATTTAACATCACAAAACTCTGGATCCCAATGGATGTGTGCTGTACAAACTAAAATTGGTTGTTGAACTTGTGCTGGATCAGATGGAAGGCCTGAAAAAATTAGAATTATGATTTATGAAATCAGTGTGGGCAAGCGTGTACGTGTAAAATATTTTACTTCTACACGTATTATGGCCTATATAAATATTATTTTCAAATTATTCAATCAATTTCGTCCAATTTATAGAATATAATTTATTTACAATTGCGCATTTACATTATGCAATCATTTCTATCTATATTATATAACATAAGGTATTATACAATAGAATCTATTTATCATATATTTCAATTAGCAATCACATATTTAATGTAATAGAATTTATTATTGTAAGGAATTTCTCTCAAGGTTGAGAGTTTTAGTTTAATTACATTGGAAACAATTTGCTGAATCTCAAATGTTCTTTCACGCACATTGAAGTGCTTGTGTTGATGTAGAAAGGCAAGACCAAGTGTTTCAATTTATACCCTTTTAACTGCAATTAAATGGTGAAAATAAATTTCATAAAAATCAATTATTTCCACATAAAAATAAAACATACATTTTTATACATATTAATGATTGATATAAAATTTCGCGAATTTTATTTTTTACTTTTAAGCGCGAATGATTAAAATTAAGTTTTACGAAATATTGACTCATTTTGTCGAGAAACTAACTGAATTTTGATCCAGAGTCGCGCGCGAGTAAAGGACCACCTAAACCAAATTAGAGTGAGAAAGTAAATAGAAAAGAGGCAGGCAAATAGATTTTATTGCCAATTGGAAGTTAATGAAAGTTGTGCTACGCTCCTATGAATAAGTCGAACATGTCTGTTTATGCAACTAAAGACACTTTCGAAATTCATAGCGATTCTGTAGTGAAGGAGGTAAAATTTAATTTTTTCACCAAAGAGGAAATGCTTTTCATGTACATACATGTTTAATTTCTATAATGTACTCGTGCATACTAATCGCAAAACTAAAGAATTTTTTCCAATTGCTCTCAGTTTTTAAATAATTCCGATGTTCATTATACAAATGTGTATAATGTTGTCAATGCTAGATCGTTAAAAACAAATGCATTGTCTATGAACGTACAAAATTTTTATTACTATGATTATGATTTTACAAGTTTCAGAATAGTTTCCTAAATATGGTAATATTTGTAACTCGTAAAATATTCCAAGTTAAAGCGAAGACTGTTTAAACATAAGGTAAATGTCCTTTTTATTAATCAGTTCATTTATTTCACGATTTCGGAATCATATGGTGTAGCATTTAGTATCGAAAAGTTGAAATAGTAGAATTAAAAGTATCGTTTATTATTCTAAGCAGCATTTGCAGAATAAAGGTTGTATTTATAAGTAATATCGATATATTATTATAAGCATTATCATTGATATAAGAGTAGGCTGATATTAATAAGGTATGCTATGAAACATATACTTAAAATGGTAAATTTTATTTAAAAATATATATTAGACTGTAGTGTTTTGTAGATAAATTAAGGAAAAAGATGCACATAACAAATAAATAGAATAAAAATAAATAATAGTAGGGATGAACGGTGACTAATAAAAAATACAAATAGGTTGAATGTAGGGACATCGTAGTAAAAGGAATTTTTATTATAATTTTTATATGAATAATTATATAATTTGGAAAGAAGCCTGGTCTCTCTCTAAAAATGTAAGATAAAATATAAGTCATCTTCTCGTTGCTATATCGCTGGACGCGGCAGCAGGAGCTACTGGCGAGTTGTGTGAAATTGAGGCTTATGGCTGTCCTTTGTGTGATCGCCCGGAAAGAAGAGCGAGCACAGTAGCCTGTAGAGTCACAGTAAAAATTTTTGAATACTGCTTTGCTCTAGTTTTACATTTCTTGTAAAAAAATTTGTAATAGTGAAAAAAAGTTCCAATCATTCGATCAGCATTTCCTCATTGCTTCTAACCGGAATCATCCGCTAAGTACATTACAAAAATAATCTTGACTAGGGTAGATGTTTCAATAACTGCCATTGAAATTATTTTATTTAATAACGGAATAATGTATAATAAATTGTAACTAAAACAATTTTAATATTAAATTTATGCTTCGTTTTTAACAATGCATAGACATTGCGTATTTCTTTATACTTAATATTTGAAAAGTATTATGTGCTGTTTAAGCATAACAAAAGTAATTAATTAATTAATGTAAATAGAAAATATGGAAATTGTCATAATGTAACAGAGGCAATAATTTTAGTATTCATCTTATATCTGTTACACAAACTGGATTGCTAATATGTAATAATCATTTCCATTCGAGTGACAACTTTTTAAGCGATAGTAGTAGGGACAATGGACTTCGTTGTTCATTTTTTATTAATTATTAGTCAATTCATCATATTTAACATATAAACAAATTTTCACAAATAAAAGAAATGTTAAGCAATGTTACGCTTCAATCTGTAACGATTTTTAGGCTAAATAACTTCTAAAATAATTAAATGGATTTACGCGATAAGCTTAAAGTGGCAGTATAGGCAGGATATCTACCCTATGCTAAAACTATTTTATTAAAATAGTAGAAGCAGTATAAGATCTAGAGAGTAACATTTCTTTTTAAATATATAGCACAATTAAAAGTAAAATATAGCTTTTTGTTTCGTTAAAGAAACTACATCACAAACCTTAAAAACATTTGCGTACAATGACCGGCATTTCTTCCTCCCACTCGATACTTGTTCCTTTATTGTTAATGTAATCTTTACTCTAGATTAAACTATACTATTTTGAATATTACCATAAAATATGAACGAAAACGTTAAATATACCATTTGTTATGACCACATATTGTTGTAAGTTTCTTTAAAGCCAGTTTGTAATAACTATATACCTAAAAATTCGAAAAAAAAACTTTACTGTATGTATTGCATAGGAGAAGAATGAAAATTATTTGTTTACTCTATAGGTAAATATATTTTTTCCCTTTCAATTATTACGTACTAGTAAAACTAGAAAAAAATACAACATACAAATCTAATATAAAAAGTTGAATCGGATGTGTACAAACAAATTTTATTTTCGGCTTTATATTTAATGAAGTTTCGTTATATGCGAAAGTAATACGCTAAAGAAGAACGAAATAAATTTCTATAAAAGAAAAGAAAAAGTTACGTAAATTTGTATCAAATTGTATGCTAGAATTGATATAAACTAAACGAGGTGTAGCAGATTATGAAATATGTAAATTAGGTAAAAGTTTCTATTTTTGATTTAGAAATACTTAATCCATTTGAATTGGCCTCTTAATACGCAACTAATTTCATAAATTAGAGACGCCCAACTGACAATCGGCCCGTAACACTGCGCGTCGCCAAGGTTTTTACTTACAAATTTATTAATACTGTCTGACACGAATTTTGCCTTTTAAAACCAGTAGGTGATCCTTGTAGAGCCACACTCTCCAAACAAGAATCCAGAAGCCGAATTGTTGTGCTAGGTTGCTCAATAAGTTTTGTCGTACGATAAGACAACTTATTATTAGCCCCCGTTTTCAAAAAACCCGAGTTTTCGTAAAACCCCAGGATTTTTTTACAAAAATGAAGTATTACATGAAAAGTAAAATCGTTATAAAGTTCTAATTGTTCTTAAAAAATAGACGGGAGTTTCTCGAATACAGTGGTATATAATTTATTCATCATTTTTGGTCCTAAATAGTTATAAATTAACGTCAAACTTTAAAAAAGTGTCAACGTGTGTACAGCGTTTTTATGTACTTCTTGATAAATTTTATTTAACAAAAATTCTTTTTATTTATTTTTTTCTTTTTTCTTACTCTTTGTTGTTAATACTAAATTTTCAACTATACAACAAATTCTAATTAAATTTCTGTTAATTAAAATTAATCAAGAGTACATTATAGTTTTGTGATTGGTATCTACAGAAATATATGAGAAAAAAGGACAGAACATTGAAGTATTAAAAAAAAGCCAAATATTATTTACACATAGTGTACAAAAATAATGCAGTGAAATACATGCATCAACAATTTTTTTAAACTTTGATATTAATTTATAACTATTTAGAACCAAAAATAATGAATAAATTATATACCACTATATTCGAGAAGCTTCCCTATATTTTTTAAGATCAATTAGAACTTTCTAATGATTTTATTTTTCATGTAATAGTTTATTTCTGTTGAAAATCCTGAGGTTTTACAAAAACTCGTGTTTTTCGAAAACTGGAAGTGATACCGCGATTCGACTTTCGAATTCTTCTTTGGAGATTGTGATCCTGTACAAGGAAGAACCACTGGTTATTGAAAGACAGAAAAAAGTTTCAGTTTGTCGGACAGTATAATAAAAACAAAAGTAAATAAACTTGGAATAGATATCAGACTTTTTATTAATTAGTATGATAATCTCTGAAATGATTGATACATAGTGATACATTGCAAACACCACATTTAAAAACAGTTTTCCTTCGATATGATTTACAATAAATATATAATGCATGGCTTAGATGTTTTTCTTTTCTTTACTGCTGTTGAGGGTATTGTGTCGAAAAGTGACAGTTAGTGTATTTTATTATTGAATGATTCATAGATGTCTTAGTCGTTTTGTTTTTTAAACATTTTACATCAATTTACTCCCTTGATTTTTTTTTATCAACATGGAAAGCTCAATCTCTTTTATTATTTTTGAAAAAAATATATTATAATATTTCAATAATATCATGTTCACAAAATAAAAAAATATTTTTTTATGTTTTCTTATATCTCTGCATAGTATAAAATTTCTTCAATGTTTGATCGTCAACATCAGTTCTATCCATATTTTTGTTATAGTCTATTGTTGCAGATATTTTTTTAATCTTTCCTTCGGTATACATATCGGTTTATTTTTCCCGCCTCACTAAAATCTAAACAATGTATTGTCATTAGTAAAACTAATCTTTCTTATCTTTCCACCTTATAGTGAGCTTATGGTGATCTTTTGCTGAAAATGTAACTTCTCCTTTGTCTAATTGAACGGTTTTTAGTGCTTGAAACATATTTTTTCTATTTATTCTCGATGTTCCACAAACATTATTTGCATTTCATATAATTCTCGACAAAATGTTGACGAACTATACCAATTATCGATAAAAAGCTAAAGCAATTATTGATAATAAATTTATTGTGGGGCATAATATTCTTAAATACAGGATCTCTATGCTTTTATCTTTACTCCACCAACTTTGTGATTTTTATACTAAACTCATTAAAATATATAACGCAATATATAATTTCAGTTAATCCTTCGTAATTTGTATAAAGTTTTTGTCTTTAACATCATATTTGTTTGTTTCCAGTATTATTTTTTGAACTCTTCGTTGAAAAATAATTAAAAATATTGTCACTGAGTAGGATAGTAGATACATTTCTGAGGTCTTCATACTTTTACACTATTTGTTCAAATCATAAAAGTGTTTGCTATTCATTGTGCTAAATTTTATTTTACTTTTAGATATAAAATTAAGTTGTTTTTAAGTTTGAATTAAATTAGAAATATCAACCGAAAATTACTGACGACCAAATGTCTGAACAATTTAAAACTTGCTTGTGATG
The DNA here is from genome assembly GCF_051014685.1 of Ptiloglossa arizonensis. NCBI lineage: Eukaryota > Metazoa > Arthropoda > Insecta > Hymenoptera > Colletidae > Ptiloglossa > Ptiloglossa arizonensis. The sequence continues at coordinate 7,408,415 of NC_135053.1, read as the reverse complement.
CGAGAATTTTTTTACGTTTGAAAATAAGTGACAATTGTTGTGTGTAAATTATAATTATAAATGTAAGGACAAATGACAATCATTGTGTACGGATTACATATTCCGCTCGCTAATGTAAATGAGTTACTGTTTTTAAAATTTGTTTCAAATGAACTACCTTTTTGTCTACTCAATTTAACATTTATATGAAAAGTAAAGGGAGTAATAATTCTTTAGATGTGGTAAATTGTTTTTTTACTGCAAAAATTTATTTACTTATCACAATAAATGTATAACGAACATTTTTAGAAATTTATGACTGTATTATTTTTTTATAAAAATGTGTGTGCCTACATAATCTTATAAAGAGGGAGAAATTGAAAGATAAAATATACAGCTGATTATTATAATTTATTTACAAATGATGAGAAATAATCAAAAAACTCAAACTGATACGATATAATAAAATATTATTTTAAAATATGATTTATAAGATGTATGAATAAGACTCAATGATAAAAGTTTACATATCAATTGAGGCTTCTAATTGTTAACATATTATTAGCAATATGACTGAAAAATATTGAATTAGAATGGAAGTGCTTTTCTTTATTTAATAGTTTTGTTCAGAGGTATCGATATAAGACTTTTACTCACAAATTAAAAACTTTTAGGATTTAAATTTTTTATACAGAGCAAATATTTAATGAAAATGAAGCTTTTTATATGAAAATGTTTTGAACACAAATAAGTTTATTATGTGTTATTAGAATATAACTATTAATGTGAACGCGCCATAAAGAAGAGCACAAGGATAAGCAACAAGGAGACGTTGATTTGCTTCTCCAGATATAGTAGAAAGAAATCTAGATGCAGAAAGTGTTGCCCAACAAACTGCGAGCACTGCAAGAAGTAACCCAATAAGACCTTGTAATTTAAGAAAAATACTTAAACCAGCAAGTGCTACTACAGGTAGTAAACAATATCCTAGAATAGATGCTACTGCAGATAATGTTATATTGTTGGTATTGCTCATTAAAGACAAAAGACAATACATTAATATACATGATATTACTGCCAAGCCATAAACATAACCAAAATATGCCTTCGAGGCAGCTATTGAGAGAAAAGCGGCAAGTACTAAGCAAAATGTTACTGGGCCAGCTAAATCAGAATCTTGGAGTAAATAATTTGCATCGTCAATTTGTCCTCTTCTATGAAATGGATTTAATACAGCCAACGTTTTTTGTAATATTCGATCAGGATCTATGCCTAGTTCTTCCAGGAGCGGTGGTTCCTCCTCTTCATCTATAAATTCATTTTTACCTGTACTTTCATATTCAAAGTGATAAATATTAATTGCACGACTTTATATAAAGTACTGATTGCAATATGTTCGTTTTAATTTCCTTTTATAAAATCTTCCCGATTAAACGTACCGCCATTGTATGGACTTTGACTGTGGCTGAGGTAAGTTTTTTGCGTATACAAGGAATAATTTTCAGACGGTTGATCACTGTATGTCTGGAACTCGAATTGTTGGTTAGAATCAAAATTGTTGGGAGAATCAAAATTATATTGGCCTTGGGACGGTTGTCTCCAGTAATCCTCTTGGTTTGTATAGCCTGACATTTTTGCACTAATTGTTATATAAATTCACTTGTATCTCAAAAATGTAATAATGCAGTAAATTTCTATTCAACCATTGACGTTAAACGTTTGGTACTGGTTGGTATTGATACTATTATAGTTCTTACATACTCTACATGATGGCGCGTTGTAGAAATATTGAAAACAACGCATTCATTCACGCATAATTTATATCATCGTAATTAAGTTGTAATACTACTAACGCAATCAATCCCAGAAACGGTTAGAAACAACAATATTAAAAATAGATGAATTTTGCAAATCATCAGGAACCAAAATATTTTTTTATAACATGATTTAAAAAATCAGAAATGTAATAGTAATTTATTCGAGAAGTGTTGAGAAAGATAAAGAACTGCGGTCAAATGCAAGGATTTGACTTAGTTATATCTACCTCGTTTAGTCGCAACTTTTTGGTCTCATTTCTTTTGCACAATTGTTTATTGATGAAAATAAATAATCATCGAGAGAATCATGCAAAAGATTACTCACAAAGATTATAGTAAATTAATAATTTAGAAAACATGAAAAATAATGAAAAGTTGATAATGATAAAAATTGAAGTGCTATAGAAATCATTGGAAAAAGGACTTTGTCTTTGTCTTATAACACAATATTTAAGTTGTAAGCAATCAAAAACCAATAATTGTTTATTCTAGAAGTGTAAAAGTTATATACAGTGATAGAAACTAGCACATACAGAGTGGGGCAGTAATTTTGGTTATCATTGAATACCTTCGTTATTTTTAGAAATATTACAAAACTTTGTTAATAAAAGTTGTATTGTATGGGAGGAACCGTAAAATAATAATAATAATTTTTTATAATTGTAGGGCTTTTTAAAATTTTAAGGTCCTTTTCACTTTTTTAATGACATGTTATACTTTTCTGTTCCTAATAAAATAGCAGGTGTTGACATTATATACAATTCTAATGGCCTCTAATAGAAGGACATTTGATAATAACTAATAGGGTAAAACAATAAGACTTACGTTAGAAGGGGAGTTTAAAGAAGTGTTCATTTGCATCAATGTAACTTTGGAATCAATAAAATTACTGAAATCTGTAAACTTATTATCAGTTCCAAATTGATTGCAAAATATGTTACAATTAGTTTGTGGCATAGTTGGCATTTCCTAGTATACAATATTTTTTAATGTTCCCCAGAGGAAATGTTGCATCAATGTATATGGATCTTTTCAAACATTTCTTATGATGTGTTGAAAAGTTGACTTCAAAATGCAGACCGCTTTATTTGAGCGTTTGGCAAGCTTGTATACAAGCTGTTATCTTTTTGAAATGTTCTAAAGGTGTTTTGGAAGGTCCAGGCTGAAGAGTTTCACACGGTTGAATCCTGACTAGTTCTTATTAGGAGAGCTTTTTTAGAATTCATATCGGTAGGCATCACACTCCCTTTACTAGATTCGCTTTGGTCCTTCAAAACGTAAGGTCCTTTGCTTGATGGGGTTGAGTGGTACTTCTGAAGATGGATGTTCTTCTGGATTGTGATGAGTTGATGTCTATTTGCCTCGGTGCAAAGGTGTAGCTTACTTCGGGTGGTACATCGATATTATGCATTGGTATTTCTTGGTATGTTACACGATTTTCGTTGCAACAACTTTTAAAACATAATTTTTGGAAATACATTTGCTAAATAGCTCGAATAATTTTACTTTCTATATAAATCTACCAAACCTAAAGAACATCACCCCATTTTGTATACTATGCTAATGGTTGTTTCTTTTATTGTTTGTATTCTGTGCTGATCTTTTATGTTTTGTAGGTAGGTGCCCATATTGAAGTTTGGAGCAATCTTTGATGCTTGAGGAATTTGATTTTTTAGTATGTGTAAATTATGTAAAGAGCAGTTAAAATTCAATTTGTGTTTCATTTTTACTTCTTGGATTCTTCCTCCAATCTTCATTATGTTATTATTGTATATTAACGTCAATCAGTTTCGTTAGTAATCATTGTGTAGTTATTGACGTCTTGCTAATTTCGAAATGGAAACTATTATTGCAAATTGTGTTAGTAGTGGGATTTTCCGGAATTATAATATAATGGTTAGATGAGTAAAAGTTAATTTTTCTATGTGAAATATAGTACTTAAGGACATCACTTAAATGTAAATCGACGATTTTAATGAAACTTACATATAATATAGTTTTTAGAAAAGTATTTGACACTTATATTTTTTAGAACTTTATAACGTTTTTACTTTTCATACAATATCTCATTGTTGTCAAAAATTCTGGGTTTTTATAAAAACTCGTATTTTTCGAAAACTGGGGGTGATAGAGCAATTCGGCTTCTGGATTCTTGTTTGGGGTGTGTGGCTCTATGAGAATCACTCATTGGTTATTGAAAGGCAAAAAAAGTTGCAGTTTGTCGGACAGTGTAATCTAAGATATTTCTTGTGCCTATTTTGTTATAGTTTAAACAGTTCACTTTTAGTTAGTGAGGGAGTTGTGAAGGTAGTGGACGGCATGTTTGCCTTATGTCCAAAGGTAAGCTCAAAATGGGTGAAAGCGGTTGCTTCATGAATGACAGTATTACGTTCTATGCAAATTAAATTAAAATTTTTATCCTAATTGTTATTCTTTTCAAGAGTGCAGGTTCGCAATAAATCTTTGACCGTGCTATGGGTTCTTTCAAGAGCTCCATTGCTTTGCGGATGGAAATTTGTGGTTTTGATATGCTTAATTTTGAAAGCTCTCTCAAATGAGTCCATGAGCTTGCAAACAAAATTCGTTCCTTGGTCTGTGAGGATGTGTTTGGAGAAAGAGAAGATGTAAATGTAATGTTGGGGGGAGTTTGTTGATAGTCGAAGGCTCCTGCTGATTTGCTAAAGGAATGAGTATCACACATTTAGTTGGTACGTCATGGATTGATAGTATGAATTCATTTCCGTTTCGTGTTTTGGTAAAGGGTCCAATGATGTCTAAAGCGATTTTGTCATTTGATTCTACCGGTGTATTAGAGTCATATATGTCATTTTCTAATCCTGCCCATTGGTGATTTTCTTTTATCCGGGCTATTGTTTTGTTTTCTTCTAAGTGTTGTGTTGTGCGATGCTAGAATAATTCTTCGTTTTTCTTTGGGAGTATATTCGTGTGGTGGATGAGCCGAAAATTGAAATTTCCGTGTGTGTTTTAGTTTGTGTAGTTCATTAAATTCATTGTATTCTCCTAGCATATCCTTAGTAATTTGTGTCCATTGAGGCTTATTGGGTATTTATATAATTGAAGAGGCATTTGGAGTTTATTTCTATTTTAAGTATTCAGTTAAGAATCGACTGTCTGGATCACTATTAGTATTGTCATGATCAAGTGGTTCTAAAGGTAGGGTTTTTTCTATGGAAAGGATCTTGTCGATAATTTTAGGTAACTGTTTTGCAGGATATAGTTGGGACAGTGCATTGGCAACTGTGTTTTCCTTCTCTTTTCTACATTCAATGTTGTAATTGTATTCTTCAAGTCTCAATTGTCAACGCATGAGCCTTAAAGAAGATTTTTTTACGTTATGAAGCTATTCAAAGTTCTAAACATATAACAACATGGATGTCTGTCTCAGGATAACACAGCGCCTAGACCTTCATTGGAGGCGTCGGTGAATAAGATAAAGGTTTTAGTGAAGTTGGGGCATGTCAGTATGAGTTCTTTACATACTCTTTGTTTAAGAGTACCAAAGCTAGCCTGTTGCTTGCGAATCCAGTGGTACGGTACGTTCTTTTTTATTAAATTCGAAAGATAGGTCTAGAGCGAAAAAAAAATTTGACATTGTTCAGGTGTTGGATAATCTCGTCTGCGTTCGGGAGAGAGTATGTGTCTTGGTCAGTATGTGTGTTAAGTTTCCTAAAGCCTATGACAGACGTCCATTTCCTTTTGCCTGATACGCCCATCTTTTTAGGAACAACTCATGCGGGTACGTTGTACGAGGAGTCTGATGGTTCTACTATGCTTTTATCTAACATGTCATCTGGATGTCTGTGAATTTCCTCCTGGTGGCACTTAGGGGGTCTATATGATTTAATGTTGATGGGTCTGTCGGTTTTCAGTGTGATTATGTATTCCGTTAGTGTGGTGCAAAGTAGGGGATCGGTTTCTAGAGAGAATATGTCGTTATAGGAGCTAATAATTCTTTTACAGGTTCGCGGTTTTCAGGATCAATGTGTTCGGTACGCAATTTTGTTAGCAGTTCAGGGATTCTGTTTAAGCTCTTCGATTTTTCGAGAGGTTCATTAGTAGAAATTTCTTGCTCACCGGTATTAAGGGAACAAACCCTGGTAACTTCATCGTGGATTTTGCAAACTCGAGTCGTGTAGCTGGTAGGCGGAACCTGTACTCCTGATGGTGTGCACTGTAAATGAATGGTAAAATCATTTAGTTTTAAAGTTTTGTTGCTAATTTTGTAATTATATTTTTTTTAAAAAAGGTAGGCCAATGATATCGTCTTCAGTTAATGGGAAATCGTTAGGAACAACTAGAAGTTCATGGCCTTGGTATACGGATCGTAAGGTAGTGGATTTGTTAATTTTGTGTTTGTTGTTGCCTAATAATATGCCTTAGTCCTTTGTTTAATTTTGCGTCAATTACTAAGTCTTCCTTTATCGGGTTCACTCCTGCTCCGGTGTCCAATAGCAGTCTCCCTGGTTTTCGCATTCTCGGTAATCTGTAGAGAGTGTGTTGTAGTTCTTCGTGGTTGTAGTCGACAATTTCCCAGTTTGACCGAAGAGAAAATTTCTCGGCCGAAGCTGATAATACTGGGCTCGAGTGTGTCCTATTTTATTACAGTTGTCGCGTTTGAGATTGATTCGGTTACCAAGAGGGACGTTTTCTAGTATTCGGAACCGTATTCCATTGCGGTTTGAAGTGGACTTTAAGCGGGATATCTTGTGCTGGTGATGAGTTATGTGAGCGGTCAGTCACGATTTTTTACGAATTTTTGATCCATGTTTCTCGATCGATGGCCTTTCCTTGTGCTTTCGCTAGATTCCGAGAATTTGAGGGAATGACCAGCTGACCAATTTCTCTTGCGCAAATTGAGTGTGTACGTTCTGACGGTTAACGACGGTAATTCGTTAAGTTGTTGACAGAATCCGGCACTGTAGGCTTAAACATTTTCATCGAAGCCCTGTTTTATATTTTGTAAGCGATTGCGGCAACCGTTTACGACATTTGGGCATGGAGGGTATCGTAAAGATCTTCGTAACTATTTATAGCACAGTATCGAATGCTTCTTTTCGCGTGTTCAATTGTTTTCTCTGCTAGTACCATGCGGAGCAATAATTGAGGTTCTCAACAATCGTTTCTAGCTATTTTCACAGAACGAATAAATTCTTCTACTCCAATATAGTCCTTATCGCGTTTCGATAATTTTGATGGCGTCACCTGTCTTTGCGCTTGCCTGTGTGTTTTGCTAGTCGCCGTTGTTTACTCGTGATGGTGCCCTTTGCATGTTCCTCTTGTCCAGATAGGCTTCCTCGTCCTCTGAAGACAGAAATTTCGGGCCCCGGTGTTGTCCGATTCTCTTGACAATTTGTCCTCCGTAATTGCTTGAACGTTTATTGTGTCGGCGAGAGTCTTCAGGTATTCAGTTCTCTTGTTACTCTTGTTATCTAATTTGTTCATACTGACTGTCAGTTTATTCATCCGGTGTCTCTGTAAGCTCATTTCTTGTGTCATCATGTCGATCTTCGTAAATGTCTAAAGAAAGAAGCGAATTGGTTCTGGATGGTCGGCTCATTTTTATAGGTGCCCTAGTGTCTTCTGAAGAGATAATGGGGGGAGGATTTCTATATTTTAGAAAATCTCCTTTACCTGTGGTTCTTTGATCCGTGGTTGTTGATCGACGAGTTCAACAACGTAGTCCCTCAGGTTGGAAGATCCGCAGAATTTCCTCAGCTGAGTATCTTCGATGCAGTCCTCGTGAATCCTGGCAGGATCGCCAAAAATGTGACAGGACGAATCTCCCTGTCACTTGTTAGTGAAAGATTCGAGCCACACTCGAATTTTGAGCAATTAGTTAAAGGTAATGATGGATTGGTAAGAGTCGCGACCATCACCAATCCAAACTAAGAACTTTACTTTATAAAATACTTTGAGTCTCGACGTAGTAGAAGGTTTAATGAATTTTGACTGTAAAACGGGCAGAGTAACGATGTGTCGAAAGGTTGACTTCAAAATGCAGACTGGTTTATTCGAGCGTTTGGCAAGCTTATGTAGAGGCTGTTATGTTATTGGAATGTTCTGAAACTGTTTTGGGAGGTCCAGACCGAAAAGTTTCACACGGTCGAATCCTGGGTAATTCTTATTAGGAGGGCTTCTTATGGGGAGGCGTTACATCTACTATGTGAATCGGAATCATTGTTGAGACGAACATAAACTCATCTGTCAAGTAATAGCTATGGCTAGAGCTGTTATTAAACCCGTATTTTATTAAAAGTGTTACTGACTTTAATTCTTTACATGGCATTACACCAAGTATTGAAGAAGCTATTTTATCTAATAGTTCTCGTATTTGTATTTACGCACCCATCTTAGTGATTTTAATGTCATCTGGCAGAAGCAATTCGTTGAATTCTTTAATTTTCGAATATGAGAAAAAAGTTTGCGAGTATAGTCAATTATCGTTTCGGTGTAAAATTTTATATTGCTTATTTGATAATTTTAAATCTAAACGCAAAGTTAAAGCTTCGATTATTGAACAGCCTATTGAAAAAGCCATATATTTGTATTGGAATGAGTTATTTTCTCGATAATTGAGCAGCATAATAGAATTTTTCACCTAACTTTTGTGGTAATACATTGACTCTACGCTTCTTTGATTTCTCACTACATTCTGTAAAAAGTTTAAGCGATCTTCCTCTTTCCAAACCATGTGACACTTTATTTATAAATTTATCATATATTCTATTACAATCTTTGTAATTTTTTGTTATTTTGCAATGAATAAATTTTACTGTTTTACCAATATATTTCGTAACACAGTTAGGCGTATCAATCAGATTTAAGTTTTGTTCAATAAGTTTTAATAAAGTGATAATTTTATTTGAACTGTTTCTTTTCCATATGTTAATGGATTTATCGTAAGTATTGGAATGACATTGATCTAAAATAAAAGTTATTTGTGATGTAAAACATTCTTCAATTTGTTATACTATGGGAACGAATGGTTTTTAAATAAATTATGTACTTTAGCATTAAAAGGAAATATAAATCGCTGGTGCTTGAGAAACTAATGTGTTTTTGCTGTTTTTTTGTAAAAATTAGAAAATTTATAAAAACTGCAAAATGAATAATTTTTGATCTGAATAATAATTGCCGCTTGACCTAAATTTTCAAAAGAGCTGTAAACATTTTTTGAGTTAAAAGACGACAGTTAGTGATGGATTCCGAGCAGAAATTATAACCATAAAATTTAATATCTCTTGAACCCTTGTTAAGAAACGCATTAGATTAACTTTAAATTGTAAATACAATACAAATAATTTATACTAAACGCGTTTTTCATATTCCAAAAAAATTCATATAGCTTCTTTAAACATTTTAAGCAAAAGTTATTATAATTGATTTGAGAAATAACTTGCTTGAAAAAATGGTTTCGACTTATTATGTGCTTTCAAATAAGATACTAATTTTAGATGGAACTATAATCAAACAAAATTGACAGATTTTATATGATGCATATGAAACATTTAAAATCTTAAGTGAATGCTGCATTTTTGTTGGCAACGATTCGAGCTTCTGATTATGTCGGAGTTTTCGTCAGCAACATTTGTCGGATCCGGAAACAAACTTCCATAATTCGAAGAGGACGAATGCTTATCATCCCCAGGAAAGAAATTCCCGAAGAGGGGCGAAAAAAACTTTTATTGCTCACTTGAGAACCAAGCAATAATAGGACAAACAATTTCTGAACTTTATACCGTACAGAAAATTATACCAACAGGACCAGAAATATTAGCGGTCATTCGAGAAAAAATAAACTTTCCTTGTACGGTAAGAACATTGTACCGATTTTTAAATCGCATGGAATTTAAATGGAGAAGGACAACCAGCATCAAAAAGATGTTAATTGAAAAATCAAATTCGTGGCCTGAGGAGCGAAACATTTAAAAGCAATCGATTATTGCAGAAAACATACAAATCTAAATATAGCTAGATTAAGATTAAAAAATCTTTGCTATTGGGTCATTCTACGCTAAATCGATTGTATAATAATATTTTATTATTGGTCCATTGCCTTTTTTCGTCGATTGATCGCTTCATATTCCATAGTGATACAACGGAATCATTGTATCAGGTTTTTAGTATTCTTAATGGTCAGATGACACTTCAGTGGAGTCGCCTGGGGGTGACTCTTATAGTTAACGTGATGGCACAGTGGCTCTAAGTTGGCAATTTTGTGAAATCGCAAGCAGTTGATTATTTGTTCACTCAATTTCGTAAGTATCCATCGATAATAAAACTTATGGTACGATAAAGTCTCGCGCTCGTTCAGTACAACTTGTGTAGTCTATTCTCACATCACAGAGAGCGAAGATCACGCTTAAGCAAGGATCTACCTTCTGTCCATGTAACAGTGCGGCAGTCTCACAGTGAGATTTTGATTTGTACTTTTATGCGATTATACGTGCATCACGTAATCACGTAACGTGTCGCCATGTACCCAAAATCCTACGTACATTCTTAGAACTCACTCAATCTGCCTGACTCTTCTCTCACATGATACCCAAATGTAAATGCCTTCTCAATCTTCTCTCCCACCGTTCTAATCATTCGTTATTCGTGCTTATAATCGTCCGGAAACTTCATTTACTCTTACAATTATTCTAAATTTTTCCGATGCTACAATAATTTAAACTTTACATTGATAATCTATTTAAAATTTTAAGTATCACGGAGTTATCGACGGAGTATTGTTATTTCGTATCGATTCATACGATTCGTTGCCTGTCTGTAGGTTAGTCCTTTCTACATTGAACGTTTCAGATGGTTAGCATGCAAGATCGAGATGCATTGAGCTAGCTATATCCTTCTAACTTGGTATGAATTTCTGTAACCGTATGTACACAGTTTATAGGTCGCTACATTTTCTACTTTCATTATTAGAAGACTCAAACTATCACTTACCATTGTCCCAAGCAGCTTCCTTTGTCCTAAGTAGGGCGGCAAGTCCGATGTTGTCTTTTGGCATCACTCTATTTAGCATATTGTCAGAGCCTTTTGCATTCGCCATTGCCAATTGATTGAATTCGACTAAATGCTCTTTTATCAAGGTAAATCTGTCGAAGAAAACAAAACGGTCGATTAGAATGACACAAAGACAATTTTAATGCCAATATTACGAAAAAACTTTTATGAATTGCAAAATCTTGGCCTAAAAAGTCTGTTTCCTTTTCGAATTGTTTCTTCATGTAGGTTTTTGGATCAGTTGTTAAGATTCAATTTTGCCAATTTGAATACGATAGCTAAACTATTTTTCAAAAAACACGTAAGAAAGCGTATCATGTACGCCACATAGAATACAAGACTTTTCCCCAATATGTATGGCAATTGAATCAAATTACAACCCTGACAGGTGTTTTATACTTTCGTTAAAATAAAATCACAATATAAATAAATAATCAGAAATGTCGTATGTAGGAAAACTTGAATAATGTGGCTGCCTTTAGAAAAACATGTTCAAAATAAATGCTATTGTAAAATATTATTTTCCAAATATTTATTCTATTTGAAAATTTGCATTACATAGATGTACGAAACAACAAAAATGCATATCGTACAATATTTTCTGTCTATTTGTGAGTTCAGTATTCTTTTTTAAATTATATATGATACAAGAGTGATGAAATTACAGTAGAGACTTTGTTTCAAAGTTATAAATAATTAAAAGATTGGGTCGGCTACATCTGATGATTATCAATCTGCGAACTATCGACGTGTGTGACACAAGTCATTCAGAACGCATCACATCCGTTCGTGAGAAGAAATACAGGTGTATTTACATCCACGCTTCAGTTATAGCCCATTAGCTCTCGTAGAATCACGGGCATTGCTGGTATTGGCCGAAGACAATAACGATAACAAAGGCAGTTATTTCGAAATTAGTCGAAATTAGTCAGCACCTTTGATAAATCTCTTTCTTAATCTGCCAGCAGATTCTTGTAGGAGAGTGTATTACCCATTCACGTTTCATCCATGTATATGATATTTCTTTCTGTTCTTCTGTAGCAATCCAATGCTTTAAGGTACATTCCCCTCCAAGTTACGATGTTGGATTTTTTAATTAATATATAAACTGTAGGGAAATTATTCTGTTTCGATACTTTCATTCGAAGGTTAGTCTAGTACTGCCGTGAATTATTCTATCTTACTCTTGAAATGACTACCATCGATCTTCGCCACTGTCTTCAACCAATTGCGAACAACGCTTGTGATGCTAGGAGAGCTAATGGACTGCACCTGGAGATGTAAACACAACTGTGCCTACTTCTCGCAAACGAACGGTACTTATCCAGATAACGAAAGCAGTAGGTTCTTGCTAAAATTGATAAAGAAGTACACACGTCACGATGTATGATATTAAATCTGTACATTATATTCTGTAGGGTGTTAGCAAGAGTACGAGTGTGTATATGTGAGAGAAGGAGAAAGAACGACTCTAGGCGGGAATTGATAACAGGTCGTGAATAACGAAGAGATGACAAAGGAGGGCTACCTGATGGGACAGTGGGATTTTTACAGCAACGCTGATGCGAAGCAGACCCAACGTCTGTTTATCAACTCATAGATCTCTCTCGAAGACAAACGTATCCGGTCTATGCTTCTCGCATCCCTTGAAATGATACTATCCTCCTGACCTAAATCACGTAGGCTCAAAAATCCCGGTGTATAAAAGAGGCCGTCGCTCTGAATAAGAGAGTAGAGTGTGTCTCTGGACGAGAAACAAAAGAGAAGCGTCGCGTGTATTTGAAACATATTATTTGTTACCAATTGTAGATTCAGTATTTATTCCCAACTTCAAATCCCACAGTACATTATGATTATATATTTCTTTTAAATTATTAGATATACTAAGTTACATTGTAATATTATTCTTTTGTCCTTTTATTTAAGACGTGTAATGTCCTGAAGAGGACTCAAAGTTAGGGTTGAAACATTGAGGTTGAGATTATTTTGTGCTGGAGTCACATCCCCTCCCAACATTCATCTCTGTATCCGTGATCCATGCTGGTCAATGATAGTTTAACGCACCACTTCAATGTAGTTTGCGAATGGAATGAGATATAATCCGTTTGGTAGAGTATTCTACCTCCCAGAACATACTGATCAACATTATACTGGGCATTGTTGTGTATAGTAGATGACGTACTACATCAGAATTCGTGTATTATACATAGTAGTATAATAGACAATAGGTTAAGTAGAAATGTCTCCACTTATTCTGTCGAACTTCGTCGAATTGATTGATTGCAAAACGACAATAAATTCTTACAATAATTCTGACAATAATTCTTTCTTTATTTCCATGGTGATTGTCACCGGAAAATGGTCATAATTTAAATAAAGTTGCTGTACACAGTTGGTCCAGACTAACAAAATTACATTCGTTTGTCAATTATTCCACTGGGTATTATGAAGCATAAACCTATCTACTCGTACAAATCCAGATGGGCAAATTAAAACCCGATCGACAGAATTTTTAACCCATTTTATGCGGGTTGTGTGGCTTCCGTAATGTGGACTATTTTTGAAAAATAATTGAGCTAGAAACGGTTTTCTAAAAATCGTTTCAATTACTGGTATACCATGAATTTTCATTTTATCCTTTTTAATTCCATACCATGGAATTGATCGAACAGTCCTTCGATGATATATTACCATCAAAGAACATTTTTTGTATATATTCGTCTTAGACGCCTCTTCCCTAAAACGCATAACACCTTGTTATTGTTCTAAGGATTGTGGGTTGCACCACTATCTGTTCTTCAAAACATATTACTGAATATTTAAATAAGATACAATAAGCTCTAAATTCAGTGAATTTATGTAGTACTTATATTCAAAGGTTTATTCCGTAAATAAATAGCGATATAGATCCGAAATTTAACCAAAAATATACGAAAAACGTACTAGTACGTGTCCTATATGCATTGAGTAGAGAGAGTGAAATCCATTTCTAATAATACACAAGTTGTTATCAAAACTCATCCACACGCACTGCGATAGTTCCATCCGCAAGTGTCCATTAAGAAATCCCCACAAACATGCATCGTACAGTCTAATAAAACACATACATGCATTGCAATTATTTTACTATCTAAAGTAAGTATCCATGTGTACATGCACTCCAATGGTCCCGTCGGCGAGTGTTTATTCCACATTCTGTAGGTTAAATACAAACGGAACTATTATTAAATTTTCAAGTCTACCTAAATTAAAAAGTGTAGACCAGAGTCTGTGGATGAATGAAATTTACGCTTGAGGCTGTTGACGTCGAACGATGGCACTAGTGGCAGATTCTGCATTCTTGACCGAAGTGGTACGGGAAAACAAACATCGATCACGGCTTTGTATTTCTTTAAGGGTGCATTCCTCTGTGACACCTTAAAAAATTGATTTTTTTTTATTTCATTTTTTGAAAGTTATTTGAGACTGTACATTTAAATTTCGGAAGATAAAGGAGAATGTTAAAAAATGATCAAATTTTGGGTAGCTCCAGCACGTAAAATATTTATAGGATATTTTTTCTTAGATGCGAAGATTAAGAAGGTAGATGAAGTAGAAAGTGTACAGAGCGAAAAATTGGTAATTCTTCACTTCAAATGATAATAACTTCGAATTAAATGTTAGAAATGCAAGTTTCAAATACTACTTCATAGACATAAGCCTACATGTATATTACAATTGAAAAAATTGTCAAAAAGTATTGATTATCAACCGTAGAACCAGATAAAGATAACTTATGCTACAACTTTATCTAGATAGAAATGAGTATAAGTAGATTTATATTATTTTTAATAAATACAAATTAGTTCTTTTCGTTATAAATAATTTTCAAAATATTACTGATTATTACGCATATTAAATTGTATTAATATTTTCATTACGAGCAACTTATCGAATCAGTGATAGTATTTAAACAGAAACGAAATCATTCTGTTTCTCAATACCTAACATTTGATTAGAAGGCTAGGCCAATTTGCAGTGTTCTCTCTCACTCGGTCTCGCTACGGTTGTCGCCGTCTTCGACCAATGGCGATTGTCGCTTGCGATAGCATGATCGGCGACGAACTCAGGGCGGAGCGTCGATGTAAATAACTTGTGTCAACATTTGGCAGCACCACGGTATGTATGCGTGGATGAGTGAGTGTTTGGATGTGGCTGCGTTGGAGGCGGAGGAGGGAAGAGATCCTCACTCTTCTATCCTCCTCCCCTTCTCGGGGCGTAGTCGGGGAGACTGCGTGAGTTTCAACTTTATGTTCACCTATTCGTTGTTAGGTGGGGGGGTTTGGACATCCCCTTTTCTCTCAGCTGACATTCAAAGGCGCGGGCGTGATCACCGCGTTGCATGTGAAAGGGGCACTGGATGTTATACCGCTGGTAGTTCCCAGTGTCTTTCTATGGTCATGTGAAAGTGATCACTGTGAGGATTTTAATAAGTAGGTTCTACAACTGGAGTTTCGAACGGGGAATCCTACGCTCTCCCCGACCTTATCCGAAAGGGCCAAGGAAATCTTTGGAAGATTTCTCTCACGTAAAAAGCAGCTCCTAAAACTTTATTCAATGAATTCAAAACTTTATTTAACGAACGTTTCAGTAGTCTACTACGGATTATAGACACGATGGATATGTACACAATTATTGGTCGTGATGTTGCTAATTTTGCTTGAAAGATTGATGAGAAACATACTTTCATTGTAAAGGTCCGAGTGTAAAATACATCAGTGTTCCGCTGACTGATACTGATACTCGGTTAGAAATACATATAGGCGAAATTTGATTGCTTTTTTTTCCTTTCTTGAAGCGAGACTCGCTCAGTTGTATTTATATTGAGGAAAAGAGTGCAAAACAATAAGAGTAATTGAAAAATAGTTAGAGCAAATAGGAAACTGAAAAATCGAATAAGAAAGAATTAACATTTGACCGTCGAGTACATTTTACGCATTACAAGTATTTAATGACAATAATTGTGATAATTATTGAGGTTTAATGTATTATATTTTTACGGAAAGTAATAAATACACGTAACAATTGTATTGGTATATTGTTTGACTAACGTCGGCGAATGTTCTTAACGAATTTTATAGTGAACTTCGTATCTATGATCTATGGTGTATTCTAGCGACCCAACGAACGTTGAACAATTAAAATAAAAAATTATTATAGCGTTTACAACATTGAAATTACAAAGTAACATATCAGAAAATGTTCGTAGAAATTTAATAAGAACACAGTTATGTATGCCAAAACGTGGACGTCATTTCTAACAACTTTTAAATTAAAAAAAATTAGTGAAAAGGAGGCATTTTGTCTTATTCTGTGTCCTCATGTACGAACATTGGGAATGTTTACAAATGTTAGTAGAGATAATGAAATCTTGAGTTTAATCTTGATCAAGTGCACGTGATAAATTTTCGAAGTTATTTTTCTCGAAAACGAAACTTCGTATGAAACAATTTTTTTCTATCTCACATTTTGAACAGGTGCATAGGTGTCGAAATATATGTGGACGATATTGTAGATCTACAAACAAACAAACTTTGAAGCAAACACATGGGTAAGCGTGGGCGATTTCGTCATTTTTTAATAAGCTCCTTTGTTAACGGATACAGCGAAAATTAGATCACATATACCAACTTTATACCAATTTCATATTTTAAAATTCATGGTTAATACGGTTGGGTTTGAAATGACCACGCACGTCGTAACTTTGGGTTCTGAAATCATACATGGTTGCTGGCTAGCAACTATTTACGTGTATATTTGACTTTTCTTTAAGGAAAGAAAAAAATATTTTTTCTGTTCTTATGGAAAGTTATTTACATTATTTAGCTTTTTAGGAATACAGAATAGGCCCTATTTATCTACCAACCTTGATTAGTACAGGTTGAAAAATTGTAACTCGTTTATATTTTTCGAACAAACAACTTTTTAAAAATTGAAATAGAAAATCTCACACCATTTTCTAATTAGCAACTAAAATGTATGTCTGGAAAACTAAGAATTAACACATTTCAATTTTATATCCAATTTTTCTACAATTCTAGTATATAAACCGGAATTCAACATTACCAGTATATAAACTATGAACTTTATTGTATTACACAAACGCAATTACTAATTGGAATTACCTGATTTTAAGAATTTTAAACACGGAGGTATGAATATGAATATTTAAAGTTATAACATTGAAAAAATACAGTATGTTCGCGAAATCGTGGTAAAATCTGAAGCGGGTTAATTTTTCGCATAAAACTGAGTAAAATATATAGAATAAACTCTTTCTATACGTTGCTTTATTTAAAAAAAAATTGAAAATTCATTACGTATATGTACCTTTAGACAATCGAATAGTTTTAACATTGATATAATAAATGTATAACATCTCTGATAAAGTGTCGTGGTGCTCGTTGAAAATTAAAATTTTTTCGAATGTACGTCAGTATGTCTTCTAACGAACTAGGTAAATCATCAAGTAAAAAACGCAAGTACAACAATCCTGTTAAATTATCCTTAAGGAACACTCCTTAAAACAAAGGAGTTCGGTAATTATACAGTAAACAATATAATACGCCTCAAAGTAAAGTGTACAATAAAAAAATAAATTCTTATTGTTGTTCATATTCATTAAAATACAGATTTATGTGTAAATAATATCCATTAATCTAATAAATGTGAAATTCTTTATAAAAATACAGTTTCTATTCAATCTATTTGTAATAACAGTATTCTTAATATCTGTCTTATATAATATTCAATTTTTTAAAAGGATTTTACAATTTTGTATATGATACCGGAAATTTACGTATGAGAATAAACTTAAAAATAGATATACTATTGTTAACCCTTATTTAGAGTTAATAAAGAAACTTAAGATTCCTCAAAGCAATGATTTAGTACGAGAAAATTTTGCAATTAATTTCTCGAGGCGATAATTTTTTAAACGATACTTATGTCGTGTGTTCAGTTAATAAGAAAAGGTATTCAAATATTTTACACTTACTTTGCCATCCTGAAAAAAATGGCGCAGCCGTCCACATATTTACGGTCATTCTCCGTCATCGTTTTTGCGCGAGACTTCGGAGAAAAGATTCCATCGTAACCGTCGTGCTTGAGTTCCGGTAGGAAGAAATTATAGAATTGGTCTGTCTCGACCTCCTGCAAGCTGATGATGTCTGCTGCATAATGTCGTATTTCGTCGAGAATTCCTTTTTTTCGATATTCCCAATCAAGCGCCCAGCTTGGACAGTAACCGTACATTTGCCGCGTTGCATACTTGTCGCACAGCACGTTGTAACACATTACTGTGAATATACCTACAATAGAAGAGAAATGCTTCGTGAGGAGGGAATAATAATACGTTATGTTCTTTCTGACGAAAGATTAGTAAAATTATTCAGCAAATTAATAAATTTGGCAGGATAGAAATGAACAATCAATTTATCCGAACATTTCTACTAGTCATAGTTTAAGAGGGAAAACTCATTGAAGACCGGAAAAGACGTTAATTTGATGGATTTCTTTAACGATGGCAGATATCTAATAAAAATGTCAAGCTTGTGTATTAGAAGTATATAGCTTGAAGAATATTTGTGATAATTTTTATAACAAAATATTAATATATAGAGAAAGAATGAGACTCTTGGTTCGATGGTGCTCACTTTGATTATTTAATCACACAGTACGCGGAATTTCTCTAGTTTAGTAAATGGCCTGAAATAAAAAATATCGAATTTTTAGAAATTATATAACTGTATCTATTATTGCACGTATGGATTCTTAAAAACATTAATAACAGTGGACAAAAAGTTTAAATGTTGTAGTTAAAATAGACAATTTTTCAGACTCTCCATAAAAAGCTTTCGAAAGAAAAAAATTACTATTCGAAAAGATAGAATCATGTTTTCTCAAACACGTCAATAAATGTAACTACAGAAACCGTACTTAATAAAAAGGTAAAAAAAATAAAGTTAATAAATTTTGTGCATACGTATATTTTTATTTTGGTTTGTTTGACTAATAAAATGTATTTGAGTAATAGGTATGTATTTTATTTTATAAACCAACTAGCCACAAATAAATCTAAGTAACTAAATGTTTCACAAATATAGAGTAGTTCAACTGAACAAGACTACCTAAATATCTTCTCCAATTGTAATGACAGAAGAAATGTTTTGCATCGATCTTTTCTTATATATAAATGCATATTTTTGTATTGCATATGCGAGTGAGAATCTACGAATGTAAATAAACATGTTTGTTATCGTATTACGAATAATCTAAATCTTACGCGTATGTAATATAATTCAAAATTGTTTAATGTTTTATATTTTTTCCAAGCTCTCGGAAAAATTCACTGCTTTTTCTTTTAATTTTATAAAATTGTCCTAATGCGTCGAACATCAAGTTTCACCCCATTTGTTTGAGCTTGGACAAAGTGTATATAAAATAAATAACCACAAATTTTGATAATAATTATAGACTTATTCATACATTTGTTTATTTCTTTATTTAAACAGCATGTAATCTCACATGTGTGTACAAATCTATATAGAGAAAAAGCTAATTGTTATATTAGCTTAGTGGAAGTTTTCTTTGGTACGTACAAATTTATGTGCTTTAAGAGTTGTGGGCAGCAGAGTATGTCATTGATTAGCCCAAAAAGGAAGGGCGTATTATTAAAATTTCTGAATTCCATTGATTTAACTCTTAGTAAACCTGTGATCGGTCTATGATTATAAAAATCCAAGCTTTGACAGTTGTAACGATGACAGCAGAAGAAGAGTCGTTCGACTGGTCAAAGCTGGTGTTTCGACAACGATCTTAGCTCAGATCTTTATTGGAAGAACATACGTAGTGTTCGTTAATGCCTAGCAATTGCGATGGTATTGTCACTCATGAGAACCGTGAGGCACGGTCATGTGATAAGTTACACGGAAAAGTTAAATTATTTAAAGACGGGCATAATTTGATGCGAGTAGTTTTCAAATTAAATCATGCGTATACAAGTGCATCAATCGATGCAGCTGTATCATTCCCTATAACGAAATATTAAGTTATTTGGGCAAAAAATTTGCTAGCTTAGGAGCTGGTACGTGTGACATCTACCATTTTACGTTTGCATGGATGTTTATAAACGAAGATTCTTTGAATTTTGATAAAATGTACAGAAATTTGAAATTAAATATGGAAAAAAGCAAAGTATTTCCTTTTATGTTGTGTTTTGTCCATTAGAATGGTGTTGAGCACCCATTTTATTCTTAATTTTCCCCATCGTTGGAGAAAAATCGTACCAAAGATGTAAGATGGATCGAGAACCGTGCGATAGATATGTGCTACTAAAATTCATCGGTTGAATAGCAGAGAAATACGGATTTAAAAGGTTTCTAGAATTTCTAACCATCGAATTAGGACCATCATTTGCTATGCAAATCCATGTAGCGAGGAAAGGTTTTGTCAGTTTTGATTACAGAAAATCTAATCGCCGGTTCGGTATATGTAATACCCTAAACCTCAACAAAGGCAATATCACAAAATAATTATCTTCGAAATTTCGAGAACGTAGTGGAATATTTCGGAATTTCATTGAGTAAAATTTTCCATGTAGTGCAATATTCCGGAAACGCCGCGAATCGATAATCGAAACCTTTACACGTCGCTTAAAACTATGCGCAAATTACAATAATAACATCTTACAGTTAGTTTATTCTAGTGGCGGAAAATACATGCAGGGACGTTAATTTTTAGACAAAAGGCGCTCGTTGTTGTACCATTTAAGAATGAAGTTTTTATATTACGAATCGATATTTCGTTCAACGATAAGTCCCAGGCGTTGAAGCTGAAACTTAAACATCAGCTTCGAAGAGAAGATATTAAAACAAGTGGTATATAGAAATTGAATATACCTACACAGAAAATATTCTTCAGCCTAAAGTTGTAATTATTTTCTACCAAGTAGAGAAGTGAAGAAAGAAAGGGAACAGAAAGTAAAAAAGTAGAGAAAAAAAGTGAATGAAATCAAGTAAGACAATAAAGTAAAGAAAGTAAAACGTGCGCTGTAAGCCTTCACAGGTTCCTCGAATCTTTCCCACCTCGTGTCCAAAGTGAATGTATAAAAGGATGCTCATTAATAAAGACTCATTAAGTATCTGTCGACTCATTCGTATATTTACAATTGTTCAAAGTGTCATAGTATCTTTTTACAATGGGAAAAACGACACGACTTATTGAACAATCTAATAATATTTAAGGATTTCATAAGGATTTTATTTCTGTGAAATCATCAACCGCGCAGAATTTGTTTTATTTTTTATTCCGTCGGGGAGGATAATTCTTCTAGTGTATTAGATTGTCCCATAAGTTCGTGCTCTGTTTTTCTATCATATAAAATAATATTTCAATCTTATCTACGAAACTTACGAAAAAATGTAATCGCCCTCTTTTTGTACAACCTCTTCCCACTGTTTAGGCAACGACATGATCCCATTAGTATAAAATTTCTTTGATTTATCATTCAGATATTTTTCTAAAACATTTTCCATTGCATTCACATTGCCAAATTTCTTATCAGCTAAATAATGTTGTAACGATCGAAATATTAGGTTGTTCAATACGTTTTATCGAACGACAAAACTTATCGAGCAACCTACTAGATAGAAGTCTGCTGCAAAGTCGTGATGGAAAATCACATTACCACGATTTATAAGTTTTGTACGTTTTCCTGAAATTTTTTCTTTTAATTTTTCAAGCTGAACACAATACAGGTCGACGTTAATTATTCAATTTTGTGGAAACAGCTCGAAGAAGAAAATTCTTCGATAATTTCATCGTACAGACGGAAGAACATTGCGAGGGTGTGAACCAAGTTTTGCAACTTATTTTGCTGGATTTTAGTTTTCGTACCAAGTTCGTTTCCCTTAGGGATTTTGATAAATGATCTATTTTTCATCTCCAGTTACTATACGTATCAGAAAGGTTTCCGTTTCGTTACGTGCAAGCAACGATGTGCAAGTGCATATTGCGATCAGGTCGATTACACTCCGTGAGCTGATGCGGTACCCATACGTTCGACTTTGGTATCGTTCCTATTTTCTTCAAACGTCTGTGTATATATGATTTTGACATGTTTAGTATTTGCGACATTTCTCACACTGACAAACTCCTCGTTTCGTTCACCAGATTACGAATTTTGATTTTGTCCGTCTCGATTGGACGATTTGGTTCGTGGTTCGTCTTGCAGATTAAAATTTCCTTTTTAACATCAATCGAACCACTTTATGCACGTACGAACCGATAAAAGATCTTCCCCATGAACGACAGAAATGTTATTTGCTGTCTTTGTTGCAGTATTCCTTTTCGAAATTCATACAACCTGAAACGATGAAAATGGATACGCAATTGATTCATTATTTTATCGGGTGTTGAATACAAAATTCTTATAACTTTACGATCTGTGGCTTTCGAATGCCTTCTACAGATTAAACTGAAGCATACAAGTTTAGTCATCCAAGTCCTTCTATCTCTTTGTGATTATAAAACGTAACGGAAGAAGTATGAACATACAGCTATGGGACGACCTAATAATTGTACTTTATGCCAGAAAGTTGTTTTTGCAAGATAACGGTTATGAATATGTTCTCCTTTTGAAACTTTCAGATCAAAGATACATTTATAAAAGTACGGAAAGAATATGGTCCGATTTTTTGGTACTTTCTTGACAAAATAAGGTTATTTCTAGTCGGAACATTTCAAAATTTACATCACAACATACTGTTAAAGACCTTAGTGCACCCTTGTTCGGGTACTCGACTTACGCACTAGTTGACTGTGATTAACTGGCTGTACTAGGTAGTTGTATGATTTCAATGAAGTCTACAAATAAACTCGACAAATTTCACAGTCATTTCAAGAATATCATTTGCACCGCTAAAGCAGGTTTACTGACCCACTCTTGGCCAATGACACGTTTTAAACAGGACAGTAATATCCGCTGTCAAGTGACACTGGTTTCAAATAATCTAATCCAAATCCTCCTCCTCGCTATTAAGTTGTCCAATGAAGACAAGTCATTGACATATACAGTTTGCAAGTACGGGCGAGTATCAAAAGCACTGCCTAATCGGTTTTTAAATAAATTTGTGGTTCTAATCTTGCCACTTGAAAGCGAGAATTACTGTAATCGGATTAAGAAATATGAGCTTCCTTTTTTTTGTTCAGTTAAAATGAGAAAGTGTCATTGCTCAATGGAAACCACGAGAAGGTGGTGGGTTCTTCTTCCATCAGGAAGGGAGAAGGACAAAAGAAAGATAGCATGAATCGGATTGCAGGTATGATTACGGTCAAAACTGTTGCATTGTATTGAAAACAGTTTATAATATACTTTATGATAATTACATAGAGGTATAAAAGTTTCTAGTGTCACTGATTGGTAGAGTTGTAACAAAGCAAACTTGCAAGTTAGCAGCATCTTCTGTCTGTCCATTCTGATTAACGTGATATTAGCATGATACTAATTGTAAGTTACTATAAGACGTAATAAATTGGTTTTCTAATGACTTCTATAAGCCTATGTGAGATGCTTCTTTAACGTTGTCACAAGGTTCTTTAGCATGTGCTATTGCAAAGAAATGCAAGTTATGAGCAATACACGGAAATTGTTTACAATAATTTTTTATTTCCATATAAACAAGTGAACGCTTTTGTTCAAGGTCATTTGAAGGTTAACATGTCTTATGTGATTGAAACGAGTTTCTTATGAAATGCATCACTATATTAATGAAAATATGACGGTTTATTAAAAGATTGTAAGACTGTCGATAAGCTTGAAATTGTCTAAAATATGACAGTGACTAAAAATATACGTCTATCGGTATGTTTACCTCTTCAAAATAAATAATTTTCTTTTTTTACATTTTTTATAGCATGAAACGAAATGAAAATAATGTATTTTAAATACTAAAGAAGTGTACCGTGTATTATAATGTCTGTTATTAATAATAATTTCGTATTTCATCGTGATTTATAAAATTATAAGTTTTAGTCGAATTTGCAGACACTACAAGTTAATCTATAAAATTATAAGTTTCAGTCGAATTTGCAGACACTCAAGTTATCTACCGTTTCTTTTACTTTATTTAGGTACAAATTTTCTATTTTGGCGATGTACTCGGTTGCAAACAAACGGCAATTTTTTCGTTCAAGCGATTGAAGAACTCGTTTCAAGAAGATAAAAATGTAAAGAAACAAAATTTGTATGTACTGGTCAATCTTTTACAAATGCAGGTTTGGTTAGATAACACTGTTTGACAAATTGAAATTTTCTTCAGCCTTCCAATAACACTGTTCGACAAATTGAAATTTTTTTCTGCCTTCCAATAACCAGATGATGATCCTTGTAAAGCTATACTCCCCAAATAAAAATCCAGAAGTCGAATTACTGTATCACCATTAGTTTTTGAAAAACATGAGTTTTTGTAAAAACTTAGAATATTCGACAATAATAAGGTATTACATGAAAAGTAAAAATCGCATTTTTTTAAAATAAATTCCAAAAAGAAATAATTTAACAAATTTGTTTTAATTTTGATTTCGTACTTCTGTGTTTTCATTATCAGCATTTAGAAGCTGTTCAGCAATTATAATTTATTGAAAAATATTTGGCACTGCTATCCAAACGCTTATAAAATTATCAATTTTCAACAATTTGGAATATCCTTAGAGACACACTTAAGTATCGGTAAAGACGACAATGTATCCATGTTTTAACAAAATCCGAGATATTGCACCAAAAAGTGTCCAAATTCACGTGGAATCCATCAGTGAAATTATTTGTAAAATATATTTCTTTGCAATATTCACCTATTAATTTCGTTGTTATTTTTTATTTTATGTAGTTTTATTCAAATAACATGCGCAAGCAGTATGATCAGCTAAACACGTTTCGGTGATCTAAAACTGGATGTAACAGTTTGTTATGATATACATTTTAAAATAACTGGGTGAAAAATAACCTCATTTTATAGTAAAGGTATCAAATAATACCATCATATTTTTCTTATATACTATTATGTCTAAGATACAACATTCGCAAATTAAAGATTTGCAGATAAAAATTCAATTATGTTGCCCGTTTTCATGATAACAGACAACAATCACAAATTTGAACGTGCTTTATACTTAAACACCATATTATTTTACATAGTCTACATTATATTTCAATTTTACCAAAATCCTTAACGAGAGAAAAGTGAAAATGATTTGACATAGAATGTTGACCACAGTTACTATAACAAATTAGTAGTGTTGACAGCATATTTTGAAATATATTAATTTACATAAAAAAAAATCACAATTATGGAGATCTCAGAATTAGTATTATTAGGTAAGAAACGTTATACAGAGTGTCTTATTTAACTCTTATATGTACAATCAACACGTTCAACGTTACTGGACAACCAAAGTACTCGGATGCCTTATACATAACATTACGATATATCAGATATTTAACTATTACTTTTATTTCATAGAGTCCCAAAGCTCTTAATTTTCTCTTGCTATAACATATCGAATGCTCTTTTAAATAATCTGGGCAAATAATTACTTAAAATTATGATATATCATAGTTCCATGTTACAGTCACTCGTATGTCTCAAGCTCATATTCGCAATAAAAGGTCTCTTACTTTATTTATATAAACAGGTATTCGATTCCACGAAATGAACGAGAGAACAAAATTATGTGTAGTAAAGTATTGTGATATACTTTTTGTGTACTTTTATTCTTGAACTTATATAGTGCCTTTGTGGAATATAGTTTACAATTTACAAAGACTTTTTTTTTGGATTGCCACAGGTGGAAAAAAAATATTCGTTTAACCGCATTATTGAGAGAAAAATGTTCTTCTTCCTCTGACAATATAATATTATCCGATAGTGGGGATGAAAATTAGCTGCCAAAACTGGAAACAGGTTTACTGAATGAAGTTTCTGACATCGAGAAAAATATTAATGGAAACCAGATACAGTAGTATCCAGATACATGATCATCGATCTGGACAGTATTTGGTCGAATAACTGGAGACATGTATTCCAAGAATTGGTGTGATGTTCAGTCGCTGAGTAGTGTAATATAATATGGGATCGAATATCCATGAAAAGCAATACTAATAAAACGATGAAAATTGTTGTTTTAGATTTTTTTTTTGTGCATTTTTTCATAAAGTATTCATAATATTTTTCTGATTAAAATGAGACCAATCACAATATAATTCGGATTACATTTACTCGTTTAGTAAATTCATAATTCTTTCTTTATATGTTCGGTAACTTTTATATTTGCCAAACTTATCTGCCTCCTTTTCATCTAAAAATTCTAGTAGACTATTATAACAAAAAATAATTATGTTACTACAATTATAGAACTGATTATTTAAAATAGAACTTTATTTTAATTTAAAAATTTGTATTCACATTTCTCTCTCATTTTTTATGCAACACCGCCTACCAATTCTTTCACTCTAATTATAATTATTATCATAAAAATATTAGTAAAATATTACTGTTGTTGTAACACATGTGTTATTATTTATTATTCTAAAGTCTAATTTAAGATGTACCAGTCACATCATTTATGTCCAAACCTTTCAGTTGTTTACTTAAATATTATTCTTTTAGCTAAGATAACCTACTATTGTAGGTGGCCACTAGCAATCTTATATAACATTTTCGATATTACTGCCCTTTCTCTTATTTTATTTCAATGTAAAACAATAGTACATTATTTAAAAAAACAAATAATTGCCGTATATTTTTACCACTCAAAGTAATGCATTAAATGTAGAAATAATGAGATTCTTTTTCATCAAACTTGCAACAGAGAGTATGCTGACTAGATCATGTTCGAATATTCCTTTCACTTGCACTTTTGCGGAATGCGATGCAAGTGGAAGAAAAACAAAATGATGGGATCATGTCATATAAGCCATTCAGATCCTATTAGAAATACAAATACAATTACAATTTGCAAAAATTGTTATATTATTAATAAATAGTTATAATTTGTATGTGAAGATTAGTTATTTAAATTTGTGAGCATAAATTTGTCTTTTTAAAGCATCAATAACGTAAAAATGTCCAAAGAATGTATCGGTTGTGTGATATTTTTACAAGAACCCAATTTATTCAGTTTTCTCTATGTGTTCTAATTTGCATCACTTCGGTATTATTCTAAATAGATGTAAGGTCCTTATTTCGGTTAATTTGCGTTACCTTAGTAATACTTAATGAAATAGAATGTTCGATTTTCGAAGCTTCGATCGATCAGTTTGAAGCAACTTAGCTCAACGATCGTCAGTTCGAAAACACTATCCTTGACAGAGTCACAAGATAAGAAATCCTTGCGAAATTCTGCGATAATATTCCGCCAAATATTCTAGAAAGGTTCCCTAAGCGGTCATCCCGTAACGGTCTTTGTCTCTGTCGATCATCGGAATGTTAATACACACACGTCGGTTCTCGTACACGCAAATACATGCGAATGTCTAGGATCAACTCAAATCGGCGACCGTTGAGATACGTGATGGAAAACCACGCGTGATCTTAGAACAACGAACCAATCACTTTTCGTCACGTCCCTCTTCGACGTAACAAGGCGAATTCCTCACTGCGGCGACACGTAGTCTCACACGGTAGTCTCAAGTTAGCAGTCCCACGGATGAGTCACGCTTGAACAGCACGCAGAACCCAGTCAAAGTAGCAGTCACCCGCAGAGCATATCGGTCACGTGAAAAGAGCCTTCGTAACTCGTTCGTCGAACAGCATTTCTCGCTCTTTCACGATCTCTTTTCTCTACCTCTCGTTCGTTCGTGCATTCTCACACTCTGTTCTGTGTTGCCGGACTCAGTTCGTTCGGTTTCATTGCATCACCAATTCTGTCTTTTCATTGTAGTATAGTTGTATTTTCTTTAAGTTTAATTTGTAACGTTCTATCGAGACAATTCTCAAGAAACCAATAAACTGACTTGAGGGAACCACAAGTAGTGGGGAACCACCAGCCTTATGTAAATAGTTCCAAACGGTTTCTGGCTAATCTTCAGTTTCTGGGAAATGGAATAAGTGCTTGCATGTCGGTCTGACTCGACGATTTCCATGATTTTATTAACATTTTCGACGATTGGCCTACCAGAGTGTGTCTCATCTTCGATGTCCATATTACCAGAACGGAAGCGTTGGAACCATCGCTTTGCGGTTGCATTCGATACTGTATTTGGTCCATAAACAGTACAAATTTGTTTGACCGCCTGCTCCACTTTTTCCCCTTGGTCGTAGTGGTACTGAAGAATGTATCGAATTTTCTCTTTTTTTACCTCCATTTTCGAATGCTCTAACACAAAACTGTCAGAGAACTTTTTTTAACGCGTTATGTCGCCTTTAAGTCGCAGTATAGAATGACAAGATGCAACGTATGCATCGTGAGATATGACTCACTAAAGCCATCTAATGAAAAACGCTCAAAACTTTTTATTTCACCCATTATTATACCTTTAGTGGTCATCCCTTAATATTTTTAATTGCAGAATGATGAGAATTGATTTATGTACAAAAAGATGTATAGCTTAATTTAAAGAACGAGTTGCACCATAAAAGAAGATAGTATCATCGAAAGATGATGGCCCTATATGGGGGATTCAAATTTTTCTGTATAAATATTTTATATCTCCACTTAGAAAAGACCTTCAACTTGTCTCAGTTTCTAAAATTACCGTGTAGATAAACCTCTATATTACAATAAAAGAATAATTTTTTATTTTTATCCCCATGCATATTTCAACGATCAGTTGGGGTGGTATTTAACACTGGTAGTGAATGTCGGACATAATCCATATGTTTCGAGTATGAACAAAATCTACTGATTAAGCTGGTGTTTAATGATGGGAGTAGGGGAATACATTTTCCCTTCTATTTCAAGAACTTAAATTTCTCAGAGAACTAGCGAATTTTAGAGCGTTAGCATTTCGAAAGAATCAATGACTTATTAGCAAGTATTAGATAAATAGAGTATCACTATCACTTTGTATTATAATTTAAGTTTATTTAATATACTATATATGACAACATGTTGCTATACGAAATGCGGCTCCTGTCCTTCGTTTCCTGAAATAATTTTATACTAATAGTGTGTTACTTACATGTTGGTCTCGTCCTATTCGGTCTCGTTAATGGTATCCAGGGTCTCTGAGGTGGATGGTTGGCGGTAACTGAAAGCAAAAACGTGTAGCTACTATTAATAATTGTGTTAAAGGTGCATACGCATGTGCAAATAGAATGTTTGATCGATATTATCATTTATTTTGTTACTTGCTGCTTACAAATAATAAATCATATAGTGTAACTGTGTTATAAGTTTGTCAGTAAAAGAAAATTAAATCGTATATTTATTTTAAAAGTAAAACGTTATCGTTGCTTTGTAAAACAGTTTGAATTTCTCTTCGATTTTCTAGATATGCAAGTGATCATATTAGAAGGATTTCCTATATGTGGAAGTATAGCGTTATTGATAATCCGTGAACATTGATATTGACTGACAGACTTTGGGCGAAATGCAAAAAGTTTTACAAAAGAAGGGAAACGTTTTGTTTAAGAGCGTATACATATACGTATGTACATCTTTACTTGCTTGTGCTAAACTTCTGAGAATACGATTATGCTGTATAAATAAAAAAATGTTTGTCGTTAAAAGCCAAAAGCTGTAAAAGTTTTCAGTAGCAGTTTCTAAATAGTGAACCTTGGGAAATTATATCAAGTCTAGGCAAAAAGAACATTAATAAAATTTTGACCTAAAATAAAACACTCTGTTGGTAGAGTAAAAAATTAATGAAGATTTTGGAGGGTGTGAATACGTAAAGGAGTTGCTTCATTGATCAAATAGACTCTATCGATAACAAGGAACTTTGTAGAGTAACAGTGTGGAACAAAATACAAACAATAATTCCTTCAGCGTAAATCAGAGGTTTATAGCACACTGCGTAGTTTTGTCCTTTTAATATTTTATTCATTTAATTCGTGGAAGATTTTTCTTTGTCATTGAGCGAATGGGAACGTATAAAGCATGTCCTTCAAAGGTTGCAACTTGCTATGCTTGCTGCAGTACTGGTTTGATAAATTCGAGGTATTAAATGCTAATTATATTGTAAAACTCCTGTTGGTCGTCGGAATCCCCCTTCACAATTCCTTCTTTGGTTTTGCGAATTGTACGTGGTAGCAGGTGGACCGGGGGCCTTGGTTTAACCGCTCGGGCCACGAGAATGGCAACTCCATAAATTGCTCCCAGTTCTAAGTTGGTATATGGCGATGGGATGTGTGGCCTAGGAGAGAGGGGAAGTCTGAACTCCAAGCAGAATGGCAACCCTCTTAGGGGCACCTTCTAATCCTCCAAAGTATTTAGGAATCTCAGGGATGAAGAGACCGAGGGGAACTCAGGATGAATTGCCTCGTCTCTGAGGGCTATTGAGAAAGTAGTGCAGGCGTCGCAGAATCTCGGGGTTCCTGGAATTAAGACTCTCAGGGATTCTGTAGGAAGTGCGCGTTTTGGGTGCTAGAACTGAGCCATCGAGCTGTAGTCATCAGCGAAAGTAGGAATGTGGGGACGCAAGGGGGAATACTCCGAAGATCCATAGGGGTCCGTGCTAGGACCTTTGCTATGGAATATTGGATACGACACCGTTCTGCCTAACGAAGGCCTTCACAATGGCGTCAGTTTAGTATGTTATGACGACGATACGCTGGTGCTGGCAGTCGGATGCTACTGGGGAAGGAACCTCCGGTAGCCGAGGAATGTTCGATGTGCTGTCGAACGGATCAGGGGGATTGGCCTGGAGGGTGCACTTCATAAGATTGAAGTATTGGGTTTCCACGTATTTTGGCGCATGCTGCGCCCTCTTTAATCCGGGTAGCCAATGCCAGGGTCCAGATGAAGTCTCAGATGAAATATTTAGAACTGATCCTCGACAGCCATTGATGTTCTGGAAAGGGGGCGAGGAGCATTTCAGTCGCCCGACTAGACAGGGTAGTCGACACACTGAGCTGGCTCTTTCTCAATCTGGGCGAGGATGAGCTCTATACGGGAATCGTCCATTCGGTGGCTCTGTACGGGGCATTCCCCGTTAGATCTGCTCGCGTGCTCGCACGCGGTTTATTATGATAACCGTTGAGAGGCACGCGAACGGAGGAAGGTCTTGGTAGGACGAGAGGTAGAAGTTCTCAAGTGCGAGGCTCGGCAGTTCATGTTGTTGCAGTGGCAGCAGCGACTGGTCCAGTCGCTGGAGGGCAGCGGACTATGTGGGCTCTCTGACCATTCTTAATGGAGTGAACATCTTTTTTATTTATTTATTTCGCTTCCTTTTATGCAGCTTACGAGTTTTTAGCTCATTGCTGCTTCAGTTCCCTTTCTTTAAAGTTTCTTTTAATTTTGAAACGTGGGAAAATTTTTGATAGCTGTGGAAAATAATTCATTTATTTATTTGTTTCCAAAATTTTATAATCTTCTACAAGTTGCCTAGACTGTCACTTAAACCTGATGTTCCCGTCCCAGCCTCGAGGAAGCGGACCCTCTACTTTTCACCACTTTCATTTTTTTTTTCCTGTTTATTACACTTTCCTATCTACTTTTTGTCTTTGAAATTTTTAAGGAAGTATATAATCTTTATTATCATACTTTCACTTTTGTTCTTTTCTTTTACAGATTCCAGAGGCAGTATGTCGCAGCCATTTCGGATAAGTGGACTTTTTTCAAAAGATATTTTACCTTTTTATTTTACATAGATATACACACGAATACATTCCTACACACACGTTCGCACGCGCGCACGCACACACATATACACAAACGTACATATATACACTTATAAATTTTTATTTATTTCGTTTTTTTTGTTATTGAGATCACTCAATATTTTATGGAGAGGCAAAGGAAACTCCGCACAGTCCGGTAGGAACAACATAAGTTTTAGAGCTGCAACCAGCAGAAATTATTCTGGTTTAACAGTTGACTACCTACATATTGTCAAAAGCTTTTACAATCTTATAAAAATAGCAACAACATATTTCTTCTTTGAATACCTTATGCTATCCTTAAAGTTGAGAAGGTCGTCTTCAGTAAAGAAGTTTTTCTAAAACCATATTGGCAATTGTTGGTTAAATCCATATTGGATTTCATTAAGGCGAGTTCTCCGGCAGAGGTCGTGAAGACCCTCTTAGCCGCTTACCTTGCGCCCTTGTCCAAGTCTCCGGGAAGTCGCTTGTTTGGCACATGTTGCGTTTTTCGGGGCACAGGCTATTTACCGGGTACAAGATAAAAACAGCCCCGGCGGTGGACGGCGGATGAGCTATTCTCCCCATGCCATAGGTGTGGCTACGGGAATTATGGGCGGTTTCAGACGCCGTGAGGAGGGCGGCGGGACTGATTGGGGCTTGGTTATAACGCCCCTTTCTCCCACATACACGGGTATGGGCGTGGTTATCGCGTTACACGACGAGGGCCACTGGAAGTTTTTCCGTCGTCGGTTTTCGGTGTTCCTTATGCGAGAATTATGGATGTTTTAATAAATAGACTCTGCACCTGGAATGTCGGGCCGTGGAATCTCACAATTTCTTCGATCTCACCCCGAGGTGTCTGGCAAATCTTAGGAAGATTCTCCCTATGAAAAAAAAGTCACTCGTTGCTGAGAACTAAGTTAAAAGGCTACAGAATCTTCGGTTATCTTATCGCATGGATGAACTGTTTCGTATCTATCAGATTTCAAATTGTTAAATATAATTGTCGAAGATAAACATCGGTAATTTTATTTTGGAGAGATGGCGTTAGTTTATAGACAGTACAGGAGGAAAGAATGTGTGAGAAATGTGTATGTGGAAAAGAGCGGGAGTTGTCTGAATAACAACGACTTGAGCAGACCATATGGTCAGTCACGTACAGATCATAGCTGCAAACAGTAGAAATGAAAGTAAAAAGTAATAAAGGTTGAAATTTCTATTTTAAATTAAATTTATCATTATAATTTGATTCCTTTTGGGTTTATCATTTTGTTCGCTATTTTCTTCATTTCTATTCAGATGTCTTTTAAAACAATTCGGATTTTCTTCAAAAAAATGTTCTGAAGAGTTTTTGTTGCAAATCCTATGATTCTTTTCGCATCCATTATGGTTGATTCCCAGACGTTTTTGATCGTAGTTTTAAGGATGATTACATTATTTATGTTTTGTGCATATCTGGCTAAATTTAACCAAGTGTATCTTGGTCAGACCTGGCTCTATTGGATCAGATGTTTCTAGCCAACGCAATAACTAACACGCACTACACGTTTCTGGCCAACGCATAATCCTTGTACACGGGTTAATACTTCCGTTAATTAAATCTAAATTTCTCAAATCAAGGTAACTTCAAGATCATAGAAACCTAGGTCGATGAATTCATATTGACGTTAGCTATAACATACTATAATAAAAAGTACACTATACAATTTAAAAAAAGAAATCAATAATCTGTTAATCTTTAAACACATTTGGAAATACTTAAAATATCATAGAATTAGATCTACACCAGGACAAAGACACTGCCAATTTGACAGTCCTTACACCAGTCGACGATAGTAAATTTAAAGATACTGTATAATCACCTTGAAATGAGTTTACGGGAACCATAAATTAGCCGTTTCTTTTATACTAGTGATTCTTTATTTCGGAGAAAATATATCTTTCTTTCATGAGTTTTCTAGAACGATTAAATGTCTTTCACGCATATAAGACTAGTACTAGAATTTTAGGTACTATTCGATCAGAAATTTATTTCACATGGACGAATTCATCGACACGATAAATCGGAAAGAATCAAGGGGTTAAAAAGAGGACGTGCTGAAAGAAGGTATGTTTAGAGTAAACAATCTGCATTCAAATACATATTATGAAGGAGGTAGACAGGGTAGATTTTCATAGATTTGCGTATCCAAAGTGTGCTGTCTGTATGTGTGAAGGTGTGTAATCAATGATAACACAATTGTTTATGTATATAACTTATTTATTGCACAATGCATAGGAACTTATTAATATGATTAATATCCTATGAACCTGATTTGTTCTGTTGCAAGACGCTACCTACTGCATAATTCACCGCGTCCGTTGTTAGGATGAGTTTGGGTTTCGGCATTGGATAAGCCAACAAGGTTGCCTTTCTGATCATTCCCTTTGCTTCTTCGAAAGCACGTTCTGCTTCTTCATTCCAGTCGGCTCATCCTTCTTAAAGTCTTTACTCTCTAATAGTGTATACAACGGATTCAATACATTAACAATCATTGGAAGGAATCGATGATAAAAATTAACTAGACCCTGGAAGCTTCTCAATTTCCTGGTACTGTCAAATTTGGGGTATTTTTATATGCAGGTAACTATATCCAATAAGGGTTTAATTCCTTTCTTGGTGACGGTATGCCCAAGAAAATTTAGTTCTTCTTTGTCTATGGTGTATCTCTAGGGGTTCATTACTAGGCCATGTTTCTTTATTCTCTTGAAGAGCTGTCTTAAATGCAATTATAAGGGATAAGAGAGTTGTTTGGCACTTTTCGATCTAAGGTAACTGTGTACATCGAGAGAATGTTAAATAACTCTTATAACACAAAACAGACGTTATGCATTAAATATAAGCACAAACGAAATTTCAGTAGTTTATAATCTCTAAGCTTTATATTTATATGCATATAGAGACAGGGATGCAATTGAAATCTATTCCTACTACTATGGCAGAGTGCGTGGCTAAGAACGTGCGGTTCGAGTAGGGATGGGCGGTTCGATCCCTTTTTGGCCCTGTGCTGTCCCGCGAGATTTTAAGTCAGCAGAACGTGATACAATTATAGGCCTTGTATCACAGAGAGTTAAACAGGTGAATTTTTTGTACGTAAATCATATGTAGCCTTTAGTTGCAGTGTACTCAAACAAAAGAACTTCCGAACGTGTCGAGTAAGTAATAGAAAAGGGAAAAATGCATCATGTAAAACATTATTGACTGAATATGGAAAGCATGGTATAGCTTATGATATCTCGTTGAAACATAACTTTTCTCGTATGTTACAAAACATTAATTTTGGACCTATCGTAATACAGTATCATCTTGAACAATCTTTTTTTGATTTTACTGCTTTGATTTTATCTTGCTTAACTTACCGAAACATATTTTGTCGGGACCCTGTAAATGTCTTTTGAAAATGATTACTTACAGACAGTTTTGTTCGAACATCGATTATTTTCCCCAAGAGTAAACGTAATTAATTTTTTGATTTATATTGTTCTCGTCACCTTATTTCTTTTCGAATCACCTAATTATTTAAGAGAAAATTGCCAATTTTAAATCCGAAAATTGGCACTATGAAATATGAGAAAAAACCTTTATTTTGTGTTTTTGATGTTGTAATAATGTTCTATTCTACTGAACTCAAATTTCTATTTGTCCAATTCTTTTCAATAAATTAATTATTGTAAATTAATTATATATCCTTTCAATAAATTTATTCCTTTCAAATAAATTCCTAAAAATTCCAATTTATTACTTTTTAAAGCACACTGACAAGATGTATGCAATTAAATTTTATAATTGTACCTACTGTTTGAGTCATTATCGGACTATTCTACTGGTTGTAAAAATGAACAAATGTCACATTCGCACGAACCTGGAAACACTTCCTTTTTCAATTATAAATACTTTTGTCTACGACAAAGTTTAGTAAGAATGCACGTCAAGTTTAAAGTTAGAAGTAGTTTCTGTTCAAAGTAGACAATAATTACAGTAGTTCTTCGATTATTTTACTACATGATTGTAAAATAAAAAACTCTTTTGCAGTAATAGTAACATAATTCGAAATGTCATAACTTGCAAATTTAAACCGTTTACCAGATAGCTTTAATCGTAAATTGGGAATCGCAGCCTTTTAAAATGTATTGTTATTGCAGTAAATAAGTAATATCCTACAACATTAATGAATTGTACCGTCAACGTTTTCCTATTTACGTTTCAACTCAAAATTAACTTTAACAAATGTTTAACAAATTTCATAAGATTTATTATTTAAATGTACATTGAATAAGGCATGTATATCCTAAAAATGGTGTGTATTATGCTAATTTATTATTTATATGTATTCGCCAGTTATTCTAAGGAGAAAAATCAGATAATTGAGGAACTACTATATTGTGTTTGCGATCGAGTAGGGCGATTTAAAATTGATATCAATGTACATCATACTGAATACAAAAAGTAACAGTTTCTGTTCGAGCGTTTGAAGGTTAAGGTGGTATTTATTAAGGTCGTGACAACTTACTCAATTATCGAGAGGTCAGATATATTGTACATTACCAATATAGGTGAGTAAACGAAAACTGCGGGGACGCTCAGCGGTTCCATCGAGAACCCATATCTCAAGACGATGTCCTGCTAAAATAGAATTAGTTCGGTTTATCGTCAACTTAAAAAAATTGAATCTTCCTTGCCGGATAAAATTAATTCGTAGGCGAAACAAACAGATTCGATCCACTTGCAATTGAAGTGTAAGAGATCAGATAAATGGTAGAAAATCCAAGACTCAGCAAGAGACAAATTAAGTATCCGTACAAGATGTTTTTTTCTCAACTTTATGGAGGATTATTCGAGAAATTCTTCTGTACCCTAATCACGTAAAACGAGTACAAATTTTGTTCGTTTTCTTATCAGTGAATTATTCCTCATAATTAATTTTTATTCAATTGTATTTGTAACAGTGAGTTGTTCCGAATTTTAATGTGGTGATACTTTTCACAGACGAAATGCCAAGAAATTTTCGCTAACTGCTGTAGTAAGTTATAATATAATCATAAGTTAGAGTACGAAAAACTATATTCTATTTTTTGTGTAATTTTTAGATTAGTATTATCGAAGAGTTCCTTATTGGACTAATTTTTCTGTCCTTTACGCTTTACGGTAATAATTATAGATAAGTTTTAAAAAGAAAAGTTTCACACATTATTAGAAAACAGTTCATTAGAGGTACACAAACAAATGTTCGTGATGATTGAGCTCTAGTACTGTTCGGTTGTACTTTAATAGAATTAAATAATACGAGAGCTATACCAAAATCAATTTGATGGCTGATAAAAATGTAATGCATTGCTATACTGACGCATAATGATTGTGGCAATCAGTAAAGTCTTATTTCTCTAAATGCCAATACACGATCCACATTGTTTTACTATACACGAGTACCGATTTACTAAATGCGAGACATGTCATTGTCACTCCTGCAGTTACAATGTTTTGGTATTGCAAGGGAATTTTGTTGGTAGTGTTTTTTTAGTCCACAATAATTTCAGAAATTTATTGTAAAACGTTGAAGAAACTTCATCAAGTTACAATTATAACTGAATCAAGAATATAGAATATTTATAAAAAGAGGATAAAATATTTTAAATTTAGTTTTTCTACAAAAAGTGAACGGAAATGTCTCGCGAGAAAAAATGGAAAGATGAATGTTATTAAAGTTTGGAGTTTGAAAGCTTAAAGAATAAAAAAATTTGAAGAACTTTCACTATTTCAAAATAAAAAAGTGGAGAAAAAAAAGAAGACCACCTCATGTACATGGTGTTTCAATTCAATGTGGTTGATAATTTCATACATGAAAATTCTTTTGTAGAAAATGATATGTTAAAATGGGTAAAAATTGTCGTCTAGGTCGTATTTCAATCTAATCGAAATTCCTGACATTGAGTGCATAAAGTGATCGATTTAGTTTGGAATAACCGACATACTATTGATATCGTGTTATAAATAGGTTATCATAATTGGTTATTGATCTCATTAGTACGATACATTAAGCATGGATATGTTGAGGAGTATGTGAAGAAGTTGATCGCTCTGAGGTGATATTAAATGAGAAGTATATGGAAAATGTGTGTTTGCGTGTGTATGAGGGGGAGGAAGTGTATTAGGTGTTACATTCTGGCTTGACGTAATTTAATGGATGGAGGTCAATTGGGGTGAAGCTGAAACAAGTTTGCAGCCGCAGGTGGTACGCACATAAAACGCGGAAATACTAGGTAACTTCCTCGTTCAGGTGAAAGAACAACTCTAGTCACACCGAGTTTGGAAACTTAGCGATATTTGCATTTTACTATACCTATATCTATGGATTAAATGGTACAGATTTAGCGGTGAAGATAGAATCATAAGTTCTTTCTGTGTTAAATCAAACTTTAGATCTGAAAGATTTTCATCCACAATAACTACTTTATTGTTGTTGACATTACACATTTGTTTAAAAGCCTTAGAAATCGAAATTTGCAATTCGTATGTTTACTTCTGTAAGAATCGAGATTTTGATGCATTCATTGGCACGGGATTTGTTCTGGGTTGAAATAAAAAATAACCAAAGTAACGTATTTTATAAGGAATTTTTGTAAAAAGGAATACGAAACTTAACGAAATATTTTTCATTTTAACGATTGCACACAAATATTTTATAAGTACAAATTTTTAAATCAATACTGTTCTCTCGACCTATTCTTTGTCAATTGTTTACTTATATTTCGTAACTATTTTTTGTCTTCGATTCGCTATTAATTCTTGTAAATTTTTACACGTATGCATAACATCCTCGTTTAGGTGTTATATCACGGTTAATAGAATAAGATACCAAACATTAGTTTCAAAAAGTCACATGATGACATTCTATGAAGTCAAATTATATGTACACTTTGATGATCGAGTGGTTAAAACTGTTCAACGTTTTCAAAGCAATAACAGTTGCAGCTTCATTACCTGAAAAGAAAACAAAGAACACTTTGTTAGGTATAAATAACAAATCTTACCTGCAAAAATAAACGTTTTTGTACTTATAAAGTGAAAGTTCGGCTTGATGAATCGTAATCGTTACATTCTTCACACTCTGCTTCTTGTTTTATACATA
Organism: Ptiloglossa arizonensis; assembly: GCF_051014685.1. Lineage (NCBI taxonomy): Eukaryota > Metazoa > Arthropoda > Insecta > Hymenoptera > Colletidae > Ptiloglossa > Ptiloglossa arizonensis. Next base: position 7,369,586 of record NC_135053.1, on the reverse strand, counting down.
TGTCGTTCCAGCAGCTCAAGGGGATGTTGAAAGGACTCGAACTCCAAATATTTAAGGAAATACGAAGATTTAAGAGTTATGCTATTCTAGGCGTTTGTATTTAAATAATAGAAAAACTATTGAACACAAATTATTTATGTCAAAGTTCGTTCAAAATAAAACTTCAAATAATTATTTTTAAATAATTGTTAGAAAGGATTACGAAGACATTTGTAGGTATCTCTCCCGAAATATGGTTTTAGCTACAGCAAAATCCAATCCTATAATATCATGCAAAAATGACGCAGCAAGTTCAATATTTCACAAAGAAATAAACGATGGTTATAGACTCGATCGATGGTCTTAGAATCGAAGATTATGTAGCACCGGAAGGTAATTTGGTTCAGCCAGATAACGTGCAATACGTCTTATGTATTTACCATAGAGTACAAAGGAGATAGCCAACAAGTTTACCTATAATTACAAGAAAGTAAATATTGGAATGTATACCTTAGAAATTCGTTCGCTAATATCTAACAAGGAGAGAGCAAGATCTTTGGGTAACCGATTTAGTTCAAATTTCGCAGAATGGTAAATTGGTGCCCCCGCTGGTGAAGATACATGATTGTGTGGGCCACTGCTCAATAATTTTGTAGATATTTGCTATTGAAGATCTACCATTTCTCAAATACACTAATCACTTCTATTCGAAGTGATTCGATTAGAAACTACACACACTGGCATATTTTTAAACTTTAAAGTTAATTCATAACTATTTAGGATCAAAAACAATTAATAAATTGCATACCACTATATTCGAGAAATTCTTCACTATTTTTCAAGACCAATTAGAGCTTTCTAACGGTTTTACTTTTCATGTAATATTTCATTTTCATCGAAAATCCTGGGTTTTTACAAAGACTCGTGTTTTTTAAAAACTGGGGATGATAAAGTAATTCGACTTCCGGATTCTTGTTTGGGAAGTGTGGCTCTACAAGGATCACCCATTGTTATTCGAAGGCAGAAAAAAGGTTTCAATTTGTCGGCCAGTATTATCATTCGAATACTGTATATCCAAATTTCTGGTACCCTATAGATATCTCGGAATGCGTTTTATGTTACATATATTTTGATCCAAAGCTTTTTTCATAAATGATCATATAAGAATGCGGTTTTAATGTAAAATTTTAAGATATAATAGTTTTCTTGAACGGATGGAGTCATTAGCAGTCTAAGAACACTCGATTGTAATATAGAACTGTATGTTTCGTCGTAATCTATGCCTTTCTCTTGTCTCAATCCTCTGACCACTAAGGGTGGATCTGTATCTGTCGTCCTTCTTAATTTTAAAAACCCACTTGGCAATCAAAATCTTCTTATTCTTTATTTGCTTTAATCCAGGTTTCGTTTTTGTCAGTCCTTCTCCTCTTGAATACCTTCCTTCCATTTATTTGAATTTCTTCCACTCATTGACTTCCTATTTATCTCAAACTCCTTATTGTTTTGCTAGTCTCAGTTTGTATATTTATTTTTTTTTCCATCAAGGTTTCATTTTCTTCTGTTTCCTGTACATTGGTTCCTCTGCATGTTGGGTATTTGTTGTTTCTTCCATGTCCATTATATTATTGCTTTCCATGTTTTTTATTTTTACTTTCATTATTTACTTTCTCTTCATTTCAACAATCATTGTTAAAGATTACATCTCGAGCACTTGTAATTTTTCTGTTGTGTTCATTCCATAGACGATATCCGCGTGTGAAACAGCTTATTATAGTATATTTTTTTTTTCTTTTTATTTATTTGTTTCTTCACATGGCCGAGTTTCTGACTGTAGACGTTGCAACCGAAGATTTGTAATTTTTAAGGTTAGGTTTTTTCCCTTTCATCGCTTGCGTTTGTAGGACTTCTATTTAATGTCCTTCTTTAGGACATCTTTAATGTTAGGGTATATAGTACAGACTACTTCTCCCCACATTTCTTTATTCATTTTTGAATCTAATAGCAGTGCTCTTGTTTTTCTAGGAGAATACGATTTAATCTCTCTCTTTTGCCGTTTAGTTGAGGTGAATACGGTACTGCGAACTCCAGGATCATCCTATTATCTCTACACCATTCTTATAGCTCTTTATTTGCATATTCTCTGCTGTTGTCGCGTCTTAACTGTAGGAAATTAAATTAAAAACGTTCTACTCGTACACACTCTTATATACACATTCTAATACACACTTTCCGTAATACAACATTCTTCTCTTCAAGCAAGCCATATGCACAACCTATCAGGAGTCCATTAGTCCAAAAATAAATGTAAAGATTACGAACGAGACTTGTGAGTTTAATGATAAAAAATTGTTAAAGGAATCATAGATTGCAATAAAACTTTGAAATTTCCGTAAACCGTTTATTGATCAGGAAAAGCATTTCGAGAAAAATGAGTACCAATATACCACATAGTGATGAGTTTTAGTAATATACGTATTCATGGACGAAGTCAAACAGTTGTCGTGAAGTGTATATAAATATTTTATTCTATACAATACAATTATAATTTTCTCAAACGTCTCTTAAAACCATGAACTCAACATCAAATAAAGACTGCTTTGTGAATCTTAGAAACGCACTTTGTATTTCATCGCGTATATTGTGAGTCTGCCTTCAACTTTAGAGTGCCATAAACGTGTACATAAACGAAAAAGACAATCGAAAGAGGAAAGAGCGCAGAATATGGAAATATTCTTTCAAATTGATCCAGATTTGACTAGAAGATTAAATTTGCAAAATTAAAGTACGTTTAATATCTTTGTGTTGTAAAAATTACAAAAGTTACTTTTCAAATAAAACAAAGAATTATTTAAAAAGAAAAATTCTGTCAAATTAAAAAAAAAAATTAACGTTTATATGAATAAAATTGATGAAAAAGACCAATTTGTGCGCTTGTGTTTTTTAAATAATTTCACAAATAGCAAAGTGATAATTTATACCACTACCACCACTCCGTACCTGCTTTTACACGAACTACATGATATTATTTAAATTCGAACAACATCCGGATATCAAATATAAATGCGTTTAATTTGGCATGGAAATTTTTCTTAAAGACTGTCCCTTATGCGAACATCCAAATGAGAAATTATGTGGATCGATCCTTTTTTCGGAGCATTAATCCTATCTCCAAAAAACAAGCGACATTCTTAGTACAACAACCAAGATAACTATTGTATCACAGTCCAAAACAAATATAAGTATAGTATTAATTTCTTACAATTCTAGTCTTATTTTGTTCTTAATTCTTCAAATTTCTAGAAATTCCATTAGTTATTTAGGCATACTGTTCTGTCATGCTGTGTGGAATCTGTAAGAACTTTAGAAAGTATAATCTTTGTTCAAAGAAACAGATCCATAAATCTAAATCCTTCTGTGTTGTACCTGTGTAGGTACCAACCACCATTATTGAAATAAATATTATGTACAATAATATAACGACGAAATATTTATTACACTTCTCTATTCGACTAACGAAATTCTGAGAAAAATATCATAAAACATATACATGGGAAGTACTCACAATATTAAGTGTTGAACTATACTTTTAGAAGTATAGCGTTTCTACTCTTTTGGAGTTGCTAAGGTAGACACTTCGATACTGTAGAACCCTTACCTGTAACCAAAAACAAAAATGGTATCTTTTAATCTTATAAGATTGTGTTACTCAATTTATAAAGATTTATTGGTTTAGAAATTGAAAGGATCCATTCAACGGATAAACAATTAGTCACACACTTCTGCGATCTTGGGTCAAGAATTGAAAATTGTTAGATCTGGCGCGTACTATTGACTTTCTGCCAATCAAGTAAATTAGTTGATGAAATTCCGACTACTCCTAGACCCCTAAATGCGAACGAAGAGTACAAGCGAAACTCGACTGCAAAATACCCCTATTGACACATGCCATACCATCAATCAGATAGTGCCAATGTTATTTGAAAAGAAAGTTAGAAATAACCATTTGAAATAGCATTTCAGTCGTTTATATTTCACAGCATTATTTGAAGATAAATCGAATAAACTGTTTAGTCGATGAAAAATCATGAACGGTGTCTAATTCAACTAAAAAGTTTAGCAGAACCGACAGTATATATCAGGGGCACTGAACTTATTCCATGAGATACTCTTCGATTAATACGCGGTCGGATCTTAAATAAAATTTACTTCGTGTTAACATTAACATGATCAATTTTGAAAATAAATATAAATGAAAAATATTTTGTAATAAATACACGCATCCGATATACCATACATTCGTCTGTCGGACTGTAGTACGTTAAATCTAGCAACACTGTTCACCGTCAGTTAAGTCTTCACACAACACAATTGTTTTATACTGTGTTTCTGACATTTCTTAAATGTTACTTTCTTGACAAATTTAACGAAACAAATAGAGGAAAATGTGAGACTTTTTCAGTATCAATTCTACATCGTCGTTCTAGCGCTGGGTGCTGCCTAGAGAGGGTTCGTTCTGCACCCGATACAGTCTCTCGACCCCCCAAAAGGTGGTCGAGACTGGAAGGCTTCTGATGGAGTGGGTGGCGACGAGAATCAAGATCCTCGCCCTTGCCCATTCCAGTGCTACCGCTATCTAGAAGCAGGTTATGTCCGGCAGCGGTGCACCTCTGCGGTGGACCGCAACAGTGTTGCAAACTACCACACAAGTTAATGCATGGTGGCCCCTAAGTGTCTGGTCTGTATGGACTTGGGGATATCGGCCGTGCACGGAATGGGGGGCAAAAACTCTGCTCCCCCCTTTCGGGCAGAAGAGGCGAGTGTCGGAGTGCAGGCTGATTTTGACGAGTACGAGTGAGGATGCGGCATTGGTAGCGGCAGTGGTAGAGTCGTCCACCATGGAAATGGACAACGCACAGTGGTTTGACACTGTCATAATTCGGAAGAAATAGGTAAACATCAATATGGAAGCATTAATTTATTCAAAAATTAGTAACCAAATGTTTTCGAGATCGTTGATTACAAATCTGCGGTAAATATTGCAGAAAACAAAATGGTAGATCCAATTTATTGAATGTATATTTTAAGTAATTGTTGTATTTATATATTTTATCGTCATATTTACCTTAGCATTCAGGAGATATCGAATTTATTTATTACGGATGAATAGTCTGAATTCAGAAAGATAATGAATATTCAATAAAAACAAAATGGCGGGCTAAAAATTAAATAAGAGTTTGAATTAAGCAATTAAGAGTTTTGAGAAGTTTATGGGAGACCATCGAAACACTAAAAGTAATTATTTCCGAGGAAAAATATTCATTTGTTTAAACATTTAACTACGTACTATCGAAGCGTAGATTCTGACACCGGGCAATACTGTAGTACACTGTAACAATCTGTAAGATACAAGTGAAATACTGTTCAAGTTTGAATATCACATTCGTTGGACAGCAAACTCAATTCAGTGAAATACTATACCGTTTATTTATAATCGTCGTCCTTTGTTTCAGAAAAATTGATTAATCAAGTTCTAAGTTTACGAATAAAGAACTTTATGTTTCTTCCTTTACTTATACTGATTCTTTCATCATGAACATCGTATATAAGACAAAGTTTATTGTGTCCATGTGCTGTCGTCAAAGGACTTGGAGACAGCATCTAGACAATATTGGTAACAGAAGGTGCCGACAACATAATTAGCAGACTAGAAAAGTGTCGCAAGAAATAAAAGGCTTGCGAGAAAATATGAAGTTGGGTTTATATAATTATTTCTTGTGTCCGATATCGAGAAAAACTGTTACTGTTTCATTTAATTGTAATCGAATGAAAAGCAATTTTAAAAAAGTGCGGTTTCGTTACATTTTCTATCAGTTTCTGCCTCTATCTTTTATCATTTGTGTGTGGAAATAATATCGTGCACGTAACAAATATATATTTAAATATTATTTTATGGCGCGGTGTTTACCTAAGTATTATATTTATTCGTTACGTGTACGATACACCAAGAACTGCAAACAGTATACTATCCAGTGCCATCCCCCGCCCTTGGGGCGTGGTCCTAGTTTCTCATAGGAAAGGGGTGTTTACCACTTTCCTTCTCGTATCATAAGGTCGAGATATCCGGCAGTTGGGCGGAGTTATGCCACTCCTAATCTGACTACGGCCACGCCCGATGGCATGGGCACGGAAGGGTGGCATATCAACCGTTTGTCGCTGGTCCAGCTTTTATGTCATATGTTTGGAGCGAGGGACTAGCACTGCCCCTGAAATAAGCTGCGTATATGAGGCGGTGGGGCGGTTTATTATCAGATGCCCCTGTCCTTCAAGAGAGCAGTGGCGCGAGGCGACCGGATAGGGAGGATGTTCGTTATTAAGAATGAATTGCATTGTATTCACTTTGTTTTGTTCGATATATACAGTGGCTCCAAAAAGCAGTTGCACGCTGTATTATAGTATAATATAGAACTAGTACTATACTGTTCAAACTTATCGAGCAACCTAGTATACTATACTGTTCAAAACTTATTGAGCAACCTAGTACTATACTGTTCAAAACTTATCGAGTAACCTAGTACTATACTGTTCAAAACTTATTGAGTAACTTGGTACTGTACTGTTCAAACTTATCGAGCAACCTAGTACTATACTGTTCAAACTTATCGAGCAACCTAGTACTATACTGTTCAAAACTTATCGAGCAACCTAGTATTATACTGTTTAAAACTTATCGAGCAACCTAGTACGATACTGTTCAATAAGTTTTGTCGAACGACAAAACTCATTGTACAACCTAGTAGCTCATAGAACGATAGTAAAATCGTGCGGATAATTTGGCGCAGTTTCGTATTCAATTTAACGAACATCTCTGTTCGACGGAACAGTGTACATCTTGGATACTTTCGAAGTATTCTACATCGCGCTAAAAATACCGCACACCCGTCGATTGAAGTCGTTGAAGCGGTACAAAGGACTGCCAAGAAACAATATGAAAAGTGCTCGCATCGAGCTACAATTCTTATCTCGACTGATATCCTGCGCGGCAAAAAGAAACTACATTTGCCGTTAGTCCTTTATGTTTGTCGTCTGCCGGCCACGGCTAGTCACTTTTCAAAGAGAGATTGCAGCCGATAGGTTCGAGCCATTGCATCGAGTATGGTCGGCCGACTGAATACCAATTATCTGATCCTGCGTATTGGTCGATGTTCGCGGTATTCGGATGCAATGTACGCAAGAGCAATATCCAGATGATTATCGGGCAGCCTACGCGGTGCAATCTTCCGACCGGATCGCGGACGTGGAGCGTGCCATTATGCGCGGCCGGTATGCACACGGCTGTTTGCATGAGCTGATTTCGGGGAAGCACGACCGTAACTCGTTCCTCCGTTCTTCCATGTGAATTACGTTTTACGTTTTATTAAGACAGGCTTACGTGCACCGAGAAATGGAATTGTATTTCATTAACGTACCGCCACCCCGTTTGTGTGGTAAATGCCACCAATTTGGTTCGCAACCGATAGCAACGTGTACGAGACACACGTTGATCGTAATAGGCCTCGCTTTTCGTTAATCGCACCTTTGCGGTAACTTGTGAATGTTTAACAATTGTTTCCAAAACGGCAACGAACCACTAGCTTTCAACCTGACGACAGTTATTCGATCGTCTTCATTAGCGTACGCAGACTGTATTTATCCAAGAATTTCGGTTTCGTTACTGTATGCGTGTGTAGCGTATGCTAGTTTTCGGCCACGATTTTACATTTGTTAACGATCTTTGCGTTGACGCAACTTAACTTTTCCACAGTTGATCGTATTAACTTTAATTATTTAAACAATTTGGTAATTATTTTTCTTAGGGACAACTTTACCTATTTTGATGATCTTGAAGTATGTTGTCAAGATCAATATTTTTAAGTTTTTCCTATACATGTAACTGTCGCCCAGCTTTAATTTTTGAAATATTCACGAAAATATATTCGATGTTGAATATATATTTCGTTGCTTGCAATATAAATATTATTTGTTTGAGGTGAGTCTCCTGTGTCTGCCGAGAAACTAGCGTCTTGTTGGTCTATAATAAACATCTCAAAGCTGTCAATTGATTAATTCAAACTCTTATTTAGTTTTGGGTCCGCAATTTTGTTTTTACTGAATATGTATTATCTTTATGAATTCAGACTATTAATCCGTAATAAGTAAATTCGATATCTCCTGAATGCTAAGGTAAATATGACGATAAAATATGTAAATACAACAATTACTTAAAATATACATTCAACAACCTGGGTCTATCATTTTGTTTTCAGCAATTTTGATTTCAGATCCGTAATCAACGACCTCGAAAACAATGAGATACCATTTTTGGTGTAAAGCAGTGCTTCCATATTGATGTTCAATAATTTTTTTCAGATACCATCTGTTTCGAATCACTGTGCGATGTAATGCGCGACCAGTGGTAGGGAGCAGGAGGAGAAAGATAGAAGCGATGAGTTCAGTTGAGGCTTCTCAATCGTGGAACGCCGTGATTTAATGCACAAACGTTTATTGAAAGTTAAGCCGCGTACAAAATGACTGGTAAAACTTGAACTACGGAGAGCAGTTAGCGCGACGATGCAGAACAGCGCGTATCGGTGCATGAACTGAGCGCGAGTTCAAGAGAGAGCGTGAGAGAACGTGAGAGTACCGTCCGCCGGTCAAGTGACGAGAATTGTTCTTCACGTTTACGAAAGGGGTCGTTGGTGCTCCGGAGACTCCGTGGGAGACAAAGCGACTGGTGTTGTTCTGCGGGTTGCTACTTTTCGATATGTGTTTACTATGTGGCGATTCTGCTGCGACTAATTTGCGGCGCGATGACCAGACTGTTCGTGGCAGTTACGTGACCAACGATCACGGGTTCGGGGTATGCAATTGCATACGTGTGCATCTGTATAGATAAGGCTAAGTATATTTGTGTTTACTGCTAAACGTCGAGGACAGGGCTGGGCAGAAGCTAACGGTTTTTACACAGTTTCTACAATATTCTATAGAATGTGACCGATTTCTTATGCGATCGACCCTGACACGAAAGGTTTTTCAATCGCTTCGAATAAAGATTTTTCAGGCAACCCTTTTCGAAATTTCGAAGACGAGACTTCGGAGTTGTCGTGTAGTCCAAAAGATGTCTGCCAGGAATCGCCTCTTAGCTGCTTCGTAGTCCTACTGGTTTTCCCAAATGATTCTACTGTTTCGAAAGCCGCTCCTTCAATGAGTGGCTAGACGACAGCGTTGTGGTACTAGTGTTGTACGTTTATAGTTTCTTCCTTGATCGTTCTGCTATACGCTTGAAACTATGCGCAAATTACATTAATGACATTGTGACGATTATACGACAATTAAGCATTCGAATTCGTCTGTCAACAGAGCGACCAATTGACCGAACCCTATCTACGCATTATTCGTTAAGAACGAGACCAAAGAGGACATGTGTTTAGAAAAATAATAATCAGTCTCTGTGCAATTCTAATTATTAAATAAATACATTTTATACCAATCGGTGTTAATTTACTAGCCACATCTTACAACTAGCTTATTTTAATGGCATTTCGAACACATGCAGAGACGCTAAATTTTAAACAAAGGATTTTGGTTTAACGCGGTAATTGCGCCAGTCTTTTTTTTCTACTATCCATCTGGGGCTTTTAATTGGTGTACGTTTGTAAACTATAAAATACTCGAAGCTAAAATTTTATATTTAGAAGCTACTTATCCTACCCTCCTTAAAATTTGACGCCGGTTGGTCACTGAGGCTATTCGAAAGCATAGCTGAAAAAAATGACTAAAAGTACGTTTATTTCAAGAAAAGAAAAAGTTGCACCAGTATTCAAAGTAGCAAAAGATCGAGTAACATTACTTCTATGCAATGATACTTTGGGTGATTACACGGTTGTTAAGTCACAAAATCAATTACAGAAAACGACGTCTTGGGAGCGTGGTTTATTATCACTATACTATTATTAGGAGTGACGTTGCCGTACATTTGGCTGACACGTTGGCTGCACCCGGGGAAATTCCCTGTCGCCGTTGGGTCTTTTACCTGGGTGTTCGGATGCAACGCACGTAGGCAGAAATCTTCCCTTTCTCCTGCCGTGGTCAAGCAATCTGTGCACACTTCATAACCGCCAAACCCGGCTATTTCTTCCTTTCCACAACCTTTCGCACCACCAGTCAAGACTATGGAAAGGTCGACGAGGAAAACGATAAACAGAAAACCAAGAAATTCAAACATACCTTCAAACGGTATCCATTAAATTACTCAAGTCCCTTCTTACAGATACGAGTACATTCACCAGTGCAACTTAATGGAAAGGTCGACGAGAAAAACGATAAACAGAAAACCAAGAAATTCAAACATACCTTCAAACGGTATCCATTAAATTACTCAAGTCTCTTCTTACAGAAACTTTTCGGATTTGCACGATCACACAGACATATTCTCTGCTCGTATAGCAGAACGATCAAGGAAGAGACTATAGATGTACAATACTAGTACCACAACGTTGTCGTCTAGCCATTCATTGGAGGAGCAGCTTTCGAAACAATAGGATCATTTGGGAAAACCAGGAGGAGCCAAGAGGCGATTCCTGGCAGAAATCTTTTGGACTGCACGACAACTCCGAAGAAAGCTATAGCAGTTCCATCTTCGATCAGCTCTGGTCAAGTACCATTCGACTGCGAAAAGAAGGCACAACGTGTTTGCATCTTCGCTCCTCCAATAGTTCGTTGCCGCTTCTGCGATCGCAAGCAAGTACTGCTGTTGGCCGAAGATGACCACGAAGACCGACGTCGGTGATCCGACGAATTCATAGCAAGTTGTATCGGCGTAGGCTCCCAATAAAGGGTCAAGTATTTATAAACAGAAAAATTTGCTTACGATTTAGGTATTACCGCTGATTCGATAAGTTCTTTGTAATGAAAAAATGAGTACAATTTAATATGCCTAATAGTCGTTAATATTTTGAAAATTTTTTGTAACGTAAAGAACTAGCCTGTTTTGATTAAAACAAGCTTGTACTTATTTCTATCTAAATCAATTCTATGCAATTACAATTTACACGAAAACAAGTCATGTTAGAATTAAAACAAGTTTAACTTTTATGTCTTCTTACGTTATAAATTTTCCGGAGAACTGTTTCATAGGGACGTAACTTCGAGTCGTCAACTTGAACCAAGCAGCCACATTTTCTGCGTCATATATCCCAATTATTTGGGATTTCAACCAATTTGGAGGGCAGTTGCTGCTCGGAGAATTTGTAATGTAAGAAAATGTGAAGGTTATGCTTGTTTTAATTTTGGCACGACTTGTTTTTGTGTAAATTGTAATTACGTAGAATTTATCTAGATAGAAATAAGTATAAACGGAAGTATATTACTTTTAATATAACTCTCTATTTCACTACCTTCTTCGTCAGTCAGTCCACACGAGTCTGTACCTCCCACGACGTATAGTGAACTAGAATTGAATATATGCGTGAGAATAAGCGTACCCCTTCCACTTTTCTCGCATTCCTGCTACGGGACTTCAAATCAGCGGTAAAGAATACTGGCTATTCCCCTATCATAAAGAACCATTTCTCGAAGGACACGACGAGCCCCTAGCACGGTCTGATACGTGGAGTTCTTGTGCGGCCTCGCGGGGGCAATTTCTAGGTGTTGGGAAATTCCAGGGAAATTTGTGAAATTTGAGCACTCTGTCAGCACCTAAACCCCATCGTGGTGAGTATTTCGTTGGCCCCGGCGGTGTCTTGGGTCCGTTGTAATTGGCCAGTTGCGTGTTGCTTCCCACTTCTAAATCAGAAGGGATAGAGCAGACTGTGGTGACGTTTACACTGATCCCTCACCCTTAATACAGTTTTTAATTAGCATTGAAAATTCCTCGAGTTGATTTTAGTTTAATTATTTTAAACTTCTCAAGTCCATCTGAGCATTATTAGTAAATCAGTCAACCTTGTCAAAGGAACCGTGAACGAGCCTTTCACTTAAGAGTTTTGTATAGAATCAGTTTCTCGTTAAATATATTTCGTTGTATCAATTAGTACATTTAGTTCTTCCATCGGGGAAGGTGGTCCTTCGAGCGAACTTATTAGTCGGCACACCACAGTGCAAAAATATATAAGGCTCGACAGATTTCAGCGATCTACCACGAGCATTAAGAGTTAAAATTATAGCGCATTGAAGAGGAAGTGAAATGTCGTCAAAGTGACGCAACAGAGAAATCTAAGAGAACAAGAAATGCATTACAAACGAATAAATAGTCGAGGAAAGAACAAAGGAAGCAGTTTAGCAAAAATTGAAGCCAAATAATTAGAGGAATAGTGAAAATCTTCAAATGTGGAAGAGTGGATATACCACTAGTAGATGGTAACTTTGTTTCTCCTTTTCTTCATTCACATTTAACCATCTATTTCAGAATCAGGGGGTTTCTTACATCAGAGAAACATTGATTCACTCAAATCGAAAACACATGGATTTTACAAGAAGATAACGATCCAAAACACCGAAGTCATATATACGACTAGATACGGGTATGTAGGGAATGGAAAGCAGCAAACACCATCACGAAATTTTCATTACACTTGTTTTAATTCAATTGGAATATATTAAGAATAAAATGTCAATTTGAACATTTCGAAGAACATTTCATGACTGTGTGCCTGAAAGAAAAATGTGAGACAGTCATTGCTTAGACACGGTGTTTTCTTTGTTACACCGTAAAAGTGCAATTTTCTATATGAGTCAACCACGGTGTACCTAAATATATCATTCTGTAGATCATTAGAGGTAGCGAGTTACGTGTTGTTACGGTTAGCTCGTGATAATTAATGTTTCAGCAGTCGGTGTTAAATTCTCCCGTTAACAATGCGCTCGGCAGTTTCCGTGGTGCTAAATCAAAGACCAGATGTACCGCAAATAATTTGGAGTACTACTGCGTTCTCTAAAGTTATCCAACCGCGTGCAGCAATTTCACGTAATTTACGTTAGTCGCGAACCATTTGCGAACTGTCAAGTAACCGATCACATATAAGGAGGTGCTCGAGCCACGTTTCGTTCGTCAAAAGCATAATTTTAATATTTTCTTACATTACATATTCTTCGAGAAGCTGCTATCGTCTCAAGGCTCTCGAAGAATTTGTAATCTAAGAAAACAAAAGTTTTACTTTCATTCAATTTTAATACGATTTATTTTTGTGTAAATTGTAATTACGTAAAGTTTATCTAGATAGAAATGAGTTCAAACTGACTTATATTATTTTTAATGAATGCAAATGAATCCTTTCAGCTATAAATAAATTTCAAGACATTGATGAATATTAAAAATATTAAATTAAACTCATATTTTTATTAGGAGAATTTCACCAACTTGGCGGTAATATATAATATAAAGAGGAAGGAAATCATTCTGCTTCTATTTGAAGGTTACGCTAATGCTATGAAGTATTTTGTCTCATTTCATCTTGAAATGACTGTCGTTGATATTCATCATAGTCTTCGGCCAATAGCAGCAATGTCTACGATGCTAGGAGGGCTAATAGGCTGTAATTGGAGTGGCGATGTAAGCACAACTGTAGATATCTTCTTCTTGCAAACGGAGGATAGATACCATACGGCCGAGAAAAGAAGGCACAGCGTGTTTACATTCCCATTCTAGTTCTAGTCGGCTGAATTCTTTACCATCACAGGCTATTGGCCGAAGACGGTGACGAAAACCGACGACGATGATCTCAAGTCCGAGTAAGAATGAATTCGTAGTTAAATTGCATTGGCGTAGGCTCCTAATAAAAGCGTCAAATATTCATAAACAGAATAATTTGCTTACGGTTTAGGTACTGCCATTGATTCGGTACTGAGGATAGGTACTAAGTTGCTCGCAATGAAAAAATGAACACAATTTAATGTGTAATAATTATGAATATTTTTAAAATTATTTCTAACGAAAAGAATTAATTTATATTTATTAAAAATAATTTGAATCCACTTATACTTATTTCTATCAAGATAAACTCTATATAATTACAATTTACACAAAAACAAGTCATGTTAGTATTAAAACAAGTATTACTTTTATAATTTGTAATATAAGAAAATGTGAATGAATAGCTGTGAGAGGCGTAAACTTAAAAGACAAATGGACCTACGATAGTTTTAAAGAATCTCAACAAATTTGAAAAATACAAAACCACAGAAAACTGAATCTAGTATAGAAAGTCAAGAGCCCAGGTAAGGAGAACAATTACAGAACGTAAAAGACAAAATTGGGCTTTTGAATGAAATAACTATGAATTACTATGAAAAAATAGATTCCACACACTTTGAAGAATGGTTTTTCAAAGTTATGGTTAAAACTGAAAGCAATGCTGTTATTGTGATGGATAATGTATCATACCATTGGCGTAAAGGGAACAAAATTTGTAACATTCATTAGAAAGACAGCGAGATACAATCGTTACAGGGCATAAGTATTACAAGCTGAGAAGACATGCTACACATATACTCGATGCAAATCGTTAAACAACAAGAGATAAATAATGTTTATAATGTTGACAAAATTGCGAACACAAAAAGTATAACTATACTAAGACTCCCGCCTTATCACTGCGAGCTGAACCCGATAGAATTGACATGGGCAGAAATTACAAATTATGTAGTAACAAGAAATGTTCATTATACATTTGCTCGTATAAAAAATTGATTTCATAAGGCTAAATGCAGTAACAATTGATGATTGGAAGAAATGGAGAATCATGTTATGTCTAAAGTGAAAAGTAAATTTTGGGAACTAAATGGTATTATACTATCGAAAATACTTTGGAATCATTTATTATAAATATAAAGGATTCTGATACTTTCGATTTAGACACGAGTTAAATTTCATGTAATTTTAAATGTACAATCAATAAACTGAATTCAGAATATAAAAAAGGTTTTTTTACAACCTACTTTCTTTTATGTGTGTGTGTGTGTGTGTGTGCGTGCGCGCGTGTGTGTATAAATATTTATATATTTATACATTTATATTGACAACGAATATTTTAACATTAATATAGTTTCTTCTTTTTAAATATTTAGGGTTACCTAAAATTCTATGCCGCCCCTGGCCTAGTCGCGTGTCGATCACATGCAGTCACCTTATCTTCTGCCTCGTCTCGTTGGACGTAGTATGGATTTCAACTTGAGATGGAATCTAAAAGAATTTTATAGTTCTGTTGGAACTCTTTTGTAAAAACGTATTGTAGTGTTTTTTAATTATAAGATATAAGCATCCGTTATGATATTGAATTTGATATTCTGAAGACTTTGTAGAATAAATGGAGAGTCCGAACACATGAAAATATCCTTATTCGAGCACTTCAGGGCGATTTTGAGAGCATCCTTTAGTGCTATACACTCTGCAATAAATACAGATGCATCATTATTGATACTACGTGTAATTATAATATTAAGTTCGGGGCATTTCGAGGCCGATTCAATGTATTCATTTTCCAATATTTTACTACCGTATGAAAAAACTGCGTAGACATTATGTTTAGCTAGCATTTCACTTGGTACTAAATTTGAGTTATCGGTTTCCTTTAAAACTTTGTCGAATTCAATGTCAATGGAAATCGAGGTCATTACAACATCGAATGTTGAAGTTTTGTGGTTTAATGGACTTACCTGATATTAATGTGTTTTCAATATATATAATGGACAATTATAATAACAATTGTGTTATCTCTCCAGAAGATACAAATACTTTGCGGGAAGTATCGAGCCTTTTTGTTTGTAAAACAATATGTATTACACGCCAATCGTGTATCTACTTATGTGATGTATCATTTAGACGAGTATTTGACGAAGTAAAGAAAGTATAAATCGGTAAGGGATAACTTTTGCGTTTGGAGCATTTCACACACTTTCAATTACATATGGAGTATTAAACGTGTGTTTACGAAATTGTAAAGTTGAAAATAAATTGATTATTATGTACGCATCGAATTGATATAATTAAACTTTTCAGAAAACAACACGTAACGTTAAAACAAATATGAATTGAAAACATTTAATCGATTCAATTGAAGCAACTGATTTTCTGTATTACACTAGTGTCATTGGTCAACTTGGAGCACCCCTCAGCATTTTTTAAATAATTGCAATGTTCTATCTAATTCGTGTTTCATTCGTGCCACCTCTCTGCTACCTAAAGGTGTAGTTTAAACCGGTATAGTGAATAGGCGCGTAGATGTGTTTAAAATAGAACGTATCATTTCCAAACGACCGGAGTTCAATATGGAAATCATCATTAAGGATTTAAAAAAAAAAAAAAGTAATCACGTATTTGTGGATTATGTTCAGGATTTTTAGATTTCGATGCACTTAGAGCAACTCTCCCCTAAATCTGAAAAACGTAATAAGAGGAAGTGCTGAACGTTCGATAACAAGGTTAAGAGTATTAATTTATTTTACACCCTTGTAAAATAATAATATTCACCGAACCGTAATACAAAAGAGAATTAAAATTTCAAGCACGTAACATACGTACGCGAGCTTGCGTGAATCTTTTATTTTATAATGTGCATAATAAAACCCGAAGAAATTCAAACGTAGCGTAAACCACTCGTCCTGTCCGCGTTAACGAAGCACGTATCTCGGTTGCGTTCCGGTGTGAAAGATGTATCTACGTAATCATTCCGTATTTGCCAATTGAAACGATACACAGGTGAAATTCACGCACTGCATCAGTGCCGCGGGTAGATTGTTCATTCGGGTCCCAGGAAAGAAATATCTGGCACGTATCTCCTCGATAACCGTTCAGTTTGCAAGGAACACGTCCCAGCCGTGGTGCATACACATCGATGCTCGGTGTAGATCGGCTCGTAGGATGCCGCGCGCAGGCTAATACATGTCCGTTGCTGCCGTTGGTGCAGGTGGGCGCATGCCACGATCCGCGTGTCGCGATAACATAGCCAGCTCGGTTTCTACCTCTCCTGACAACTTAATTCTGGTGCCAAGCGGCCTGCACGCCGAGGTCTCGGCTGGTTGCATGACTACGAGAAAGACGGCCCTCTCGAAAGAAATGGTTGCAGAGACTGTGACGAGCCGGCATGTCTTTCCCTTCTGCCGCCAGTCGTTTGCCCGGCGATTGCTGCCACGGCGAACTTTACAACCGTTGCATCCCCGATACGTGGCTGGCTTAAAGCGGAGCCGCATCCCAACGCGGCACAGAAAGCGAAGGGTATATCTCGCTCCGAATGCCATTTAAACTACGAGTCGACGACGCTCGTCGGCCACGATTGCACATTTACTGGAAGCCAAGGGTTTCCGCAACTGTATAGGAGTCGCTCATAAAGAATGGAGAAAACCAGAAAGCAAATATACGTCGTTGTAGAGCAGGTCTCGTTAACTGGCGGCTCGCGAGCCACATGCGAGACTCTTTCCTCCACTTGCCTTCGTTAAGAAATCTCCACTGTTTGCCACCGCTGCTCATAGCGTGAAAGTTAGTGAACTTGGGTAGTGGGGAGAACGAAGTGACCGATGGTAGGGGCATGTGGCTCGCGGTAGAGAAGATGATGGTTACTTCTGTTATAGAGGACGCTACGTACAAGCGAGACTCGATCTAATGTAATTTAATTCTGATTTTCTTTTTCATTAAGAACCGCTCCCTTGTTATCGCAAACAGTTCGTTCGATTTGTTTTACATTCGTATGTTTTCGTTTTGCTTCTTGAGAAAGTATGGACGTTCTCGTCAACCACGGTGGGTGCTCCGAGTTAACCAAATATAGAGAATCAGTTGCTTTAACTGAATCGATTGTATGTTTTCAATTCGTATTTTGTTTTAACGTTGCATGTTGTTTTCCGAAAAGTTTAGTCACATCAATTCCATGTGTACATAATAATCAGTTTATTTTCAATTTTACAATATCGTGAACTCCGTATGTAATTGACAGTGTGCGAAATGCTCTAAACGCGAAAAGTATCCCTTACCGATTTATACTTACTTTACTTTGTCAAAACTTCGTCCAAATGATACACTTCACATAAATAAATACACGATTGACGTGCAATATGTATCGTTTTGCAAACAAAAAGGCTAGATACTTTCCAAAAAAGTAGAGCAACGAATGCCTACAAAGTACTTTTACATTTGGGACAGATAATACAATTGTTGTTATAATTGTTCATTATTCTTGCGCTATCTACGAATCGACATTGTTGGTTCAAATACGAGGAAAAACATAGCAACGAAAGAATAGAATATCGTCATAAAAGTATAACCAAAAGGTAAAGTGTCCAGAGAAATAGCGAATATAATAAGTATAAAATTGTATTTGGTAAGAATTGTTCAATAATGGGCCATATAGTTGAGCAATATGTAAATAAAGCATTTAATAAAGAGTACGCAAATAGTGAAGTTTAATCTCCGTAACAGAGCAAACTGCATAAATTTGTTGCCTGTGTGGCTCTTAAAAAAACAATACATATACTAATTCGTACTGAAATTATTCGAATACACTATAGCAATAAATGCAATTGATAAAGGACAATCATTTGTAATTAATGTTTTGAAACTAACGTTGAAAAATAGTGAAAATCAGCCTATTATGTACGGAATAATGACTCAACATGCACATTTTAATATTTATTGAGAATTTATATATACACGCACTAAAACTTGATGTTTAAAATATTTTCGTTTTTTAACAAGTCAACAATTCCATGTACGAGAAAAAATTAGTTGTTGAATGATTCCAAAATTCAATCGAAAATTTGTAGGAATTAACATAATTAATGGAAGTTGCTCAATTTTCAATTTTCAGGCCGTTCGGTTTTAAGTAAACATTTTCAACATTAATGGAATACAGTATGTACGTCCATTGCAAGAATGTTAATTGATTCCACAGATAGAAAATTGGCTTGCATTACTAAATTCTAGAATTCTATGAAATATATTTCTTTATTGTCTATTGTTTTTACTACTTTAGTTCATATTCTATACCAAAACTTAATTGCCAGAATTCTTTAGCACGCATTCCTTTCTTTCACTTTATGTTTTTTCAAATTTGTTAAAAATTATTTTACTTTTCAAAGAAAGGTTGTTTCAAAGTATTTCCGAAGCTCGATTATTAATAGGGAGACGAAGAATTTTCAAATTTTCCAATACTTGTTGCAGAAAGATGAAAATAGGAAATTTACGATAAGAAAGTCAATTACTTTCACTAGCATGTATTTATTGTCTCTAACCACCGAATTAAGTTCGATTATTAATAGGGAGACGAAGAATTTTCAAATTTTCCAATACTTGTTGCAGAAAGATGAAAATAGGAAATTTACGATAAGAAAGTTAATTACTTTCACTAGCATGTATTTATTGTCTCTAGCCACCGAATTAAGTTCACTCGAGTGTTGTTGGAAAATGGTAAAATTTAAGGTTTCATAACTTTATTAATATTCGTTGAAAACCATTACGGCAGGAAGAAAATTAAAGCTCGCAACTTCTACTTTTGATCCGTTTAGTCAATTTTGCTTTGGTCGGCAACATTTTCTTATCGGCTAAAATTACAGTTAATTTGAAGATTGAAGCCTCCTCTTGCCAGTAACTTCCCTAGCAGTTGGTACTCGAATACTTTTCATCATGTTACTTTAAACGAGAGGCATCATAAGCATTAAGGTTACGAGAATTTATAGGTTAGGTATCTTATCGAAAAGATAAAACTTAGTCAAGGGGAAAAAGAATTTTTCTCTTGATCTGGGAAAAGCAAGCTTTTTCAGGATTATGTAAAATAAAATTAACCTGACCAATCCGTTGAAATTTTTGGGATTCAAATTACAGGTATCTATTGTATTATTTTTCGACTTGATCGTTTGTTATAAAGCCCCAGATTACACTCTCACGTAAGATCAATGGAACGTAATTGTTGAAAATATTGACAAAAACCATACTTGTATGCTACTAGGAGACTTTAATTCTCATAATAAAAACTGGAATTGTACAAATACTCAGAAAAATAACGAAAGATTCTGGTCTACTATTGATAGTTATAATTTTTTTCTACATATTGAAAATTCATCCACGCACACAGACACTTAAAGAAATCCAACATCTAACATTGATCTTACCCTCTCTACCACAAACATAACCGATAAAATTAATATAAACGTATATGACGAAACTCTGGACTTTGATTACTTCCAACCAAATTTGTTTAGCATAAATGCAAAGTATTTAAAAGTAAATGAACTACAATTATCCCCTCGTATGCTACAGAAAATTGCCAAATTTTTATTTGGATCCTTTGTCGCAAAACAGTTTTTTAAATATGTGCTTTTCATTTCACAGAACTTAATATTGTCTTAAGTTTAGGAAATACTAAATCTGCTCCAAAAGTGAACGAAGTTGATTATGAGGTCTTACAGATAGTACCACTAAAATAAATATAAACTAAACTGTAATATATACTAGCATAACGAATGAATCGCTAAATTCCTTGTTACGAATAGTAACAAGTAATATTTCTATCAATATGCTAACACTTGTTAGCGGAATGACTCGCCCATAAATATCCTATTAGAAATTCTAGTTTTATCTTACGAAGCTTATAAATATTTGAGTTTCCATCTCATCTTTACAGATAAGGACCGATAGGTAATAAAACGCAAAGGAACGATATAATATTGTTTTTGTACTTTACATGAGTTTACCTATGTGTGTGTAACAAGGTGCAAGGGATGAGAATTAGCTGGATGGGTGGTAGGAGTGTGTCGCTCGTAACATGATCGAAAGAAGCTAGCCAAATTTGTTTTTAAAATGTAGAAATAATCACACACTCTCACCTTTATATATAAATGCAAATATAGAATATATTTTTAAATCACGAACTATAATTTTTGGATCTTCCTCTGGTGATAATAATTTGACAATTCTATAGCATTTTCATTTCGGCTGAGAACAAACAGATCCACTTGTAAATTACACAATTCTATTCGTTATACTGTTTCCTGTTCTCTTATTATACATTCTTTTGAATTATTAAAAACTAATAAATCTGTTTTCAATTATTCAAAACCTTTGAAACGCATTTGGTATTGTTGTTGTATTTCCAACAGTGGTGATTGAAATTCCGAGAAGTTCACATTTGGACATTCATTTGCAATTTCTCGACATCACGAAAAATGGTATAACTTACTTTCTGCTAATGTACCGATGAATAATTGTAATTGATTTTAAAATCCATTAACATGCTGAATTAAATTTAATACAATTTGATTCTGAATTTGCAATTTGGTGTTTATATGATTTAAATAAAATGCAATATACGTCATAATACTTAATTCGCTTAAAAATTTGGTACTTGCAAATTTCTCTCGACTGTCCGTAGTAACCGCTTTTATTTCATTTTTAAAAAATTCTAATACTTCTAATACTTTGCTATATTTAAAATAAATTAGCAAATAAGAATAAGAGATAATAAATCAAAACATCTATTAAATCAAATCTAATTAAATTAAAGATAAACTAATAACTAAAAATAAGATAATTAATTAAACTAACAGTTAATAGTAAAGTAGTAAAAATCACTAATAATTAAGATATTAAAGATAATCTAATAATTAAAATATTAAAGCTAAACTAATAAATAATACAAAAAATCGAGTAAAAAATAAAAACACAAAATACCGAAAATAGCATAAAAATTGATGTATTTCTACTCTTATTGCTTTTGTGCTACGATACGAGAGTAACATCTGTGCAAGTTGGAATTTGTATAATTTTTCAATTTTATAAAATTTGAACTCTTCAAGGAACTATATTTGTAATTTTATCTTATCAGTAAAAGATATTACACTGATTTCTTGAACATATTCAAATTATGTCGATCTGCAGAAAGAATGGACGATATTTTCTTGCTTTGTTATAATAAGACTGTTTCATAATCAAATAATTTAATTGACATTCTATCATTCATAAAAGTATTCAAACCACCCTCGGTATCAACATTATTACAACTACAACTCTATTGTGATGATTGATCTAATGCACCATTACAGCTCCATTTTATAATCATGACTAAATTTTATAATTTTATTTTTGCTCCAATTTCTGAAATAGATACTAGTAGATTACTTGGAAGGATTAAAAACTTTTTTTAATTTTTGAATTGTATAATAACCAGGATAAAAATTAGAGCCAATATTTACAGCATTTTCCGTGCAAAAAATCTAATAAAACCTGTTGTTTTTATTTTAGACTTTTTTCTATTTTTATTGTATCTCTCCTCAGTAGTCAATATCAAATGTGTCAATATAATTGCTATTGAATTAATATAACAAATGCTTTGTTTAGTTCGATTCGAAGTATTAAATTTAGGATAACTATAATTTATACACTTTTCATAAACAAATGGTGAAAAAGTTTTCTAGGCGATTTTTGTAATCGAATAAAATTTATATAACATTTATCATAAAGTATAAAAAAGTTTCTTTGTGCATTTAAAGTTTTTTTTCGTTAATCTTGAAATTGTTAGAACTATAATATTATGTATTTAACATATTTTCTGGATAAAATTTTGCGCTGGCAACTAATTCACAGATGCGCATGCCAAAACAACGCCACACTGTAACTCGCCGTAAGGCATCGTTTGAAACAAAAAACTTGATAGTCCACCCAACAAGTTTTACACAGACATGAACATTAATTTTGTTTATTAACAATATTATACACTATGGTGTATTTGTGTATTTCAAAACAGTCTAGAATATTTTGTGCCAGAAGGCATTTCTTGCATCTCCCGAAGTTCCACTGTATGTTTGGTGTTACTCGATTTTCCAAAAGACTTTTATTAGTATTTCATCTACCATTTGCAAAGCTGTAACATTTTGTCCTATTAGTATATTTATTCCAGAAATGCGTGAATATTGCTATATTTTGCTTTTATTTTCAGTGTCTTTCCATATTCACTCCTTAAATACAGGATTAATTTCACAGTTCTCATTGTCATTCTCTTCCTAGTTATCAGATATAATTCTACACCGCTCAAATGGAAAATAAATATCAACGCAATCGTTATTTTTACTATCTACTTTAATTAGTAATTTTACTTTTGTACTTGTCGAAATAATGTCACTAAGTTCATTGTCACTTTCCATTTTACAATATGGGTTAAAATTACTAAAATAAAATAAGCTTATTATTTGATTTGCCTGCATTATAATAAAATTACAAACAGCAAGAATTTTGGAATACGTACATCCATATGAGATACGCAGTGCAATCTGAAACTATACTTCGACAAACGATCTCAGTCGACGTGCCGCGCACGTCATTCTTATTTCCTCGACAATTGCCTACTAACGTGTACAACACGTCGTTGGCAACTCTGAAACAAAAACATTTCAACGTGCATGATATGTCTTTCGAGCGCAAGTGGTTAAACAAGAAAATAATTCATATATCTATTACTTGATATCCTGGAATAGTTAGTGCTACAAAATGTAAAAATATTATAGTACAAATTATGAAAGGTTAATGTGTAAGTTATCAATAAAATAAAATTATCAAATTTGAATTTTGATATTTCAGCTTAATGTTCGATGCAGTAAAAGTTTGATAATTGCAAGAAACGATCTACAATATAACTGTTTCTTATTCAACTTCACAACTGACAAGAGCAACTACCCTTGCCACATCCTGAAGTTCAACGACCGAGTAATGTAACTCAATCCGAACTCGAATATCGGTAAGACAACACTAATGCACCGATGAAATTTTGTATTTTTATTATTTTTTAATTATACTTTCGCCAATACACTTGTGAGGTTTCTCTAGTCAAGATTAGATCAAATGTATTCAAATTTGGATTATATTTACTTATTCAATAAATGATGCGAGAAAGTTACTATGAAATTGAAATGATGAATTGACTTGCAAGAGATCTTGAGAAATATTTAAATATAAATATTCATTCTAAAAATATTAGGGGGATTTTATGAGAAAATAATTTTCAAGGTTGGATAGTCTGCAAGAAATTATTCACCAATACAACAAATCAAACAAAAGATTGGAATTTGCTAAGCAATATATGAGCAAAGATTTTTCTTTCTGGAAAAATGTGCTTTTCACTGATGATAGTAAATTGACGGTCCATGGTTTCGATGGAAAAGTAATAGTGTGGAGGAAATCGAACGAACAATTAAAATTGAAAAATCTAAAATCAACGTTCAAACATGGTGGAAATACTATTATAATTTGAGGATATCTAGCAGTATCAGGAGTATCAGACTGCGGTTCTCGTGTATTGGTCAAATAGTGTTTACAACATCCTGAAATAATTCTTTACAATTGAGTTTCTATAGTTCGGTATTATAATAGGTTGTTCAATAAGTTTTATCGAACGACAAAACTTATCGAAAAACCTAGTATAATATCATTGCACGCTATCAACTATACCACATCCGCGTGCATTCGGGACATTCTTTATGTGGAGTTATTCATCTATACAACGATAGAAGTAAAAAATTTACTAAATCGTACCTTTTATCTTATTATCTCTTATTTATCTCGCCAGAACACGTGTGGTGCTGCCTTCGAAATTCCTAGTACGCCATGTGTTAATTTTTTTAAAATCTTTTATAGCTGCGTCGCATTATGAAACATACAGTTCACCCTAAAACATAACACGGATGAAAATTGTGGATAATGACAAGGTTCTAGGAAACCAACTGTCTGCTGCCAACAGGCCTAATCAGTTTCGAGTAACGCACTCTATGTGTTGATGTTGATAGTTAAACTAAATGAAATTCCTTTCGTCAAACACGTACAACTTCACTCTGTCAATACAACTCCATTGAAAAGAGGCTGTTTCGAATATTTCTCTAAAACATGTCCATGGTGAAACAAAGAATTGCGTGTACGGAAATATGATAAGCACAACGCAGGTTGCTTTACCTTTTACCAAAAGCACTTCTTCAGTTAGTTCCTAGACAACATCCAACTAAAAGGGGAACTTCTTGCTAATTTATGTAGGTTAGAATTCAATGACATCGTATTTTACATTATATTCCGTTTTCATGCCAGTCGTGCGTGGCTACATGGTGTCCTATATGCGACAAACGAGTAAGTGACAAAGGAGGAGACACGTACGGACTACTCGAGCATATTCGCAAATCTCATCCCAAGAGCTCTTCGAAATATTTGCCTCAGGTACGAAATTTCCCTTCCCTTTTTTTATACATTTGTAACCTTTGAAAAACAAATATCATTTTAATTCCAACAAGAAAAAATATTACATTTGGTAAGAGAAGTTTACTGATTATAATGTTAGATCAAACGTACTCTCATTATGCAAATTATGTTACCTTTCTTCTTATTTTTCTATTTTCGACAGACCTTAAAACTTGATGTAAATAAAATCTCACAGAGAAAACAGTTAGAATAAAATAGGAATAACGAATTCCAGGTTTTAAGAATTACACACTTTAATTGTAAAGAAGAAAATAAAATAAGAGAATAGAATATGATAATGGAAAATAATTTCCAAAAATAATAACGAACTATTATTCAATATATTATTTAATATTTTTAAATATTTATTTCTTAATTACAGTATTTCCATTTCTTATAGGTGGGAAAGTAATAATATTATACACCAAATTTAATAATGTATAAAATATTTAATATAAATTACTTTCATATTTATATTTTAAAAATAATGTAGGAGAAATAACTTTATTTTATGTCAAAATCAAATTAATCATTTTCAAATAATTTCTTATTCGAATTAATCATTTTAAATGGAATAATAGATCATTTTGAATTTTTAACAAGAATCACAGTTGTGATTAACAAGATTTGCTTGCAAGATTGTTTTTATTTCGAACATATCCGAAAGTCGTTAGCTTGGTGGATTTTTCATTGTAGCAAAGTATTTAGAAGTCGTTAAAACTCAATTACAATAGCACTCTATTGTAATAAAATAAAGCTTTCTTTGTATTGCATATCGAGTTCTTTTAATCACGAAAGATATCCAGTTCTCTGCGAAAATAATTAATGTGTCTTAATAATTAACGATACTACTATTCACAATTAAAGCACCTTACAAATTAAAGGACTTACAAATTAAGAATATTACAATTGTAAATATTATACATATTTGCCTCTAAATACTTCTTACATTTAGGAGGGATATTAAACTTTGGAATATTAAAATATCTAAAACATATCTATTCGATTAAAAAATAAGTTGAAGAATCATTTGAACAGAAGCAAAATAAAAAAGTAATTAACAGAAGTAAATTATTTGGTTTATCGAATACGTTAACGTAGAATTATGTGAAAATTACTTCTGATCAGTAGTAAGTAAGACGTGATTATTTGAACAATCATTTTAAGATAATTTTGTTTTTCGTTCGAATAATACTCAGATTTAGTCAATAAAGACTGTGATTTATTCACTCTCTAAGTTTTAAATATAAAATAGGAATAAAATAGAATATAAAAGAAACTTCTACCAATAGAGACACATTATTTTAAAAATTTGTGATAATTTCAACAGAAGGATAGGCGGTGCTTCTTATAAAAAATGTCTAGCATATAATTCTGTAATTTTAGTTAATACAATATCAGGAAGAAGAAAAGGAAGAGTCAACGTTTAAACCAACTTCAAAAAGTAGAATAGGTTGTAACTCCAGGAAAAACGAACCGAAAAAAGTCTACGCAACACGTGGTATATTTTCCACACTTTTAACTTTCCATATTGCGCACAGAAATATTCACCCATTTGTCATTCTTTACAGTGGACACATGGAAGTTGCACGACAAAAGAAAGCTCTGCCCTCGATGTCAAAAGGAAGCAGTACCGACATTACACACCCGAGGCGACAAGTTGACAACGTCGCACATTGGAGCTCTCTGTTTGTTAGGGTAGGTTGAAATGTTGCAAATATTTGCAACTTTGTTCCATTAAGAAATTGATAATTTATTAACCCTTTACGTATAATCATCAAGGTATAACCTTGAATTGTATGGTTCAACCATGATTATTGGTGGAGGTGTACGGTACAACCTTGATAATTATAGAAAAATGCTTATAAATATAGAATTTAGCACCATTAGAACAGAAAAAGATATATTTAACGGACTACTTTGAAATAACTTTAAGTAATCGAAAAAGGAGAAATCGTCGAAGTACAGAAAAATCAAATTATTTGATTCGTTACTAGACTTGCTTTATCTACAGAGTGTGCTGGAAATCTTCAGTTTTCAATCCTCAAACATTGTTGCAATTTGTTATAAAACGTTTGGTAGACGTTTATTTCGATACACTCGACTTAACACTAGATAAATTAATTATTGTACCTAGTTTGCACCAGAAGCTAATGAGTAACGAATAATGATGTCGCTTGAACGAGTGTATTAATATTATTTTAATCCTCGGGTGGTGTAACAATCATATTTATATAGTTGCAAAACTGTGTTGAAACAAATTATGGCAAATATGCACCGTGAATAAAATTATCCAGCGACTCTTTGACAACAGGATGTCTTTACAGAAAATCTCAACGATGTAATTCTCAGATTGCTAACGAAAATGGAATGAAACAGTGGTTTACACTTTACAACGTGTAAAATTTTAAGTTCAAGATAAAAACCCAATAGGACTGTTTGTTACTTGTGTTCCAATTTAAGGCCTTTCGACCACGAATCAGTTGAACGTAACTTGGGTCATAAAGGTCCCTAAGAGCTCCTGTAGCGCTGCTCTGACCTGTCTCATAAATACGCTTCGATACTTGTTCCAACTATCGGAACGATAAGAGACGACTTTTTAGTATTTCTTATAATGGTGTGCAATAGTTTCTGCAATTCACGTTCGAATACTTCTTTTCGCATAGACCGGAAAATAATTTCCATCAAAAAATTTGTTGTACGGCAAGAAACAAAAAAATTCCAAAAACACGTTTAATGTATTTTTGTCCATACTTTACACATATAAACTTACGGAAAAATTGATTAAATTTAACAGGAAAAGTGGCTAAAGAGAGTAGTTTTCTCGATACATGTGTTAAATGAATTATTTGCTTTAGAAATTAATTGTTCCTTGGCTCTCGTATTTAAAAACACTAGATTTGAAGAAAAAATTTTGTTCCGGATTCGCTAGATCCCGAGATATTTTCAAAGATATGTTTTCGATCCCTAAACTTTAATTGCTTTAAGTCTGTGAGATAATTTATAAGCTGCAATACGAAAAACAGTTTCTGTTACGTATATTCTTGAATTAACCGCCTTAACACACTAGTACCTACAGGTTGTTCAATAAGTTTTGTCGTTCGATAAGATTTTATTGCAATGTTACAGTGTATTTCGAGTATTTGAAAAACTGCGTTGCGAAACAAATTAGTATAAATTGATCGTTTGTATCGATCCTAGTTTCTTGTTTATCACTTTTCTTGCATCTGTTAGCCAGCGATTCAGATGTTTATTTTTTCCTGTTCAGTTGTACTTATAAAAATATTTTACGTATGGAAAGTAAATTAAGAAGTTATACAGCTAAAAGAATCCGTAATTTAAAATTAAAACGAAGAAGAACATGCAGTTTTGAGGATTTGGAAAATCAACTTCAGACGTAGTTTCTGGAACAGCAGATAATGAAAAATCCACTCACGAATTTATTATTACAGGAAGAAGCATTGAAGATAGAAAATAATGAAATCGGGATATCGTCTTCATTCGATGCTAGTAAAGGCTGGTTAATGAAACTTAAAGATCGTCGCAATATAAAATTAGTTATCAAAGCCGCTGATCGAAGCTCACTCGCAATTCGTCGCACTCGTCGTGACAACTCGAAAAGCAGTAGAGAAAATAGAAAAACTACTTAGAACGAAACACAAATGACGACTTATAACGAGATAATACTGTATATTTTAAAGAAATTATTTGAATTAAAATTAATGTAAAAATATTTTACTTTTAAATATTTGTCCATCAAAAACGTAGTTCTATTATTTCAATCTACCAATACTTTCGAATTTGTATATGTAAAATGAGGTTTGCAAATTTTACAAAGAACGCAGTCGCATTTAAAAATTATATTTTCAGCAACTTCGTTAGCAGTTAACGATCTAGAATTGTTTGCTTTGATACGTATGCATTTAAAACGATCTAACCCCTTGAAAATTAAAACTGACAGATTTTAGCTGACTCGTAGGTAAACAACACTTGATTACATGCTTTCTGTTTGCTTATTCAGCTTTTCGCATCAAGATAAAAAATTAAAACGAGTACAATTTTAAAATTTGATCTGTAACTTATTTAATTTACTTTGTTGAAGTTGCAGTAAATTAGTAAATTTCGTTTTGTCAAAGTAATAGCAACAAAAGATATCAATAATAATATTTCTAAATATATGTGTATATCTAATAAAAAAGGTTACAATATGAAAACTACAGTAAACAAAATATAATATGAACCGTACAAATACTTGGCACGATTTTGTGACAGAGGGAAAAAATTATTCATATTATTGTTAACACTATTTCGTTAAAATTATAATGTTTTGCAACAGATGTTGGCCCCTTTGTTTTGTACCGTTGATGATGAAGCGTGCGAAGAAAGTCCGCATGATTTGTCCACTGTGCGGATATACATTTGGCAGCTTCGAATATAAAAATGCCGGATTGGCGCGGTGCAAAACAGATTCTGAAGATTCGCAGGCACGTCTTTCTTCCCCGCCCCAAAGTTTTCGTTTAGAAGCAGTCAAAGAAGAATATTGAAAATTGATGCTTTAAAAATATATATCAACGCTAACGCTATACGAAAATACTATCCCTTTCAATAAAACGATTTCTACGCTACTGATAATATATTTCTGCGAAAACTATCTCCTAACAAATTTATGAAATATACGATATTATAGGTTTGCAAACTACCATAAATAAAATTGCAACAAAATGATCAATTGTAATTCGTTACATTTATTCAATAGCATTAATTAATTATAATTTAAGACACGATACGTTTCCAAAAGAATTTTACAGTTTATTGTTTACTGAATTTATTGAAAACAAGTTAAAAATTATATACATGCGAAAATAAGTCGGAAATTATGTAAATATTTTATAATCCTTTAACATATAGAAAATAAAGGATCGTGCACAAGTAGTTAGCGAATGTAGGAAAAAGCTCTATTTGTTATGTCATTGTAGTAAAAGCTAACACTAAACTGTTATCTGTACATGCGTTTATTTTGTTCAACCAGATGAAAGTCAAGGTATTTGGGTATAGTGATACCCATTACATTCGCGAAACAATGTAAGTTTACGATCTAAACTCTGAGCATTTGCTTCGTATGGCTGAAGTTATAGTCAAGAACTTTGAGAGACAAATCTTCCCTTCGTCTTTCGTGTACCCCTTATCTTTTCGTTCTGTGTACGTTCACAGTCTAAAGTGCAGTGGCTTATTGTCATAAGTCTAAACGCACTCACCCATGCCACAGAAGGTAGCCGAAGCTCGCCATGATATCAAAAAAGAGGAAGTAAAACAGAACAGCCTTCAGCAGCAAAGAAATGTCTTTGAGCGATCAACTACAACTTTGGTAAATGTTTATGTACGAAATTATCGATACAAATGTGTCACCGATTTTTGTTGTAATTTTGACCGATTGGTTATCACAGATAATTTGTCATACTTATTCTTGAAGTATTAAAAGAAAAATCGGCAAAAATTTACGAACGTACACATTGATACAACATTTTCCGAAAAACTGTCGTATTTTAGGATTTTAAAATGTTATTCTACATAATTAAAACCAATCAGGAATGTAGGGGAGTTTTTTAAGAAGTAAGTAAAAAATAACACAAACTTTCGTTTATTTTCAAAGACAATATAAAGGAAAATCAAAACGTTTCATGGAAACAAGTTTCTGATCATTGAAAATTTTGGAAATAGGTTTCCAATTATGATTGAAATAAGTAATTCTACGAATGTTTAAATCCTAAAAGGCAAGTGTAAACACACGACGAATCCTCGTGTGTAACAAACGTAAGCAAACACCAGTAGTAGTGTTTCATTCAATGGAGAAACAGGATAGAAGTATACATCGTTAATTTTTTTCATAAATTTTCTATCGGATTCAGATCGAGGCTATTCGCGAGCCATTGCGTTCTTTTAATATTTTGCAGTAAATAGTTTTTCACTGTTGTACTGCGGTGACAGTTGGCGTTGTCGTTTGAAAGATAAAGTCTGCAAAATTTCCAAATATGTCTTTCATAGTCGAAATTAAAAAATGTTCCACGATACGAGTGCATGTTTCTGCATTGACATTTTTATAGACAATATACAATTTCCCTACTTCTTTCTTCGACATACAGTTGCATATTATGTATAATTCTAGTTGCTTTTCTTTACGATTTAAACAATTTTCATTCAATTTTTCATTCGTTCTTCTGCAAACAAATGTTCCTTTATCGTCTCCCGTTCCAAGGCATATACGTGACTTGTCACTGAATACTAATTTGAATCCGTTTACTGTCCAATTCGCACGTTCATACACCATTGTAAGTGTCACGGGAAAATTTCTCCTAATTGGGAAAATAAGGGGAATGTCCTCTGTGTATGACGTAGTAAGTAAATAGTTTCTGAGAGGACCGTAGTTTCTTAGGATTAACTATTTATTGTCGACTTATTCTAAAATATTACCGCAGTGCATTTAGACTAGAATATCGATGTTGTATAGTATTTTTAGAAATAGAAGCTGCGGCACGTTTAGAATGTATATCGATCGATGATATATCACTTGATCGATATCAGTCGATGTGTTTTATGTATAACGAAGGACAGAATCACAGAGATTCGACTCAAAGTTTGGTTGGTAAAATGATCGATTGTATTCAATATGAGTTTTCATATACAATTCGATATCACAGGTTTCGATGGAACATGGAGGGTCTTTCGTGGGATCGTAGCCTACAGGGGTAACAAGAGCTCTTACGGGGGATTTAGTTTGCAGGTGTAACGAGAGGTGTTACGTAGAATTTAGCCGTGTCGTACAAATGGAACAAAAAGTATGCTGATATCGGTGTCTTGTCTCAGGTGTATCGTTTGGGTCACATAAGGCCCAGTCTCTTTTTACGAGCCTTTGTGAACAAGGGTTTTGTCTTGGCTTATTGAGTATTGAGAAAACCAATATAGTAATACATTCAAATGCAAGAGCCTCTTTCAAACCGACAAAAATCGGAGTAGCAAAAGGAAAATAGCCGTAGTACCTCAAAATCCAGTACGATCAACTTCAAAACCTCATACACGAATATTACAAAACAAGAATAGGTCTCAACTCAAGACCAAGCCATCATTTTGTAATCAATTGATGTTACTAATAAAGAATACTAAATAAGAAAGCGGATCAAACATATTGATCCAAAGCAATAAAATGCTTATCAATGATTTCTGTCGAAAGAATATGTACAGTGGGTGAAAAAAGTATCCGTACACCTAGTTTTTTGGCAATAATTTTATATAAACAAGTTACAGACGAAGAAAAACTATTTCGATTAATGGTCTCCTATGTACAGAGTTAATGCGCAAATAAAGAATTTTTAATAACGCGTAACAAGAAAGTAATGCAAGAAATGCGAGAATTTCAGGTTAATATAACAGGGGAAATCATGAAACGACGAGAGGAAGTGAACCAGTGACGTGTTAGAACTTTAATGGTGAAGTTGTCTGCAACTGTCTACATGATACGTTTATAATGCGGCAGCGTCTCAGTTACCATTGATAACTGTTCTGCCTCCTCACGTAAACTTTGAAACGACCATGCGAACCCATAACCACGAGAAGTCACGTCATTTGGTCTAATAGGTTTTGCAGTTGTAGACTATTCGAGCTCCGGTCGAGTAACTTCGCACTCCTAGCTCGTTGCACTGTTAGCTATCGACATCGTTGTTAAAGACCGACATTATTTCGTAACGATCTACCGAGCTTAAACCACAAGTTTCGTCTTCTTCGAAATTCCGTATCGCAAGGAAATCAATACGTATTAAAATAGGTTGGAGACCAATTATTAATTTTACTGGAATGCTATAGAATTTTTATCGTTAAACAAATGGAACAAGTTAGCGATCCACTTCAGACGCGTCTAAGCGGTCTGTTAAATAATACACTTGCTGAATGCAATATACCAAATGTGCTTTTTTCTGTTCCAAACCTCGCTATAAGATCATTCTCAATGGATCTGAATTAGGATCGTTTTTCTTTTTTTATCACGAAACATTAGAATTTCTAGGCTTTTAATTAGCCCCAGTGATCGATATGAAACGTATTGAGATTGCAGACTAACGATTGTAGATTTTCAAATTGATTGCTTTATAAAATTTAAGGGTTTTATAATGAACGAAAATAAGCTATTATTATACAAGGAAGTCTAACAATTAAGAGGTCAAGTGGAAAAATCTAAAAGGAATAATGAAGTACGATGTTTTCCATTGCTACGTCGTAAAATTGGAATTGTCACTTGTTCGCTCCGCATTAGACAGAGGTCACTCCCGGTATCGATGAGAGCAGTTAATTCGCGGCTGTTAACTTCTATCCTTTTTTTAAAATTTTAACGGTCTCGCCTCATTCGCCGCACAAATGTTTCTGAGTTGTTCGTCACCGCTTTTGGAACACCTTGACATCAAATGCCTCGTCGCAATGAAAACGTATCACCTCCCCCTCCACCACCTTGACACGTATACCGCAATTGAAACAGGGTCAATCTCTTGGTCGCTCTTCGCTCTTCGCTCCCCGCTTACACGCTCTCTCTTTCCGCTGTTCTGTCTACTGCCCCTCACTTCCTGCCGGTCCATTCTCCTCGTAGTGCTCTGTTGGCCTTCATCTCGCAGCCTGATTTATACAAATGCCTTTAGCAGCGCTAACGTGGACGAATACCCTTTCATTGATGCCTGATCCCTCAGTCGTACGTCAGGAATTCCCCCGATCGGGTACTCGACGATTTCTTCGTCGATTCTTGGTACACGGTTGGATAAGATCACCTTGTCGTACATGTACTCTTGGTAAGTTTCGTCTCTCTGTCGCGTTCTTTCTTCGAAAGGGCGCTGCTGGACCAATCTGCTGAGTAGAAAATGAAAAATACCTCTTAGTTCTACCAACAGCTTCGAGTGTAACCATTTCAATGTTCTCCATTTTAGTCCCATCCCCATTAGTGTTTTGGTCAAGCCTTCATCCAATCCATATCCAAGCAGAACAAATTCTCTTCTGATTACCAAAGTGCTTCGAATTTCCGCTGAAAGGGCAAAGTAAGTCGGTTAACCCCTTAACCTACAACTACGGGCATAGCCCGTGGTAGATGATCGGGCCAAACGTAAATATTACGGGTATAGCCCGTAGTAGGTGATCGGGCCAAACGTAAATATTACGGGCATAGCCCGTGGTAGATGATCAGGCCAAATATGAATATTAGCGGCGACGCCCTTATAAAGTTACGAATATTTGTAGAATATTTGGTAAGAGATGTAATAATTGTGGTAGATGAAAGTACTACAAAAAGTTGGATGGTCTCAATTTTGATGCTGTTGGATCGATGTGTTTGAGTGCGAATGTCTCGAAGGCTGCTCGAGCTTGTATACAATTTCGGTCCGAAATTTTCCAATCTAAATCGTAGGTTAAGGGGCTAACATCGTCACCTTCACTCTTGACAGAGTCTCTGACTCGCGATCTCCAGTTCGCGTTGTACTATCTTCAACTCTTTGCAGCGAAGCTCCATCTGTTGCCAGCGCATAAAGGCATCCATATCTCTGTGCACGTCCGATCCACAGGTTGTCCACGTCTGCATCTCTTCACTGCCAAGAGGTTCCTCCGATTCTTCCAGCTCCAATTTCCACGTGCCCGATGAATCTTGATCGTTCGGTCTCTTAATTAGGCCGTTTTTCGTTTCTACTCTTGTTCCATTGTTACGATTTCGCAATGTGCAAGTAGACTCGCTTCACTTTTATTCGCGATACTCTGTGGTATACTTTGCTTTCAATCCTGACCTGACTCAAACAGATCCCGGATGAGCTCCCAGAATTATTAGGATATTGTTTGCGCGATACAAATCGTTGGATGCGTGAGTACGAAAATTTGATTCAACTATTGTAATTACAGTTAGCGCAAGACCGACCCCCCTCTCTCTTTCTCTCTAATCGTTGTTCATCTCGAATCGCAATTGTCTTGCGCTTGCGACCTACCTTGTATAAATAGGTCGATCGTCACGCAAGCACACACATGCACACACGCTCATACCCATTCGCTCACACGCGGATTCCGCGGTCGTCGCACCTTTGTAATGTTCTCGCTCTCGCACTCTCGCTCTCACTTTCTCGCACTCGCTAGCTGGGTCGTTCACCTGTCGCCTGTTTACAATTTGGCGATTAACGGGCGACCTGCTCGGCAATAACGTGTGTCGTTTTTTCCTTCCGGAACGTTCCAACCGTCGATTATATTCAACGGATCTGCTTCCTACACTTTTTCTTGCAGCAGTTAAGAACGACTAAAGAATCAGATTGTTTGAAAAGGTACAGCAAGTTTTAGCGTGTAACAGTAGTGTTTAATATATAAATGGAAACGTATTCCCGTTACTTTCTTTCAGTTTAGAGAATAAATTTAACTATGCTACGTTCTTTTAAAATATAATCTTTTTAAAAAGGTACAAGATAAAATATTTACATTTCATATTTTTAACTCTTCGTCAATCCCGCCATTTTGACAAAATCGCTCCACAAAATGGCTACTCATTTTTTTTCATAAATTGGTTGGTTATGTTCCTCTGATGTAAAAAAAATATGATTTCAAGTGGTAAATAATCTAGACAGAGTAAGAAATGTTAAGTGGAACTGAGATAACGATATTTGATTCGAATGCGTTTATTTATTTTAGATAGTTAATGTCGAGACGACACACACCGTCTTTCAAAATTGATGGAGATAAAGACGGACCATAACTACTACCGTAATATACTTACTGTATATTAAAAGTACTTTGTTTTTATCTACTCTTACTTTATAAGTTCACACTAATACAGAATTTGATAAATACAATGACAGAAAAATTCAAATCTATTATAAAGTTAAGATTTTGAAAAGTAGATATTTGAGTATGTATTTTCGTTACGTTTGTATGAAATCTATTCTATAGATTCCTAAAAATGAGTACAAATTATTTGTTTATAAAAATTTATTGGTAAACGAAATGAACTTTACAAAATTTTTTCTAAAATTAATCCCTGTGCAAATATTTTCTCCACCCACTATATTTACTATTTTCTATTCTTGAGAAACGTATTTTACCCAGATCTGTCGAAGTGAATGTATTGATCGTGTGGGTGATGTAATAAAGCGCGCATAACATAGCATTGGAACGTGACCAGCGAGGCGGCTTGTAAATCGATTTATGGATAATAGTGAATATTGGTGCAAAATGTTTCCGAACAGAAGTATACGGTACACGATAAAGAATCATTAACAAATTTTGTGACAAACACATTTCTTCCCAGTATGCTTTCATTAAAATTTAGGTGCTAACGATAGATCTGGATCATTAATCAATGGGAGCAGTGCCAATTAAAAAATAAACACCAGAAATTATGAAACAACACGATACAATTCACAGAATGTGTATAAAAGTGACGCAAATATGTTTTAGAGAAAGCAATGAAATAGATCTGACTTTAAAATACAGTAACTTATGAAAGTATTTAAATATTCACCATAGAATATTTTTATGCATATAATATGTGTGACGTATGAAACTTTTTAAAACATTATAAACACCATAAGCAGATATAACTATCAAGATTAAATATGTAAAGTTTGAAGCAAATCCGCTAATATACGTAAGAGTTATAAAATATTGATTAAAAACATACACTTTTTCGAGGCCAGAAAAGCATTTAAACAATTCATTTTTAATATGGTAGTAAGTATTAATGGGTAATATTTAGATTATATTTAGAAATCATCCAAAAATATTGTTAAATGATTGTATTTAAACTCATCCGAAGAAATCACTAAATATAATGTTTTTGGATCGAAAGAACACAAATTTGGAGAAAAACTAATACAGAGATGGAAGTTAGAAATTTACGTGTCTTGTAATTGTATTTACAAGAGTAAATCATGAACGTGCTGTAGCAGTATACAATAGCAAGTGACATAGGTGATTAAAAAATGTTTTTTAGAGTTTATTATATAAAATAATTCATTCGATTATAAATCACAGTCAGTTCTATTCGACAGCGGAATTCCAATTCACATCGACTTCGTTGTATTGATTTTCATTGATCGATAAGGTTTGATTTACTTGCTCAAATAGAGAGTGGGCATTAAAGTGTAGAATTGTATTTACAATATTAAACGAGTGTTTCCAAGAATAGTGTCCAAGTCTGCATCTTTTAGTTACTGAACTGTATTTTTCATTTCCATATATGAATTGCATAACAATTCTATCTAATAAAGTATGGCTACGCGTCGTTAGGAGTGATCCACGCCTATAGTGATAGACTTTGTAATTGCGTAACCAATGCAAAACTTAGTTGAAAGTTTCCAGGATGATAGATTATGCTCTCTTGTTGTTGAAGGTATATGATTATATGAGCCACTATTCGATAATTTTGGAGATACTTGCAATTCAAGATTCATTATTACTTAAATTTAGTTCTATTCAGAATGATCAGCACGTAATGATTTAGCGTAGAGGCAACGGTGTATCGTTTGTACTTTTTGCGTTTAACCGTAATTTATTTTTTTACGTTTTCTTATGGCGAACAAAATTTTTGGAAGTTTTCTAGTAGGTTAAACACGTACAAAATTCATATCGAATA
Source organism: Ptiloglossa arizonensis (assembly GCF_051014685.1). Lineage (NCBI taxonomy): Eukaryota > Metazoa > Arthropoda > Insecta > Hymenoptera > Colletidae > Ptiloglossa > Ptiloglossa arizonensis. The sequence continues at coordinate 7,331,754 of NC_135053.1, read as the reverse complement.
AAAGAATAAAAAAAAAAGAAAGAAAGAAAGAGAAAAGATTATTTTTATCCTCCCCAAAGTTGAATCTGGGTCCTAACGCATACCAACAATACTTCGTTACCACTGCGTTAAACCATTACATGCCGATCATTCCGAACAGAACTAAATTTAAGCAATGATGAATCTTCAATTGTAAATATCTACAAAATTATTGAGTAGTGGCCCATATAATCATATACCTTCAGCAACAGGGGAGCAAAATCTACCATCCTGGAAAGTTTGAACTAAATCGGTAACCCCAAGGCCTTGCACTCTCTTTGTTAGTCTCGTTCGCTCGCTGTGACGTCATCTCGCTCTCATTTTCGTAGGGTAGTAGTGAATCAGGGACTGATCCTCGACAACCACTGGCACTTTGAGGGGTATTTTGGCTGCCGGCCTCCTCTGTTGGAAAGGATAATTAGTGCCCTTGGCCGGCTTCTCCCCAACCTTCGTGGTTCGAGATACCGGATTCACAGTCTGTACACAGCAGTGTCATGCTGCGTCGGGTCCATAAGCGATTGGCTTTGAAGACTATCCGGGGATAGAGGATTGTGTTCTATGAGGCAGTGATCGTCCTATCGGGGCTTCCCTCGCTGGATTTGCACGCGGACTCGCACGTGACTTATTACAACAGCTGCTGCAAGTTTCACGTGGAGGGGGGAGGGGGGAGGGGTGGCCTGGCGGGACGCGAGGTTGAAGCCCGCAGGCGTCAAGCCCGGTAGTTCATGGTGCTGGCAGCAGTGGCTGGTGGTTTCTGCGGCTGGAAACCAAGTTTAGGTCCAAAGGAATAGAGAGCGATGAGAGAAAATTTAATATAATAATAAGTAATCTGGACACGGAAACGTTACAATATGTTTCAGATATCGTGGAGCACCGCCAGACACAGATAAGTATAATCTTATAAAGCAAAGTCTAAGAAAATCGGTGAAAAACGAATTAGATTTTCTGTTAGGACAAGGAATTATACAGCCTTCGAACAGTACGTGGACTAACCCGATACATCTAATTCTCGTGAAAACTGAGAGATGAAGAGTATGCGGTGACTATAGGAAACTAAACATAAACGACCTCATTCGATCTTTTCGAATATGCAGTTATGCCCTCTGGATTAAGGAATACTGTACAGACGTGCCAACTATAGCTAGATTCATTTTTTCGCCAAATAGACTATGCTTTTTGTTGCATAGACGACATTTTCATAACGTCAGATACACCTGAGTAATATGAAATCCATCTCAAATCTGTATTTTTAGAAATTAGGAAAAAGTGGGCTTATAATTAATACTGCAAAATGTAAATTAGGACAAACAGAAATAGATTTTCGTAGGCATCATATAAACAAGAAGGGTTATTGCTTGCTTTAGGAGTGAGTGGATGCATTAAGGTATTGCTAAAAACAAGAACAATCATGTAGTTATGCCATTTATTGAGAATTACTAATTTTTATAGAAAATGTATTCCACTTGCCCGACAACAAATCCCTCTAAACGAATATTTAAAATAGTCAATTAAGAACGATGAAATCAGAATTAATTGTGTACATCAGAAGCATCTGAGGCATTCGAAGAATGTAAGAACAGTGTTGTTTTCTCCACATTAATTGCCTTCATTGTATCTTCTACACCATTAATATCGAAAACGAACGCTTCAGACAGAACGATAAGAGCTGCATTAGACCAGTTAAAAGAAGATATATGGAAAACTATTGAATATTTCTCATGAAAGTTGAACCAACCAAAACAAAATTACAGCACATACAACTGAGAATTGCCAGCAATTTTTGCAGCAGTTAAATATTTTAAACATATCTTCGTAGATTGGCGTTTCATAATAAAAACAAGCCATAAACAATTCATTTATACCTTTGTTCAACGAATGGACAAAGTAACGCCTCAGCAGTTGGGACAATTAGATAATATTTTGCAGTTCACCACTGGAATACTACACATGGATGAAAAGGACAATACAATAGTCGTCGCTTTGCCTGAACCCTTAAGGCAGCGTTGATGCGCAAACCTCAAATACTATAAATCAATGCACTGCTGGCAACCATACTAGGACTAACAATAAGTACAGTGTATAAGGAGAACATATATGGCGTTTCCAACGGAAATGTTATTCGGTATGATGATAAACGTACCAGAAGATTTCTTCCTTTTTTTGGATACCAAAGTAGAACCGGAATTTTTCATCTAAAAATATCGTGAAATAATACGAGCGACCAGATCGGTCCTCCTCCCCCCTCCTCATGGTACAAGGAGTATTTTCATCCACAATCAATATACCAGGTATAAGGTATAATGGTATGCTTAATTAATCCAATACAATTTTTCTATTGCATTGTAGGCAGACTCAAAGTAATTCAAAAGTAAATGAATGAAGAGTTTACGCTACTTTGACGGCGATAACGTATTCAGGTATATTCATTAATTTGTTAAAGCAGTGCAATATTATACGCTCGATCAAAATTAACTTTTTACTATGAATGATCACATATGAATAAACTTTAAAATGAAATTTCATGTATACATTAAACATCAGAAAATGAAACGACACTAACTAACTGATTGTTTTCCCTAGTATTTCTAATTCAGTGCGGTTCTGCGAGTGTATTTTGATAAAAACCGATGTTCAAAGATACAGGCAAGTAGTATTTAAAGTTTAATACTTATATATATATATAGAACAATTACTCCTTTATTATAAAGGAATGAACCGATTTCAAGGTTTACGGTCGAGTACACTTAGATTGGAAGTAAGTACAGCTAACACTGGCCGAGAGCCATTTCGGGTTCCGGGAGGGTCGATGATCGATGCAGTTCGACGTGTCCGATCCATTATGGACTCGGTGGTCTCCCGGGGCGGGATGGCGCTGGCGGTATCATTGAATATTTCCTGTATACGGAATGCAATCGAGGATTATCTTCGCGACAGGTGGATAGAGTACCCCAGCCAGTACGGAAGAAAATGTAGGGTGTGTTCTCTGGGGTCCCACAGGAATCTATGTTCGAGTCTTTGCTATAGAATATCAGGTATGACACCGTCCTCTGTGACGAGTGTCTCCCTGATGGTGTCAATCTAGTGTGTTGGGCCGACGATACGCTAATGCTGCTCGTCGGAGGCCACTGGGGAAGGACCGTCTGATGGGACGATGAGGGTATCAAATGCGTCATCGAACGAATCAGGAGCATTGGCCTGAAGCTGATGCTTCATAAGATCGAAGTGCTGGGTTTCCATGAATTTCGGCAGGAGCCGCTACTCCCTCTGATTCTGTAAGTGACGCCATTGTCGAGATAAAGTCCCAGATGAAATATCTGATTCTCGATAGCCACTAGCGTTTCGGAAGCAGTTTAATCGCCTGGCTCCGCGATTGGAGAGAATAGTCAGTACGTTGATTCTAATCCTCAATTTGAGAAAATGGTTCACTCGGTGGGCCTGGATGGAACTCCAGTATGGGTGGGCATGATATTCTGCGCTGAATTCATAGACAACTAGCCTTGCGAGTCCTCGCACATACAGAATTACCTAAAGGATAGTGCAGATGCTGGGATGTTTAGGGAGGTACCTGCACCGTATTAAGAAGAAAAAGATGGTTATTCAGAAGAAAGAAACAGTATTCTACTGTCATGTTTCGGTGAACTTATCTATTGGATAGGGTAGATGTTGTTCGACAGCACATTGTTGGCACTGTCCTGGCAACTAGGATACGATGCAGCACTGTTGGTTCCAATGTCAGTTCAAAGTGTTTAAATAAAAATAAGAATAATATTTTAATTTCTAAAAATAAACCACAACAATTTACAAGAAGCCTTGTCTTTGTTTTTAGACACATTAAAAAAATATATATTATATATTAGGCTTCGAAATGAATCGCTGAGTCAAGAATATGATGTTTTATCCAGTTACGTTAAAATTGTTGAAGAAAAACAAATTTACTTACTAAAAATTAGAGATTTCACTCTAAGCATTGCTCGACTGCACGACAAAAAGTATTTTAAAATTAAAATCGGAAAATGAAATTGATACTTCCAATGATACTTTGAAGCGAGTGTAAGTAAACAATTAGTCAAGAAAACAATAATTTAGATACAATATCTAATAATATGTTCGTAATATCATTAGTTCCTTTTCGTCTACAGTACAGTGATTTGAACAACTTTGTATAGAAAAATCCACGCCCTTTTTCTGTACACTTTTGTAGACCAATTAAGTTTCAGTATGCTAACGAATCAAAAGACCCGGTTAATAAAAGTGTAATATAATTTATAACAAAATTAAATTAATTCGTTAGTGTCCACATTGCACATTGTTCACGGAAAACAAATAGTATCTCAAATTTTACACTTAGCAGTGATGAAATAATTGCTCTATGTGCATAATTTATCACAAACAAGAAAATATCGAAGTAAATTTTGAGCGTGGTCACTGTGTCGCATGTGCAGGTGCACTCGTTATATCACTGACAGTTTCCGATATCTTTCTGTGGTCGTATGAGGATATTCACTGTGGGAATTTTAGTGAGTGAGCCAGCACCTAGAGTTCCAAGGCGGAGAATACCACACACCTCCCGACTTCATTTCAAGGGATGAAAAAAAGATACCAATGAGTTATTGGATCGGTACGAACTACAGAAATTCATATACGTAAAACGCATGCTTTGAAAGTCCGCACAATAGTGTATTACATCTAAAAGCGGGATATCTTCGTCGAAAAATTTGAAATGACAATTAATAGAAGAATTTAAGAAACATGTACCTTGTAACTATTCGTTTAGAATTGCGCAGATGTTGACAACAATGAAACTAAAGCGATTGGAAATACATTCATAACATGCAGGAAGTAACCCGTCTAGGGTTTCTTAAAAGAGACATCGTTATCCAATACGTTGCTGACGATTTACAAAAAGAAAGATGCGACGAAACCATCTTATACGAATCTTGGACATTATCAGAATTCAAGAGAAATTTCGAAACATATGATAGGCTGAGAGAAGAAATTGGTCAAAGAACGTTTCGATATCTCTGTCATCTAAAAACTCTCAGTGTTATGGATGTGGTTCGCTAGAGCATGATGAATGATCTTGATAAAGATAAAAGAATAAAATGTTTTAATTGCAACAGATCCAGATATATTGCACTTAATTATGGCAAAGCAAATAAAACGATTAGAAATAAATATAAAGTTAGCTGTGTACGTAGTTTAAGTGACAAAGTTGTAATTAAAATTAACAGCGAAAGATACTATATGTTTCTAGACACTGGGAATAACGTAAATTAGTTAAGTAAACATTACAGAGCACTGTACGAGTGTTCACGGAATTTGATAACATTATTACCGGATAAATATGTTCGTAAATTGTTTCAGAAACGACTATATTATAATAAAAACTTAATACACTGACAAGGAAGTATAACTGTATGGACACATACACTACTGTTCAATATTTTCTGTACACTTGACCGATGACATTTTAATTTAAAACTTATCGATTTGGAAACTTTAATCAACATTCATGTGTTGTGGTTATACATTCACGGTAACTTTAGATGCGCACAAAATTGTTTGAATAATTAGGAATGGTTTGAAATTTTCCAATTTTTGTTGAGAAATCATCTTTAATTGCTTCCCAGTATACAGGAATTTTCAGGAAAATTCAACTTGGGAACATGAAAATAGAGGATTTTTTAAAGAGACTTCATGAAGATTATTGTATATCTATTTTTCACAGAAATTGATAACTATTCGGTGAATTGTTCGGAAACTTTTGAGTAGTAGAGTACAGCGAAGGGAAATAAAAGTGTAATATGAACAATAAATCGACTAGAAAAAATTGAATTACATTCCTTGCATTACTTTTTCTCTGGAATGAAACAATCAACTACTAACATCACAGATGTGTCAAACTAAGAATAAAAACTAACATAATAACATATCAACGGAAATATTTGTTTGCATTTGCGAAAATATTTGTCCCTTGTCTCTCGTACAAAAACTTTCATACTACTTAGATTAATCACTCTTGCAATGCACTTTACATTTATATTGTATTAATTTACAAAAAAAAAAACAGTTATCTCCAGCTACGATGAGCTGAACAATGAAAAGAAGATGGAGTTTGAGAAATGCCGGAGTGCAAAGGATCTGTAAGAACAGCGATTGCAAGTCAAGAAATAAAATAAAAAAAAAGAAATAATATATATATATATATATATATATATATATATATATATATATATATATATATATATAGTAACGAAGAAGTAGTTTACCCGTCTTGCCGGGTTTAATTTTCTAAATTACACGCGCCGTGAAAATGCGCAGGAAAAATCTACACTATACGTGACCCATGAAACAAGTTACAGCCCACTATTTCCATTTTCTTCAATCATTTGCTTTTTTCCATTTCTCGTTGGAATCCCTTGGGTATCTATTTACGCTCGTTTTTGAAAACAACAAGGTCAGTAATGAATTTTTTTCTAGAAAGAGTAATCTATGTTTTAACGATGCAAACCTAGGTAGAAAGTTTTTCCAAAAATATTTTACAATCAGGTCAAGTCGAAAGGGTTCACATATAAAGTCGTTAATAAAGTTGTGCTATTCCGAGCGCGCTAAATTATTTATGATTTACCAGGAGCAACTGATGTAGCCATGGAGAAAGAGAAACCCTTCGATCTGAATAGTACTATAAGCATGTCGTGATGTTAAATGTAGCTGGTAGTACGTTTTCATCTATTTTTAAAAATTATTCTAAAAAATAATTATTTTTTATCTCGGATTAAGATAAAAAAATTCAGATTATTTAAACGACTGGTCTGAAAAATTTGTTTTTCAGTGGTGTAAACATCAACAATATCATTGATAAAATGAGAGCTTGTCTTCCAATGATATAGTAACATTCAAAATGTCCGAAACAAATTTGACAATGTCTGATTATTTGCGACTAATCTTCGAAAAGCTTTACTCGCCCCAGTAAGTTTGTCTTTTTTTTTCTCCATTTCACGCGAGACAACACGAATAAAAAGAACCTCTGGTGCGCAAAGAATGGTCAATACTTCATGGGACGGCGACCTCCATATAATTATCGTCAAGGATTTACTGCTTTGGGCAGTGCATCTGAAACCACACACCGTGGAATCACAGACAAATTGAAAGTGCCCCTTCGTAATATTCCAGCTACACTGACAGGATGTATATTCAACCAATAGTCTTATGATTATTGAAAGAACAACACAACGGTACAGCAACAGCATCAGAACGCCGCGTACGAATTACGTGTTCGCTGCTATGGTTTGTGAAAAAGCTCATTCCTTTACTTACGATGCATTTATTACTCCGACCTCCCAGTCATTTGTCAATTCCCTCGAATCGAACGAGCATGTTCCAAGAGAAATGTATACGTAAAATTTGGTCTCGACACTTGGTCATATTTTATTTCCAATCAATACGGGGTTTTCTTTATTTTATTACGCGCAACTGAAATTCTGAAATAGTGTAATTCGTTGAGAAATAAAATATTTTTTACCGAATATCGTAATACTAATATGATCAATAACGAAACGCTAATTTTCTATATCAGAAAATTTTGACTTTTCAAAGAGAAAACGTTGCATTTCCATGATTTCGAAGCGAATGTCGTGAAATTCGTTAAAATCATCCAGAAGGCCTTCCCCATTTCGTAGCCAGATCCTAAATGTACAAAATCGATAGTTTTCTGCAGAATGACGTCAGATCGTCTACCATCTTTCTATGTTATACATACATGTTCTAAACTGGATCATATCATCTAATATTGAATAACTACGCGACTGCAAGTCACTAGTTGAAGAAACTATCACTTGACACCAATTTATTAGTTGTATGGTTTATGTCAAAGATCGATTCAGTCTTTGACTTTGTTGTCAATCGTGTGTACGCTATATTGTATTTTGTAGCCAACTAAAAACTGATTAATTTCTGTTCAAAACATTTTCTATCGCACAATTGGAAATACCTGAAAAATCGTGGCGACAGTTGCGTGTCACACTCTGTGCAAACAGGGAAGAAATCATTCTGTTTCAACACTTTTATTCGAAATCTACATTAATGCTACCGTGAATTATCCTCTCTCTCTTAATCTCGAAATGGCTATCGTCGATCTTCGTCATTGCCTTCGGCTAATAGCGAACAACGCCTGTAATGTTAGGGGAGTCAGTGGGAATGTGACTGAAGTGGGGATGTAAACACCACTATTCTCGCGAACGAACGGTGGTGTAACGGTTTAGTGACGCAATCACTATTCTAGTGTTGTCAGTAGGATACTTACGATTACCTAGTATCGCTATCGCTGCATATACATATATCACACAGCAAGGCGATACGAAAGTATAAACTGTTATTAAACACGTCCTATTGTATCAACAGCTAAAATGAAACTCGAATTTATCTTAATGTTATTTTTAATACCGATATAATACTAAAATTAAAAGCAGAGTATGTCACCGATAATTAAATAAATAATTTACTGAACAAGTATTATTAAGCGAACGAATTTTGATTTTACGCTGTTAGTTACTATACTCGTTCATTTTTTTATAAAGGATGAATAAAGTTAAATGAAACGATATATGAAGATAAAATCTAGAATAGACTTTGTAGTAGAAGAATTTTCGTTACTATTAGTATTCTTCTCTGTACTGTTTCGTTTCGTTACTATACTAGACGCTACTGTTCGAAATAATTAATTGTCATCACATCAAAAGTATTAAAAAGAAACATAAAGATGTGGTGTCTCTGTAGTAGGAATAAAAAACAAACGATACGTGCATTTTTGGGGAAAAAGCGTAATTTTTTAATTTTAGCAACGACTTAACACGTCTTGGCCAACAAAAAGGGACTTTTTAAATAACGAGTCAACTCCTTTCGGCCGATTACTGGGTTCATTGAATTTTTTCTTTCTAAGGGACAAATATTCTTACAAATCGAAGTAGCGTTTCATAAAACTTGGAGAACCGACTTGGCATTTCCCTGTTAAAGTCAGAAGACCGTCAGAGAAAATGCAGGCATGCGAAAGACATTGTTCGGATCGATGAGCTTGCATAGCTCCGTAACGCCCTTGTTTGTGCTTATTCATGTACCACTGACTAAGATTAAAATGTATGCGTCGAGAGTTGACTACGGGCGAGGTCGAGGCCTTCTCATAAATCATTCTCGCTTGAAAATTTCTTGTTTGAAAATTTCTTGCAGTAGAGCCTGCTCACACAAGGTCTCTCGTGTAGCTTGCAACTCGATCCGCGGTAAACTGAATATACACACAAGCACGATATATGGCGATGTCGAGGATAGGGTACGAAGGACGACAGAAGAGCAAGTGGTGTCAAGCGACAGGTTGCGTGGATGCGAGTAAATAAGAATTTTCGAAAATACACAAGATCGTAAAATTGAATATAGTATGGAAGAAGAAGCCATGCAAATAGCGATTACACTTTGGTAAACAATTTAGTGTGAAAGAAAATTACCACAACAGTGTGAAGCCACCTCATCTACAGCCTTACCGCGTTGTGTAAATAACTCTTTATTTTTGATATCCACAACAAGCTACGCGGATATGAGGCATTAGAACGACTCATCATTCATAGATAGCGCACCCACAGATGACATCAACCGAATTTTGCTCTTGTAACGTACCAAAACAACCCATAGTCCAAGGATGACGGCACCCAGATGACATCAACCGAACTTCGCCCTAGTCCCCACTCTCACCTACCGTGCCTAAACCCAAACCAACAAGACAAAACCATGTATATAGAATTACGTGCCAATAAAGACCCAATCTATAATCCATCCAAAGAGACGAGATACCAATGTTTACATTAATGCCTGCGTGATCAGTTAAATGGTCTGTAGCTATTGGTCTATTTTCTTCAGCTCCAGGAATGACTTTTACTCAGTTATAGAGAGCTCTTTGAACGGTTTTAAAAAACGTTCGGAATTTACACTGCACGTCTTCTTTCGAGCCACTTGGCTGAATTCGAATCGTTTGATTTTCCTCAAGTTCGACTTATTCCAACGGTTCGATCATTTTTAAAGAAACCTAACATTATTCGGTGGCGATGGTGGCCGTAATAGCAGTAGTAATAGTAGTTCAAACATTGATTGAGAATAAACTTGTGATAAAAAAAATTATTTTTTCTAACCTATTTTATTAATCCCGTTATTATTCTATATTTATTATATTTTTTTAAGAAGTGATCGTTCAAAAAAATAGTTTCTTTATTTGTGCCGTTCATTGTACAAGTAATTTAATTGTAAATCAAATAATTTAAATTCCAAAAAAATAAAAATAAAGTTTAGAAAAAATATTCTACGTAATTATTGGGTTCGAGTATTGTGAAGCCGGCTTTGATCCGATCACGTGCTACATCACGTGCACTCGTCGCATTTGGTATCTCGTCTCGTTGGACGAACTATAAGTCTAACCTTTAAACTAAATACACGCTGTGTCTGTTGCTAAACCTTCTTTTACTACGGTTCAACGAAGCGTTAAAGCTCGAGTAGATTTGCATTATAATCTTTTCTTGGTTCAAAAATTCATTTCTTTAACAATATTTAGTTGAGATATTTTATTTTAATAAGTGTCACGTAAAAATCCCATTACAACAGCATGTACCGTTGACTGTATGCAAGGATATGTCGGAAAATGATTTTAGAAGAGCGCAAAGACTCTAATGCTTTTTGTATTCTATAACTGAATAAGAAACTTCAAATGTTCAAAAGAGTTCGATTTTAAACACATACTTTTAGTGTCTTTGTTTATTATTTTTAGATTGATAAATATCATCAAAAGGAACGGATGTTCGATTGATAAAATTTAAATAAATTGTGGTATCAAATTTTAAGTAGAAATTATTATATTTAACAAAAAGATAAAATACGCAGGAAGATACAGGAAAAATGTAATAAAAATAATTGATTGGACACAACGATTTTAATGAAAGTTTATAAGTATTGTAAATGGAAAACCGAAAAATATTCGTTCCATTGATCAATAGAAATTTTGTTTCTTCCGTTAGGTGAACAAATACGTGTAACAACTATTCTATATTAATGATTATTATCGACAATTGTTAGATTATTTCTTTACATTTGAATAACTTTATAAAAGAATTTGTTTAGAAAGAAATCAAGAACAATCACACTTTTAGGGCAAAGTGGGTAATTCCGTTTATCATTATTCTGTAAAATAAAAAGTGTGTTACGTTCTATGATATCGCAACTTGGACTTCTCTCTTGAAATATATAAAGGACAATGATATGAAAAGACTAAATATAATAAAAATATTTACCAACAGAAATTACGGAGCAGATTAAGAAATATTCTTAAAAACATATAAGTCACTAATTCGATCTAAAATTTACTATGGTTCCCTGGTCTATAAGTTTGAAAGAAATGACGTTGGAACTACGAAGGAAATACTTAAGTATGAAATACACTGTGAAAGTCACATCAATACAATGCAACTCCACTTACCAGTATTTATTTGATGATAGATACAATAATATATACGAAAGGAAGCCGAAACTACTCTACCATCTTACGTGAAAATAAAAAACTCGTTGCAAAGCATAGGAACCATTCGAATCATAGAACGAAACCATGGAAAAATAGCTTCTTGAATGATAAAGCCAGTTCCAACAAATACAGACCTTATTAACAGATTGAAATCCAGAATCAGCAAACTAGAACACCAGAGTATGTTCCAAGAACTGAACAACAAATTCATAATATATGCAAAAATCTATACCGATGGATTAAAAAAAAACAAAAAACAAAGGGACAGATTTCATCATCGTTACAGAAAAGTAAACAGTTATAAAACATGTTCCAAAACCAACGTTAATTTTCTTAGCCGGAGCCTATGCAATTCTAGATGCCTTCAAATTGATTCATACGCTTAACACCCTAAATTTGATTTATTTTCTCTGACTCCATAAGTGTGATCAGAGCTCTTGCAATTACAGACGGAAGGAACAAACACGAAATCATCGAATGTTTGGAAGTTCCGAAGAAGATCGAGTCATCGTAAATCTCATCGACAGGCCTTGCAAAAGGCTGGAATTAAAGCAGGAGATCATATACCACATTCCCTCAAGGGTTGCTATGCCAATCATACCGCAAGACTCTTGTTGATCGTCGCAACAACCTATTTGCAATTCTTCGTCTGGCTTTGTGAATGGTACGTGACTGCAGAAGGAACGAGGATCTTGGCTTAAACACCCGGGCCATGAGAGTGGCAACTCTATAAATTGCCCCCAATCCTAGATTATGGTGCGCGGCGATGGGATGCATAGTTGGGGAATGGGGGTAGATCCAATCCCAAGTGGCCACCTCTCACGTACCTGTCGACCCTCTAGTATTTAGACTTACCCGGGTATGATCCCTGTATCGATGGTACCATATTAATGTATTTTAAACCCGAAACTGATCTTTCTTTCTCCCTATAACACATGTATTTATACAATTTGACTTCTAAACGCGGACAACTGCAGAATAGATCAATAGTGTAAATCGGATTTACTGTACAAAGAAACAACTGTACCATGTGCTGTAACATTTTCGGAAACATTGAAAGAATTATCATCCGGGCGCTAGGCTATGAGACTGATCCCCCGTCTTGCGCCATGGATCGCCATGGATGACACAGCGAGATCGACTTCTTCCTGACCCAACTTCTGAGCAGACACGGCTGTTCTGCGGCGTACTTGTTCAAGGATGGGCGGGCCGGGTCACCTCGTTGCGGTTCCTGCGGTGCGGAACACATCCTCTTCGTGTGCCCACGTTGGATCGGCGAGCATAACCAACTGGAGGCAGCTATCGACTTTGTAATCACTGACAGCGTGGTCAAGGTGATGTTAAAGGGACACGTGGAGTGGAGTAGCATCACGCGCTACACACAAAGCGTGCTTCAGGCCAAAAAGGCCGAGAAAATGCTGTGGAATCCTTCACTTTCGGCGCGGGGGATCCCAGAAACTCCTAAGACGAACTCCCTGGCCAGCGAGGGGCGATGACTAAGGAGAGAAGTCGCCATCGTAGCGACTCCATCCCGGAAGTATTGTGGAAAACAGTTCCAGAGGTGGGTAAAAAGTCGCGATGGGTTTCGAGGTTTTAATGGGTAGCATTCCCACATCTCTAGAAATTGAGGATCAATCCTAGGTGTCTTTCGAAGATTTCCTTTTCCCTCTGTTTCCTTCGTAAAAACAAACAAAAAAAAATGTATACAATAGATAAGAACAAGGTAACGTACTCGTTTTTTTTCTGTATAAACGTGCAGTAACGTTTACAGTTGCGTTCATGTCCGCAATTGAATTGTATTCTTAAACTAAAGTCTTTAAATCTCATTATAATCCTTACGAAATTAATATACTTGATTTGTTCAGTTTATCATTCTACCGTTTAAATGTATTTCCCGACGATTATGAATATAAAGACACATTAGTCGATCCCTCTCTACGAATTAATTAATATTTCAATACGGCTATTAATATTGAACACGGCGTGCGATTAATCGGAAAACGAACAAATTATTGGAGTAAAGGAAGAAACGAGTACAAACTGGAAACTACACGGTTCCAATAAAGCCAAGAAATAAGTCGAGTTACAAGGTGAACGTTTCCAATAAAGATGTCCATGTGCGATGAACAATGGTACCGTTGCGACGTGCCCCGGTAAAGATATCTAGCTCTGGCTGCAATCTCTTTCTACGTAATGCTTTCCTTTTTTTATCTCGCTCGAGCCTCGTTTCAATCTTTATACTTTTCGATAAAAGCGTTATAACACGGAACGGGATCTACGTATTGAAATGCCGGAAGTATAAATTTTACTTTACACTTCCGGCAATTTTACTCGTACGTCCCGCAAGGAGATACTACAGATTAATGATTAAGGTTTAAGGTGAAAACTGGTTAGTACATGTCCAAATATCACGTAAATCAAGTTGAAATTTCATTGAAATTATTAAAAGCAATTACTTGTACTTCATTGGTATTTGCATTAGGAAACTGGCTAGATAGCAAATGTTTCGAACAATCGAATCGTTTAGCAAGGCTTAAATTTGTTGCGTTTATAATCCAGTAACTACGTCAATTTTTAACAAACAGTCTCTAGACTTTTAGAGAATATTCTTGAATTTACATACTTTAGAAGTATGTAAATAAATGTAATTTTTAAAAATTTGCAGTGTATGTGTATGTTCATCAATGCTACCTCATTCGTACGGTTTCGTTGCAGTAAACATTATTTTATACAACTATAAAAAAAGAAAAAAACGGTAATTTCCTGAAATGAGACAACTTGAGTTATTTAATAGACCAATAATAATAATATTTTATATCCATAGTTTCTAAAAAAAATTGTGTAAGTGAAAATATATCAAAGATGTAATGTATTTACATTTAGTGGTACACTTGAACTATTACAAGAGCGATATCAACGAAATATGAACAAGCAGAAAAGACATATAGTTATTATTAAGAAATGACTTGAAACAATTTATTTTCTTTTACAACTGATTACTGCAATCTTACATGATACAGATCATTGTATTCGTGTTAGAAGGTTTTATCAGAATGTGGATAAAAAGACGGGTTTGACTTTTACATCTCCTTTACACCTCTATCTATGAAACAATTATTGACATTATATTTTGTTAATAATAAAATAACACATGTAAAAATAAAATAATTCACGTTCGATCTAATCAACTTCTTCCACAAAAAAGAAAAATGTTTCAAAATATTTTACATTTATGGAAGCACAGATTACATGAGAAGATTTGGAAAGTTTCTTGTAACATGACTGAAAAAATACGAAATCTAAAATATATGAAAGAGAATATCCAGTGTGTAACCAGCGTGCAGGCACCGAGGAGAATTATTTTAATACTTTTATATTATTTTACTATTTTAACATTCTTTTAAATTCAAAATTTTTTGTTCTAATAATGTACAAAGATGCAAAAATTAATACGAAATTAAATTAATATATTCCAATAGTAAAAATGATGTATCATTTAAATTCTACAGATTAAGTTACGAAACATTTATTTTACTAGGAACTAATGTTTAATTGTACAAAAATTTGTTCGTAACAAATCTCTAATTAATATTTAAACTTATCAATTTTAGCTTAGAGATGTTGATACTGAAGTTTTTTGATAAATCCATTATATCATTTACAGCTATTATAATTTATTAAGATTTCTTTATAATGGGTACAAAATAGTACAGCAAATTACAATTTAATTAGTACTTTCTTAATGGGGAATCCTGTGTGATGCAAAAAATGGTCCGAGTTTCGAGCTATTTCTTTCCAAGTAGTACAAAGGTCGAACATTTAATGTATAGTAGAAGCCTTTGTGTGCGCTCCTTTAAGGACGTTGCTCTCTGAATGAAATTTGTCTTCTCCCGACCATTTCAGAACAGATTATCTTCAAGACTGTTCTACCGAGGCGATAAATATTCAGCAAAGTTTCATCCCCAAGGCATATTCGTACAGATTGCACGCGTATACAAAATACAATAGCTCATAGGTAAAGAAAAACACCATCCAATTAACCGAGGTAAGACAACTATTATACATTTACGTGTAATACTCTTTTGGAGACAACTCGCTGAGAAGTGTGAGTTAATTACGTGGAAGTGATAAGATCTTCATCATTATCTATACAAAATCTACCTCCAAAGCATCAAGTCATGGATTCCCTCGCCTACGTAATGTTCCGTATGTTAGCAGACTGTATCGTTACACGAAATACAATAAGAAAATTAGTTGCTAATCAATGTCAAATTGTGTGACGTTATTTAAATACGAGAGTGGTTGAGACTCCTATTTAACAATAAACCATTATTCTTGTTTTGCTTTAAAGACAAAGAAAACACTTCCTTTTCCAAAAATTGACACAAATGTTAATAAAGCAGCGGACATATTTACTTATTAATAGTTGGACTACTGTAGTTTTTTATCAAATTTATCAAGCCCAATATTGTAAATAAGAGATCTATTTCTAGGCTTTGGTTGACAAAACCCATTTTAATGGAATTAATACTGAAAGCAGACTTAACTCGTGTCTCGTTCCACCTGTCTTGTATTTTTTTTTTTCAGTAAAACAGTTGATCGGCTGTAACTTGTTCTGTAAACGCATAATAATCTTCATACCAGTCCATTCCAATCTTAAAATTACACGGTATTTTAAAATAGCGTACACGCATCCAGCAACTGGCAAGTGTCATTATGCCGCTTCGCTGTACACCAATATCAGCCGCTCCCATTTATTGTACAAGATTATGCACTTTATTATTATCGTTCGAACAACCGGTATAATCCGTTCCTCTCCCTATACCATCTGCTTCCCGGATTGTTGCTCGTGCCGATCGGTATGCCGGGTTGTTTCATTCCGGCGATGAACGCATAAACATGTTACCTGAATGGTTTCATTCATTCTCCCTTTCCACCTCTACCATTTTCCCTCTTGGTCTCAGGCAACACACTGATTCTACTCCAAGCCCTGTATTCGTGATTTTAATGACGACACAAAAAGCATCTCGCAGTCAATCTCGTATCCCAAGCAATTCTGAATAACCTCCTTTCTATAATATTTGCAAATTATGTTCTTCTTAATACTTTATGGACTTCTTCCTATTGATTAAACAGTCAATAATTTGGATCTTCGTGTTATCTGGTAATATGTGTTTATATCAATCGGTTAATTTAAAAGTGATATCGGTCCATTTTCTTCTTTACACACCTTTTACAAGTAGTGTTTAAAAGCCGTACTAATTTGTGTACAATTTTTTTAAGTATCAGCTGTTAAACAGGTCTAAAGAAGCATTCATTGTAAAAGTGGTAAAAGTCCTAACCTAAACACAACGTGGCCAAGATATAAGAACACAATCTACTTGTTGCTAGGCATATTATCTATAAGCAGTTATAAACCATGATTATTTCAAGAACTTTAATCATTATGACAATAATGACGATGAAAAATAAAAATAAATATGTGAATTAACATAACATAAAAGTCATTTTAATGTCATATCATTATAGATAACTAAATTCTCTTTTGAATCAGTATCATGACTAGGTAACGAAACTACCATGTTTAGGGAAAAAAGTGAAGGTGATCTTGTAAATTATGTTTAAAGTCGATTTTTATAAAAATATAGGCTGATATGTCATTCTGTGTTATGGTCATATCTCAGTACCAGCAGAAAAATAATTAATGAATAATATACAATATCTACAAATAACAATTAAGTTAAAGTTATCACTACCAATTCCTGAAGTAGCTCACACCTTGTTAATTATGTTTTATTCGCTTTCATTAATTCCTCATAATGTGATAAATAAGTTTCACTATTTTGATTAGAAAGCAAATATAAGGTAGGATAAGCAGTTTAACCGTTACCGTGTTCAGACGTGTTAGTCAATGTATGCTATAATATAGTGCAGTAGTGTTAATATAAATATCATAAAAGGCCGTGATGGAGCTTAATCTGGTTAGAGTCAGTGAGACATAATTTGAATTACGAAAAGATCTTCCAAAAATGGAATCTGATAAAACTTATCAAGAAAGTAACATAGACTCCACAGATACATCCTTCAATAATTCTGTAGTAGGAAACTCAATCAATAATACCAACGCTTCGTAAATCAAGTATAGAAACGTAGTAAAAATAAAATTCCCCGTCACAAAAGATCAAGTCATTATATCACTATCAAAGACTACACCAAAGAAATAGTAAACTTGATAGGTTCTAAAGCTAGTAGATTCATGTCGAGAATATCAAACAAGAGAATTTGGATGTATCTAGACAAAAAAAATTTGTTTCCTTATCAACCTCCAACTATAAGATGATAACGATAAATGCAAACACTATAGAAATAAGACCTTTGATACAATCAGTCGAACGAATCACCCTCTCAAATATTCTATCAATAATCCACGATAACAGAAAATATATTTAAGATGAACAATGTTAGGATGTGTTCAAAATTAACGTATCTAAGAACTGATATTTTCGAAATTGAATTTAGCCACATTTTAAGCTTCAGGAGGCAAATATAATCATGCTAAAATATGTTAAAAAAATTCTCAATTTCTTCTTACTAACGTGGGACGACACAAAATACCGTACTTTCATAACCACTGACACTTTAAACTGCTCAATGTATAAGGAGTAGCTAAACACTTTCTGCACAATACTGAAACACAGTGTCACCGACAATACTAATACTAATACTACGATAAACCGTGCAGACCTCCGTATTACAGACGACAGAGCCGCGAATAAGTATAGCTCATTACATGGAAATAGAACAGGTAAATTTACCAACAGTTTAAAGATGTGGACTGTAAATCCTCAGCTCTTATATAATCGAAAAAGAAGAAAGCTGGCAAAAAATTGAAAATCTAAATATTAAATTTTTGAATGATCAAGATTCTCTTAATGAACTGAATGAATTTGACTGAATACATTCATTAGAAGTGGTCAGCGCAAATAGTATACCCAACGTATACTTAGATTCTACGAACGTGACATTCATAGACGTCATTCTTGACGTGATCAAAGCCCTGCTAGTTACATTTAAAAACAATAAACACGAAATTATCCAAAAAGTATACGAAAGATATACCGAATTGCCTAGCATAAATTTGTGTTTGTAATCTTTATCTAGAGACCATCCCACCAAGGCATTCTTGGAAACAGGTTAGCAGATACCGCTGCTAAAGAAGCTGCTAACTCTCCAACCGTGCCAACTGATCCACTGATCCAGATCCTCTATCTATACCTGACAAATCACTTCAAGAGAATAATAGAAGAAGACAGCAAAAGAATTTGGAATCTAACACAAAGAACTAATCTATTCAATCCATTTGAGAATGGAACTAATTTATAATCCAGGTGTCGATGGCACCGAAAATAGAAGTGGGAGGATCGTAATGATTAGATTAAAACCGGGTTATAAAAAAAATCTTCCACAATTACATCCTTCACAAAACAGAACCAGATTTAAATCCAGATTTTTTAAAAATACTTCAAATATTTTTAGGGTGTACTATTATACATTTCTCAAATCATTTTCTACCTTTGCAGCTACTATTGAGGCACTTACTTTTGGATTTTGCTGAATAATTTGCAGTATACTTCAATTAGACCAATTACTTGTTTCAAACTTATAATTTTTTCCAATCTTATTCAATATTTTTGAACATTTTTATTCTATTACCGGAAGACATGCGTAATGTAATGACAACTTTATTTCACATTTAACGTTCCAAAAGTATTGAAATTTTCACAAACGATTGAAAATATGTGAATTAATGCAAATTCAACAACTTTTCTCAATGTATTCGCAATAAAGTTTAAGGATCGCAGTACTAGCACGTTTGTATCACACAGTATGCACAAAGGCCAAGGAACCAGAAACCTAACAGCAGTCATATTTCATCTATTTGTCTGAGATGTTATCATAGTCTTGGGATTGACAATTTTTCAAGTAATACTGTAAATTATGAAACTCAATTGTTCATTCGTTGTGGTTAGATCTGTCATTCTAGTCTAGTGGGAAAGATTTTCTTCGCACGGTCTATTATTGGTCACTTCGCGCATCACGAGAGCCCCTACGTCGCGGGTCAGGACACAATTTCACGAAGCGTGAATCATTGCAGCAGATAACGAGCTATTTGATGAAACAACGGTTTCGCGAGAGAACATGCAACGATATGAAACGCATGGTACCGTCGTGATTCGTTCCCCTTTTCACTCCCCTTTTTAGCACGTAAGAAAGAAAGATTGATGAAGAGAAAACAAGTGGAAATGAAAAGAAAGGAAAGAAGAAAGAACGATGCACTATCACGTTCCTTGTGACAAGGAGTGATATCATTGCTGTTATTTGTCTTCACTGGTAAAGAGATTTCACTTTGACTCGCACTTCCACCTTGCGTCACAGAACTTTTATATTATGAAACGGTTCGTCACACACGGTAGGAAGCTCAGAAGAAACGTGAATTTTAGAGGTTGAAATAGACCGGAATTGTAGAGTAGAATCATCCAATGTTCAAACAAACCTTGTCGAACCGCATATTTAACCGTGTGCAAGATCATCGTGATGAATCCTTGTGGCAATATTGAAATCAAAACAAACAAGTGAGCCTACTGTTATATAGTAAGCTTGTGTTCGTCTCTTCTACTTTTCGATTCTTTGGAACTTTGCTTCACCCTTTTAGATAAAATTTTGGAGTTTCGTCTGCATTTTTGACTGCTACGATTTTTCTATTAATTTTGTACTACAACAGAGCGATCAGTTCGTACCAAGCCATAATACGGATAATCTAGTCTAACCCAGCCACACTAACCTAGTGTTGCTTAACGTGTACGAGTTCCTAAATAATTTTTGTCCTCTATCAAATAATGACTAGCGCTATATAACGTATACAGTGATATCAGTGCTCAAAGTGCTTCCATCGTATCAAATGTTTCCCCATCGATTCTTCGTGAAATCATAGAAAGGATCTTTATGAAAAATAACGTCAGAATTACAATAAATCTAACTTTTATGAGGGCTTTTAGCCTACAAAACTCAAGAGATGCACATACTCAGAGTTTCAGACGACAAATATACAGTGACTCACAAAAGTATTTGAATTGAATGAACATTTACTATAAAATACTTCCTAAGTTATAATATATATGTTATACAGTACGTAAAAAATATTATTAACACGAAATATAGATACGACTATCTAGATTATATAGGTAAAGTTTCAAGCAAATCGAGAAATGTACATAATAATTATGAATCTGTCTCGAAATAGTATTAGGTGTATATGAATCGTCTACGATATCTTTCGAGTAGCCATAAATATCAACGACATTGTAAACAGAACAACCATAAATTCCACGCCTTCGAAACCATCATCGTTAGAAAATTATTCTTGGAGTAAAGAAAGTTATGATCTAAGTTCTGGTTGTCACAAAAGTCAAGACAGTCGGTTTCATTAGAATAACGAAGGTGTTCTGTCTCGAGAAATTGCACTTAAACTAAGATAACTTGCATTTTCGTCGCATGAAACGAATGGTCCATTATCACGATAGATCCACTGCAACGACGTGTACACCTATTCGCCTCAAAATGTAGCATTCTAAACGTCCTCGACGGTTGTGTCGTCAGACTGTAAGTTATTCGTAAAACACTCAAAATAAATTCGTCAGCACACTATTGTAGTATTAGATTACAGTTCTGGACGTGCGTTATACGTGTGTGACACTAATGATAGTATCGATAAACTGAACCAAATTATGATAACGAACTAGGTGTGCGTCACTCATAAAGAATCAAGGTTGATTAAACGAAAGATACCGTTTTATATTAATAGCAGTTGCTGTGACGTTTCTTCTAAGAAAGATAACGGTGAATAATTAAAAAAACCTAAATGGTCGGAGATTAACAGGGAATTTTATCGTCGAATTCCGCTTGACCGCCTCGATGATACATCCTGTTACGCGACGAATAAATCTCGACAGGGATCAATATTCCAGCCGCCAACTTTTACGAAATAAGATCTTTTTATTCGCATACAAAACAGGCACGGTGTAATTAACCTCCTTGACATTATCGGCGTTCCTCACGGAACCGGTAATTAAGTAATAGATATTGGTATTGAAAACACCATCGGTATTGCTGTTCTTGCGCGTCAATATCTCAGTTTATTCCCTGCACGAGATTATCCTTCGTATGGTTGCACATTCCTACGTTTCCGCCATAAATAGGACACTAATGGTCGATTTAAATTGTTTGACGGCCAGAATTATAGTACGGTAAACAATATAAAGCACAATTTGGAATTTCGTGACAGATAAAACTTTGCAACAAGTTCACAAACGACATATTTTAACACAGCAACGATTTGGCATTATTTCACTCGTCTTTGCGTATCGGTAAGTTCAATCACGACTCACAATTCAAAATTAGAGAAATTTCATATCCTTGAACAATCTTTTACCACGATTTTTTCAAAACAAATACGCAAAATAAGAAGAAGATTTGTTTAAAAAGCTATTAGATTCCATTCACAATACTTCCCACGTTGACAAAATCATCAGTACGTTAATGCTGCTATCATCGAAGATAATAATTACTTTTATGATAGAAAAAAATGTTTAAAACGGAAGAAGCTTAAAGAAAAAGTATGGGCAATTAGGATTCGAACAATAAATGATATATTTTAAAGAGCTTTTTATTTTTAATCATTTTCTTAATGTCAAAATTATTAACTTTTCATTAAGGTTTCTATCGCTTTCACGCAACGCTACCTGGATACGTAGTGGAAAATAGGGTATAATGGAATGCTTTTTCTAAATTGTGCCAAGAACAAAGTGGAAGACAAAAATAATAATTTTCATTTTTCATGTTGACGTGTGTGATTATGCTTTGCGAAGTTTCTATTACAAATTTAAGTAAGTCCACGTTCTTCGTAATCCAATGTAACATAACAAAAAAATCTAATGCAAAATCGGTTCATATTCAATGTTAGTGCATCTTGACTAGATTTTCCGAACTTGGGTATCTAGATCGAAGATGATTCAAGAAAAATCTTCAAACGCATGGGATACAAATTTAAATTGCCACAGTTCATTACAGTCA
Source organism: Ptiloglossa arizonensis (assembly GCF_051014685.1). Taxonomy (NCBI): domain Eukaryota; kingdom Metazoa; phylum Arthropoda; class Insecta; order Hymenoptera; family Colletidae; genus Ptiloglossa; species Ptiloglossa arizonensis. Next base: position 7,309,058 of record NC_135053.1, on the reverse strand, counting down.
AGATGTGATAATAACAACAACAAGAAACGTAGGCTGGAAGGGTACGAAATTATAAATACAGCCATAGCCATCCCGGAAGAAAGCATATAAATACCAACAAATCAACACTCACCCGAAGCAGCTTCTCCTCTTCAAATCGTTCTCGACGACGTTATTGATATACAAACAATGACAAATTCTCTGGACAAAATCATAAACAGAAACGAGTGTAAACTGAAAAGAAATAATAATCAAATCAAAATTTTACCGATTAATCCCGACACCTACAGGAAAATAACGTACTCGAGGATGCTCAATGTTAATTTTCATACCTTCTAACTAAAGCAGGGAAGATCATTTCGCGTTGTCCTTTGCAGCATCCACCACTCGTTAAACCAAGACCAATTAAAAATTAAATTTTCGTAACTTGGTCATGAGGTAATTAATATCTAGAGAACATATTCCCTTCACCCCAGCTGTCAAAAACGTGGTAAACGATTTTTTTCCCATCACAGAGGAGGAGAACCATGTCCTTCGGTGGATCCGAACACCTGATCTACCGTGATTGGGAGAGAAAGGAGCTAGATGCGGCCAACCGAAGATTTGGGATGAAAAACATCGACTCAAGTTCAGATAGTGTGCTCAGTTCAGATAGTGTGACCAGAATTTGGGTCTTGGCTCAAGGCGTCCTTCGACACAACCTCCAGCAGCAGTTTGACGGCTGCCTCGAAGGTAATTCCCTCTAACTGGAATATAGCCAAGTTGGTCCTCTTTCGGAATATGGGCAGACCCGCAGACTCTTCATCCATGTGCCATGGCTATTTGTTTTCTCGACGACACGAGCAAACTTTTCGAAAAAGTGCTATTGATACATGCCCCTTAGTAAGAGCTACCATCCCTTCTCTAATACGAGTAGGTAAGTCCAGTGTCGAAGTGAAGTTCCAGATGAAATATTTGGGACTGATCTTCGACAGTCCTTAAAGCTTTGATGTACATTTTGGTTGCAATTGGAGAGGGTAGTCGGTGTCCTGGGCCAGCTCCTCCTCAATTTGTGGAGTCCAAGTGGTCAGATTTGCCGCTTCTAGACTGGCATGGTCCATCCAGTGGTTTTATATGGGACCCCCGTTTGGGCGGGCGACTTAACTGCCTTTCGTCGTAACAGTGTCATGCTGCATTGAGTCAATAGTTGGCTGATTTTAAGGATAGTCTGTGATTATCGGGCCATGTCTTATGAGACAATGACCGTTTTGTCAGGAATATCCTCGCTGAATCTACTCGCGGATTTACATGCGTTTTACTACAATAGGTGTCCTCTCAAAATCATGCGAGTATGGTCATCATGGGAATTTCAGTGAGTAGGCTCCGCATCCGGAATCTTTGAATGTAGAGGAATCCCAGACTACTTTCAACCACGCCCCAAGGAGTCGGGGGAGTTTTTGAAAGACTTTCTTCATGTAAAAGAAAAAAGAAGGAAATATATCTCCGCAGCGGATGCCAACCATTCGCTTTGGAAAGCAGCCAGAAAACTTACTCGTTCTCCCAAAACAATGTCTCCCATTCGCACCATGGAAGGAGGACCAGCATGAAGTCCTATACAGGATATTACTGGACGAGTGGTACCAGGTGGTGATTATACGTGTAAAAATAAGTCGAAAAAAAGGAATAACATTTTTCCACTTGAAGTTTCATTTACGAGCGAATCGAGTTTGAAAATTACAAGCACACAAGAATGATCATTTTCGTTTACACTTTTACATTCGCTGTCCTCTGTCAACGATTATTATACCAAAGATTGTTATATTCAGTATTAAATTTTAATTATATCGTTGCAATATAATACAAATGTGGAATTATCAATATTCCATAACAATGTTATACTCGTGTATGTAAACGTAAGATGTATTTATTTTTGTAATATCGAATTTTTATATTGATAACCGAGTACACGTGAACAGAGAACTCCCTGTACTGAATAATAATGAGGAAATGAATGTAAAAAAGACAATCGAAGCTCGCAACGATTCTGAGGTAGAGCAGGTTTAATCTGAAGTTTTTGGCGGAGGAGATACGGACTTGGTGGTACAACTCGAAAACAAGATTGGCTAGGATGAATGTTTCTATAAACTTTTGCTCATAATTTGTCTGTGTTCATACATCTGGCGTTCAAAGTTGTCTAGTTTGGTTTGCAGTAAACGCCTGCTAGCAACATGTGCCAACCCCTCCTCGTTGCTAGTAGGCCCTGAGCGATTGTGGTTCTCTTCCCAGTCGGCGAAAGGGGCAATATGACTTTGATGAGCTGGAGATTAAATAGGATGGAGTGGAATCTAAGTTTGTCCAGGGCGACAGTTCAAAAAGAAAAATTCGTAACAATGCAATGAACTAGCGCGATGATTCGAGGCCCTTCCGATCTTTCTCGATGATACGAATGAGAAAAGAATATATAAATTAACACGATTATTCTAAAAACGTTGGTCTGTTCATATGATTGCGTTGTAAAGTGGTGTCCGGCGTCCATTCTTTTAAGAAGAATTTATACATAAATTACAAAATTATATGCGTTCACGTATCTCTGAAAATATGTTCAAATGTTTTTATACATCATCTATATGTATAGACATGAATCCAAAACTTTATTCAATACTATATCAACATTGTCATTTTAGTTAGGAATAAAGAGATCATTAATGAAACCAAATTATATATTAAAACTATACATAGATAATATATTTAGATACAATCCCATGTTAGCATTGACTATATAGCTGTAAATCTTTTAGTAACTCTAAGATTTGGTTCTTGATGTTATTAACAACTTCGCCCACTTTCTCTCTCTTTCTCTCTCTCTCTATTGTCAAGACAGGACTAAGTTATCTACGATTTAGGATTATTACATAAAGATAACCTATTTCTACATTTTCAATAAAAGTCACACTATATGGGACTAACTGTGACAGCCTGATTTTTACCGAGGTAAATACTCGACTGAAGTATTTAAAACACACTACACTCCACTAAAAACTGGAATTAGACGAATAAATACAATTGTGTAATTATCATTATGGATATAATTACGTATAACCCATTTTCCAGACTGCTGCGATTTCAAATGACCAATATAAGAAAGAAAAACAGAATTTCGCAGGAATTAGTATATTTCCAGTAACAACTCTCATTTTTCGGTGATTTTATGGTAACGAAGAAACAGAATAACCAAACAATTCTCTTACCTCCCATTGTTACTTATCATTTCAGATTAACTTCATTATGATTTACAACCGTGTAATACTGGCAGGGCCTTGATAAATCGAAGTAGACTCTGAACACCCCGAGGGAACGCAGAACGCTAACAAATCGCTGGAGAATGAATGGTTGAAGGGACAACCTGAGAGACTGGATCGATTTTAACAACGTCTTTATATCATGCATATAGTCCAATGTAGTGAAGAGTATTCCCTTAGAAGGAGGAGAAGAGAAAGGTCGGGAAGGCTACGCGTGGAGCGGAGTTGAAATGTATCTTGATCTTGGAAGTGAATTTACATAATTGCTTCGACTCAGCTGTCTTTTTCATGCCAGGATCACCGACCTTCTATCGAGTAAAGTCTCCCAATGCGATATTGGATTTTGTGGCGCAACACAGCAGCGTACAGTACTTTGGGGCGGACGTAGACTCGTAAAAGGAACGTAGAGACCACGTCGAATGGGAAACGATCCTGGCGATCGCAGTCTTCCTTGAACGATCGATTGTGATAAGGAGAGATGATATCACGTCATTATAGGTGGCTTATCGATACACCGATTTCACATGATCACGTGTTTCTAGGTAATCTGTTGCGGTGCACGGCAAGGGCGGTAATGCTTATTGGAAAACAAGAACTTCTTGCCTGTAATGAAATGTTATGGGCTGGAACTGTTTGCTTTGGAAAAGAGCAGACTCATCGAGAGCAACCGTGCAAATTAAAGTTAGCGGCCAAACTGAACGCTTTACGTAAACTTGAAATATACATTTCTCTATCCGTTACGGTAATGGGCATTAACAACAATATGGGACACTTGTTGCGTCACAAGACTAGAGTTCTGAAAAGATTATACAAGTATAAAAAAAGGCGTACATTTGATCAAACCCAAGCAACAAGTAACGTCTTCAGGGATGAAGTTACTGTGTTATATCGTCGAAAAATTTAATTATGAAAAATTGTTCGCATCCATTTCGTGAAATTTTCTTACCATTACTTTCTGAAATACGCGACTCTGCACACTCGTGAGAGATAGAACGTCTCTATTATTCAAAGTGAACCCTGATACTCAGCTTTCAATCGTGTAATCGTTGTTGTACAGTCGATATGTAACCACGACTCACCATCGGATCTTTCCTCAATGGAAAACTTTGAAAGCATCGTTCATCACGCTTACACCTCTAACAGTGGCGTACCAGAAAAAAAGAATTGTGAAAAAAATTAGAAGTGTTGAAGTTGTAATTTATGTGTTACGAAGATTTTTCGGATTTTTTTGGTCGCAGATCCAAAATTTCTATTGAAATTATTGAACGATTTTTATATTTTTACCGTTACAACTTCTTATGATCATTAATGTGCAATATGTTTCAATTTTTTTAAATGGCGCGTCATTGCTAGGTAGAATGTGAGAAAAATTACTTAAACACATGTTTATAGTACTGTATTTCAATGTAGTACAGAGAACATATCACTTTTCGAGATTATCCGAGTTTGTCACATAGTCTGTCTCTGTGGTTTGGGCTAGATCTGGGTTAGGTTTATGTTTTCTATCGATAAGAGTGAAACGTCGAGAGTGTATTTAAATTGAAAACCTGATCACGTGAGCAAACATCAACGAAACTGCTGTTAGCATTAACAATGATTTTACAAATATTTGGTGGATGTAGTCAATGGAAGTGCCCGTGTGTATAAGGACACGAAATGATAATTTTGAACGATTTGTGTAAATCAATGTAAAAACGATTTCACATAATTTCAAATAAATAATTGTCATTGAAAGTTAAGCAGCTTGAATGCATGTGATTTATATTATTTGTGGTTTATATCACTCACTTTTTATACTTTAAGGACGACGACGAATCGATCTATAGTGTATTCAATACTTTTTGTTCAGAATGACCCATCAATGATTGTTTATCGGTTTCGTTCTTGAATACTTTGTATGTACGATACTAATGTTTTGATTACTACGATTTGATTTTTCAACGCACAACAGTTAAATTATTACAAAATTCTGTATGGAAATTCATTGGATGTTCGAAAGTCTGGTTGCTGTTTACTTTCTAACTTTTAGTTAGATTAGTCAAAATATTGAATTCAAATTATAAACTATGAAAAAATTTAAAAGAATATCTAGAGAAACTTTTACAAAATCAACTGAGCAGTCCTGATAATAAATAAAATAGGAAATATAAAAACGTAGAAGCCAAAGAAAAACTTTTATAAATGTATAAACTTGGTAGAATATTACAATAATTACTACGTAAAGAAATAATTTTTACTTACTTTAGGAGTGTAAATGTATCTTCTCGGGTTACCATTTCCATTGTAAGTAATACAGAATAGCGTTGAAAATTTACCTAAAACAAACATAAAACATTGTTATTATCCAATTTTCATGTGTTTAATAACTTTTGATACATTCTAAAGCAAAAATGGAGTTTTCTTTATTTAACTCAAAGCAAAAGTAATACATTTTCTAAATATTGAAAGAATGTATTAAAGTCAAATTAAAATTAGTTAGAAAAATTTCTTATTCTGAATTCAATTACAATGTGCTAAATATATGAAATGCGTGTTTTGATGCATGGTTCGTTAAAAAGAAATTACACTCTGAATCATACAATCAAACTATATTTCATGTTGAATTAATAAAAGTTTATTCGAATAATTGTCATTTCAATAAACGCTACAAAGGAATCGTTATACAGAGATTTTATTCATTATTTATTATTCAAATAAAATTCTGTCCATTTCTGATGTAAGATAAATATAAAAGTATGATAGAAATAACTGAAAAAAGATCATCGATAGGTTTGTTGAAATTTATTTCAGAAGTTTTGAATATTAACTGACATACAGAACACTTACAAACGATAGACTAAAATATTCCACAATATTAATTTCATTTAACGTTGGTTATTTTACGAGACGTAATGTAAAATAATAAATATAAAAGCTTTCTAAAATAAAAATAGAAGTTTCTACCTACACTGTACAAACGAAACGACAAATCAATCTTGATAATAAAATATTGGGTTGTTCGGAAAGTTATTTTATTTTCCAAAACGAAGAATATATAATTTAATGAAATGTTTATACACTCTAAAAAAATCGTGTTTCATTTTCACCAAAAAAAAAAAAAAAAAAAAAAAACGAAATGACTTTTCGAACAACCCAATAATTACTTCGAGCGTTTACGCATGTCAATTCCCGGTATACTTTTGTTATAATTACGCCAATTAATTGCATACGGAAGTGTTTTCGACTATTATGGAGATTTCATAATGCTGACTTAATTCCCACGGTCCAATGAAAATTTTCTCGCGAAAACGCGCGCAGTTTCTGTATAATTACCAAGTAACTTGGTTAGCCATCTTTCTGTATTTAATAATAGTGTAGGGAAACTCGTTGCGGCTGACGCCAATGGAAAGATGCAGATCGTTCACTGCTCTTTAATCTCTCGTTCCTCCGATCGGCTTATCTTCCCTTCGATAGAACCTCCTACTTCGCGGGAGCAAGAAACGCATTTTCTACTTACTAGTTAAGCGCAGAGAGTCGGTAGAGTTTAATGGGAGCAAGGTCAAAGGTTACACTAGTCGATAATACGTACACATTGCGTTCGGGCATTAATATACGATTACACCGGTACGCTTGATAGTACAGAGAACTGTAATTCAAGCTACTTTATCATGAATTATGAGCCATGGGTCTAGCTTGGCCCAACGATACGGAGAACACTCTACGTTTCCTCTGACAACGCAGCATCTTCGTCGCTTTTAGTAACAATTCATATTTCTTCATTTAGCGAAACCGTATTTTGCTAACTCGTATTTATACCAATTTAAGACGTTTGTCTTGTAACGTTCGAACAGATTTCAAGAAACGACTCGTGAAGTATTGGTCAGTCACCGAACCTAAATCGTCAAACGCCTCCATGCATCGACAAAAAACCGCATAACATTACTATTAAATGGAACTTGGATTTTTATTCAAAAGAGTTCCAATTTTACATTTCAAGGCACTTCGTACAATGGAAATAAGTATCGCGATTTAAAAAAGAAACAATGATAGCAGTGTTAATTAAAACTTAAATACTTTCAAATGCAATAAAATATTTTGTACACGTGTTACTTGACAAAACAAAAAGTGGAATGGGCGCCATGATAGGACACACGTTCGAATGTAAAATTGGTGAATTGGTTGTTGGTTGTTGTTCTCGTGTAACAACAATTTCATGGTTTTTTGAAAATGGTTTCAATCAATGTTGAAAATCGTTTTGAAAAAAATGTTTCTTATCGTAACCGTTCTATTTTTGTCGATAATAGGACTTTTTCAATGTAATCTTCTTCATATTATTTTTAAGGATTCAAACAATCGTATACTTGCAAGAATAATTTCAATTTTTTTTTCTATCGCAGAGGCGACTCCTTAATATTTTATTCCGAAAAGTCCACTCATAATAATTATTTATTTTGTTTACAATATAAAATATCAAACGAGAGGATATTTCTTCGGGTACTTCGATAAGTTTATAACAGTTTTAGATTCATTTTCGATAAGTGTTCTAATATTTCTGAACGGTGTGTAACTCAACACCTGTAGATTATTCTACATCCGGTGATACGATCAAGAAACCGTGCGCGGAATATTCCGTTTCTGATGCAAATGGGTTAAAGGTTGATATTTTTATCCAAGTCTTCGAAGAAGACTTTACTGCTTTCATTCTTTATTTTATAAAAAAAAAAGTTCAAATGCATCCAGCACAGAATTTCATCGAATTTGGTCTAAACAAGGTACTAAATAATCTCCGATGTATTTGGTTTGTCAGCAGTGTTCCATAAAGATGTATACTTCTGAAGAATTTTTTTGTTTATATCGATCAAAGAAGTCGAAACTTCGATACTTTTCTTGACATCCGTTGTTGCACATACATTTAATGTATACGCACATTTCAAGTGTTTAAGCAACACATAAATATTCTCTTTTGGGAAAGACACAGGTAAATATTGATTATCAATTTCCTCATAGATATCTGTGGGAGTGCTTGAGAATCAATGGCCTTGTGTGTGATCCAGAGAAAATGTGAAGTATTTAGGATGGACGAGCGAGTAGAAGTATTTTCGAGGCGTGAAAGAAGAGCGTTTGAACGAAACAACGAGGTGCCCGAGCTAAGGTGCGAAAGATGAGCAATTGAAATGGCGCCAGATTGAGGAATTTTTGATGAACGTGACCAGATGCATAGAGTGAGAAAGGTTAAGGATTAGAATGAAAGGGAATGAATGCGTGTGCAAGTTCTCACATGATCGCAATATAATTTGCCTTGAACTAATTCATATAATAATATATACGATATTTTATTGTTCTTTAAGATAAACGATGTTTGATTAGTTCGAACATAAGAATATTAAATTGTTTGTCATAAATGAAAACGTCTAGCAGAGTGTCCACTTTTTAGAATATGTGAGAAATAAATGCCAATTCGAAAAATGGAAAAATTTTTGTAAGAAATAAGCGAAAGAAGTGGTTTTCATCGAGTATAAATTCTGAGTTTATGAATTGTGTACTTCTAGTACTTAATGTAGGTAATCGCTAAATATTAATTCCATTTATTATTTTGGACGTATTTTTGTATTTTTACCTATTTTAAAGAAGTCATATTTTTCGTACAATACAAGCCCCTTAATATAGATGTAGTTTTTAATTTGCGATATTTGACCGCACGATAAATCATTTTGGTCATTGAACGAAACTAATATTAAAATTATTATAGGAATATGTACATAGTGAACTGCTCGTTGGGCTATGGTAGTTGAAAGAATCGTATTCGAATTACCTAAAAGAAAGATTAACTAAAAATTGAGGCAATAAGGTCTACTCTCTCCTCGTGCATGATTTTGTTTGAAAATAACTTGACGTACGAAACAAATCTGGCGATGAAATTATTGAACATTTTTACCTTGGTGCAACGATGAAGCGCTTCGAAAAAATTCAGTGCCCCGCGCGTTGGTTTCAAATGACATCGAGCACACTGTACACATAACAAGCATCCATCCCAATCTTATGGTGAGTTTAGTATGCATGCATTTGCGTCTATAAGCCGCACAAACGCTCACTTGATACAAGAACCCTCTATGCGATCTACGTCGACCTTGCACCGGCCGTACCGAGAATTTTAAACTTAGAATGACGATTGCAGATGCAGGTCACGTTTTCGTCTATTTGAACGAGAAATCTGCCATTCTAGTATCTCTGTGCAAAAACCTCGCATTTCTACGCATAACATAAATTCCAACAACGTAGAATTCTTACCGGACATTCGTGATATCCCCTTCGTTAATGACTCGAGGAAACATTCAGGCATGTTTAATCGGTACCACGAACTAACACCAATTCCTCCAATATCAGGACATCGATATATCCACGTACCGACCATCGTCGTTGCAGAATGTGAAAACTCGCGTTTAACTAATAGTTAGCAGCATTTCCTACAGTCGAAGTTAGAATTTGCTCGCTCGAAACGCTTATCGGCAAGCCAGCCGCGCATACCCCGTGAAAAGCAATGTAAGGACGGGCGAATTGAAACCATAGGAAAAATAAGGTTCTCCGAGTACGTCGATCTTCGAGGAACGAGGTGTAGCTTATCGAACGGTGCGTTCCTCGTCGCTCCCCTTCGTTATGTCCACCGATAACTCGTCGCATAAGGGAGAAGACGAGAAAATTTATTAACGATAAGAGATAACGCGCTGATGGGTGTAGCCGCAGCTACGATTCGAAGAGAAGCAAAATGGCAAGGCAACAGCTTCTTGAGAGGTCGTCTACTTAATATCGGCAGAGAGAAACGTGTATCGAGACGCGAGGTGTAATTATTATAAATATAAGAAGGCGCGAGTTGAGTTATTGTTGCTGGCGGTCTTTGTCGTGACTAATAATGCCGCTCTACTCCAAGGAATCGGAGGCGAACCAGATAAATTATCGCCCGGTGTTCATCATGTAACCCTCGAGGTGCGAATCGATCATTTCCCGTAGATACTCGCCGGTCTCGGTAAAGTGCATCCAGACGTTATGCATTGAAAATGAAATTTCATCAAAACCGACTTATTAATAGTTTCGGTGACCAATACAGTCATGCTGCGTTCGTATTCAAACATTCTTCGATTTTACTACTTCTTCAAGCATACATTGAAGAACTGTACATTCTTCAATGTACAGTTGCTGTATGAGCTGATACGATTGTTTAACGAGTCTGTTTCTAAATAGTGTAAAACAGTGGTCGCCAAACTTGTAGAAACATCTGCCACAAGTGAGTATCTTCGCTTCGTACGATTGAACGAAATAGTTATTAGTAAAAAATTAATTCTTTAGATATTTTTCGGGATATACTATTTAATAAAGTTTTCGAAATGCACAAGAAAAAATAAATCTTTCGGAATAAAATACAAATAAATAAGTTTTCAGCAGTATCTAAAATTGGTAAACGAGGTTTATCAAATATTTGACATATTAAAAAAATAGAACAAATTAAAAATGTAATTACATATAACACGATACAATATTAAAACTTTTGCTTAAAATATTTAAAGTGGTTGTATGAATTTTTTTGGAATATGAAAAATGCTTTTATTATAAATTATTTGTATTGTATTCATAATTTAAAGTTAATCTAATGCATTTTTTAACAAGGGTTCAAGAGGTATTCAATTTTATGATTATAATGATTTAATTTCTCCTCGGAAATTAAGCATCGCTAACTGTCGTCTTTTAGCACGAAAAATTTTTACTTCTATTTCGAAAATTAAGGCCAAGTGGCAATTATTGTTCAAATAAAAATTATTCATTTTGCAGTTTTTATAAATTTTATGATTTTTACCAAAAACGAGCAAAAACATATTAGTTTCTCAAGCTCCGACGACCTATTTTTCCTTTTAATGCTAAAATACAGTATTTAGTTAAAAAAAAAAAAAAGGAAAAACAAGTCGATTTAGGGAAAAGTTACTAAAACTTTCACTAAATATATAAATAAATAAAAGTATAAAGAGAATAATCGCATAAGAAACTGTAGTAGGATTCCTGTATTCGCTGTTTTGTGTATCGGCAATAAGCAATCGAACGAAACCCCTATAAATACAGGTCAATCCACTACTATGTCAATAGTGACTGCCAGGAGCCAAAACGTAATGGTTACGAGTTCTGAAATGGGGAATAGGTGGAGCGATCGAGGAATCGCTCTTGCCTCTATGCCATCCCGCATATCATCTTGTCTGTCACGCACGATACCTGTTTCGTATCCATGCTAACTTTTACTCAACTTTTTGTCATCTTTCTACTCTTTCCCTTCACCAACAAGAGTGATTTTATAGCAAATGAAGCGTCAATGGTGAAACGTTTCAGGTCGTGAACTGCGGACCGTAAGTAAATATTATTGACGACGCTAGAAATTAGCTACCATCTTAAAAGCTAAAAATTCATAATGAAAAGGGGAATCGTTTGCTCGCATCAGTCGTAACGCGATGACGCTCAATGGGACAAAGAGGGTAAATATCTACAGTCCATCGAAAGAGGTGAGATACCAATGTTTACATTAATGCTTGCGTGATCGGTTAAATGGTCTGCAGCTATTGGTTTATTTTCTTCGGCTCCAGGAACGATTCTTACTCAGTTATAGAGGGCTCTTCGAATGGTTTGAAAGAACGTTCGGAATTTACACTGCACGTCTTCTTTCGAACCACTTGGCTCAATTCGAATCGTTTAATTTCCCTCAAGTTGCTCGATTCATTCTAATGATTCCATCTTTTTTAAAGGAATCCAACATTATACGGTTGGTAGTGGTGATGGTGGCCGTAGTAATAGTAGTTCAAACAGTGATTCAGAATGAACTTGTAATAAAGAAGAATTACTTTTTCTAACTTATTTTATTAATCCCGTTATTATCCTATATTTATTATATATTTTAAAGAAGCGATCGTTCGAAAAAAATAGTTTCTTTATTTGTGCCGTTCATTGTACAAGTAATTTAATTGTAAATCAAATAATTTAAATTACAAGAAAATAAAAATGAAGGTTAGAAAAAATGTTCTGTGTAATCATTGAGTCCGAGTATTATGAAGTTGACGAACTATAGACATGACGCGAACTATAGACTTAACTTGCAACAATTTTTAAACTAAAAAAAATTGGTGAAACGTAGATATTTTGTTTTATTCTGCGTACGAACATTGGAAATGTTTACAAATGTTAACGGGTAAATTCCACATTATATATGTATCGGTACTACAGATTTCGAAGATTAAAATTTAAGACTGTCTACGTGTGTTGTAAATTCAATTAAATGTCTAAGAAAAACACTACAAATAACGTGAACAATTAGAATCCCGAATGGGCTGGTGAGGTTGAGTCATCCTGATAGTGGTTCTATATTGGGTGGAGTTTCAACTTGCTGTTTGAGTTGCGATTAATTAATTTGCGTACCATCTTGTATAGACGATAGGGGATTAGGAAGGTTTCGAACGAAGCAGTGTAGATAGATGAATCTTGTAGCATGATATGGTATTGGTAGTTCGTGCACTGTACGGATGCACTAGTAAAGTGCATCTCAATCTCATGCCTATGGGAGTTGTATCCTGTAGAGCAACCAAGACACGAATGGACCTGATAAATACACGTAAACAAAATACCTTCGTGAGAGTATTACCAATAGATTGACAAGGTTTTTTCAAGAAAAATGCATCTAGATACTAATTTATTCAAAGGTGAACGTGTTTGGGAAATTCAGAAGTGGTACGTACAATACGAAAGAAGTGTGTCGTTTCAAAGACACAAATATTAAGTAATTAGCAAAATTCCATCCTCAAAGACACTGTGAGAGACGATGTAAAATGTAATGTTGTTTAACAATTTTCATCAATTCTATTTTTAGTGTGTCTTCTGTGTACGTAATATTTCTACGTTTCAACCATTGTATCTCACTTTTTTCCAATGAATGTTCGGGATTTTGCGAGTAGTATGATTCATTTTCATCATAATAACAGCACTTTTCAGTTTTATCCATAACCTTGGAAACATATTTTTCAAAGTATGTGGAATCCATTTCTTCGTGATAATTCACAGTTTCTTTTTATTCAAAAGTCCACAAAGCACCATTCACCGAGCCATTTTCGTTGCCAATATGCGTAATAATTAATCGCTTTCCTTTACTACTCGGATTTTTGGATTCGATGGTAAAACCGCTTGCAAAGGCAGCTCGAGATGATGTGACACTTGTATCTCGCCACTCTCTATTTCTTGTGTGACCTACATTTAACCAGGTCTCGTCCGAGTAATAAATGGGATGGTTAAAAATCCTATATTCTCTGATTTTTCTCAAAGTGATTTCTCCGCCATAAAGCATGAATATCTTCTCTTTCGGTTAAACAGCTGTCACGCCTTCGTTGACAAAATTTAAATTTTAATGCTTTTAATCATTTATAAAATGAGCTCTTTTTGAAGTCGGGTAAAGAAGAATCAGCATTGACAGTTTCCAATATTTTATCAATAGTGGGTAGTTCACCTCGATGGAAAAATTGACGAACTACTCGTCTTATTGTCTCTTTATCAAAGTCTTCTACTTTATCCTCAATTTTTGGTCGATTCTTGAATCTCTTCGAAGACGATACCTCTCCTGACACATTATATTCTATTTTATTCCTATAGATTGATCTACATCGTAATAAAAATATTGCAAAGTCTACAATGTAATGTCATTTAATTTTTACGTTTTGGGAAATCCCGTAATATTTTTACTAGTGCTCAGGTTCTTATTTGGATCAATTCTCACTTGTCCTTTAAAAACATTCAAAACAATATTTTTCTCATTTACACTAAAATATGTTTGTTTAATATGTTTTTTAGCTGATGACATTTCAATATTTCTCCGTTCGTGTCTAGAAAATAAATCAAATGATGACTAATTGTAAAAGCTTGATCTGGAATTATGTTTCTCTTTCCAAAAATAAGAAAGATATAATTTACGATTTGTGTAACATAATGCTTTCTTACAATGGATCAACATCGATGGCCATAAAGCACATACCTACGTGGTAAGTATAAATATCAATGTATTTCTAGTAACTATTAACGTCTGTAGTGGTAATACTTTAGTTACCGACATCACGCCGGTAACTAGGTTTGAGTATAGGCTAAGAATATTTTTTGTTTTATGGCATAGTCAGTGAGAAGGGACAAAAGAATAAAGTCACCGCGTAGAGAGAGAAAAAAAAAGTGTTAGAGACGAGTCGCATAATTAGCAAGCAACAGACAGAGTTTTGAGTTGTATACAAAAAATTAAAAATTAAACGTTTTATCCTGAAAGTGTAATGAAGTGTCCGGCGTTTGTCGCGTATATATTATTTTCTTTCTGAGTTTATTGATCGTCGAATAAATTATTCGACACCACGTGGCAAAGGTTAACCTGTTCCACTATGTGTCAGCGCATAATCTTCTCAACCACACGTCGAACTATTCTGAAAAAAATTAGGCTTCACACGTCAAATAAATGCAGCGACAGTAACTGCATACCTCGAAGATACCGGAAACGATGTCTACGATTGAGAAACAAAAGAAAATATTACAAGCACTAACGAAAAAAATGGCTAAGAATATAGTATGGATATCTTTCTGTAACAGTATAGGTTTCAATCAGTAGCTTTAATACAACCTGAAACTATATTACTCAAATCGTATTAAAACAATCAAACTTATTATATAGAGGAGCACGGGTTAAAATGGAGGAAGCAATTTCAATAGTTTCGTACGTATCTCTTACCACCGATGGATAATCATCTCGATCGCTAAATTACTATACGAGGGCTACATAATAAGTACCAATTTTTAACGGCTGAGGGCGCCACTGATCCAAAGTTCCTGTACTATCGTTTAATCCTATCTTTCGAACGATGTCTGTCAAAATTTTAAACAGATTTATGGAGTAGTTTTGTTTTGGTAGTTGTTTAAACTGAACAAGTTTGTCTTTGGAAAGACGTGCGAGAAAATCAAAGTGAAGTTAGACACTATTTATAAGGGTCATTCACCTTCGATGACTATCATCACATATTGGTTCAATGAATCCACACGTGGCCGAATATTTGTTTCGTATAAAGAGCCCCCAGGCTGTCCGATTTAGGTAACTGCAGAGTATATGGTCAACAAAATCCATATCTTATTAGCAGACAATCGAATGAAGATCAGAGAGATAGTAAACATATTAATTGAACGCGTACAGAATATCCTACATGAAAAATTAGGCATGAGAAAGCTATCGGTGAGATAGGTACCGTGTTTACTCACAATGGTACAAAAACGGAACCGCATGATAACTTCAGAGCACTATTCGAACATGTTTAAGCGCAATTCGAAAGAGTTTCTGCGGCGTTTCCTGACTGTTGACGAAATATGGATACACAACTACACTTCAGAAATTAGAGAACAGTCAAAATAATGGTCTTTACCCTGGTGAATCTGCTCCGAAAAAGGCGAAAACAGTTCCATCAACAGTTGGAAAGGTCATGACCACTGTTTCTTAGGATTCACAAGGAATCATTTTTATAGATTATTCGAAAAAGGGAAGGACAATCACGAGGCAGTACTATGTCGATTTGTCGTTGATTTGAAAAGAAAACGACCTCATTTGACGAATAAACATGTGATGTTTCATCATGACAACGCACCAGCTCATTCGTTCGTCCACTGTATCTGAACACCTGGTCTGCCGAGTTCGAAATCATCGAGAAAGAGTTGGCTGCACTCATCCGAAAGCTCAGGTGAAAAACACCGCCCCGGGTCATAACGATGCCGGACCGAATCTGGGTCTTGGCTCAGGGTGTTCTTGGAGACGGTCTCCGACAGCTGATCTTGTGATTCACAAGGAATCATTTTCATAGATTATTTCATAGGATCGATCGCTACCTGGAGGCCGGACGATTGCCCTTCATCTGGAAGATAACTAGAATGGTCATCCTCTGGCATTTAGGTAGGCCCGTGGATTCTCCGTCCATGTAACGGTCCATTTATCTTTTCGACGATGCGGGCAAACTGTTCAAAAGAGTGCTAGTGGCTCGCATCGGTTATCTGCCACAGGTTGGGCCCGATCTGGCAGAGTGCCAGTTTGAATCCCGGGAGGGACGGTTGACCATCGACGTGATTCATCGTATCCGGTCCTTCTAGGTCTCGAATGTCTTCCGAGATGGGGTGTAAGACCGCATTTACGGTGTCTTTGGACATGGTCAATGCCTTTAATACCCTTCCGTAGGGGGCCCTATATAAGGGCAGTGGTCGAGGACTACCTCTGTGACAGGTGGATACAATGCCCCGACCGGTAAGGAATGAAACGGAGAGAGGTGTACTTCGGAGTTCCGTAAGGGTTCGTGTTAGGATCCCTGTTATGGAACCTTGGATACGACACCGTTCTGCGTGCTGAGAAAGGCCTCCCTGACGGCGTTAGTCTAACGTGTTCCGTTGACGACACCTTAGTACTAGCCATCGGGAACCAATGGAGGAGAACCGATCAATGGACGAAGGAGATGCCTATAACGATCGGTTTGAAAGTGACGACACACGCCCCTTGGCCCCAACTCCCCTGATTCGAATGGTTGAGGCCAATGTCGGAAAGGAGTGTCAGATAATACATCTGACTGATATTTGACAGCCACTGACGTTTTAAAGGTTATGTCCGATGCCTGGCCAGGCGCTTGGAGAGAGTAGTCGGCTTCATGGGCCGGTTCCTCCTCAATCTCCGGACTTCGAGCGATCGAGTTCTCCGCCTCTACGAGAACATACTGTGGCGAAGCTACCCACGCTTGCCACCAGATGGAAAACTGACCACCGACCGTTTCACGCAAGTTCCCGTACCTGCTCCGATCGGTATATATACGGTCCCTTACCGATCTCCCAATGTCCCGGAGTATAAGGCAGGGCCTGCTAGGATGCCTTACTGATGAATCCACTAGCAGGCCCGGTATGAAACGCTCTCCCCTCTCCTTTTCCACCTTCGACATTTAAGGCCGCTAAAATACTATGACTCTGGGCGGGCGGACGACTAGCTGCCCCTCGGTGCAGCCTAACAGAACTGCGCCGCGTCTGTAAGCGGCTGGCGTCACAGCACACTTTTCAAATGTGCCCTGTCTGAGCGGGTGAGCGGCGTGTTCTGATCGAGACTATTAGGGAGGATCTTTTGCTGCCGGATGTGGTGTGAGTCGCGCTCGATAACGAGAGAAACCGAATGGAACCGTGGCCTGCTTCTGCAAACGTCTAACGTTGCAGAAGGAGGCCGCGAAAGCGGCCGGCAATAAGTCGACCGTCTCCCTGAAATTCTTGACGCCAACATCAGGAGGAAAGTTGGTCCCTCTCCCAAGGGTAGAATAATAGATAAAGGCTGCGCCGGCGGCGAGCAGTAAAATGTGCCATCGTTTCGTCCCCGTGCCTAGTGCGCCCCCTTGGAAAGAGTAGCACCGGTGCAACGTGATCTACCACCCTTCTTCCCGGCCAGGCGTCATAATGCCGGTGATAGCGGGAGGAGGGCGTATCGCCCTCTTTCCAATAAAGACACTGATGGAGCACCAATATCGCTCCACACTGGGGGGACACCGGATGTTATGCTATTTGCAGGGCGTGTCTTTGGAAGATTGCCCCATTTAGTAAACTGTAAAAGAAGTAAAAACAATTAATTTCTTTCCCTAGTCACAAGTACTCGTCATACTTCCTTCGTATAGAAGAATACTATTATTTTATGAGTAATTGTACAAAGCTTTTTATTTGGAATGCATGCACGATGTCCAAGTAAATGTTCATTAATGGTACGACCGAGTAAGAAAGGGTTCTAGATGAAATCAATTGAACGTGTAGAAAATACATTTACTACTTGAGACTTTGATTTTGAAGAAATCGACTTTGAATATTCTTCGCGTAATAAGTCGTATCTATATGCATCTCAATACAAATCGTAAGTTGTTTAGAAATAGCATTTCTATTATAAATAAAATATAATAGCATTTCTATTATAAATAAAATATAATAGCATTTCTATTATAAATAATGTTAATTCTTTGTCAATATTGTACGTTATTATGTATCTTTGTCTTCTTAGAGTGTATATATAATCATAAGTGAGGCATATTATTATTATCACATGTTTTTGACAGAGCGTACGCCAATATACAAAGCTAGGTAATCGCCAGTTACCCTACTGTTTCTGTGAAGTTATAAGTAGTTCGCTATCGCCTTTTAAGTTGGTTTAGAGTCGCACACATTTGACTCGGCAGGAAGAGAAAAACCAGCCCTACATTAATTTAATTCGTAAAAATTAATATTGTTTCAGTAGTTACAAAGCAGGTTAAGATAGGGCTAGTTTTTGTCTCGTTGCCGGGCAGCGTGAACGCGACTCCATGCATTAGACATTGTTTTGCGTTTGATCCATTCATTGTACAAAGTTGGTTATCATTGTTGCCAGCTGTTGCGATATCACATGTCGTATTCATAGAAACAATAGACAAACAACTGCTAAATATTCTCGCAGGCACTGCAGCAACCACGTATGTACATATAAATTAAATACAATATAGTATTAGCAAAAGTATTTTATAAACGTCTTGGAAACTAAGACAGTCCGCATATTTATGCAGAGAAAAAAGTTATTCTAAATCTTGTCTTCTACAAGAATATTCAGAAGTAATTGAAATTAGTGAGTAGGTTAAACTTCTGAATAATTACAAAATTGGCTAATACTTGGTCTATACCAAGTGTCAAAGTGATTTTCGATTTGAACAGGTCGAGAAAATATTAATGAGCGTCGCATGTGCGGCGTTCTATCGCCATTGCTCGTGTGACACCTCCTGATATGAACTCTGAGAAGTCCTTCCTATACGAACTACTCAGAATTCGATCGTGTGAAACTCCTCGGCGTCGACCTCCCAAGACCCATCCAGAACATCCCAATAAGATAACAGCCTGTATATAAGCTTATCAAATGATCGAATAAAGCAGTCTGCATCTTGAAATCAACCTGTCGATACTAGGTTGTTCAATAAGTTTTGTCGTTCGATAAAATTGACTGAACAGTATAGTACTAGGTTGCTCGATAAGTTTTATCGAACGACAGAACATAAGTTAAATTCTTAATTGGGATTGGTGATCGTCGCGACTCTTACCAACCCATCACTACCTTAACTATGATGACTTTGAACTTGAGCGAGGTTCGAATTCTTCCCTACAGAAGGATTGGTCCCGTCGTACTCGTCTAGCCCGATATGACAGTGTCGTAAGTACGCGTAATTGACAGTGATAAAGTCACGTCCTATAGGACACACATTTTCTGGATATATCGTTAAATTTTTGGTATAAGTTGGAAGAGAGATATAATATTTTGTCCCAATAATTTACAAGCGTAGCGTGTCGAATTATTGTATTTTTCTCTTGTTTTCTAGTGTCTATAATTTTAAAACAACGGGTGAACTATCCTCAATCAAAAGTTGAGATAATACATGTTCAACCTCCTCGAACACTTCTCGGTCATTAAAATCGACAAGGTCGTTAGTATTGTAAATAATTATAAAATATTTTTTTATTACTATGTTACCACTTCGAATAGTTTAACTTTATTCTGTATAGATTCATGAAATGTTTGTGTATTTTCATTTCAATAGTCCTCTCAGTCTAACCAAAGTGTTCTTTATTGACGTGGGTTCAATGATAAAAACAGCACCGGCGTTGTTACGATTCCCTTGGTCTCTCTCTCTCTCTATCTTTCTCTCTTCAGTCTGAATCGTATCCAAGCCAAGAGGAATTGGAGAGGTTGCTTTCTCACAATACTGCTGTGGATTCACATTATGCAAAGCATTTCATTCTAGGTAGGCTATAGAATTCACAAGAACTTGACACCTAACTATTCGTATCCCCTGCGGCGGTGATGACGACGACAATGACGACGACGGCAACATTGTCAGATGAATTCCCATGCAAGCGATGTGCTCGTCATTTAACCAGTTCTTGTCTTTGTCGTCCTACATTTCTATCCCCTTTAAGACTTCTACTTTTGCGTTTGCAATTATAACCATCGATACAATCTTTAGGTCTCATTTTATCATGTTTAAAAATGCCTCGTATATGGACACTGTGTATGTATATATATATGCATAATATGTGGCTGTCGTATTCGATATTTTTGTGTTCTCTACTATCTTTCATGATCGCTTCATCTTCTCGTCTCTTGAAGAGAAACACCGTTTTTCCAATTTCAAAAAATATTAAGACGCAACTCGACATATTAACGTAGATGTAATATTTTCCTTAGCGGATCCAAACCCCAATTCTTAAACTTTAAAAGCGTTTTTCTGAAACAAGTTTTTCCAAAATAACGGCTGTCTTTTCTTTACAACCCAAAACAATTATATCGTTAAAGATAGATCGTTAAAATTTCTAGAATGAAAAAGTATTGGGTTGGAATAAAAGTTTGTAACATTGACAGTAGGTTACTTTCAGCGACATTCATTTTTTCTGGCATGAATAAAACAATAGACACGCTTATATAATCTGAGAGGTTATGTTTCAGTGTTTCTACTTGCGATATGTTCCAACATTTATACATTTGACGCGTATTTAAATTAGAGATTAGAATAGAGAAAGATAAAGTGCTATTTCGACACTGAATACTTTTTTATTTCCGAAAAGGAAAACATGGAGTTCAAACAGCAATAAAGATTCGTTCCGTTTACGGAAACGGTGCTATTACTGAAAGCAAGCAGAATTTGCAAGTAGTTTGCGCGATTCAAAAGTGGAAATTTAATTTTGAAGACCGAGAACGTTTCGGTAGGTCTACAATCGGAATTAATGATCAGATCAAAGTGCCGATTGAAAGCAATCCACGTCATATAGCAAGGAATATGGCAGAGATACTAAACATATCTCATATGACGGTTATAAGGTAATTTGGGGGCTCTTGGATATGTTCCATAACTGATTTATTACTCAAACGAAGGAAAACGATTCATTTTTAAAACGGATGGATACATGCGACAAAAAATGGATCCTATATAAGAATGTAGAACGAAAAAGATTCTAAGGAAAACGTAACGAGCTTCCACAGATCTGTGCAAAAACTGGCCTGAATCCGAAAAAAATGATGTTACGTATTTGGTGATGTTGAATTATGATTTATAATAATTAATTAGGAGTGTAGTGTTAGTAACTTTCATCGATATCTAGTTATTTTTTAAATGAATTTAATTAATATATTTTTCATATTTTTAAATAATAAAAATAATTTTTAAAGAAATAAATATAAATAAATTATGGGATAAGCTATAATTTACAAATATTAATTATAAAATTATTAAGTGTATAACATATTTGTGTTCATAAAATTTGTTTTAATAATAGTAATGATTTTAATGATTAATTTAAGAAATAATTGTTTAAAATACATATAAATAATATTTTTGGGATTGAAAGGACATTTTCTAGTACGAGCTCCTGCTGCACAACAGATGTTCAATTCGGATCAACAGATGTTGAATTCGGATAAATATTGTTCACAATTAGATCGATTGAAGGTAGCAATTGATGAAAAACGACCGGAACTGGTCAATCGGAAGGGTGTCCGTCGTTTTCCACCAGAATAATACCAGACCTCATGTCTTCTTTCAGACGTGTCAGAAATTGGTGCAGTTTAATCGGGATGTCCTACTTCACCCACCGTATTCGCGCGACTGGCACCTTCTGATTACCACTTATTCCGGTGACTGCAAAATTCTCTTAATGGGAAAAAACCTGGGGTTATTTGGAAGTTTGCAAGAAATACGTAGATGAGTTCATTTTTGAAAAAAATACGAAGTTCTGGGAAACCAAGATAATGGAATTGCTTCAAAGATGACGAAAGGTACTGGATCAAGATGGAGAATATGTAACAGAATAAATATATGTACAAATATTTTAAAATTGTGTTCGAATTTTACTTTGAAAACGCTATGAATTTATGCCCCTACCCAATATTTTTAAGCTTCAATAATAACTTACATCGCGTGGTTTGATATTGGAAAACTTGACCTTGAATTTCGACTATCTATTTTAATACTATACTGTTATACTATATATTATACTTGTACTATACTGTTCAATAAGTTTTATCGAACGACAAAAATTATCGAACAACCTATATGTGAACAGGTGAGGACGAACTTTCAAAAACTAAGTTAATATTAATTCTACAAGAAGCGACATTTGATGGAAAATCTGGATGTAGTTCGTAACAAGTACGTGGATTACTCAACAATTTGACGTGATAAAGTTCAACTCGTTCCACGATTGCTGTGTTGCATGTGACGTATGTCGGCATTTATGGGAGATGAAAGTGGTGAGCCATCCAAGTTGTCCGATTATTCAATTATGTCTGCAATCCATGTTATTGTGATTTAGCGTTGTGTATATAAAAATCGTTAAACTTTTAGTGATTCAAGAATTGACATTATTATTCTTTATGCACAATATAAAGTAACAATAATACTAGTAGTAAGTATAACAATAATTATAGCAATAATAATAACAATAATAATAATAATAAGTAATTATTTAACTAAAGAATTAAGTGTAACGATGTCTCAGTTTATAATTTTCAAGATTTTAAATACTTATATCAGATATCACAAGCTTATGTGTATATCTTTATTTCGATGTATTCATTGCATTTACAACTTGGTTTTTCTCTATGTAAAGATAAATTACAAAAAATCACTAATTGAAGAAGAAAAAAATTGAAAACAAGTCTATGTACACATGACAAAATAAATCACAGAAATGTTATATACAAAAACATATTAAATAACAGCTATCACTTATTTACAGACAAATTTCCTTTTCTTTTTTTAAAAGAACTACTTATGAAAATATGAAAAATATTTTTTCGATTATACAATATATTATTCAATTTGTACCTTGAAAGTAATCGTATTTTTTTACTACTCAACTTTAATACTAACAACAGTGTCTTTGTAGATAATTTTTTTCATGTACATTTGTCTAATGTTTATTTTATGTTTTTCTAAAGGGGTCTTATACTAAAAGGTTACATTAAATATCAATTACCGATTGATTAAAAAACAAAAGATCATGGTGTAGCGTACGTTCCAAAAATATTCTATAAATACCAGTTTCAAAATTTTACTTCTAAATGAAACATTTCACTGAAATAAGTACCGAAGAAAATGAGATTTATTTTTTTCTTCAATGCACACTTCTTTACTAAATTTCTTAAGTATCTTAATTCAATTTAAGATGACTTTTATATGTTTCGTTACAAACATTCGCCGTTACTAGACGTATTTTGAAACAGTGACGTAATAAGGACAATAGATACCATGGGAGTACAACTATACTTTTCTATTACGAATATTTCCATTCTTTAATTCTAGAAGTATCAACTACAGGTAAATACTTCTTCGTTAGTTATCATAATTTAACAAGACTACTTTCCAAATTAAATCAAGTACATCTCCCAACCAATGAATACCATGTTGACAACCGTTTCATTGGGTGTATGTGCTCTGTGTGTGTGTGTGTGTGTGTGTGTGTGTGTATGTAATCATCACAAATTAGATTTAGAAAGCTGTTGATCAGCTATGAAGCGGTCCTTTGAAATGAATCTTTGGCAAAGTCTCAAGGATGTAAAATTAATTAGAGTCTCCGTTGATGGTTAACAGAGCACATTCACTCTTGTCTCCTGTCTATCATTAGAATTCGATATTCCCGTTTCCGCTATATCGTGTTGCGAACGCGGCAAGATCCTCTGTTGCTACCGAGAGCGTTCCCTATACGCGTAATGAACAAGCGTATCGGGAATACACCCAGCCTCTGTACCAGTAGGACGATACAACATCGCCAACGATGCCGACACCAACAATGAGGCAGGCAGTCGTAGACAACGATAGCAGCACGAACAAGTGTGCGTGTCTGTTCCCTAGATTTATATCGCACACCAAACCGGTACACTGACCTACAGTACAACAGACCGCGGCTACTTAAATGGCCATATGTCCATTATACGGGTTTTGCACGCGATAATTGCTGAGAGAGGTACAGGGGAAGAAAAAGAGAGAGAGAGAGAGAGAGAGACCACAGCTCAAAATTTGATTTTCATATTTTCGTAGTTATTTATTATAAAGATATTGTGTTACAATCATTACATGTTCTAGAAAAGGAAATAATTGCTGAGAGAGGTACAGGGGAAGAAAAAGAGAGAGAGAGAGAGAGAGAGAGAGAGAGAGAGAGAGAGACCACAGCTCAAAATTTGATTTTCATATTTTCGTAGTTATTTATTATAAAGATATTGTGTTACAATCATTACATGTTCCAGAAAAGGGAATTCACCTCATAAGTATAATATTTAGTATTTCTAAAATATTCAATTATGAGGCATTTTTAAAAATGTGGTGTATTTCTCTTGGCATGACTCTATAATTTATATGCATTACTTTCACCGGTGTCTCACCCGGCTGGAATTTCTTTACAGTATTAGAGAGACTATCTTCAAATGGAAATTTCACATGTTACAAATCAATATAATTACATCGCCAATTTTTCAATTTTAATACAAAATTTAGATTATCTTCAATTGGTAAAATTCAAAGGCGTTCATGAAATAGAAATTAAAATTCTGGACAAATTTTAAACAAGGATGAGTATTACTGAGTGCATTTATTAATAGAATAAGATTTGAAGATGTTCTTTCGACGCTTGTCGATAGAATAGTGCAGGCCCATGATCCCTGATGTAGGGACGATGAGTCCTTCCATTGCTAACTGCCTCGTAAGTTGAAGCTTGGTCATGTTCAAAGGATCAAAAGAGAGGTGAGCTTTCATAATCCTCCGGCGCTTAATAACTCTACCAAGTTTGAACAATGAGCTACTATACTCTGTCGATGATGCACCGCGAATTCTAAAGGAGATCTTGGTCACAATGATCCCTACGGTAGACCTCAGTGTCCTGAAATTTCCTTTTTATTAATTTTTCGGTACCAGTTCTTTCTTTCATAAGTGATATCGTTTTTTGACAATAATTTTCGTTGAAAGTAGTTTATACTTTCAATCATCAATGTATCGATTGTCGCTTTCTATAACCTTTTTCCATCTATCACTCAACTTTCTGATTCCGTCTTTGAAACGTTTCGAAAATTTTGAATTGAAAAACTCATTTAATGCTGATTTTACATGCTCGCTGTTGTTGAAATTTTTGCCAGTTAAAACACATAGCAATGATCGAAATAGATAGTGATCGTTTGGCGTAAGCTCCGGAAAGTATAGTGGATGTGGCATTTCAACCTTTCGAGGATGAATCACGGAAACGGTGTTTGATTGAACTGCTATAATTAAACAAGTAATTTGACTGAACTGCTGCAGTAAAGCGTCTTTGCTTGAAATAATAAAAATATGGTAATTCTCGCATTTAGGTGATAACATTGAAATTGTCAGATCACTTACAAGCGAGGTAGGCAACAATTTTTATTTAAACATGTACTTTGTAATAATATTTTTATTGTACGCTGGGTAGTTCATAGTGCTGTATACGTATGAAATAATTAATAGTCATTTTCATTAATTATACTGAAATAAATCAATTTTTCATTGTTTTTTAAATAATTATCTTATATTGAAAATTATATTAGGATTACGCAAAAGTTTCGATGGAATTGTATAACATTTTTCAGTTAAAATATTTTCCATCAGTATCTATTACTTTTTTCCACCTTTCAGACCGAAGTAGGATAGTGCAATTAAAAATATTCTTAATTTTAGGGGCAATGAAATTATCGATATATTTTCATACTTTTTCGGAATTTCGCAATTTGATCGTAATCCAGAAGGTTTATGTTGCATGGAGTGAAAAAAGCAGAAATGTAATGATATCAGGCCTGGGGAATTCACCGGATGTAACAAGACTTTCTACTGCAACTCTATAAGGATTTCTCGCGTTGACAATGCAATGCATAGCCCAATATTGATATGCAACAGAATCACCCTATTTCATTTCGTCGCGAAATGTAGTCATTTTCGATTAGTTCTTCACCATAGTAAAGAACTGCGTAGATATCCTACCAAATACAGAAAAGAATCGTCTGACCATGAATATTTGGTCTCGTCTGATCTATAAAACGTTCAACGGATTTACCACCGGTCTTTTCTCATCGAGATTATCATAATAAATCTATTTTTCATCCCCAGTTACAATTGCTACTTTTTGTGAATTCTTATGTAAGTTTATAATTATACAATTTATCGGAAGCATGACTATGTTTCCAGAGTTCTATACTACAATTCTGAAGGAGCAGTCGAAACACCAATAATAATGCTTTTCATGGCCATTATGTTTAATTTTTAATTTTTCAATCGGATAACAATGTCTGATGCATTATTCTGATTAAATAATAAATCATCAGATTGAATTTTGATTCCATAAACATTTTAATTTTGCATAAGAGATAAAAGTTGATTTCGTGTGTGTGTGCTACATTGTTTTCGGTTGCTGACCGAGAACGCAAATAGACTGAAACTCACTCGATATCGTTCATTTTTTATGTATCTCGTTGAGTTTCTTCGTTGAGTGTGCAGCTTGTCTTTATATTTGAAACAGAGGCGCTAGACTGTCGGTTCGCGCTTTCTGTTTTTAAACGAAACAATGGGACGAAGAGTGAACGAGGAGCTAAAAGATGAGAAACACAGCAACAAAGGAACAGTATGTTAACCTTTGGCCGGACAAAATTTTTGAACGGTATTTCAGTCGCTCTGCTGTTGTCTCGGCTTTGTTTATACTATCATGGAAATGTATTTTAGCAGTAAAGATACGAAGCATTTTTGTGCCTGATCGTACGTCTTATATCTCTTCAGGTCTCAGTGGTAAATATCTTTAGATTAGGAGGTCGAAATTGTATTAATTCATATAGGTCATTAAATTTTTCTATTTTGCAAGGGTATATAAAAGAAAAGTACGATTTCATTTAGAAACACATCGATGATTATGAATTGTGAAAAGAATTATCTTAAGGAAAAAGTTTTTCCTGTCAATAAATTTATCTCTCCAAACAGTTGATTGATTTTGTTCTAAACAGTTTCCTTATACATGGCTTTCCAGCATCTAATAAAATGTCCATCACAAGGTAAGAAACTTCGATTAAAACGTTCCATCGTACCACCATATATACATACATAAACACCCGATGGAAGCTTGTGAAGTATTTGTAACCGTGTAGATTGATCTTACTTAATTAATAATTTTTCTCGAATTTTTATAATGTTTGTAAGTGACTGGTACGAGTCTGCAATATTGCTTCACGAGGTGCGCCCTAGATAATAGGTTGTTGAATAAGTTTTGTCGTTGGATAAAACTTATTGAACAGTATAGTACTAGGTTGCTCAATAAGTTTTATCGAACGACAAAATTATTGAGCAACTTAGTATAAGCAAATTTGAACGGTTGATTGAGGAAACACATTGAATTTTGAGGTTATCCGGAAAACAAGGGAATCGGCCATAATTACCACAATGGTGCTGCCATCTCTCGTGTCTCGGTGATACGTCGATTTTTAGTTTCGATTCACTGATTGACTTTATCATTTGAACAGTGATCAAGGATTAATTCCGTAAGATGGTACCTCCTGAACCATTAAAGGACCTGCGGTCTTTTCAACCTGTTTAAAAGGGCATTATGAACATTTTAACAAAAAAAAAAAAGAAAACGTGTGAGATTTGAAAAGATTACTTATATTTATAGATATTTAGTAAATAAGTACAATTAAAAGTACAATTTCTTATGCACAAAAGAAAGTCAATTTCATAGTAAAAAATCAAAATTCTTTTTTTGAAGTGTCGTCCCGAATAAAAATCGTAATTTTTCAGAAATCCGCTTCGTTGCACTACAGCGATAAGTGTATAGTTTGAAATTTGTGTTTGATTTGTTTATTTCGGTGGAATCGTTATGGAGATCTCTTGTCAATTAGTTTGCCATATTAATTTAAGAAGTCTGTTCTTTGCGACATCTTTGGTTCGTTTTAAGTAAAGTGTTGCTATGGCTTTGTAATTTTCAAAGTGTAAATTATAAAAATAGTACGTATAAATTTTATTACGATTTATACTTTTTTTTTATAGAAAATACAAGAAGTACGCCTTTTTCCTTGTTTGTTATAGTATCATGATAGATTAACTCCATGAGAAAAAACTATTCTATTGCAGATATTTCACCTGTGCCCTTAATTCTTAAAGAATTTTTTATAGTTATCATCGGTATAGATTAAATGCTGTACCAATAGCGTGCAGATTGTAATATACTCTGTAAAATCAAATGGCATGCAACGTATAAAATAGAATAGTGATTGGTAACGAGCCTTATTAAGTTTCGCTCGAAATCCATATACAAACGGATTGAAACAAAGAGCAACTCTCCAGAAACAATCCTATTTGTTGCGAAACAGCGTAGCTATCTATGACAGAGATTTGCGTCAACAGGCTCAATATACCAAACACCAAGCCACCCTCGACATAGCGCTTCGTCAACGTCGTGTTTCCATATACGTACACGTACCAAAAATCGTTACGATACTCTCTCCTACAACCTATCTTCATGACTTGTCCATAGATATGAGTTACCGCTTATACGTAATTGTATAATATGGCAAACTGCCATCGCAGCGAAAAGGAAAGTCGGAGGGTAGCTGACAGCCACGTACCTTCACTTGGTAGTATTTGGTGTGTCGCGCATCGAACTTTTTAACGCCAACGTTAAAGCCATTAGCATCACGAGTACAGCGATTTCAAGTTTGTTGAACCGCAGATAACGAGCCAAGGGAAAGGGGCGAGGAAACGTTCGGTGGAGAGAGAGGAGGACGCTGGAAAGGTAATGATGTGTGATGCGATACGAATAATACGTGTAAAACAGACTGGTGTGATGGAAAACGTGTGCGCGTATACCTTTCATGTGAGAACGCTGTACGTTGGTAAATGCAGCCGTAATGCACTTAATGGGCCCAACAGGCCCGTGAATCCTTAAGGGGTATTCTACTGTGAAACGCGGTTTTCGAAGCTGTTTTTAGAATTTTTTACAAAGAATCTATGGAACCTTGTTTCATTTTTGTTTCGCACTTGTATTTATTTAGCTTTCAATAATACTTACAAATTTTTTAACTAGAAATAATAAATGTTAGCGATAATCTGGAACATTGAATGCATTAGTGTAACAGAAAAATATTCACATGGCTTCGATGATTCCAGCCGTTGTATTTGTCCGAAACAAAAACCAAAGATTAATCAGGATGGGGTTTGGCCACAGAATGAATGGTGAAGCCTAAAATGCGGCCAGCGGTTCGAAAAAGGTGAATTTCACTTTTGCACTGTTTGTAAATATTGCTGAAAAAAAGTAACAAAATTGAAAATGCAGTATTGAAAATCTCGCGTAACCATTAATATTATCATCTCCTTTATCTCGTAATTTTTCAATAAATATACTTGCAAAATTTGATTTCTGCCCAGTGGTATATCGATTTCCCTTAAATATCATTTCTTTTCGTGGATTTACACGAATCAAGGTCCCTTTTCATCCTTTTTTCTCCATCATTATTTATAAATTGAACTTTCACTATTTGATATAACATTTTAAACTGACAAATTTCTATCTATTTAATGTATAATAACTGTTGAAACAATATTGACTCATTAAATATATATCTACTACCAATTATGCGTGTACGGGACAATAAGGGGCAAAAAGGGCAAAACGGTCAAAAAGGACCCTTTAGTAACCACATTTTAAATAGGAATCTCAGCGTCGATGAGAGGCGAGCAAAGCGTTAGAAATCTACCTACGGTGACTGTACCGCTGGTCACTGCATCCTTCAAACAACTATAATTTCGTTAATTTTAGTTCAGGCATATGCTTTTGCACACGTATTTTTAAGAGTAGATTCTTTGGGAAAAAAAATTGAATTTCTTGTTTGAAGAAGAATTGAATACTTCCTTAATTTAATATGTAAAACCAATTTTTACGAAACGGTTGTTGAAAGTTTTCTTAAGCAGCACTTAAATTACGAAAAGCAATAAATTTATTTCGAAAATTAGCAATGATTACACATCACCAAACGAGGCTGTTGTTTCATATGCAGTAGTTTCTGTTTTTAAGAAGTAATTTTTACACCGACTATCTGGTGCAAAAGTGTTGTTATATTATATATTATTCGTTCACTCTATCAATATGCATGCGGTATCGCTTGAAGCTACAGTCATCGAGCGATTATAATACTAGCCGTTGCTCTATTATTCTCACTTTCTTCTTAGAATGACTCAGTTGAATTTGACGCAGATGCAACACAAAATTTTCTATCTACTCCGTTTTTAAGACAATTGGCGGTCTTGATTTTGCTACTTGATAACAGGGACTAGTATACATCGATGTTGCATTTCGTGAAAAGAAGGGGAATTTTTAATTTTTACTAGAATACTTGAATCACAGGAAATTTATCTGCTGAGTACTTTGTTTTTATATGTCTTTTTTCTTATTATTTCGTATGTCTTTCCATTATTTTTCTCTCAATAAATCTTACACAGGTTTTCAGTGATCCAAGAATTGTATTCGAAAATCAAGAATTATTGAAGTTCATTAAATTACTCAATTATGATTTTTTTTTTTTGCGCGACAAGCATACGATTCAGACACTGTCAAATAGCAAAATAGAATC
Organism: Ptiloglossa arizonensis; assembly: GCF_051014685.1. Taxonomy (NCBI): domain Eukaryota; kingdom Metazoa; phylum Arthropoda; class Insecta; order Hymenoptera; family Colletidae; genus Ptiloglossa; species Ptiloglossa arizonensis. Next base: position 7,278,113 of record NC_135053.1, on the reverse strand, counting down.
CAACAAATTTCTTAAAAATGGAGTATGGAACAAATGTTATTTTTTATCTGGTTAAAACTCTGACAAACCGTTCGAAAGTGGAGTGATATTAAAGTGATATCGCGGGTGTATTAGTGTGCCAATATTAATAAGAAATTAAACTTTTTATATATCTCATCGTGTCTTCATAAAATATTATTAATGGATTAGGGTGATTTTATCCATAAACAAAAATCATTAATTTTGTTTAGCAGTGCACTGTAGAATATCAGTTCGGTACTTTACATCATCTATATGTTACAACCGGAGACATGGTTAACTTAGGGTTAATAATACCCATTAATCAGCTAAAATTTCTTGAAGAGAATTTTTTCGACAATAAAAACAAAGTGACGAGCGTCACTACAATCCACGATGCTGGTCACTGTCGGCATTGTTAGAGGAAAATGTCAATGGAAGAAAATGGAAGGAAGAACGAAAAAGGAGAAATCGAGGAAAATGGGGACAAAAATGATCTAGAATAATATCTATTGGAAATAGATCATCGTTTTTCTCTTTATGTGGTTCACTCTCGTCTTCCTCTTTGATTAAACTCTTCCCTTACTTTCCAGTTCTCTTTCCTCTTGTCGGCATTTTCTTTCCTTGACAAACCACAGGAATTGGAGCCGCAAGGACACAAGGAAGAGGATAATGGGCCCAACCACTCGGGAGTTATTTACCTATTGGAGTGGGCACGTAGATCGACAGGATGAAGAGTAGGTTGATTGTCTGCCTGGAAGGATCACGACGTGTAAGGAGTGTAAGGACACATGAGTGCCACGTTGTCTACAACCAGGACGAGTGACCAGTTCCTCGATAGAAAAGAATCTACGATTACGATTGTACATAACCCTGGGCATCGAAGACACTTTAGTAACTCGAACTACTCCCGCGTTTACGATGGAATTTATCAGAACGAAGCAACTTAATTGTCACCACGGATACCGTGGTGAATGACTCAATTGGAATAATTGTAAATGCATCTAATTGCTCCGTTCTTAATAATTGATATACACTTGTTAGATCGTATAGACAGAAAATTACAAATGGGAACGTTTGGTACGTAATTCAATTTCTTTGTGTTACTTTTTTTTTCCTCCAAGTTTAACGTCGCATCGAATTCAAGGTTATTAGCGATTCCTATAGTGTATTATATCCTTTCGATCAGTTTGGTTTCCTTCGGGTATTATAAGGTTGTTCGTTACACGGTGTGAGCTAGTTTACTACTGTTAATGGACAAAATTAATTTTACTTGAATTTTGTTTAAAATTGGACCTGAAGTTTAAAACAAAAAAAAAAACAGATCCAGGAAATACTATTATATTTAATGCTATTGCTCAGTTAAAGTATTTCAATACTTATAAAATAGTTTTAAGATTTTGGAGATCTTTCTATTTTAGATAAAAATCGAAAAAAATTGAAACGATCCGATCATTTTTAATCTTGTTATTATTTCTACTGTATAACATAAAATTATGTATAAATGAATGAAGAAATACAATGCAGCTTCATAATTTTAATATATTGTTGAAAAATAGAACAGTAAAACTGAGAGCAATTGGAAGTAAAGTATTAACAGTAAAAGAAGTGTAAAACCTATATGGAGTAAAAATGAATTTTTTAATTTTTCACGCCGACCTTACGTCGTCCGTGTAAACGAATTGTTATAATACTTCAGGAACGATATAACAATGAAAATTCAATTTCCTAACAAACTCATCGATCTTAGAATGACAGCAATTCATTGATGACGTTCAATGACATTGAAATCTAAACATTTAATTTATTCTTTATTAAAACAATTTGTCAAATTTCCTTTGAAGAATATAGTGTTACTATTGAGTTAATGCCAGGAAATAATATTGCTAAGTCGCTGCCGGAACATCAGCAGTAAACTAGACAGTTTGTATCGTGTACTCAATGAAGTAAAAATCAAACAGGTTTGATTAACACGAAAAAATAAACTTCTGCAATAGCAGGGCAGCTGAAAATTACTGAGGAAAACAGTAATTTTTCGACTTAAGTAGGCTTTATTTATAGGTACGTATTAATAATTAAGCTGTGCTTACTTTAATCATAGAAATTACAGTGATATCAACTCACGTAAATAAAATTACTACGAAAAAACGTTTCTATACGATAATCTAATAATATTTATATAATCCTTAAACTCTATATTCCATATTTTGAATTTCAACGCGATCTTCTTTATCAGCCATGTATTCAATTTCAATTTGCGAAACGGAAAATTCAAATTTGAGATAGAAATATATACATATCGAAGAGATGACATAAATTTTTGTCGTACTGACACCTAATGAATCTTTCGTTCCTCAATTCTTATTTCGGTATGTAACGCACACAGGTGGTTTATAGTATATATTCCAACTTTCCCAAAAGAACTACAACCAGCAGATATTGAACTTCATTATTTGATATAAATACATACCTAAAATTTAATTTTTGGCTCCTCCAGTGTGGTCACAAATAACGTAAAAGAATTAGTGTGACTTTAAACATTAAGTTAAAAAGAAAGTCCTGTCATATTCTTCCCAGATTATTAAATGTGTGCTTTCGAATCAATATTTGCAAAACAATCCAGTTACCTTTTCCTGAACTTTTAAATATGTACTTTTGACTTGATATTTGCAAAATAAAAATTGATTAACAATTATTATGTTTCACGAGTGAATTTTTGACTTAATAAAACATTTATTTCGAAAGGTCAATCCTCTTGGATGAGAACGAAAAAGGATGAACTTGAGTTATAATTTTGGAAATAAAAATTTATTTGTACAACCAAATTTGCGAAAATGAGCAATAATCATAAACTTTGACGTCAATTTCATTAAATGGAATTTAAACTAACAGAATGATGACTCAATCTCCATTATCTAATTTCATGAATTTCACCGTATTTCAATATTATAAAAATCCTCGATGGCGAGTGAAAAAGTAATCAATTTGGCATGCAATGCCAAGTAGCGACGATACCGCAGTACTGTCGATAAATTTTATTTTCATTTCTATAATTCTCCGTCGGCGACGTTGTTATCTTAACATGGAACTTCTCAATGATAGTCAATTTTTGTTATTTCATTCCAATAAATAATAGAAAAATTACTAAGTATTAGTGTTCATGGTTATCGTACGTGTTCATTTAACTGAGACATCGTACTTTGTATTCTCGTTAACTGTAGTCGATCCTTAATAAGCGATTTCAGATGATTCTAAGATGCAAGTATCAATACGGAACAGGAAGTAACCTCGAATGCCCTGTTATCGAGTCCTTATAGCATTAATATAGATTCGTCGGGGAACTCATACAGAACCATGTTCTTTCTTATGCGCAGAGCCTGCCATCGAGAAAAGTATACGGGTAGACATTAGCTTCTTGTTTCGCATGAGAGAACGCGCATAAAACTATACGATTTCTAATTGCGTTTAATATGTGGATAAGTAACTGCGCAACTAAATTGTTGGAATTTTGACGGATACGAGTTAATTAATCATCGAAGTCGTGCAATTCCTACTCGAACAAAATGTATTATAATATTTATCCGAATAATCGTTCGAATATCTGGTAATTATTTAGAAAAGAGGCTGACTCGTCTATAAAAAAAATCTCACACGGAAAAATACAAATATCAGTAATTTATTCACCTCCGAAACGCAAACTTGCACCGTAACAATATAAACAACTTCTTCAAACCTTAGGAAATAGATTTATAGCTGCGGGAGATTTTAAAAATAAATACTGGAGATCAAACAGGACATTATCTAGCGGAAAAATGCTGCTGAAAGTTAATAACATTATCTACTGGTGAACTCACTTACTGGTCATCAGCAATGGAAAAAGCTTCTGACCTCGTAAAGTTTGTTATGGTCAAAGGCTTAAACAGTATGCGTTCAAAACTATTGTCAAGCTCGGAATTAAGCTCGGATCATAAACCTATAATAATAAATTATTTCAAAGTACTACTACTAAAACTCCACATAGACTATCCTGAAGTTGTCCTGGAAGCAACACGTTCACAAGAAGTTACAACAATTAACTAGCTAACCAATCGACATTCAAAACTAAGCATAGCAAACAAATTATTCATCTATAAGACCATAATAAAACCCATCTAGTCGTATGGTATCCAAGTACGGGGCATTGCAGCGAGAAACCACATGGTTAAAATAAAAGCCATGCAATCGATTATTCTTCGAACAATAGTAGACGCATCATGGTACATGAAAAATGAAGAATTACACAAAGACCTGTAAATCCCAACCGTAAGAGAAGAAATATAGCGAATACCCACCAAATATAAATTAAGAAACAAACCATTCGAACCCGTTAGCTAATTCTTTACAGACGCTTAGGATCAATAGGAGACTGAAGAAAAAAAATTCACAGGATCTGACGACGCAAAGTTGATTGCAAATATAAGAATATCGCAACAGTGGTACTCCATTGAGATTAGCAATCATTCGCTATCCATTAAGAGTACAACTCGCCAAATGTCTCGTGAGAAAATATATTAGGGGTGAGAAAAAAAGTAAGCAGCAAGAAGCTTATTATTATTATTCAATTGTCGGTTTAAATATTTGTAATTTGTAGAGAAAAGGAGCACTATTTTCAAACAGTAATAAAAATTAATAATTTTCAAGATTTGGGAAAGTTCTTTAAGGCACCTTTAAAATGTCACTCAACGTTGCAACATATCTAAATTTCTCTAAAAGGATAAGCCTATATCCATGGTTTAGCATGGATATAGGTGAAGTTAACAGTTTAAATGTCAATGTAATTTGATACTGTATCATGATGCAGTGATGCTGCGACTAACTGTAACTCGCGTTTTCTCTTAGATATGGAACTTTAATTGGTTCAAATTCTATTTACTTGTGCAATGAAATCTTTCGTAAGGGTTATTCAGATCGGTACACGGTGTAAAATTTTTGTAAGACAGCTGATGTACATTAGGAGACCAGGAAAGAACGTCAGAAACGACAGACACGTGCTCCACCAACGAGATAGCTGGGCAAACTGCCATGACGACCCAGTCTAAGCTCCAAGAACCTAGACTAATTACCTACATACTATCAGGCTTCTGGCCTTCGTGATGCTGACCTGCCTTTTCTTCAACGCGATCGTTTTTCTTTCTCGGTGACCGAGTCTAACGGATCGAGACAAATAGACGCGCAGCTTGTCCTCCTCCTGTGCTTGAAGAAGAAAATCTTTCAAAATGGTACAACGTGACTTTAATTAATTGATTGAACAGTCGATCGAGTCGAATGAAATTCCGTAATTAATTGAATTAAGACCGTGGAGAAAACGTTGATTATAGGCCCCGAGGTTGATTGTTATAGGCAGTTAATTAATTGCTTTCAGCATCGATCTAAATTACGCCATTTGAAAATGTTTACAAAGATTTATCACCAAAGAGGACTTTCGAAAGCAATTGGTTCTATTGTCCTGCAAGCATCGAGAAGATCGATTTCCGTTTTCGAATTTTACACGCAATCAAGTTGCCTTACCGTCACTTGATGCATCGGTTACATTAATCCGCTCGCTTCGTAATTAAAAAGCGTGAATTTAAGAACAATGTGAATAATTAACATTATCAAACGATTTATTGCGAAAGATCATTATTGGAAATCAAGTTCATCGGCGAATCTGTTTATCTATCGCAAGTAGCTTTAAACTTCAACGTTCTGTGCACAATTTAATTACAGTTGTCTGAACGACAGTTTGTTAGAATATCGTAATACTTTTATTTTAAGAAACCGCCTAATACAGTCTTATTCTCTGTATAAATTCAAAGCGTAAGGTGAATCTAATTTTAATACAACGAGTTGCCATAAATATCTCTAAAAACTAATGGGTGACATACCATTTTTTATTACACAATATTTTGTCAACTATTGCGTTGGAGCAAATGTTCAAATATAGTTGAAATATTTATGTGTCCCCTCTGCGAATGTTTGAAAACGATGCAATAATAACCGTAACACGAAAGAAATAGAATTATCAGCGAAGAATAAGTATGAGAACGAAAATTTCAATTTCGGAAGTAGACTTAGAAAATGGAAACACGTCACCTTCTTCGTACATCTGTTTAAATTTTGAATAACACATTTTTGTCGCAGAGAACTTTGAAAAATAGACGTTTAATAAATTTAAATATTGCGATAACGAATCGATAAATGAAAAGTCTAGATTTACGGAATGCAAGAACGACGTTCAATTAAACGCTATATTTCATGCATCAACGGCTAAAGCGCAGTTATAAATGCGACTAATGCAAACGATACATAGATGAAAACAATTTAAATGATTTATTTAATCAATGCAGTTCATTAATTTGCTACGCAGACGGATTCAAAAGAACTCGGTAGATACAACTACATAAACACGACCTGAAGAGGTTGAGGTGGGGAGTGTGGAGGGAATTGGAAGTCTAATGAGCCAATACGCCAATTAAAATGGCACGGTAATTAAATGACTGATCGATGATGGGATTAATGTAATTACGACTAAGTAACGTTGCACTGAACGGCATAATCAATAGATACCTACTGATGACAACCACGAGAGTCGATTATATGCTACGCATCCATGTGATCATTTAATCCGTCATTAGCTTTGGAACTGTATAAAGCAGCAGCAGTTACGCGGAGGTAATTATATAGGCAAGTGTGATAGAAAGACGTTTTCCGAAACGTTAGAAGTTATTACATAATTATTCTTACATTTATCAGACAATGGAATAATCACTTTGTAAAAGTGTTATTGGACATTTTACACACATACACATACACCCACGGAAACTCGTTTTATCATGTTTCGTTTGATAAATAGATTATACGATCTTTTTATCACAATTAATCATACTAATTCTTACATCTACTGTAGAAAATAACGTGAGTACCAGGTATCGGCGTTGCTATGTAGCGATTGACGGAGGATAAATAAATCGTGGAGTTTCACAAGAAATGGAATGCTTCTTAAGTTGTATTTAGTTTGATTCACATTAATATATTCTACATTTGCATTTCCTTCTTGTAAATAACAAACTATATTTAATTCTATATATATATATATATATATATATACATATTCATATCTTACTTACTCTCTTATGGCCTTATTTCTAACTTCGTATAAATGTATAATATGTTTGCATTCAGCAAACGAAAGACAGCAAAGAATGCCGGACAGCGAATGTTGTACAATATATAGCATGGTCCATATAAAATAATAATAATTATTTTTTTTAGAAATGATTAATGATTAACAAAATTCCCAGAAAATAGAAATTTGTGCCACCCTTCATCTTTTTAAAGATGAAATGGCACATAAATCTTTATATCTCTGAGTAGTTCACCTACAAATAACATTTATTTAAAATATTTTCCCCACCAAGTATAATTTAAGAGATATAATGATAATTATGGTTTTACAACAACTTTTAATGTCATTTCTTGGAAAATAATCGTGTTTTTTTTATTAAAGATGAAATAATGTTTATAACTTCCACGACAGAAAAGAGTATAAAATAAAGCATCTTTGCTCTTAAATATCAGTAATGAAGATCTTGATTTTTAATTACGTAGTAATCATAGCTCAAATTTATTATACAATAAGAAAATAACTGAAATTGAAAAAATACGAAGAATCTGAATCAGAGATTTGGTCGTTCCACGGAATAAATATTTTTAGGGAAAATATCGTTCAAATGAAGAAGAGAACAGCTACCGAAAAATGTAAAAAGAAGAGAGCAGCCATCAAAAAATGTAAAAAAGAGAAAGCATAATATAGTTACTCAAATGCAGAAGATAATTTGTTGCTTATGTCCACGGACCATATTTTAAAAGAAATTCATCATTCAACGAATGTAAAAGTTATCAAAGTAAGAGCACATTATAAAAACGCGTCGTGTATTCATAATTTAAATTTGATAGAGCTAAAAGACTTTTTAAACCCCTCTATTTATATTGCTGTGTTTAAATCCGGAAATGAATGAATGTACAGCCTATTTACCCCTAATGAAAACGGTGAAGATATTTTTTATTATATATGCTATGAGCAAAGGTAGATTTTTATTCCTTGTATATTGCCTTTAATTCGATAATCCTGAAGGCAGTGAAAAAAGAAGAAAGAGAAAATTATCAACTTTTATTTTCAATGAGAGTGTGTGCCTGCAATGATGAGGTGTTTGTATCACTCTGCAGTCGATATAATTCCGGATTTATATGACGAATGAAATAAATTATTTATATAATGCATATTATAGTCTGGGAAAGGAGAAAGACACTATTGGGAAGACGCCAACAGATGACAAAAAAAGATTCACTACACCTTCTTATGCAGATATAAAACTTAAAAAAAAAACCAATTGAAAATGCAAGAAGAAATGTTTCTGCTATTTAGGAATATTTCTATAATCGAGACGTTTTGTGTCCTAAAATTGATGCTCTCCATATAATGCAATTAACTCAAATGTTTGCTGTTTTGATTATTTTTTACAAGATGCCACCAAATTGTACGGATGCTTTTACCGTACAATTTGCGATCGACTCTCACGATAGTTACCCTCAGAATACATCCAGTTTCATATTCATTTGAGAACGAGTCATGATACACCGACTCTTGGATAGTTGAACGTTGTTCTCAAACAATCATTTTTAGACGTAATATCGACCACTTACGAGGACACTCTCGAGAGCAACACGCGATCGTTTTAATCTTAAATGGATACGTAGCTTAAGTGAATTAGCTATAAAAATTTTAAGTTAAAGGAATTTGGAATCAGTTTTTTATGTACTCTAATCAGAAACCTTAATTGAATGTAATAATATAAAAAGTAGCACCGACTTGATTTTGAAGTATATCAAATTTATTGATTAAATCTTAATTAATATTTAAATACTGATAACTTTATAAATATGTATGATATGTAATTTTTTTAAATCGGTTAAAAATCATTAATAAACGAGTCCTATTTCCGAGGATGATTAAGAAAGAAATGCGTGCCTGATATGCGTGTTATAAAATCTCTTAATTTTCGTCAAAGCAGAAATAAACAAAAAAAATATTATAGCATTGTTCTTTGCAAATTGTCCAATTGTGCAAAATTTTTGAAATCTACTTTTGTCCGATTCTTTCAGGCAAATACGCCACTGTTTCTCTGACAACGGTCTGATCATAAAACTTTGCGGGTCTCTGTATGATACCTTTAAATTGTTAATTCTATCAGTCATTCTTAATGTCTCATCCGCGGCGATTGCTAATATCATCTGTAATAGCATGTCTATTGATAATGTCTATAATTTGAACGTACAATATTATAGATGTCTTCGCCTCTTGATCTGCCCTTTCGTAGGCAATAATTTCAGTCTGAATTCTTCTTTTATAGTAAAATCACTAAATATTATCCTCGCCACAATGGTCAAATGCGTTGTGTCTCGCATACATATATGTCGACTCATCCAATTGCAGTGAAAAGCAGTCACATATTTCCAACTTCTTTTGCACGTTGTTTGAAATTGCTTCTATTTTCCTCGTGTTGATGATCTCTGACAATTACAAGCCTTGTATCGCGGTCAATGTTTCGTGGCCCGGTCGTTTGATCGGAACGAATTGTGAGCCGAGTTCCGCACCGACTTGATGCAAGACGAGTGGTTGGAGCAGGAGGTTTTAGGTTGTACAATGAGCTGGAGGGGTTGGTTGAGGCTTTTCAACTGCCAAGATGCAATTAGTGAACCGTCTTACAATTTATTGACTTGGTAAATCGCGTACACGTGACTCGACTGGACTTGTGGTCAGCGCGAGATAACCACGACGATATAAAATCGCGTGCTCGAACTAAGTGTGAAACAAAAGACGTGTGAGAAAGTGAGAGAAGGGTCGTCGTCCTCCGGACGGATCACGAAAACTAATTCTCAACCGAATGAGCGGGCTAATTCACGGAATTACTCGGGTGACTTTGCGTGATCAGTGTTCTGTGTGCGCTATAGCGGTGGTAGACCTCTGCTCTAGATAACTCTGTTGCTTCGACTGATTTTCTACGCGATGACGAGACTGCTCGTCGCTGTGGACGGATTCCAGCTCTTCCCGGGGAAGAGGGATAGATCAATCGATCGTTGATTGGGCCACGTTTCCGGGATCATGCGAGTCCAACTGTCATCGGTTCGGACTAATCAAATGTTATGTGTATGACTATTGGTACCATTCTTCTGCGAAAAGAAGGCACAGCGTGTTTACATCTTCGCTCCTTCCGTTGCCCCTTCTGCGATCGCAAGCAAGAATCGCCATTGGTCAAAGACAGTGACAAAGACCGATGGTGACCATAGCAAGACCGAGTGAGAGACAATGTTGCGTCATTGGCGTAGCTTTCTATTCAAATGTTAATTATTAAGAAACAGAATGATTTCGTTCCTGTTTAAATACTATCACTGATTCGACAAGTTTCTCGTAATGAAAAAATGAATGCAATTTAATATGCGTAATAATCATTATTATTTTGAAAATTAGTTATAGCGAAAAGAACTAATTTGTGTTTAATAAAACTGATATAATTCCGCGTACACTCATTTCTATCTAGATAAATTCTATATAATTACAATTTATACAAGAACAAGTCGTACTAAAATTAAAACAGACATAAGCTTTACATTGAATCACTGTGCGACATAGCGAGCGTCGCGATTATTGTATTATATCATTTCATTCGTTTAACGTTTATTAAATCTTTTATTTCATTTTATATCGACTACAAAATGAGTACAAGCGGATTTATATTATTTTTAATAAATACAATTTAGTTCTTTTTGCTATAAATAATTTTCAAAATATTAATGATTATTACGCATATTAAATTGTATTCATTTTTTCATTACGAGCAACGTATCGAATCAGCGATAATACCTAAACTCCAAGAAAATTATTCTGTTTATGAATACGTGACACTTTTTTGGGTGCCTACGCCGATGCACGAATTCGTTAACGAATTAAAAATTATTTAACGATAACGAAAAATATTCGAAACACGCCGTGCATTTAAAAATATTAAAAATATTTAAATTATTCAAATTACATGAAAAATTACTGTTCTACATGAATTTTCATAAAAGAGATTTATTTAACGCTGTAGATTATACTGTTTTTTGAAAACAAGAGCGCGAGCAAAGTTCCAGGAGTTGCCACGAGATTTAATGACTGTAACAAATATTCAGCTTACCTGGTAAGCGTAACTCAAGAAACCAGCGCAAACAAACCAAAGTGCAATTTACAAATAAGAGCTTACCTGAAACAGAGTAAAACAAATATAATGTTAAAAGGGAATTGTACTTAACACGCAGTTCGTATAAATAATAATTAACTAAATACGTTTTATATTTTCATGAACGTTTGACGGTATTATTCGTACGTATTCTATTCGATTTAAGCCCGAATTCAGGAAAAAGGAATATACATTTCATAGTTAAGAATTATTCGAAATACGTTATTTGTTATATTTTAATATGCGTCGAGTAATGCTTACAAATATCGCAACGAAGTTATGCGAAGTATGCCAGATATGCTAGATCATCCACGCTTGGAAAACAAGGTAATAAATTTTAAACATGAGCTATGCAATTAAATTAATATGCAAAACCATGCATGCTGTGAACATCCATGAACTCGGTGTGCATATATATGTTAAACTTTTCCTACTAGCTCTCTACAAAAATTTCTTACCAAAAATTGAATGCTCATACTTGTTTGTTTACAATTTCGTTTTAATAACAATGATATAAAAAGATGTCTTTACCATTTCAATTAATTTCTTGAACAGAGTGCAAAAACCTACATGTTTGAATTATCTTATAGAGAATCGAAATATTGAATGACAACACGATATTATATATAAAACTTTGTCTAATGTTATTCGATGATATCGGAATCAATATCGACTGTAATAAAATATGTATAAAGAAACACTAGACTCATATATTCATAAATTTCAAACTTTTGAACAAGTACGCAAACAAATCAATCATACGAGCTTCAATGAATCTCAGATGAAACCATTTTGAAGTTACGTTTACATATTATATATACATATAAAGAAATACAAGTGAAAGAGCCATATTCAATTGTTGAATTTTTATTAGACTTATTTGTTTGTAATGTATTTATGTGCATACAATCTAAGGAAAGCTATATGACCTAATTGGTTCTGTATATTAAACAATACCACTCTGTTCATATTTAAAAAAAGAAAGAAAAGGGTACGATTTTAGCATATTAAAAGGACAAGTCAGTAGACGAGAAATTGTCGAAAAGCTAGGAAGATTTCATAAAGTTATATTATATTTTTTAAATACTCAACTAAGTATGATCAAAATAAGAAAGGAGAATCCACAGAAAAGTTGACTCCGCGTAACGAATATTTGATTATTAGAACTATCAGGAATACATTAAAAAGTTGCAATAAAATTGTAAAAGAGTGTAGACTTGATGTTCCATGTTAAATTGTATATCGTGTTCTTAACCCTTTCGTTTACAATATCCTGTGAGACTCGTGGTAAGCAAATCGGGCCAAACATAAGAACCACGGTTGTGTCTTGTCTACATTCGGGCGTTCAAATATATTTTCTTAAAAATATTAAAAAAAAAACTTTGTATAATGTTTTCGAAAAGAATATTTAGTGTTCACGAGGACAGTGAGAATTGTGACCAGTTGTTTAAGTTGTGAAAGCTTAAAATTCTTGAAAATTTAAGTTGTGCAGTTATACAATATAATGTAATATACATTATACAATAAATCAACACCAAAGCGAAAGTGAACATTTAATTGGTATAACTTTTTGTCATTTAATTTACAATGAACTATAACACATAGCAGTAAATTTTTTAAAAATAATCCTTGTTTGCGTTTGTAACGTCATCGCTTTCAATGATTATTTTCCGATATGGACTATCGGTGTACACGATTTCAGCTAAACGGGATGAGATGCAACAAATTTTCCGAAAATGTTAGAAACTATAATATATTCTCTACGGATTGACGTTCGACAATTTGATTTTTATAAAAATTATCAGAATGACAGCTATTTGTATTTGAGAAATCAAATTTGGACGAAAAATTTGTCTTTTATTTATATTTTTCAAAATAATTAAAATTTTAAAAAAATTCCTTAACAAATGTAGTTATACATTTAATATAATATAGATCTCGAGATATCTTGCACGTCGTTTCTGAAAACAATTTCGAAAAAAACGAGTTTAAAGTTTTCAAACGGCCAGTTATGCGTGGGCCGAGACGTATCTCTAAAACTAGATTCTTTAAAGACTAGGGCTTTTCATATTTTATTCCTAAGACTTCGAACTATTACTCAAGCCGAAAGAGAATTGATTTTTTCAAAATTTTAAACCGTTCTGGTTCCTTAAAAAATAAGAATATTAAGTTTTCTCCTCAGCCACCTACACATAATTATAAATCTTCGGTGTATGAATTTAATGACGGACAATTTTGTTTGCGAAAATCTCTCATTGGACAGATACACATATAAGCTCTCCCTGCCAAATCTCCCTCAAGTTGATTACCCTTAACAGTAGGTCGCAAAGCAGTCGACGAAATGCAGAGTGACTGTGGGCGGTGTTTAACACGACATTATGTCTTATCTGTGATTCAAATTTTCCCGCTCGTTTCGTGAACATTTTATACGGTCCACTAACTCCCATCGCCACCGGCACGTGCTTCTCTCTTGTCTTGCATTAGCGAAAGGAATCGCCCATAATACGGCTGATTTATTTCCTGAATGTAACCGTTATCCTCGTTAGATCGACTCGTCAGCCAGTAGTATATAGTGCTTCCGATGCACGATGAATAACTCGGCAATCTCTTTCTCCCAATAAAGGCAGGTTATGTGCGAGCACTTAAAGCGACCGTTCAACACATACCGGCAAACCTTTTTGTCCCACAACCACCAAGCAGACAAGTGCGCAGTCGAGTGCATGGCGCTAATTATTTGACTCGATGCTTGTTAAAGCTAATGGTTGCGATGTAATGGCGTTGCTGCAACGCTGCTACCGCTGCGCCACATTTCGTCTTAACATTCGTTTCGAGACGGTAACGTACGCCTCGAGGAGAACGGGAACATAACGGATCCGTATAATTAAGTTAGCTGGCCTAGCCAAGGAAATAATTATAAAATCTAACCAGTAGATAGAAAACACGCAGAAATTACTACTACCCTACATATGAGAATAGGTGTTGCCCGTTTAATGAAATTGCCCAAATTACCGCTTGTTTCTTTCTTTGAATTCCACTTTTTTCATTACTTATAGGACGAGTTTTCACAAGCAAATACACCTCTACGCGTTTTCTTGTTGGTGTTATTCAACGCATAGTTGTGTAACGTAATTTTTATGAGAAATAATATAATATTATGAAATACTTTATACTTTACGTTTTTATAAAAGTAGGTTCATTGTAAACAAACCCGGGCAAATTTTATTTGAAATAAAAATTGAAATTAATTTATTTTGAACCATTATTCGCTGAAAATATGTTATGCATCACGTTGATGAAAAATATTCCAAATACGGAGTTACTTCGTTATTTCTTTATTTTCAATTTGATAGAAAAAAAAACAATCCTCGAAATAATATACAATAAAAATATTTTATTTGAATCTTTGTAGCAATTTGCTTCGAGCAAAACCCTCTCTTCGAAATGTTCATCTGTAAGACATTTTTGTGTGGGTCTATTTAATGTTGTCGTAAAAGAAACTAATCGTTCCACTGGTACTGAAGATGGAAAATGAATATTATACTTCCGACAAACGTCTTTTATTATCGCATAATTATTTAGCATACTATAGACACGTCAGTTCATTGGTCTTGAAAAATTGTCAATGTATTTATTTCCTCTTGCGTTTGGATAATAAATGTGGAATTGTTCGTTGCTTCATTTTCGATACTGTGAAATTCAAAGTCATTATATATTTGGGATCTTTCAATACAGTTAGTGACATCTTCGTGATTATGCTTTGCTGTTATGACTACATTATTGAACATCGAATGTAGAAAGTTTCATTTTTCATTTGTCACTTCTGATAGCCAATGTCCTTTAAACCTAAGATGTGAAGAAGTAGAAAAGGCAGCATCATAGGAGCTGGTATCGAAGGACATAAACTTGTTGAAGCGATTGTACAACTTGTGTTAATTATTCCTAAAATAGTCTTCCGAATTGGATGATCTGGAAGTTCTAGTTTATGAATTTGACGTCGAAGATGTAAAAGACATGGGATTAAACCTCTGTGAAATGTATTGTAAGTTTGTCTAAAGTGTTCAGAGTGTATCACGTTCGCCTCGCATTGTACACTAGAATTTTGAAAGGTCTTGACAAAATTCGAACTGTCGTCAGTTACTATTCCAACAGTTTTAGAAAAACTTAGGTTATATAAAGTACAAACTTATTACAACTTCTGAGCAATTCGGTCAAACGAATATGTACCTTTGAAACGATGATATGACAAAGATAATGATCTTGTTTCAAGTGTATCCTTATCGAATCAATGAGCTATGATCTCGAAAAATCGCCGATGTTTCGGAAACGAAATTTCAGCATATACTTTATATTTTCTAATGCTTTTGTAACTCCAATGAGTAGTACGCATCTCATATTTTTCGACATAATGATCCATAATTGAAACCTGAATTGATACCCATATTGATACGATTCGGAATTAATCATTTTATATAGTTGTCAACAAAACAAAGGAATCGATAAAATAATTTACAATATCTTATTCAAACTGTTGTCGACAATAGGATGGTTTACAAGAAGACGTAGAAATAATATTCTTAAAGTAAGATGTATTTACGTTTCCAACTACCTCTTTTGAAAATCTTAGTTTTCTATATTCAATAAAATGATCTTCTCTTTATTTTTTTTTTAATAAGATTGAAAACTTGTTACGCCTTAAAAGATTCTTTTATTTTCATTTCTCTTTTTATGCACTCATTACAAATAGTAGTTACATCTATTTATAATTGATTCTTCAGATACTTGAAAAAATGTTCTGTCAAGAAGAGACTTCTATTTTGCCATACGTATTATTTGTTGCAAACGAGAATCTGATTCATCTGTTAAAAGATGAGTACTTTCATCTTCCTCCGGTTTACTTGATATAATACGTATTATTTACCGTCTTAAATTACTATACAAGTACAGATTATTAAAATTAACAGTTTATCAGCTATGAGATAACTGACTCAACGATATCTTACGTTATTGGCGATAATATTATAACTTAAGCAAGCAAACTAAATTTTGAGATATACAGTCTTTGGAAACTAAACAGAGGTTGCGATATTGTATCGAATAAACTTTAAGTAATAATATAAATTAGACCCAGACCTGACATAATTATGATCTGATATAATTTTGAAGATTGCAAATAATTTTACAATTATTTCGAATAATTATTTCCAGCAGCTACAAAATAACATATTATTTGAAATAATATTTCAAATAATGTAGTTTCAAATGTTCCCAAGTCTGATTGTAGAATGTTTTATGTTACAATTATTTATTATAAAAATTAAATTGATATGGATACTTAAAAGTTATGGAGGAGTATTGAAGAAACTTAAAAACCATTATTTCACGACTGTGATTTACAAAAAGGAACGTAAATGTATTATTTAATAATTATTAATGTACGTTCTTTGTTTTTTATTTATAAAATATGTTGATGGTAACATAAATAAATGGTACTCAATCATTGTCATTTTATATTGAAGTTTTTTCTATTTCTTATTAATAAATTATGTTAACGTTAATATAAATAAACATTATTCATTCGTAACTATTATGTATTGGATATTTTCATTCTGTTTAGTTATTGAGAGAGTATATATTAGTCAAATAATTTTTTTTTTTTAATCGTGTTATTCATTATTTTCATTCCAAACATAAATACCTATAAAGGATGTACGATTACATACATATGACTGAAAATATCTTAAGTGGTACGATTTAATTACTAGATTACATATTATTTCTAAGTCTGCTTCAACAAAATGTAACGCATCTGTTTCGAAGTTTCCATCTTGCTCTCGCGACACGTTTAATGCGCTGACAATGAAACAGCAGAGTGTTAATTTACAAGAAGAGACGCTTAGCTTAGGAAACAGTATGGCTCACAGTTGTTCTCGCACATTACTCACGATAAGCCGGTACAGGAAGTACGTTTAGATACGCGAAAAAGCTTTCTAATGGCGACATTTATAAACCATAGAACGCCCTACAGTTTACACGGGCACACAGAATGCGACAATAATCTGCCATGCAATGGGATACCTAAGAGTATTTCGGTTCTGTTGGAACGCGTTGAGATTTACAGGATGGAAATAAATACAACAGCTGTAGTAAGTCTAGATTACAATGTTCAAACTGAATTCTCGTACCGTTGTTATTCTATTTTATTACCCGTGTTTCAAAGTGTTAACCGTTTTTCTGTTCT
Source organism: Ptiloglossa arizonensis (assembly GCF_051014685.1). NCBI lineage: Eukaryota > Metazoa > Arthropoda > Insecta > Hymenoptera > Colletidae > Ptiloglossa > Ptiloglossa arizonensis. The sequence goes on along the minus strand of NC_135053.1, from coordinate 7,260,584 downwards.
GAAGAAAATCTTGTAAAATATATTCTACATTGCTAACTGTAATATCGGTTCTTAATAGGAACCGTTTATTATGAAAGTAGTGTCAACTTTTAAAAGATGGAATCTTTATTAGTAATAAGAAGAAAGCATGTTATAAAGTCGTTTTAGTGCTAACTTTATGTATAATCAATTTTATTTTTCCTTTTTGTTTTACTCATAGTCTTCCGAGCTTTTAATTACGACATATTATCGTATCTCATCCTATACATTACAGATGACAATGTTAATCCTTTCTCTCTTTATTCTTTTCTATTTCTTGTTTCACTTTCATTGTATATTATTTTGTGACTAACATCTATCTGTGTACGATGAAGAAGTATCATTATTATTAATACATTTTTATCAAAAACCTTTTCAATCCATTGTCAGTATTTCCACGAATATAATAATAAAGTATATTGGAGAATGTATAAATTTAAATTTTCAGTAAGGGCTGAAGTTTGATCTCGTTATCGTATCTTATCGTTGTTGACTGTGATTGTTGTCTATATGAATTGACGAAATAAATAATAAATAGTGGTACAGATGATTCGATCACTTGAATCTTGTATGAAGATTGAATTACTTGAAAGTAGAAGTGATTAGTAGAAAATTGATTTCTATATATAATACTTATCGATACAAAAAACGTTAAGTAAATATATGTATCTTAAAAATGGGAATTTGTTTTTCGTGAACTTGAAATACTCAGATCGTTACAAGAAAGTTTAGTAGAAAAAAAGAGTTATATCAATCTTTCACGATATATTCAAAAATATGTATAAAGTAAACGTCAAGATTTGCCAAACTGTGGTAGAAATTTACAAACTACAATAATGAAAGTACCCAATTTAGATCTGAATAGCAGATCGACATTGTTTACGTAAATCTATGTTAAATAAGTGCCGAGAGAGAAAACATGCGTAAACCGTTGAGCCGGTATCATATTTCAAACCTTTTAATTGAAAGTTATGTTAACATTATGTTAACTGTGCAATCTTACATCTATATGGTTCCAACGTGTTAGAGATAGCGACATGACTTGTATTCGTTCTATTCTATCAACTGACCTTGATCTCCACTCGAGTAGCCACGCTGTCTAGCAACGGTCTAGAATCTCGTTCACGTACTAATAAATTAACCCGGTTTATCGTTCACAAGATCGCGTATAATTCATTTTCGGAAAATATTATTCTTCGCGTACCTCTATGCTTTCTATTTGAATACCACCCGAAATTGTTTCCGATACCCTTTTATTCTTTGGTTTTTTCCTTGTCCCGTAACTCGTTCCAGCCAAATATCTCGACTTTCTCACACGCCAAAGTAATGCAACACCGATGAGCAGAACGGAGTAGAAGCAATGGGAACACGCAATCCGAATGCAATGGAAAGAGAGCAGACCGTGAGAAAACAGAAAGCTGGAAAACGAGGACGGTATACGACGGATGAAAGACACGTGGGGCGAGGAGAGCACGAAAAACCATAATAGCTAGAAGAGCCAGAGGAAACAGGTAGAAAACAAAAGGGAAGAGACAAACGGGAAGATAAGGGAACCAGCGAGGGGGGGAAAAAAAAAAAACAGGTGGTGAGAGTAACGTACAAGGAAGAAGTGAAAGAAGCTAACTGCATCCTCTATGTCTGAGGCACTGATGAGTCTGGCGGGTCACTTCACCGTTGCAGACCGAGGAAACGCGAAGTCGACTTAGCTATACTCAACTTTAAGATATTCTAGACACTCGTTGGTGTGGCAACCTGGAGTGCTCCACTTACAACATCGCGGTAGTCCCTTGAGCACGTACGGCTAACTAGAAAAATCCTCTGGTTAAGCATTCTCCTGTGCATGATGAAAACTGTGTCGTTAGCAGTAACTTCCTCTTCATCGATCTTCCTGTTTTCTTCAATCCCTCTTGGCTTCGGATTTCCTACCAAACCACCTTCATCGGTTTTCCTTATCTAATGAAAAATTGATGCCACATATCCCCAATAAGAAGTGCATGAAAAACTTTAACATACTTTTAACCACTTTCAGTGGTTAAACACAAACTTTCAAATAAACCTTTCCAGTCGTTTAATTATTTTATTTGTTTATATTCGATTGTTTTCAGTATTTGTAGATGTAGATAGGTTATTTTCAGATGAAACTTTATTAATAAATAATATGTTATATTAATACAATAAGTCATACGAATCTTGTAATATGTTAATAAGTGTCTACTTATCGTGTCAATGATTATGTATTGTTACGCCAATAACTGCATTCTTTTATGCGTTTCTTACGTTTCCGAATTTAATTTAATTCAATACTTATTAATTATATTTATTAAATAAATAGTTGCAATTTATTAAATTCATATCCAGTAAAAATGAAGATTGTAACGATTAAAGAAAATGTTAAGGTTGTTTTGAGTGTGGCAATGATTGTATCTTTTATCCTATGCTTGATCGAGTAAAATTAATATTTGAATTGGTTGACATTAAATTTACTACGTATTTGAGACAAAAAGATCAGAATGGTAGATTGACAAGATAGATCGAAGGGTTGTAGACTGATAATTGATAATTACAATCAAAACTATTGTGAGTGATAACCTAATAATTGATTTACTTGTAATCTGCAGAAATTACCATTAGCGTCGCTCATTCTATAAACAGTTCCATTATTAAGAAAGCATTAAGTGTTTCGCGTAATTAAAAACTGGTAGTTAATAATTAACATTTAATATTTAAATGCAATTGTAATCTGACATTCGACATAGATTTCGCGTGATTAATTTTTTAATTAGTCGATTAAGAATATAACAGATTAAAAATATAATTAATTAATATCCAACACTGTATATAAAAAACTAAATATCTAAAGGATTTTTCTTAACGGTTAAGCCGTAAAAGTGTGGTTCGAGAAATTGTAACAAAAATCAAGATTTGAATTTTATCATAACAGTTGCCGCGAGTAAGACTTTCTTATGTGTCAATGACCTCAGGAACAGTTCCAAGGAGTCCGTTAGAGAAATTTTCGGTGGAAAGCGAGTCAAAACGGTGAACAAAATTTATTTTCCTCGATTCATCTCAGTTTCCATCGCACTTAGCCATCAATTACATCCATCCATACTTAGCCATCTTATCATACCGCGTGTGCAAGAAATTTCATTCTGTGGATTCTGCACACTTGTAAGCAATGCATATTGTTGCGGCAGGAGGCTTCTAACGGTCGGAACTGAATGGAATGAAAGAGGGTGGATGTCTCCGTGTGCAAGTTCTGTAACGCAACCGCAGATAACGAGAAACGGAGAGAGTGACTAAGGGGTTGTCGGAAAACCTGGAGAGAGAAAAATAGAAGAGAATGATGCAGGAAAGGAGAACAGCGAAAGAGGGGAAGAAACTGAAGACAAAGGGACAATCGAGTTTCCCATTTAGAACTTAACAACAGTTAGTTTCTCTATCGTCACGGTTGAGATTCCTTCTTCTCGTCTCTTTTTGTTTTTACTTATCCCCGTCTCTTTCTCTTTTAGTGCTAGATTCTTGTTCTACGGCGGCACAGAGTAAATACAACGAGCACAGGCTAACGAGATGATTTTCATCGTCGTATGTTGTAAACGCATCGCCGAATTTCCGCATCCCCAGACGCTTTGCTTCATTCTTATCAGATTTTCTCTGGCAAGCGTTACTCTTTGTATCGTAACTGATCGTTTTTACTATTTTCTACACTTGTTACGGCAATTTGCAATTTAACATCGGTGTATTATTTCGCGCTGAATAACGTTACTCCTTCTTTGCTACGTTTACAGAAAATATCAACGAGGTATCTATGTTCAGCAATTCGTAAATCTTTTGTACGCTTATTTTTTACAAATCCGACTGAATGAAAATTAAGACACCGCGTATAGACTACGTGAGTAAAAGTTTTGTTCAATTTTTATAACACAAGAGATTTATTTGGTTTCTTTTAAAATAAACATAATTCGGTGATACGATGATACGAAAGAGTACACTTGTTACACTATCGGTCGATATCGAATTAAAGTTGTTGAAATCTAAAATTGATATTTATTTTAACACGGTTCTGTTTTTTCTACCAAAGTTAATTTCTTATAAGTTGACAATAGAGAAGCTGTCTACCTCTTTTATGGTTTTGTTCTTAATTTTTTCTACTCAATCGATTTTTGTTTTTAAGAAACAAACTTTTCTAACCTTTTATGAAATTATTTTGTTTTATCTTACATGTTTATTTTTATTAATAATTTCATACAAACGATATGCAAATGTAGATAATCAATTTGATTTCCATATGTATCGTAATTGTTTATTCAGTACTGCACATTAACTGCTTGATAATATTCCTCTGTGTTAGAGTTATTTGGTAAAAGATATATACCGTAATGTCAGTTTATTGATTGTGTAAAAGGTACATAGAGTACATGCGATGAACTAAAACATTCCACGTGTGTTATCGCGAATGGGTGAGAACAGAGAGAAAAAAGAAGCATACTGCAATTTTAGCTCTTTAGGGATATTGGCCGATATACAATATATGTAGTATGTATTATATACGTGTAGCTTAACAAACAGCACAAACCGAAAGATTCTTAAAAAAGTGTTTTCAATGTGAATAACTAGCAGTAGTAGTTTTGAAATAATATTCAAAATAAAACTATGTAGGAAGAAAATGTCAGATAATCGTTTCTAACTTCAAGAACATTATTTGATGTAATGAGATATATGTTTAGTATATTTAATTCATTTTAAATATTGCAACGTTAATGTAACCGCTAAGGTTTGCAAATATATGTACATTCGCAATTAAATTTCCCAATGATATAACAAGGTAATATAATTGCAATATTGATACATGCCAATGTCGGTTTGGGTTTTTGTTTATTTCAAATAAAGCACTTCGTTCTCGAAACGATTAACCATGAATTTCAACATTTTAAACGATTAATTCTTGCTCATAGAGTACCGAAAGATCGTAAATAATCGTTTTATGAAACATTTTTTACCCGAAGACTGTTAAATAGTGACGAAAACAAAGTTGACACTCTCTGTAAAGCAACTAGAAAAGGAATGTACCTCTCTCTCAAAAGCTACGAGGAGACATATTGTCTAGAAAAACCAATTCGGTCAATATTGTTGTTAAATTGGTGTTTTGTGTTGGTGTTGAGATGTTAACCAATTACATATCTACGTAATTGGTGTAACATAATGGCCCCGATTTTAAACACGAAACGACAACCTATAGGAAGGAAGAGTGAAACAAAGAAAGGAAGAACCGGGGAAGAGAAAGGAAATTATGTTTCTCAGCGCTCGACAAGTTAGTAGAATAGAAGTTTTGTCACAGCCAACAACAGTGACGTTTGTGTATCACAACTGTCTCACAACTTCCAGTAAAACAATTTTTTCAGGGTCGCCGTATGTCAATGTTAATGAGCGTGTGAACTTATTCCGATTTACGCGGACTTCCTTCCTTGTCTTCGAAATTACAGTGTAATTGAGCCGTGATAATTGTAATTTAATCTTCGTTAAGATTACGGTTAAGCGGAATGCACTTTAATTACATTGAGGAAATAGTATGTTCGAGAACTACGCGTTACTTGCAAAATATAAAATTAAAAACGTATAAATTTACAATTGGAACGATATTGGTTACGAAACAATATTGACCTCAGTTAGTAAACACGAGCGTGTAATTAGATAATCGTATCTGACGTTGAAGTTAGTATAGTTAGTCTAGTTAAGAACTTGTCGTAATTGTTAAGAGAACAAATAATTGTGTAGGTCCATCGTGGCAAATTATAACACGGCAAGAAGTAATTGTTACTGATGTGCCAAATATTGTACAATATATTGCCACTTGAATGGCTATTGTCGAAGATTAAAAGATAAATACAACTGTCTACTTGTAGTTGTAAATACAACTTTGCGTTTCATTATTTCAAATGATTTGTTTTATCATAATTTTAAAAGAATTTAGGCACTAAAGATATTAAGGTGTAACTAAGACGGTAAAACATTAATCTCTTTGAGAATTAAAGTGTTTCAAATATTGTAATGAAATAGTAACCACTAAACTTCTGGATAAGAGTTCATAAATGAATTTGTCAATGTGATTAGAAGATTGATAGACATTACGGTTACCTATGGATCGATATGAGTTTGAAATTCTTCGAAGAAAATAATTCATTCCCGAAGATGTTAAAAGAAATGGCATAATCTGTCTAGTGAACGTCTAAGGTTTTCTCCTAATTACTTAGCGTTAATTACCAGTGAATTGAGCGACGTTTACGAAGAGCAGATCTTTAAATTTCTTCAGTAGCCGTCACTAAGACGCATTTCGTTCATTTACGTCGTTCAAATATGCTCACGATAAATGCACATCTTTGCACGAAGGAGAAATTTCAGGTAGTCGGTAACCTTAAGAGAGGTAAGAAATTAATTGCTCGATTAAATTGATTCACGAGTAAGTTTTCGCGTCGCAGTGACTTTCGGTTCGTAAGGAGAAATCAGACGAATCTCGTGCGTTCACTCTGTTGGTTTATTTCTCGGAAATACATGACGTTGAAATTACATTTCGTTGCAATTAATTCTACGACAGATATCAAATATCGAGTCGATTGGAAGAGAATTTATATTATTAATACGATAATGTTTCAAGCGAGCTTCCCGTTCATGGTTTCAGATATTCTGGAAATTACTCCTCCGAATATTATGAAAACTGAATTATGTTCGCTTAGACCCGGTAAAACCGGATCTAATTCACCATAGATTAGTAATATTATTGTGGATTCGATTAGTGATTTCATACGGACAATTCTCAATAAATGACTAAGAAATGTAATTAACTCGAAGAAGAATTGAAATAAATTACAATATATCCATTGACGCCGAGAAAATAACTTACACACTAGATGAAAGTTTCCTTTCTTATTTAAACAGCTGCAACGATTCGCCTGTGAAGTACACAATTCTCGATTGCATTTAAATAGGCAGTATATCGTAACTAAAATAGGCTGACTGTTGTATTTATATCCTTTTTAGTCTCAACGATACAAAAACTATTTCATGCGTAATTTGAATGGTTTCAAATAGCGAATACGATGCAAAACTTGTTTTTAATATTGTTCGTAGAGTTTTCAAGAACAAACGTATTTTTTTTCTATACGAAGGTACATATTTCTCCTATTGTACGTTGTAGCTGATTTGAGTATATGTACATTTGGAGATGTGTAACGCTACACCCTTAAAATGACCTTGGATTAAAAAATTTTACATTTTCAGCTAAAAAATAAACGATTAATTTAAATAAATTCTAGTTTTCGGTCAGATCCTGCACAGACACTGCCACAAAGTATATTTTACATAGTCAACAATATTCCAAATTTTAAAGTCAAACGAGTCATCCATTTCCATAATTTGTGAATACAAACAAACAGATTTATTATCGCACGACAAAAACGAAAACTACTTCCCGAAGGTGGTACATTGTTTAAGATGATATAGATTGCATTGCTATTTCGACGCAAATAATTCTTTATTTTAAAATAAATTTTGCATTTTTTAATTTAATCTCAATTAAAGGTGATTATATTATACACTTTTAAATGCATGCGACACGTTCGGGAAACAAATATGTACTTGCATCTAAGAACAAATATATACGATATCGAAAATTCTGAGAAACAAAATGATATCGGAAAAATATTTTCCTCGTATTCTACTGACTATTTAAAGCGTTCATTTTCCGTTATCGTCACAATTAAAGAAGGTAATTAAATGATCTTGTCCTAAGTAGAACACCCTGTACATTGAGAATTTTACAATAAGACTATATTACGACCCATCCTGAACCAATCAAAATGCATGACTGTGCCAACCGACGGTGCTTTCCTCTCGTTTGATAAAGTGCAGCCGAAGGTAGCTACATAGTTTTACGGGAAATTTCAGGGCATGACTACCGAAAGGTAATCCGCTGAAAATCGATAATGCGAGAAACCGTAACCGCCGTGGTTGAGCAATCTTGCGAAATTATTCCTCTAACGGTACTTCAGAAAAACCTTCTATTCCGCCCTCGGGTAGAAATACAGTATTAGACGATTTAAAGCGTCCAGCGGAATTTACTGCTTTGCGCTTGCTCGATTTTATTTCCATAAACGCTAAGAGCGTTTCTTTTATTTACTTTGTTTCGTCACGTGGGCGTTTTTACGAGGTTGCTGTTACACAGAAATCCTATAAAATTGCGCCCACCGGAAGCATCTGGATTTCAATTATCCGCGACAGACTCAGCCTGTTTATTATGTGATTTATTCGATCGTGTAATTACGTCTGACTACGAACCCATTTCAAAGCTTCCATTGTTGATAGTGGAATGACACTTTATCATGCGTGTATTTGTTTCTTTGTCGATTCGCGATACGTTCCTAACTGGTGAAATAATTTATGAATAACTGATCATCGTTAACTATAATTATGGAAACTAATTAAAGGAATACTGTCGATAAAATATCGAACGATTGCAATTCGTGACACTTTAATGGTGAATTACGAATTTATTCTTATATATTAAACACAACGATACATTAAACGTAAGGTACTACGGAAACATTGAATTACTCCGCATTATTAACAAGTACGACAATCTTTGAGCAAAACACTTACATGGGCTGGTGCTCAGAAGTTTTGAGAGCTTTGCAATCTTTATACAAATACAGTCGTTTCGTACATAGATATGCATATTCATGTTTTAGTGAAAATTTCACTCAAATATGGTATCAGGTAAGAATTGTATATCACAAATACTCTTCGGAAAAGTATAAAAAGTTTACAAATTGCTCTTTCCCTTTTGACGATCAATTATTGAATTGTATCGATTTTGATACTGTTTTCTAGAGAAGTGACACAATCCTTCCACTATTCAGCAATAGTTTACATAAACACATTTCGGTTTTTTGAAAAAATTCATAATACGATTAGACTTTTTACCTTAAATTATACTTACTAAGATGTGGGTGTAAGACGAACTTTAAATGTTTATACTAAATTTAAATTTAAAATTGTAATTAAGAAATTATCATTTGATATCGATAGAGCAAAACAGAAAAAGAAAGAAAATTGTTAATATTTTGTGTCATTTATACTTAAGTAATACACAAAATATTTGTGTATGTTTGAAAATAGGTTGATTTATTGTAGGGATCGAAATATGTTACAAATTGTTTAGCAACAGAGTATATCCTTTGTAATCCTGAGTTTTATACTTACGACTTTTTACGTAGAGTCGCAAAATTAATGGAGAATTCATCTATGCTAATGTGACGTCAAGTTTTGTAATCCGCGCACGTAATATTATATAAATATTTCCTTTGGAGAAAAACATGCCATTCAACAAAGTTTGAATACGTCATTTACATTATACATTTAACAAAAACTTACTCTAAATTTATGCACAATGTTCACTATGCAAAGAAATTATAAATTCTTCATTATTTACGTAAATTATGCACAAAATAATATACTTACATTAAAAAGTATAATATCTAATGATTGTGTTGCAAGCGAGAAATACAATATATAAAAAAAATGATGTTCCTTCGTTTGTGCCGAAGGAACAATATATCGACAAAGTGCTTGATCGGATAAAAATCAATTGTTGCATGACTTTAAAAATGACGTCAGATCACATCGTGTACATATTAGTTTCAGATACTGTTTTCAAGAATAAAATCGGGGCCGTTAGTTCCTTTGAAAGTGAGGTAGATAGGGTTTTCAATAACGATAAAATTATAATTTTTAAATCACAATAAGAAGCAAGTAAGTAACAAACGAGATAGACAATCTGATCTTTGTAATAATTGCAATATGTACACGTAAAATAAATGTAATATATTCCAGAATGAATCCACTTTCAGAAATATACATAAAGATATAGAAAAGAAAACTGCATCGTTATATTTTTATAAGTTGCAGACACATAAATACGGTTACATATTATATAAATCTTGCCCGATTTTCTAAAATGTTTACAATACACGCAAACTACCATTTGTCAATTCTTTGTTTATACTTTTCATTACTCAGTTATTGCATATATTCGCTGGTATACACCGCTTATATTACGCAATAACAATGAAATTGAAAACGTACGTTTAATGAAAACAAATCACGATAACGAAAGGGAAGACAATGTCGGCGGCGTGAGCGTTGTTGGATCGTAGTTACTGACTCAAAAGGGGCAAGCAATTCGTGTAAGGGGTATACATTTGCGTAAGAACCCACTCTGTATTCCTCGGCTCGGCGGGTTGTTTAAAATAATTGTTACGCCGCGCAGTGACGGCCGTCTTTGGGACGAGTGCTTGTGGGAATGAACGCCTCGTTTAGCTCACGGAACGAAGAGTCCAAGTCATTGGCTCCTAACACAAGCAGTTGTTGAATAAGACTGCGACCAAAAGAGCTCCCGCAACCGGAGGAATAACTCCGGATTCACAGGGATATTCAAGGATTCTCGAGGACACATTATGGTTACAGATAATCGTTACAAAGCGAAATGGCGCGTTTAGCGCAAACGCTCGTAAGCGTTTCCTCTCATGATGGGGCACAATGCTCTCGATTCTCGGGAAGCTTCGAGCCTCGAGTTGCAACTACTGTAACTCTGATGACACGAATGTCGAATGCTTGATACTCGGTATGATAGCGATAACAGTTTAATGCTTTCGACGTTAAGCAAAGTGGCAAGTCAAGACATACGGATTGTAGAGGACGATTAATGGAATAGATATAACGATGACGTGCATAACAGACCATCTCGTTTTCAACGTAAATGTTAGCGAACGGCAACTACTACAGTCCAGAATACAAAATAAAAATCAATTATTGTAAGAGCTACTGTGACTTTTTCGTTAAAACTTTGAAAGTTTTAAGATTGGGCTGAAAAATCGATGCATGGGAGGGAAGGTAATTAATATTGATGCATTCTTCCGTTCGACTATACATTCAAGACTAGAAACGTTCCAACTCGTGTCTTCAACTTCATAATACAAAGAGTATTATTATTAAAGCTTTATTATTATCTATATCTAAAGATCTATTATTAAAGCTTTAATTATAGAAAAACAGTACATTATTAGAGCGCGGTGGGTGAAAATCCATATTTATGTGCTTAAATTTGAGCGTTATAAATATTTGATTGTCTTGCAATATAAGTAGTCTGTTCGATTAAGAATATTCACTTTCCATTCAACGAAAATCTTATGGGAATTAAATTTCAAATGGCCGAAACTTTAAAGCGGCGTGGAACGTGTCCGGAGCTACCTGTCATTTCTTTAAACCTTAAAATAAAAAAACTAAAGTTATTTCAGAAATACGCTCAATTTGTAGCATTATGGTACAGGGAGAAAGTCCACAACTTATGTTTTAAAAGTTTAATCTTACTAATTTCTTTTCTTTATATATTTGCTATTTCATTCAAGCGTTCAGGGCTATTCTTCCCTTACACAATTCCTGCTGTAATGTTAAAATATGATAAATCGGCAACAAAAAATCGTACATTAATTTTTAATGGTTCATTGAAGATAGAAATGGGGGACCATACACCCCCCCCCCCCCCCCCACCATATACACACTTTGCCCTTCTGTAAAGAAGTTATATTTAAAAACATTTGCGTTTTAATCTGTAATTATTTATAAACTGTGCATTTTAGAAGGGAATATTGTACAAAATATTTTCACTCAACTTCTAGATTCAGGGGCCCAAATTTCATAAAACAAATCTTGTTAATAATTTTCATCGGAGTGGTATTTCTTTTTACACAACACGGATACAGAAAAATGTTTCAAACACGTGTATAGATTTTTTCTTCAACGATACTTATAACCTATTTCATCCTACGGTAAGGAGATATTGAAATTCGGTAAAATTCTGAATGTACTTCACGAACATTTGAAATTATACCGCAGACAATTCCACCAAATCATAGACACGTGGGTTGGAGTAACAAGCACTTTGAGCTTTGATTTAATCAACAAACGAACCAGAGAATTGTACATGGTAGTGCGGCTGCATGAGGATCACGCACGAATAGATTATGCGAACGGCGTTGGTCGCAAATGTTTGGTTAGGAAGTGGCACACTGCAATGTACGGCATTATGATAATCCGACAAGCCGAAACAACGATATTCCCAATCCACATGACATGTCTGTCAAGAAAATAAATTTGAAAATTAACGTCTCACCCATTCCTTTGCAACACGACAGAAGAAATTCGAATATTTGGTTGCAATGTAATATATTTATTTGAAAACTTTGTTTATAAATGGTTAGTAGTAATGGTATTGCTGAGAGCCTAACACTTCTTTCAAAAGTAACAACTTTGAATAATGATAAATAATGGTATTGTTGTTGAAAGTACAGTTAACAGTTACAGTTCTTCGACATGTTAATTCTACTCTTCGGCACATTTTTTATATTCAAATAATTACTTCCGATGTGTAATGGATAAGTATATCATGAAAATCATAATCGTGGAAAATTATACGAAAAGCTACTTTCAAACAAGATATGGTTGATATTTAACTTTTGTACAAGTATATACAATATCTACCGTTCAAAATTAGGTGTGTAACAAGACCTGTTACAAACCAGAAGAATGTTTTATTGATATTGTTATTTTCAAATTAATCCACATGCATCTATTCGATAAGTAATGAACGAGTTGAACATGTCAGTCAAAGTGTTTATACCTTTACAAAAAAGTATAAGTATCATCCATTTAAAATAAAACTAGTCCAGCAACTCGTACGTGATACTGATGGACTCTGACGATTAACGTTTCGTATACAGCTATCTACTGTTTCTCAAGGAGATCTTGAAATATTAACGAAAATTCTATAGAATGATAAATCAACTTTCACAAACAATGGTGTTTTTAATTGTAAAAAGCATCACTATTGGTTTACGCAAAATCCACATTGGATATGAGAATATAACTTTTAAGTTAGAATTAGCGTCAATCGTTGGTAACGTATTTTAAATGGCTACACAATCAGATAATACTTTATTGAAAATCTCTGGTTTTCCTATCGAAAAGAGTAGAGTATTAATGTAAAGTTTTTCTATTGCTTTTTTCAAAATTTAGGTTACATTCTATTATAAAGTAGAAGAGTCCCCATATTTGTGAATACATTTTACAAGTTATGCATCAGTTACTAGACATGATTCCAATTATCAGAATTCTGTTGACATAAACATTCTGCATAAAATAGTATCTTACGACGTATAAACTTAGACATGTAACAATACAGAGACATAAAATACAATAGTTTGAAGTTTCTAGCTCTAAAAATAAAAGAGAAGAATATTGTAGAATTAGATAGGATTTGATTTTGGATTGATATATTACAAATATTTTTAATATTTTGTTATACTATATCATCGGAACAGAAAACTACCTCAGTTTGAGCGAAGTTAACCTTATTAGTACAAACTAATTAATTAGGTTCATTGTACAAATATCGTGTATAAAACGAAGAAGGACAATGTTAATTAATAATACGTTGCTCTTTCGTTTTGGCAAATAAATTCCCCGTAAGAACATAGCATTGACTCAATTAATCGATGATAACAACCACCTGGAATTTTGTTCAACCATATCAATAACAGAGTAAAGTTCATTTAAATTTAATATAGCTTGTAATATGGCAATTACACGATAACTCTAATTATTGACTTTATTCAATGTGTGAATTACGTAAATAAAGTCAATTACTTTCTTACCACTTTCCAAGAGAACGATTAAGTTATGAAATAGTACATGTAGTTCATTCGATAAGTTTGATCCTTGTAACGAGTAGAATAGGATACGAGTAAAACAAATATTCCACGACGAAACATTTCCTTCCACTTTGTACACACAAAAACAAGGTTAAAGCGAAACCAAGTATCATTCAATCATCTTATAAGATAATTGTTAAATTGTATGTAGTACTATTAAATTTAGTTATTATTTTATAATATAGACTATGATTGGACAGTCCTCGCAAAAACTTGATTTTCAGACAATTGTACGGCTCACGTATTTAGAAATTACCGATGATTGAACAAATTTGAAAAGACTGTCGTTAAAGATTTGTCACGTTTCTACAGGTTGTATATTCGAAGTAGCGATTTTGAAAAGTTAATATATCCGGTTGTTATGTAATAAAGAACATTATTCGGTTGTTGGTGGTCTTAATAGTAGTAATAGTAGTTTAAACAGTGATACAAAATAAACTTTTAATGAAAAAACATTATTTTGTCCAACTTATTTCATGCATTGTGTTATTATCCTATATTTATCTTATATTTCTTTAAGAAGTGATCGTTCGAAAACATAGTTTCTTTATTATACGTGCCGTTGATTATACAAGTTATTTAATTGTAAGTCAAATCATTTAAATTACAAAAAAATAACAATGAAGTTTGGAAAAAATGTTCCGCGTAATCATTTGGTCCGAGTATTGCGAAGTCCTTGATCTAATCACGCACTCATCACGTGCAATATACGACATACAGACGCGCGATACCGTCATATTCGGTATCTCGTCTCATTGGAGGAACTATAGTTTCAGGTTGAGACTTAAATACATTTGTGAGGTTTAATTTAAAATCGAGAAAATTTTACGTAACAAATTTAAGTAAACAATAGCCAAGTTTGTTCAATCTTTCAGAATAAACGGGTCGATATGTGGAAACAATTATTTTTAGAGTTGGAAGAAATGTTTCAAGGAGAAGTTAGGTTTCTAGAGGTACATCGTGTGGTATAGTAATATATTGTTTCAATTTGAAACGTTCATTCATAGTTAAATTTAGACATTGACAACTGTCCAACCTGCTCAATTAAATAAACATTTGTCGCAATTAATCGTCAATAAACAATTCTAGTGTACACTCGAAAGCTACTATTAGAAGGTACGAAGAAAACTTTGAAGCGTATCTTGAAACATTCTCGATATTTCCATCTAGTATTAAAAAAATGGCACAGGTGATAATTATCCAAGAAGCTTATCAAGTTCCTTGATCAGTATGCTTCCTGATTATCTCGAGCATCACGAGCGGGGGATTGGGTGCTATCGGGAGGTGTATGCGCAAGCAGTGTAATTTCACGCGAATAGTAGAAAGAACAAGACGACAAAAGGGGAAGGCTCCGATCCGCGTAGCAGGACATAGGCAACGATAGTATACACGATCACGCGTACGCACAATGCTGGTGTCTGGCAACCGTTAAATTCAAATCAGTTCAGATATAATGGGCCTAGTGGTGTGCTCTAACTAGGATGAATGCTCGACAAGAATTGCGCTCGTGCGGGAGGAGGTGGAGGGATTCAGGAAGAAGAGGCAAAACGAGAGACAGAACGAAAGGCAGGGTCGACCAGTGACGGTTTAGCGAAGGGGAGAGAGAACGATCGGGGATGGGAGATCCATTGCGAGGGGATTTATAAATGTGTGGGCGAGAATAGTCACGACACATGAGTTGCGCTCGGCAAGGGATACCAGTATGCTGTACGTGCGGCATAGTTACCGCACCAACCATACTTGGATTAATTTCGCCGGTACCGCATCATTGGGTTTCCGCGGTGCATCATATCGATGATGCACGTTATCCGTGTGTCCTTCGAGAGATCAAGATCGGATCACTTTGATAATACTCGAAACAGAAGTTCGAATTGAAAACGAATTCTTTTCGTTATCTTTTTCAACGCGTTGACCGTTCCTCGCGTTTCAATTTTTAACTTTGTGAAGATCACGGCACTGATAATTGCTGAAGGGAATCTTCTATTGTGGAACGTGCTTTTTGAGCTATCTTTGTCATTTTTTATTTTTAAATAGTATAAACCCTTTCACGCCGACACTTCTCTTGCATATCTGTTTGTGTTTCGATGACGCTTACAAATTTCTTTAAAGGAAAAAGTTTTTGAAAGTGTACGTCAATTTCATCCCCCGAAACACGTATCGCTTACAAAAACATCTTCGAGTAACTTCCATAATTTCGACCACTCTGTTTGTCCAAAATAAAGAAACTAAAAATACATAATTAATAAGGGTTTGGCTATCGTGGATAGCAGAATTAAATAAAATTAATAATGGAAAAATGGCTATTGATCTTTTTAGATTTTTTCCCTTGTATTCCACGAACTAAAAAAATTAGAGAAAAAAGACACGATGGATACTCTGTGGTCAATTGGTTGAGTAGATTTTAAAATAACATGCAAGTGATTTCGTAATACGTACATAATTTTGTGAAAAGTGTGCTTAAAAATTTAGAAGTATCTAGGTACCAATGACAATAACTCAAAATCTGTACTGTAGTGTTAATTTTTGCAAAAAACTATACGAATAATTACATAAAATTCGACTAAGGGTGTGCGAAGCAACGTTAAATGCAACGTGCATCGATATGTTACATATCAATACTTGAGAATTATAGAAAATAACATACGCAACAATAACCAGAAATTGTATGATTTACTCATTCATTTTCCATCGGTTTAACGACCATAAGCACATAACAAGAAGAATGGAGAATGTTACATAATGTATCCAAAGAACTTCACACACCCTCACAATCGCTATATTCAAACTCTATAGAGTACTACTGGGAAACGAGAAGATGAAACACTACCC
This sequence comes from Ptiloglossa arizonensis, assembly GCF_051014685.1. NCBI lineage: Eukaryota > Metazoa > Arthropoda > Insecta > Hymenoptera > Colletidae > Ptiloglossa > Ptiloglossa arizonensis. The sequence goes on along the minus strand of NC_135053.1, from coordinate 7,243,920 downwards.
GCAAGCTAAATGACGCAGGGAGCAAGCGAAATCGACCGTTTTTTCCACCCATTCTCCTCACTTTTTAGGTTTTTTAGCAATCGGATTGCATAGTAGTAGGATTTCCAAATATGAGAGGATAATTTAGAAATTTAGAAAATACAGAAAATACATAAGATTGTCTCACTGCATTAATGTTTGTTAACGTTTGATATGAAATGTTATAGCAAACGAGCTCGTGCATAATGCATTGTATGTAACACGTGATAGGAACATATTAAAGTCGCAATGTTCAAATGAAAAAAGTGCTATGTAGAAAATTAATGAGCATTTAAAAGCTCAGGAGGGTTAAAAGTAAAGGGGTTAAAATATTAAATATATTATTGGGTAAAAATAATATAATCTGAACAAATTTCAACGAAATTCTCATGGAAAATTTTACAAAATCGACTCGATTGTTCGAATGTTAAATTCATCAACTTTAGTAACTATACACGTTCTACGAAGCTTCAATATACTCATTGTTGTAATAGCGTCCATATTCTCGGGTCGAGTAGATTTCCACATGGATAAATAAAAATAGGACGTACGAGGCCTCCTTCGAGTACTCTGTAAACTGCATACTCATTGCGAATAATCACTGACATAAAACAGCATTTATCCGTTCTAGTACAAAAAGATAATTAATTAATTTTAAGTACATATCTTGATACACCTAATTTCAGGAAACACTGCCTTCCCACTTTCCATGACAGAAAGAAGTTTGCTTCTCATTCCGAACAATGAAACAAATTTATCGAACCAACGTTCCAATTGTATTACATTAATTCATAACGAAAATTGATTGCTCGCCGCTAACTGTTAATTGCGATATATTGACAATCTTTATCGAGGCATTATCGTGGCCAATACCTTTTCGATTGCGATTCGAGTTAATCGAATATTCCGTATCGGTATCAAACAAGAATTAATTCGCGTTCTGTATAGCGCGATCGCTCAAAATTGCACCATAAAGCAGCCGATTATTTGATAAACCGACATGTAATGTCGGCATTTCGGGAGGCTACGGTACGCCCGGCATGGCAAACCTATATTCACATCGACTGTATGATCAAATTGTATTAACATTTACGAAATGCCAAATACACACGGAATATCTATCATTCCGTAATAGCCGTATTAATCCTACCATCAATCGCACTGTCGCGTTCCATGGAATTTCGCGTTATGCATCGAAATCCATTACCTGTACTGACAAATCAATAGATGCACGCGTTATCTAGCGTTACTCCTGGATAGTACATCAAGCCGTGCGACGAACGTGTACAAGCAGCCCGCGCAATTAAGCAATGTCGGTATATAGTCACGAATAACGCAGACGGTAACAAAGTTGACGCTTATCTCAACGCAACGTTCCGTTTTACGAATCAAATCCGGTAAACATTATTACGAATGCTTTATTAGACCGTATAAATGTATAGTTCCAACAAATACGCAACGACTCGAGACGAATGTTCCGATCATCGTCGTTTTATATCAAAGTATACTAACAGATTGAGGACTACACGGTTTCAAGGGCACATGATTCTTCTAAGAGCCGCGCATTATTCGAAATAATAAATGCGTGAATATTTTGGAAATTACGATATTATAAGTCTTTAATATAAAATGTTGCACATTTTGGACAAAATTATTTAATTTTTTATCGAAAAATTATAGTGTATATACACTGATGACGGTGTGCTCTGATAAGTATATAGACTGAATTCTCGTGTATTTTTTTAAATTATTTAATAAATGATTGATAAGATTCAGAAAAGTGTACAGTATAGAACAAGTAAAATATTTGATTAAAAATCAATGAGCATACTTGAAGATACTCTTAGTAACGTTTTTTAGTGTAATATGCTTGAAAACAATTTTCCCGATAAAGAGGTACTAAGCAACGGTAACAGATGCATCTTGGTACATCAAAAACAAAGAGTTACGTAATGATTTAAAAATTGCTGTTGTCGAAGAGAAAGTTCAATTCTACACAGGTAGATATAAAATAAATTCATTGGCTGAAACTCTACACCTCCGAGACAACTAAAAGACTAAAGAAGAAACATCCCCAGGACTTGTTGACGCAAGCTCAGATGTAAATAAAATTTCTTCCCTCGTGTCATCCACATAATCAAAACGTCTTGCCAAACGTCCACAAGACAAATTGCAAGAGTTACAAGGAGTTGAAAAAACATTTTTCATTACAATACAGACAACGATATAGTTTTGTAAGGTTTCACTTTATTATTCGTATCGGTGGTTGAATACCACTGTAAATATGTAAATTATAAAAATAAATGTTACATTTTTCTAAATTTTTGCTATTTTCACTGTTTCGAAGAAGTACGATGTAAAGACAAATAAAAAATACTAACGTAAATATGAAAAATAATGTTAGAAATATGAAGACCACGTAGCGTACCATAATGACACGTAACATGTAAAATATAGGTTGATCAGCTTGATTTTGCATAAAATTTGGTGACACATTTCCAATAATTACATGAAATGGCAATAATACAGGTAATGCTTGAACAGGCTCTTAACAAAGTTATTAATAAAACAAATAAATTAACGACTTTTGATTTATTCTGTATTATTTTACACAGAGGAGTATTTCCTTTACACAGAGGAAAGAATTGTGCAACAAATCGGAAAATTTGTTTGATCGCTTCTGAAGATGAGCAAAATAATTCTCTAAATAATAAATTTCAAATAGCGAATTAAAAGTAAATAACTTTTGGGGTGTTCTTCTTTGAATAAAAATTATAATTCGAATTATAAAATCGAATAATACTTAGTTACATTGGACGAATAACAGTTTATTTGAATCACTATGCACTGTTTTTATTCGTCATCTATTATCGTATTGAAATTTTGTCTATCTAAGCCTGCTGTCCAGTCTGTGTATATGTATGCGTTGCACGTATTTTAATATTACGATAACCTAATCTTGAAATTATTAAAATAGGTAGAGCAATAATTCTTTTAAAATCATATTCAAAATCTGGTATTAGACCAGATATAAATGTAGTAAATCTAGAAACAAAAAAACAAAATGAATTTAACTTACTTGGTATTAGTATATAATTACATTAAATGAATGTAATTACGAACAAAGACCTCTTAGTCGTAAAAGCGTAGACACGTAAAGGGGTGTAAATCGTAAATCGTAAAAGAGGTGAATTATCAATAAAATACTAGTTCTCCTTGACCCTTTGCTGCCCGACGAGCTTGAAAATATCAATTACTCTTACGTTGAGTATTGTAGCTGAAACGAAACGGTACACGTACACGTCTCTGCTTTACTACTGCGTTGAACAAGACAGAAATGTACTCCTTTTTTCCTTAGAAATGCGTTAAAGTTGATACGTTCTTAGTTTCTTTGAGAACTCGATTAAACAAATTGAAATAATTAATGTAAAGACTGTAAGCACTTTGAAGCACCATTCGCAAACCGTGTCACCGGAGGAGAAATATTCCGAGCGTCAATTCTTTAGTTATTCAGAAAGATTTGATTCTAGCTCGAAGTTTCCTGGAATAAAATCTGTAACATCTTATGCACTACTATTAATCCAGAAGAATGGGAGGGAAGTAAACGTTAAAGAGTAAGAAAATTCAATAGAAATATTAAAATTAAATAAACTTGAAACATTTCACAAAAGTACTATTAAATATGTCACGTTGAAAGATTTTAAGCGAATATTGAAGAAGAGTCCAGTTAAGAAAGATGTGTGTCATCTTGACAGGTGTTTAGTTTCTAAAAATTGTTTTCTAAAATAGTTTAGTTTCTAAAAATTATTATACGTAGCATCGTGGATGAACTATTTGTAAAACTTACTATTTGGTTATCCTTACATCTTCAACTTATAGCAACACGTCTATTGTGACAAAGGAGCCCAGTATCATCGAACGGAATGAAAAATGTCCAATACTTTTATCACTATTTTGAGAATGCTGTAATGTCTTGATAACAATAATACAAACTAGCATACTACGTAGCTATAGGGAAAACGGACAGATACGCCCATTTCGCTGTCACCACTTGGATGTGGTTGTAACTCATGTGCCACAACAATCTCGTGTATAACAAGGCGTTTCTGTTGGCTATGCATTACTCAGTTTTCCGTAGGTCATTCATAAAATACTGCATTGCAACGAGAATAATTTGACTAGGACGATTATTTTCTCAACGCTTCCAATGAACAGATTCGGTGTAAATGATGTCACTGCCTTTAAACAATTCGAGCGAAAATACAAGAAATCAATTTAAAAAATATTTAACCGAAACTGTTAAAATTGAAGAATTTGGAATGCTTCGATTATAACGATTCTCTTGAATATATAAAAATGTAAATATCGACCGTCTGTTCTTTGAAAATTAAAGTTATCGCAAAAATATTAAAAAGACAATTCGAACATCTGGACGATACTCAATTATTATACAAAGCAAACTCGTTTCCAGTAAAGAAGGAAGAACGTTTCAAAATCGAATACTTTTCCATTATTTTCAGATAGGAAATCGACACATTTTTAATAATTGGTCCTGTTAAATAATTCAAATTGTTCAGTCGGGATATCTGGGACTTTACACGGCTCGCTGCAAGTATTTACCGACAAATAAGAGAATTAAATAAACGAGAATGTTAGATTTCATTCGTTTTTAAACGTTTCGATTAAAAAAATTTGAACGATTCAGTTACAACGATCAATAAAAACGAAGAAGTTTATCCGAAGAAAATATAATTTTCTTTATCAAGTATCCCGTTAATTACGTGAATGTCTATAACGTAAATATTGTTTGGAGCCGCGTCGATCACTCCTCTCCGACATACGTTACTATCTCGGCTACGAAATTTTTAATAAACAAACCAAAGGTGCGAGGAATCCAGTTTTCGGCATCGGGAAGCTGCGGCCATCCGTTCTGTCACGATCTAATTCGAGCTTTGTTTTGCCGCAAATCTTTCCCTCGCATTGTTCTGTAGCTCGAAGCCGGATACAATCGCATCGAGACTCGTGCAACCACACAGTAATGAGAGACAGTAACGGAAGAACGTACGTCTGCGTTACCATTAAGAGCGCCGAACAACCGGGAGGACGATTCAGGAAACGAATAGGAGCTAAGTGAAACGTATTCGACACGGGTCTCTTTACCGTTACGCCTGCTTGTTGGCCGAGCCCACGCATCAACGATCGTTATTGTAAGCCGAGTATAATGTCATTACGGACTGTGTCCCTGCCGGATTGCAGACGGTACTTGCCGAGTGATAAACGACGAATCGGCCGCATGTGCGCTCCGTGTCACCGTTGAGTTCGCCCACCTGGAACAATTATTCAGAATCTTGTATGCCACGCGTGCGCGTGCGCACGAATGCGCACCAACGTCAATGGTAAAAAACGCTAGGACCACGGAGGAAAGTATAGTAAAGTATGAACTTCGGTAGAAGTGTACAGTTGTATGTACAGTTACTCGCATTAATGATCATGGAACGGCTGGAAACGTTCGAGGTATTAATTCTGACAGGTGAGGCTGTCATTGAATTTCATATTCCGCTGGCAGATTAAGGATCGATGACGATGTATTTATTACAACCGTGCGTTAATATCGACTTTGTGCCCGTGGTAAATAACAACTCCGAATAAATTCGATTTTATGATTAATACGCTGTGTGCGCCGTACCCTTCTATGGTAAATGGAGATTTTACAATTGAAAGGAATCGAAAATTGTATTCAATCGGCAATCGTAGCAAATATATAATTGATGTAAAGGTGTTGAAGAACGAACGAAACGAACTCATTTGTGGTTTATGACCGTTTACATTATTCGTGCGACCGAGGGTTGAAATTTTAGGAGCAAAAAGTCATATTTGCTTCTGCTTTTGTGTTAGACGTGTTCATACTGTCAAACTATTGAAGGGAAACTGTGTTTCAATTGAGCAGTTATTTGCATTGTATTAGGTAATAGTGTACCTTTCATTTTTGTTTCACATTTTATAGTGTAAATTCTGGCAAAATAAGTCAATGGTTTATTCGAAAGTTGTCCAATCTCCAAAGTTGTAAGAAGTTGTAAAGAACAACGTTCCTCAAGGTTCAGTCCGAAGTGTAACAGTTTCTTATTGTCGTAAACGACATACTCAATAATATATCCCATCCGACTAAGGGATTCCTCTTTGCTGACAAACTACTAATTATATGCAAAGGTAAAATTATATCCAAGAAACGCTGAAAAAACTATTCAAATGGCCACAACATACTGGATTCAAATTCTCACTCTCTGAATCAGAGGTAATCACCTTCAGAAGATATATACCCAAGAGTTAAACTCATCCTCAATAATTAAGAACTAAGGGAGACAACACCAATAAAAATATTGGGACTAACTTTCGATTTACAACTAACATGACTACCACACACCAACAGTCTTAAAACCAACTGCAATTAACACCTAAAAATTCTCAAAACAATTGTGGCCAACAACTGGGATGCAGACCTGGATACTTTCCTGTTAATATATAGAGCAGTTGTGACATCCAAAGTAAAGTATGGATCAATTGTCGATCAGCAAATCGACGTACGTTTAAATAATTAGACACCCTACGTCGTAATGCGCTAAGAATAGCAGTGGGTGCTTTTAGAAGCAGCCTAATCTATGATATGCCCAACGAAGCTAGAGAACCATTATTAAACATCAAAAGAAAATACCTGAGTGTCAAATTTGCCACCAAAGTTTCTACGATTCCATATAACTCAATATTCCGGACTACCTTCAGGTACCACACAACCACTATCCCAAAACAAAAAACAGGTACTCCTCTCCCCTTTTTCAATACAATCCGCAAATAAGAAGCTGAGCTCTCTACAAAGAGCTTTCTACACCACAATCCCAAGATCAATTGACTCTCCCTGGATCCTCTCCAAAATCGACTGCAATAAATCACTGCTCAAATACAATAAAACGAATAACAACCCAGATGTGTTAAAGAGTTTATTCCATGAATTAAAGGAAAAACATGCCAACCACTCCCATATGTACATTAACGACTCCAAAACGCAAAGCGGCACTGGCTATACCGTCGTATCAGAGGATTCGATCATCAAAGTCAAGCTCCCCCAAGAAGCTTCCATTTTTTACTGCAAACTCAAAACACTGAAACACTCTATCGACGAAACAGCTAATGAACGCAACAAATGGTTGCGATTCTGTCATTTTCTGCGACTCTGTAAGCGTTATCTCAGCGATTCAGAACAAGAGGACCTCTGAAACAGTTATCCAAAAATGCTGAAAAGCTTACGATAAATCGACCCGAATGAGCAACACAATCACAATAATATTGATACCCCGTCACGTAAGTATAGACATGAATGAAAAAGCTGATAAAACAGCCAGGAAAATATAATAGTTACACAACATACCCATGCCACAATACTGGCCTACTTCTTGACGCAAAAATTGTACACATCAAGACAAACATTAAGGAAGTCTCGAATAAAGAATGAAAAACCCAAGCTAAGCCCCGATTACTAACGCCTCGAGACAACTTCTTCACGGACAATTCATCAACTTCCTTACCAAGGCACGACCAACTAATACTATCCAGAATCAAAATACGATATACAAAACTTACACACCGGCATCTAATGAATAGAGAAGAACCTTCAACATGCGACCTCTGCCAAACCACACTGACCGTGGACCGTACTATTTTCCACTGCAATAAATTCTCGTCACTCAGACAACGATTCAACTTAAAACCGATCTTGAGGGACACCATAAAGGAAACACCGTCTACGCAGAATCTTCTACGATACTTGAAACATACCGGACTTTATAACATACTCTAAAGTGCTTATTTATCTAGTTACTGTCCCTAATAACTCTATTAGCAGTTAATGCGACATTGAATAAGACATTTAAAAAAAAAGATTTTTATTTTCTGTGAATTTCATAAATAAGAAGTAAATGTCGAAGCATTTACTGCTACTTTTTAAATAATTTGTATGTTCTCTTTTATTATCGGCAATTTTAATTCTTTTCACGTGACGTTTTCTAAAACATACATATAAAATAATTTGATATAAGATTTTTCGAATATTACTGCCCACATATATAGTACCGCTCATAAATATTCGAACGGTACCACAAGTTGAGAAAAAATATAGGTTTCTTGGTGGTAACTGATGTATAATATATTCCTTACATTTATTTTATATTTCCATTATATCTTACAATTAAGTATATAATAATTACAGTGATTGTATTTTTAGCAGTAATTAATGCTTAGTTTCGGTATAAACGTCTTTCATCAATGAGACACCCCTCTCCCCCTTGTTTGAATAACAGTCTTGCATATTCTCGGTATCCGTTGAACTAATTTCATTAATGTTTCCTTCGATACTTCGTTCCAGGCTTCTTGCAACTTTTGTAACATATCTTCCTTGCCTGTAGGTAACATTGCTCTTATCCGCCTATCTAGTTCATCCCATAAAAGCTCGATCGGATTGAGATCAGGAGACTGGAGTGGCCACACCATCCTTTTAAGGATACCAACTTGTTCTTGTTCATTTAAATAACTTCGATATAATTTTGAGGCATGTTTCAGCCTTCATTATTTTCTTGAAGACTAAATCTTTAACACGCCAATCTTCTTCCTGACGGAATGGCACGATTTTCTAATATCTCGAGATGTTTCTTTAATCATACTTCCATCGATTTTTATCAAATTTCTCGTTCTTTTCCCCGCGAAACTGCCTCAAACCACGATACTTCCTCCACCATGCTTAATTGTAGGCACCATATACATCTGTAGCATTCGTTCATTAAACTTTGGCGATGAACAAACGTCTTATTCACAATTAACAGGGTGTTAAATAACTGTTGAATATTGTCAAGATACGTGATTCGAGAGTAGGTAGTATTTCGGTTACGGTTCTTGAAACAAATTTAACTTTTTCAATTATATCAGATAATGAACCGTTTTTTGGTACAATTGTTACAAAGTACCGAAATTAGCGAGCATATTGATTCCGGTTCAGTGTCAATATAGATTCCCGTATCGGTTCTGTAACGGTTGTATATTGATTTTAATATTGACTCTGTATCGGTTTCAATATTAAAAGACTATTAAATGTATTATATGTATTTAGTACGCACACGGTATTTACGCAATATACTTATATATGTACATAGAATACGAAAAATTAGTGTGTTGTGTGGTGGTGGATGCGATATGCCGTAAAGAGGATTTTTCTGAAATAATCAAGAGGAAGTAAAAGAGTACAGTATTGTCTCGTTATAGGTCGCCCATTTGGGTGATATGCACGACTTACAACGAATCAATTCTCTATTTGGCAGTTCTGTTCTTTTGTCGCGGCGAGCGCGACAGACTGCTAGTGAACGAGATGACACATGGCGGCAAACCATAAGGGACATCTCGAGTTTCAGTGGCTTCAATCGTAGCGACAGGAAAATAAATATCATCATTTTTGAACACGTAGAAAATACCTTAAAGTATCTAAAAGAAATCAACATGTACTATAAAATATAACCACATTAAAGGAAAAAAGTCCATCTTCACCAGCACCAAGTCGTCGTTAATGATATAAAAGTCGATGCGACATTAAACACGAATAAAAAAGAAAAAGAATTGCAGAAGATGGACACCTGTCCGTTTACTTTATTTGTAGCACAATTTCTGACCTGTAGAGACTACGATTAGAAAAATTACGCAACGTTAATTATTCGCGATGTATTTAACCGCAGGTATACGAACAGTATACGTGAGTGCTCTCTATTTTACACTATAAAACCTACTAAACTTGTCGTTTAACAATTTCAGCGGATTCGTGACAGTAAAGATGTTCAGGTCAAATGGTAGACGTACATATATAAAGTTACATATTCCTATGGGATATTGTAAAGAATTGTGTACGTCCATATTTCGTTGCACAATTTGTAACAACTAAAGTGCATTTGAAAATACCGAAACACGGAACAAGTTTTATATGATAAAGTACTCGATTTACATTTATAATTTGTAGTATATATTTGTAGTATACTATATTGTAAACTACTAAGGTTATAGTCCCATAAGTATAGTCCAAAATATTTAATAATAGAAAATGGATAGTTTAGAGATTAAAAATTGAGGCATTCAAATGCTTAACATTATCACATGATAAAATGCTATTATAGTAACGTATATCGCAGTCAGCAATTCATCGAAGAAGAAAGAACAGGTTTTGTCAAAACTAGGTATACATTTTGTAACTTCTTACTTATCGTATCTATCTTTCGACTATTAGAGAAGATGTAAAGTGAGTTGTCATCGGAGAAAGCTTTCTCGAATCCCTATTCCAAAGTTACAAGTAAAACAATATCTCGAATAACTTTACAAATACTACAAGCTATTATGACGATAATATAATGGCGTTTCTTGTAACTATTCACTTAAATCGTAACTTGAATTTTTGATACGCAAATGCGAAAATGCGTAACATACTTGAAACACAAAAGAACGATAAGCATACACAGACGCGTTTCATTAGTATTTCATAAAGGCATGCGCGTAACACGCCGCAAACGCTGCACAGTATTTGCATAACACGCATTAATATTCAAATACGGAAGCTAGAATTCTCAGGTAGTACCGAAATTCTAGAAATCGTATTGACGCATATTCGACGGAACGGCGCTCTGAGTTTGCATCTGTCAAAGACACGACTTGTACCGACAGAGACTATTTAGGTGTAGGTCGAGAAGCATTGAAACATCGATGATGTACACACATAATACGGTATGCCGGTATTAAAAGCAAAACGCATTAATTTTCATTAGCATACGAATGGATTAAACAGCATTTCAAGAATTACACGATGCGCAACCACGTGATGTGTTTCATTCGTCCCACCGAACGCATCCTTTCATATTAAAATCGTGATAGATCGATAATTCGAATACACGACGTGCTAAATGCTTTTCAGTAAATAATGGTACATAGTTGTGTGTCAGTACATAACTCCTGTTAGAGATTTCCGTCTTCAGCAGCGAATGTCAATAAGCGTCGACAATTAATCTGACGAATAACTCTTCCCAAGGAAAGATGGGAATAGTTTATACAATAAACTCTTCCCACCGAGATTATACAATAATTATTGGTCAGATTCTGGATTGTATAAGTATCTTTATAATTATTCCGAGAGAATGAAATATATAAAATATGTTTAATATTTATCTCTGAATTCGGTTTTTGCCACACAATTGTTTTCTAATCCGAACGAAAAATATTAAATTTTGACTCATCCATAAAAATTACGGTTTTCCAGAAATTCAAATCCTCTTTTAAGTACTTCCTTGCAAACTCGCGTCTCTTTTTTTTATTCGCCAAAGTTATCTCTGATTTCTATCGGGCAATTTTATCGTGATAATTGTTTTGTCTTAGAACTTTTCGAATTGTATATTCGTCAATGTTATCTATTAGTCTCTATCGTCTCTATAGTCGCTTTATTAATATTTGACATTAAAATCATATATTTTTGTGCAATTGTTATTATTCTCAAGGAGTTTCTTTCACAAATTCAAGGTCGTTGTCTGTTCCAATAGATTCGATTGTTGTATTTAACAAATTTTTTTAAAATACGCGACTAATTTTCCAAATGTTTTATTTTCATGCTTTAAGAAATGTATAAAATACATTTCGGAATAGTCTACAAATATTAAGGTGTATTGGTTGGCATATATAGGTGGATATAGTTGACATATGTAGAATGTCTAATTCATGTCAATATGTCTAATTCATTTTATGGGGTTTTTTACTTATCTTTCCGATATTATAGTGTTACAAATAAATTCTTTATCAAAGTAAGTTATCTATATAACAACATATTTTCATTATATTTACATATTTCATATAGTTACATATTTTCATTAGATATTCATCGTTTATATATTCTAATCGTCTATGCCAAATTTAAAAATCATCTTTCACGCTTTCTACATTATACGATTCATGTTTACAGCGTTTATCTACGTAAAGTTTCGCTAAACATTTAATGTGATATTCATGAAGCTCACTGGTTATCACAATATCCCCGTCTCTGTCGTAAATAACGATTATGTTGTTACGTTGTATTAGCGCGTAGCCTTTCAACGTCAGGGCTGTCGTGGATAATAAATTTTCCTTTAAGTTAGGTACAAAATGGACATCTTTAATTGTTATTATAACATTCTTGTTTTTATTCCTGTCATCTCGTAACGTAACTTAAAGTTTTCTCCAGCTTGGTGAAGTTCACCGCTCTGTAATATGATATGAACAAACTATTTTAGATTATTCACTCCGATATTTTATTTACTATAATTAGTTGCTCTGCTGTCAAATAGTCAAACGTTAGATAAATTTTTGATATTATCTCGATTATCCGCATTTTCGACATTAAACGCATATATTTTGTTATTATTTTCAACGGTTTCGACTACATTACTTGCTGGCTTCATTTTACCAAATTCCTTCGTCTCTGTATTGCTCGGTCTGCCTTAATATACCCACTTGTTGTGTTACTCCTGATACGTTTATTCGTTAGATCTCCAATACCAATACTCCGGTCTTCGCTCGATCTCCTGATTTGCCATATTTAATATTTTTACAATTTCTCGCATCGACTTCTCTTTTTCGTAGCGATACACAAGTAATTGTGGTATTTTAAACGAGATATTACACACATGTTGTGTGTATAATCTAGATACTACACTTTAACATAATAATTATAACGCTTTTTTGTTTCTCGTTGTACATTTATCCAAAATATAAATGTTTCAAGATTACACAGTGTCCCAATATTTTTGTGTCAATTATTTACACAACCCAAGCGACTCCTTCTGGGTTCTCGCTGTGGCCTTCCTTCCATTGAATCCCTTTTTCACGCCCTTCTTCAATATTTCCAAAATGTCCTCCAGTCATTTTTCCCGTTGAGTTTTAAGTATTTCTCTGAATTATCTATATTGGTTATTTATACCTTGCACCGTGTAGTATGCGAGTTCGCGCGATATTATTGTCATACCGAGCAAAGCACATTTCGTTGCGAATCTTCTAGCATGCGTTGTATAATCGCTTATCGATTCATTTTGTTTCATCCGCAGGAATCTCAAGTCGTTACTAACGTTTATCTTCTGGGTCTTCGGCTGCTCCTGTGTATGATTTCTTCATCTTAGCCCATAATTCCTGTACGCTATCTTCCATTGCGTATTGTAGTGTCTGTTTGTCCGAGAGGTGTAGCCTTATATATCACTGCCTCTCGGTTCCTTCTATTCCGTTACATTTTTACTCTTTCAGTTTCAGTAACTGCTGCCTTTTGCTCACTTAATGCCTGAGCCTTTGCTCAGACATAATATTGCTTCCATTTTCATTGTCCAGACGAAAGTAACGGGACTGACGGTAATGTATTTTTCTCCATTTTGAAATCTTCTCAAACTTCCTACACGTGGCATGTGTTTAACTCTTCTGACTCATGCTCTGTTGTATGTCGTTTATGGGTTAGGTCTGAGAGAGAGAGAGAGAGAGAGAGAGAGAGAGAGAGAGAGAGAGAGAGAGAGAGAGGGGGCAACCACCCTAGAAGATTAACGCATCCAGCCTACGCCTCTCGCGATTTCTAACTTACAATTAGTTAAGTTACTGGAACAGATATATGATGAATACATATTTACTCCAGATAGAATATAGAACTGCGAGGAAACAGGTATGTTTCAGTGCCAAAGTTAACACTGACGATTATTTCTTCCAAAGATGGGAAATAAATCGTAACTTTAACATCAGCAGGAAAAGGACAAATTATTACTACTGATTTTACTTCAATGCAGTGGGAACGTACATTTTCTGGCCAGAAGATGAAAAATGAATTAATAGATGGTTGTGTATTCGAAACTTAGGTCGTCTGTCATAGGTTGAAATATTTGTCAAATGATTCTAACGCTTTGTGCATTTTTGGCAACGCAATGTGCTATTGTTGTTTGATGGTCATGCAACACATACGAAAGCTTCAAATTTATAGATACGGCTTGAAAAAATGGAATTATTTTGTTGTGCTTCTCTTCAGAATATATCCATTCACTTTAATCTCAGTGTGTAACATTTATGAAACCTGTTATAAATAAAGGTATTTTATTTAAATGATAGTTAACCTTTTTCATGTGTGAGTTTAACTATCTATATTGAGCCTCCATCTATATTGAGGCTAAAAGAAACTCGTATAGTTGCTAAGGATCGAACTTGAATTTACTGGATAGGATTCTTCTACGTTATTATCATGTCACAATGCTAATTAATAATTGAAAAATTGAAATTATATTTTTACGTAATAATGAAACTTTAATCGTTAATATCTCAAAGATTACTGAATTTCTGTCCCCAAACCGAATAACTAGATCAACAAGTGAGCAAAGTTTCAACTAAATCGGGAACCTGAAGGCCGTGCCCTCTCTTGTTAGACAATTTATTAAAAAGTAAAATCTATTCTTCGATATACATGCGCGAAATGCTGAAGGTCCTAACTTTTCCGACCACATATATTTTACGGATAAATATGAATCTTTTAAAACTCCATTCGGGTATAAAATAATAATCAGTGCCTTCAATTCATGCTTTCTAAAGTGGTATAAGTTTACAAGTTAAACAAGTTTTGTTCATTATTTCATCAGGAATAAATAAATTGAACGTACTTTTTCAGTATTTCACTACGTGCTTCTTTTATGGAGCCAAATAGAAGAAAAACCAAATTTTTCTTTTCAGTTCTACTACATCTTAAATGAAATACAGAGTGTTTCAATCATCATCGGTCGATTTGAATTTCGCGCCATTTTTAAAACGTCAAACCGATTGACCTGAAACTTGACATATGTTATCTAGATAGATGGGAAATTAATCATGGGAAAGTACACGGTGAAAATTATTCGAACGTATTATGAAAAATCGTAATTTTGAACGCTAACGATTCGGGAAAAAAGGTAAATCGATCAGTGATAATTTGGACACTCTTTAGAGTGCTGTACCATTTATGACCATTTTATCCACATATAATTTTCTTCACAGTTGTCTTTCTTCTTTTTCTGATAGACCATCAAATTCGTTGTTCTTTTCTTCTTCAGAAATAACGTTAACACTTTCTTCTTCCTCACCTTCTCTTAAGTCAGTATCTTCATTTTTATTACGATCATTACTAGTCACTTCTTATAAGAGAATACAGGGCAGGTGATTTCTTGACTTGTAGATACCATCCTTACAAAACAGCAGAATAGAATTTTTACACGTGTAATTTTTCGTAGTAAAAACTCACGAAAGTTTAAAGTATAAAACAAATGAGTAAATGCTGATCGCTTGTCTCATTTAACGTCCCTACACGACGTTAGCACGCGTGAAGTTGCCATTTCTTACATTCAGTCAACCTATGTATGAATCAGACCTCATTTAGAGGGGTCATGCAGGTCTACACGTATATGTATGTACTATAATAACGTACTTATTTTTCTTCTTCTCTTGTCGTTAGTTTGGCCTGTTTTTACAAGGACCATGAATATATTCATTCAAGTGTATCGATGTTGGATGAACGACGTTTGCTTATATACATATATTCACATTGAATAAGTGATGTTCGTTTAAATACTTACAGGTTGAATAAGCCACATTTGTTTAAATATTTCCATACTAGATAAACAATGTTCGCTTTAGTTTATATGTTCACATTGAACTCATAGATGACACTCTCGTTATTTATCGTTAATTTATTCTGAGTTTTAGTGTTGCGTAATCAATAGGCCTAAATCTCATATTATGTAAAGTAGATTGGCGCTTGTACATTGTAACGATTGTATCGTTCGAGCTATTGTTTCGTCCAAAGTACTACCAGTAATCAAATTTATCGAATACTTGTCAGGTATTTCTATAGTTAGTGGTTACAGTAAAATAGTAGTTCTATAAATTCCTCTCGGGTAGATATTCATATAAACGTGCATCTTTAAATTATTTAGACAGTAGAATCGATGTATAAAATTGTTGGGTTATAGCTTTCTTTGACTCGGTTTACGTAATGGATATTCTCTTGCTAGCGTCGTACAATTACCTTGGATGTCCTTTTAATTGTCTTGCTATTAAGCGCATAATTTCACCAAACTTTCATAGTTGTACCGATACACATGACAAATCATTCACACAAAGAATAAATCGTTTGTTGAATTTCCAATATCATCTAAAGATGATACAACAAAAATCATCTCTATTAGCCGTATGCATGTATATATATATATATATATATGAATGCCTCTGTACGTACGTATGTACGTATATATGCATATGTATGTGTAGAAAGTCTTTCTAGACTCTTCTAAAAGATTCTATTCCACGGATACGTGATGTCTATTAAACAAAATAAGAGTTTGTGTGTTATCATGACGAACAGCGATTCGCAGTTAGTCCGAGAGCCGATTTCGTACAGAATGCACGCGAAAGATCCGGAATGAAATTCATTTAATGTTCTTCGTAAAAAAAGTCGCGATGTTATTTCTTACGGACGCGAAGTCTTGGACAGAAATGATATTTCAGCAAATAGCTGATATTATCGATAAAGTTATTTATATCAATTAAACTAATTACATCGGTCTCTATAGAAAAAAGTCATTTATCGGTTATTGTACCGAACGTTGAATCGTTCGCATAACAATTCCGTCGGCGAAGGGGACCTAATTAAATCCCACGTTGCAATAACCTTTGAAAGACGAGGTAGTAAAAAATGTCAAAGGCAACCGTCTTGGCACGATTCCCCGTCTCAACGATAATCGTACCGCAGTCAAGTTCAGGGGTGGGCTGCATCGACGAAGAGAAGAGTGGTCGTTCGTCGAGACAAGCTGCCACAGACGTTCGTAGCAAAAGAAATTTCCTCCAGTAAAGTGCAAGGCAAAGCGAGGGACCACCGGTAATAAACGAGAACATTGAGAATCCGGCACGGCACTGGACCGAGGAGCACCGAGAGGAGGGTACTCGCCACGGCTAGGACGGAGCATTATTATACGTTTACGGCTCATCTCGTCGTTTTATCCAGCGTCTACTCGTCAGTCCGTCTGTTCTTTCCCGTTCGATATGGGAATTTTCATTAAAACCGGTGCGCCTACCCCTTCAGGGTTAAACCGTGTTGTCAGCTGAACTTACCCTTTGTAAAGGTAAAGTTATCTACAACATTCTATACCCGTCAGGTTTTTGTTTTCTATAAGGACAAGTCGGTTGTACGCAAAATTCAAAATTTACGTCCCCTTTCTTTATAGCGTTCACGACGCTTTTCGAGGCAAACATGTCGAACGACTCTTTCCGTTCTGCAACGAACGACGAATTTCTTTGCCGTATCGCGAGTTGCAAACGTAAATGCGTCTATTGACACGATGAGAGACGATGTTAATTATATACAGGCAGTATAAATACAAATAACAAAAGTAGGGTAAATGTACCAGTAGTTAGCCCTTAGCCAGTAATCAGCTTCTTTCAAAATAAATGTCCGATAATTAAGAAGTAATAACAAATTCGCAGAATATACCTCCACTTTCGGTATACACAATTTCACGTCCCTAATGATAGTACTGTGAATTATAATAATTCTTGTTCCGACAGCGATTGGTTAACTGATATCACGTGGCGAAATTTCAATGAATTTAGTAATAGAAGCAGGGATCTAAAATAGTGTCTATCGTTAATAAACGTAAATTTTAAATATTAATATTTTACATACGCAATTAGTAATATTTAAATAAAAGTTTCTCGAGGTTCGAATAGTATTAAGACACCGAAGTCTTTTCGCACTCATCGCGGCAATTACAAAAACAGTGGAGGGAATAGAGAAACTACTTACAACGAAACACGAATGACAACCTATTACGAGACAATACTGTATTTAGTGATCATTTACGTTTTCGTGTCCGATCAGGCATAGCGTGCACGAGCGAGCATGCCCTTTGAATCAGTTACTTCAGTGCAGTGAGCGAGTGCAGTCAAGGGTTCTTGCCACGATTTCGAAAACGCAAAACGTCTTTCACTATTGGTGTAAATACATTTTGTAAAACCTTTGTAATAAATTAGAATTCAAAGTACACATTCTCACGAAGTTATTCGAACGATGATGTATTTC
The DNA here is from genome assembly GCF_051014685.1 of Ptiloglossa arizonensis. Classification (NCBI taxonomy): domain Eukaryota; kingdom Metazoa; phylum Arthropoda; class Insecta; order Hymenoptera; family Colletidae; genus Ptiloglossa; species Ptiloglossa arizonensis. The sequence continues at coordinate 7,225,742 of NC_135053.1, read as the reverse complement.
TAATTGAAGTTAACGCAGACCGTACAGCATAGTAAATATTTTGAGATTGTCGTGTATACTATGTTTGGGGGATATGTGAGGATAACATGCATAAATTTGATTGAAACCATTTAAACATATCCGAGTTAGAAAGACTATTATATTTAATAACATATCGTATGTCACAAAAGTATTGGAACGGTATATTTAACATTAATTAATAACAACATTAATTGGGCTAATCAAGCGTTTGGTATGAAGTTGATTCTCCTTTTGCAGTTATTATAGCCTCAAGATGATTTTCTATAGGAAATGCTAACTTTGACGTAATATTTATATCTATAGACTGCCATACTTTAACAATCTTTTATTTTAATTCTGCTTTCGAGGTAATCATTGTATTTCTTAATTTTCTTTCAGTATCAATACTTGTACAGTATCAATTGCTGAACAATTTTTAGTTAGACTCAATTTGCTTGAACAATTTTCAAATATTTCATTTTATCCTCAATTCCATCGATGAGTATGAAATTTCCAACCTCAGTTCCTGCCATGCAGGCCTGCATTATCACTGAGCCATTATTATATTTTACAGTTGGTTGTAAATTCTTTGATTATAGTTCGGTGTTCTTTGTTCTCCATATATTTTTACGACCATCACTGCCAAACATATTATGCTTGCTTTCGTCAGAGAATAATACTGTACTCCAAAAAGAATTATCCTTATTAATATATTATTTGGCATATTTTATTCTTTATTTGCGATATATGATTTTCTTCTTGGAACTCGTGCATTGAAACAGTATTTTCTTAGTAATTTTTAGCATAATTCTGGATGAATTTCTTTTTCAAACTGTGTTGCCACTGGTGCCATTTTTTTGGTCGATTATAGCTGTGTTTATTTGCAATGGTTTCTTCATTATTACATTTTTTAAGAACATAGCGAATTGAGTACTTACTCTTATCTATAAGTTTCGTAATTTCATTCATAGATTTACTTACTTGTACCATTTTATTATCAATTCTCTTTCTGATTTATGTTTCTGACTTTTTCTGATTTATTTTGCAACAATTCAATTTTAAATAAATTGTGATGCCAATTTTGAACAGTGTTTCTCTTAGATTAGCTCTGTACGAACTGAGCAATGTTTGTTTACATTCGTCGCTGTTTAGAAATCTTATTAATACGACAATTGCCCTTATAACTCGGATATATGTTGTTTGATCTCAATGAAACTTATACATGTTATCCTCGCATAAACCCCGATTATACGCGATATATACAACAATTTCAAAATATTTTTCTATACTGTACGATTTGTGTCAATTTCAATTAAGAATATATCATCGTTCGAGTACTTTCACGAGCTTGAGTATATCTACCCACCAAAAAGTTATTTGTCATATATTTAAACAAATTTCAGTTTCCTGAAATATAAACTTTGGCTTCTTTCTTTAATTTTAAATCCTTAGATAAGTGTGTAAAAGTTTAATAAATTCCCACTGGAATACATTATTTGCCTCTACCTGGTATAATTAAATTGGCTATTTACAAAATACAGATAAGGAGAAGATAGTATTTATTCATAATCTAAAAAATAAAAAATAACAAACAGACAATGTACGAAACATACTTTTGAAACAATTATCTCGAATAGAACTAAATTACCTTCTAAAAATTTACAATTGTGCGTGGTTGTTAAGTCTTCCCCGACGAATGGAGGAAAACGATCGTCATCCCTGTTCTTAAACCGAATAAAAACAAACGTAAATCTATCTCTCTAACCAAGTGTACTTGTAAAGTACTTGAAAAAATAATTGATAGAAGGCTAAGATGGCTTTTGGAATCAAACAACATTCTAGACTCTAACCAATATGGATTCTGCCAACATCGTTCAACCTTAGCCAATATGGAATCAAATATTTGTGACACATTTACTAAAAATGAATATTAAAGTATTCTCAGATACAAAAACAGTATACGATGCGATACCAAGATCAAAAATCTTCCAGACACTTACAACTCTTCGGATATAATACATGGTCATATGTTTGCTTCAATATTTTTTTCAAAATATACATAAATAAATGATTAATTTTATTCAAAAATTTGTCAAAACGAATAAAATATACATTGTGTAGTTATTTTCCAATATAACTGTTTTTATTCATTTTCCCGCTAATTTTCATGATCAACATAGGCGTACGCTCAATTTTTCGAGTAACTCTATATACGGAACTGGCGTCGATCAACGTCTTTTCTATGAAAACGACGAAACCTTTGTACGTGTATTAGATAGCAAAGCGAATCACGCATACGAGCAACGAATGAGAAAATAGTGCAAACGTGCATTTACCAATTGCATTCCGATTGTTCCAGCGGTTTCTTGCGGTCAATGCCTGCCGAACGAACCGGCAGTCCTTTCGAAGGAAAGGAATGAATCCGCTCCCGCCTCGATGTCGATCCTCATTACGGCATTACTAGAGAAGAATGTGCCAGTAGCACGCTTGAGCGCATTGCGAAACAGCGCAGGCGTTTAGTGCCCATTATGAAAGCTGTAAATCCGATTCGACGATACGGAAGTCTCACGAAAAGTCGGGACACCTATTTAACCTCCGAGCCAAGATTCATCGACTATTTACGCCTTTCGTTGATGTATGCGCACACGTATAGGCCATGGGCGTTGCACGAGTACCAACCGCACACGTCCGCGTACTGTTCCAGCGATAATGGATGACCAAAGAATCAACACTAATTGCACAACGAGTTGTTATACAACCGGAGGCAACAAAGAAGTGTACGATAACAATAGAACTACGAGTCTTGTACTGGAATTAGTGCGGGTTCAATGAATGACAAATTGTTCGGTAATACATTGCATATGTACACTAATGACGTTGAATTAAATCAATGTTCATAAAATACTGCTTCGAAGCAGAGGATTCGTATTTTGTACTGTACAAGTTGTGACTACGACAGGTATTAAAACGGAGAATTAAGCGGCTGTCAATGAGTCAAATTTAAGTTACATTTTTAATTTACTAGAAAGCAGTTTAATTCGCAACGTTACATAATCCATGTTAACGAGCCATACAAAATTCTAACAAATTGTTTATTTTCAAGAAGGAACACATCTATTTTATCGTACGTTACTGTATTGTATATTTACATTTTCGATACCATTTCAAAATGATATAATTTTAATTCGTTTAATATAACATTGGGCCTCTCGGAACATTTGAAACAATTTCGAATGAAGATATTGGATAAATTCTAGAGTACAGGATAGGTATCAATTTTTAATAGTAAAAGTTTTAATGTTATGCAGAGAAACCGAGCGAGTGCACAAATCGCCAGTGGTGGAGTCTTTATTTATTTACATCGCGAAATATTTTACTCCGGAATATCTCTTAGCACAAATTTCGAAGCAGTCGCGATTACAATTACTCTACGTCATCAAAACTTCTGCGTCTGTAACATCTATATACCGAATAATTATTTATTCCAAGAAGTTGAGCCAAATTAATCAATTTAATACAGCAACTCCCTAATCCTGATAATATCTGAAACACATTTATCGTACAATTGTCACAAGAAGGCTTTCAATATCATCTGAAAATATATAATTGCACATGATTGACTAGAGTTTTTCCAGATAGATGGCACGAAGCAATTGTTACGATATTATTGTTATTTCTGTACTAGTTTTGTCGTTCGATAAAATTTATTGAACAGTATAGTACTAGGTTGCTCGATAAGTTTTGTCGTTCAATAAAACTTATCGAACAACCTATTACTTAAATCACACAAAAGCAAAAACCTTCCTGATAATTAGAGATCGATTGTCCTGACATGTTGCTTTTACAAATTATTAGATAATATCGTAAGCAACAGATTAAAATGATATTTAGAGTTCAATGACCTCTTAGATAAAAATCAGAGTAGTTTCCGACACCATCGATCCACAGTCGACAGCCTGTTACTATTAGAATCCAGTGTGTGCGAAGCAATAGGTATATGCCTTGACATTGAGAAGGCTTACGACATGATATGGAGACAGCGAATTATTCAACTCTTATCATAACAGAACATCAATGGGAACATGCTTTGGTCCATAAATGGGATTTTAAATAACAGATCAATCATTGTCCGGGTGAATGGACACCTCTCAGAAAAGACAGTGATCCCAAATGGAATTCCGTCCAGGGGTTGACCTTAAATGTAACTCCATTTCTAATCGCAATTAATGATATCGCTGAATCTGAAAGTGCTACGTACTTCTATAGTAAACATGTGGTACATAATTGTTGAATTTACACCATTCGACAATTGAACGTTTCATATGTGAATGTCGTCGTCCATTAAAAAGTATTACAAACTTCCATTGAAAGTTTACAATAAATTTAAAATAACCTTCGTTATAAGATTACGAATGTTTAAACATTAAATCGCACTGAATGTGTATGTAAGAAAAACAAATTTCGCCCGAGTTTTGACAAAGAAATTTATAAAGATGTTTTCCGCTTGGAAACCTAACGACTCATTTTTCTGTCGACAAAACTTTACGAAGAAAAGAAAAGTAATCTCAAGTGACTATACATTTCTATCCAAAACTTTTTCCCATTTTTTTTTTTTGTTTTGGAGTAACGTAACCTGCTACCCTGGAGAAAGATATAATTTATTGCATTTATTTCTGGCCATTTTAATACGTCGACGTTCTAGCTTCCCTTCCTTTTCTCTTCTTCCACTCTTCGTACCCCTTTTTATTCTCTTTCGTTTCTCTCTCCCCTCTATGGCACCTCGTTTTCTACCGAGAATTCACTGGCAAATTAAAACCACGGAGAATTTATCGCCAACTCCCAGGCTCAACGCGTTTGACACCGTTTAAGATAACTAAGTGCCGAAGACACGTATTAACGAGCTCTTCATTCTTCTCGTTATACCGGAATTCCGGGGTCGAGATTTTTGCTCAAGTTTTGGAGCCCGATGACAATGAAAAATGGGAAGTGGAATTGCGATTCTGTGGACCGACGCACGGCGTAACGGAAAATTCATTTTGTTGCAAAAATCCTTTCTTCGCTCTATAGAGTGATTTTTATAGCTGAGCCGAGATTATAGCTCGGTTCTACGTGAAAATGAAAAAAGATCATAGAGAATTTGAATTGTTAACCCTGAAATAGCCTGAAGGTTCAATAGACCTCCCCCTCCTCCCTTTCTTCAGTCGACGTGCATTGTATAATTAATAAAAGTATGACGCCTAATGGGCTAATTATTGCCTGCTTTTTAGCGTTATGTGCAAAGAATTGCGTTATGTAAGTGTCCAGCAAGTCGGTATATCGTTTGTAACGAAAAGTAAAGTGATATTAGAATCTACAATATTCCAAAAGAATATCAACGTGATATTTTTTTATCAGAGTAAGTATAGTTGCTGAAGTTTATATACGTATAAATATAATATTTATGTGAGGAATGTTACCGAAAGCGAACATAACAAAGTAATGAAAAAATATATAAGTCAGGAACAAAAGTGGACAGATGAAAATGGATATCGATGAAATTTAATCAATACAGCATCATAATTACGGGTTTGAAATTTATTTAATATTTAACCTTAGAGTATATAAATTATTTAAATAACATTTAAAATAAATATTCACAGTCAGAGCAAATACAAATTAAATTTAAACAAAAAATCAATCAATTACAGAGAAACAAGAGTAAGTGGACAGTCAGTTGATGTATTATTGCCAGATAAGAAACGTACACAAATATTATACGTAGGTTGTACTTATACACAAGTAGCATTGAAAAAATGGTTTAGGGTTCATTCAGGCTTCGTATAACTAAGAACAATATCAAAGTGCTAAAACAACAGAAATTTCATATCAAATTCGTAATTTAATTCTTTCGGACTGTCATAATGAAAACTGTGTTACAGCTGGAAAGTAAAAAGTATTAAACAATGCGATAGAAAAAATGTGTAAAAAATATTTGATACATAATATCGTAGAGAACTTAAGACGTACATGAAAATGTTGTATTATCATACGAAAGAACCGTCGAATCATTCGTGAATATTGACGAGAGTTAACGACCTCCTCATGGCAAATTTTAATTGGAGTAGGATTAGATATGTCAACAAAAACTGTCGCATGAAGTGAGACTGTAATCTTGTCTGTAAGGGCAAGCCGTAAATCTTGCATTTAAAAAAATAACACGAAGAAACATCTAGAGCTGTTGTTAAAAAGTATGTTAACATGGCTGTATCGTTCTGGAAAAAGATGGTACGGTCTGATGAATCAAACTTTGAGATGCTCCAATTGAAAGAAAAGCAAAGGGTCTGGAGAAAGAAACATAAAACATGCACAAAGTAATTCGATGCACCTACAGTTAAATTTGGAAGTGGTTCATTAGTGATGTGGGGCTGTTTTTCATGGAGGAAGAATTCATTTTTCAACGGGATAACGATCCAAAGTACATTGTCAAGAAAGGTATGAAATTTTTTAGTAATTCAGACATTAAATTACTCGAATGGTCGGTACAAAGTCTTGACTTGAATACGATTGAGAATTTATGATGTGTTAATAAAATAAGGGTCCACGATTTTGTTATTTAAAATACTACACCAAACATTCACCGAGCACAGTCTTTGGCTATCTACTTGTTTCGTTCATTATGGGTTTTTTACGGACCATTGGTGCATATTTCTAAGATTTACTTGGTTACCATTGATACAAGATGCTTCGTCGGTAAATAGGATTTTTCTAAGCAATCTTTCATCATCTTCCAATTGTTGTAACGCCCCTCGACAGAAGAGGACACAATTTTCAAAATCTCTGTTATGGAGGTCCTGATGAAGCGCATAAGTAAAATTGGTGAAATTTCTGTGTTTTCAGCATATGTAGTATGCTTGATTTATTAATATTAATGTCCTGCTCCGCTTGCCTGACATTAATGTGCGGATTTTGGTTTACAGAAGCAAAAACTTTTTGAATATTTGTCTCATGCGTAACAGTTTTAAATCAGATGCAATGTCAGCAGGCAAATGTCACGTTCTATCGTTAAATGAGGTTTAATGTTTGCGACTATCTTCATTCGTACATTTTATACGTAGAATTTCCATTTCGTGCTCGTTTAATGTTCCTATAAACTCAGTAAAGGTATGCGTGTGTGCGTGTACACGTTTTCAAATTTGATCGTGTTTCGGTTTATTTTTATTCGAAGGATCTAGAAAAATTGTTATTTCGCATTAGTCGCAGACACATTGATACGTTATGCGGTATCGCTTAAAAGTATAAACCACACGTAATACGAGATTTGTTCACTGTTGATCTATCTCGCTTATTCATTCACGTGCCACAGAGGTTTACTTTGAGACCAAAATTGTTACTCGTACAATTTCCAAGCAAACTGGCGATCTAGATTTTTGTTTACTTGTAAGTGGTAATTACTGTACTTTCGTATGTCTATAAAATCTATATTTATTACGATAAAACGTAAAAATAAGAGAACTTACATTTATAGCTATGAACAACTAGTTGGACACTTTTAGCGTGTATTACCGTTGTACGAAAATGAAAGGTTTAGTTTATGAATTAACGAGAATTTCTCTTTCGATTTCTTTAATATTTCTACTTTAGATAATACATAACTAATTTATAACTTAAAATGTAAACGTTTCAGGAAAAAGGAACTATACACTTTTTCAAACAATAACGAATCAACTTTATGGTATAATATCAATATTTGAGAAAAAAAGGCGAGAAAAGTCTTTACGTTTATTGTACCGCCACTGAAGAACAATTTCTCCATATTTTTTCTTATTCTCGGCAAAGAGTAAAACTAGAATTAACTTCGAGAAATAATTGTCAATCTGTTCGAAAGAAAACTAAAACTCACCCCTTGGTTTATAGCGTCGATAAGTGTTCTGGAACCGTGTAGGTGTTCTGTGTGACGCGATAGAAACCGAACACACAGCTACGAATCTCTCTTCGGGGAGTTACGCTTCCTGCTTAAAGAAGTTGGAAAAGTTCGCGCAGAGTTGTAACTTTTCCTCGAGTACATTAGGAAGACCGCGCGGAACTCGACGGCCGAGAGTTCTGTATACATCACTGCCATGATGTTTGTCCGCAAATAGAATTTCCTTGCGTCTTTATTCACTAATAACGTGGCCTGTGGTTGGCGCCCTTGTTGCGGAATTGCCTCGCTTTTCGAATATCCAGCAGCACGTGGTAAAGCGCTTTCGCCAGCACGGATGCACCCGATTTGAACATAACCATGCGCGCGACCACAATGACGTTTCAAAAAGGGTTCGAGTGTGCACTTTCGCTGCCAAACGTGCCCGTTATACGGGGATTTTACGAGAGTTCTGCTCATCATATTCACTTGACCAAACACGCGTCTGCGCTCATCTGTTCTGTTTGTTTGTCGATTTGTGGAAAACGAATCGTTTTAGTATTACGATCGTTTTTTTCGAAAAGATGTGTACATATTAACGAGTATACGTTTACGATTCTACGTAACGGCGCACCGAGTATAACACGTGGATGTATCTTCTGTACAATATTGTATCGGGTAAATCAAGTCACGAAGAAACACTACCATTCGTGAAATCTTTTGTTTTTGCATTTTGTTTGCAATTGACATTTTAAAGCTGCCACTCTAAAAATATTAAGTCGCGATACGAAGTATTAACGAAGTATTCTGTTCGCTATTCAACACAAAAGTACTTTAATCCTTGGATTTCAAATGTATATTCATGCTGATGTGTAATAATGAAATATATAACGATCAAAATTAATTTTTACAGGCAAATTGATCATTCGTAATGCGTAAACATTGGAGTAGAAAAGAAGGATACAACAGAGATTTATGTTCGTCGTCGTGAAGTTACACATTTACCTAATTGAATACAATTTCCGTGATTGTTAATAGTTTTGAACGAGACTTTCACAAAATTGTAGCTGAAGTTATTAATTTCACAAAATGTAAGGTTAAGAAGATCGAAAAGGTCGGTTCGAAGGCTCGAGTAACCTTTCTGAAACCTACACATACGTATATCTAAAGGTACATATTTTACAATATTTTCACGCTGGCAACGAGGTCTAAAGATTTCCATTTTCCAACATCGCCCTCTATCACAAACGTGTTCCCATCGATAACCCAACGTAAGATGCAAGCACAAGAGAAAGACAAGCGGGTGAAAAAGCGATTTTCTCCGTTACGTTGCACCATATGCGCGTAGAAATGCAGCCTGTGGCTGAGGAGTTTTATCTTATCTGATCTGAGATGGACGCCTCACAGGGATTCTCAGACGTCGTGTGATTGCCGAAGGACGTACGCGTTCCGCAGCGTCCAAGTAGGTAGAAGTATCGTGTCTATAGGCAGGTAGGCTGAGAGGACAAGGCAATTAATCTTAATGGCACTGGCGTCGAGCATGGCTGCCGCCTGGCTATGTGACGCTAATTAATCTAATATGCTGTTGATATTATAATTAGACCTCGGTCCCCTCACGTGATTCACGAGTCCTTTCGTACGTTGTCGTCTCTGAAATCACTCGGCGGCAGGTACCCGCCGGCTGATTTATTATTACGTCGCATTTATTCTGGTGCTCTTGAAGTTATAGAGATGCAGAACAGGTGGACAATAAGGTCGCTGACATTTTTCGAAGGATCTTGGTATATTTTATTCGGACGATTTACATTGTCGCTGCTAATAGATTATAAATAGAAATGATAGGTAACGTTGCAAGATCGATCAAAATGATCCAAGGATGTAAAAATTAATTGCAGAATAATTGGTCGTGTATATAACAGCTCGTTCAGGATGTAAAATAAGTGATTCTTTGACTTGTCTCCTTCGAAATAAGTCTGACGTGTTTTATACAAAGACATTACCGATAAACCTTGTGTAAAATTTGTTTCCTAAACACAATTTATTTCATCATTTACGTTAATTTCTCAACTAGCGATATTTTTTTGTTTCCGAACTGTTTTTAAAATTTAGAAAAATCAATTTAGTATCCTTTTAACTTCATCTAAACTTAAGCAATGTGTACAGTGTAGAAAGAAAAGAGGGTTTATCATTTTTAAAGTAGACATTACTTGCCAAGCGAAGCAAAAAAGTTCTAATAGGCATGGGTTGAAATATTGATATTTATAAAGTTATAAATCAGTTTTTGTTTCCATTTAAATAAATGACTTACTCGTTTGAGGAGTTGTACCGTATAAATGCGTCAAGTACTATGGTATCTCCAAAAAGAAAGAAGCATTGATGAAATATTTATAAGATAGACGACTTCGATAAAAATGCAATAAGACGAATCATCCTTTAAAAAATGGTTCAAAGAAGTTTTGAATAAAGTTGAAAGAATGGAGTTGTTATCATGGATAGTGCTCAATATTATTCCTGAGAATAAATGTATTATCCAGCAGCTCATAGAGGAAAGGAAATATACAAGGATCATATACATACATGATCAAGCTGCAAAACGAAAAGTACATTTATGCTATTGATAAAATGGGTCAGAGAAAAAATATTGAAATTTTTCGATTTCCATCTTACCATTTCAAGCTCAATTCAATAGAACCAATATGGACTCAAATTAAAAATTATGTTGCAAAGAGAAATGTCTCGTTTAAATTCGCTGAAATGAACAATTTATTTCACGAGGCAATAATCGCAATACAGCTGAACAATGGAAGAGTTGCAGGCAATATGTGAGGAAAATTGAGCAGAATTTTGGGAGAATGAATTCCATCATTGAAAATACAATCGAATCATTTATTATAAATTTTAATAACTCCGGAAATAGTAGTGGTGGTGGTAGTAGTAGTAGTAGCAGTAATTTCTAGTATAAAAGAATAAAAATGAATTGTAAAAAAAGTGTTTTACGCAATCATTGAGTCCAAGTATTGTGAAGTCAACTTTGATTTGATCACACACTCATTACGTGCGGCCGTCGTATTCGGTATATAGTTTCTTTGGACGCGAAATAATATTGTTACTTATTGAGAGTAAATAAAAATTTAAAGAGAATGAACAATCAAAAAATCAATATTTCTTTTTCCATATTTTTCAAAAATGCCTCTCTATGATAAAATGTCGTTTGGTTTGTGTTAAAATTGGCAAAATTACGGATTTGACAGCTGAAACCATCAAACAGTGCGCAAACTTGGTCTCGCTCGTACATGGAGAAATGAGTGGTTACCATAGAAGAGAGATCGATTCTGATGCTATAAATCAACGTAAGTTACGCAAAGTAACAAGTTTCATTTTTCGTATGAAAACTAGCACGTTTTACTTCACCACGAAAAGAAGGGTGTTTCATCGCTTCTGTCGAAGGCTACTATGTTTCCTATTTACTACGAAAACTAGCACGTTTTGTGGTTCGTTACGAAAAGCAACATATTTCATTTGTCCTTGCAAAGACTAATACGTTTCAGTTTGCCGTGCTTGGGCGAAAATTTTTGTAGTATCTACCTGTATTGAAGTCAAGAATTATATACATTAAAAATGATGAATAATAATGGCTATGATAATTGCAAATAGATAAATACATAATAAATAAATTGATAAAAGTGAAATATTGGTTTTTATGTTGGTTTTAAACAAATTTGATCAAATAGAAAACACAACAAATTACAGATGGTGAATCAAAAAGTGCATGATATATATAATACATATATATATATATATATTTATTTATTTATTTATTTATTTATTTAATATCGGGTCGAACATCTAAAAATTTTAGAAAAGCTTTACTTTCTAGGAAAAAAATAAAGCAGCTTCTATTTTCAATACAAAATGACACTTCATTTACCGCGAAAATAAGGCAATTTTAATTGGCGTATGTCCACCTGTGTTTGTGTCAATAGACATGCGTTTGTTGGTGTCAGATTTAAATCAGTACGCACGATGCTTCGTTAAATTAATCAATGTTACCCTTTTGTGTTTCTATTATATATTCAAATATAGTGTATTTTAGAAACAGTTGTCCAAATTTTAGGAGCGTATTCTACTTGCCGTGTGTATGAAAAATAAGGACAAAACGCTTCTTTTTTCAATGATAAATATTTTGTTCACGACAAAGTTTGGTAAGAACACTTGGATAAAGAATTTGTTGGATATGATTTGCTTCTGCAGCAATGAATACTTCGTACCGACATCTCTTTCACTGTCGAAAACACTAAAAAGTTACCGGATTATTTTGAATGTTGTTATATTATGCAATAAAACGATTTTGGAGTAGTTCTGAAGTAGCAACAGGAGTATTATAAACGCGAGTTTTAAGACGTTTCCGTAAATAATAATCTAAAGTATTAAAATGTAAGTTAATTAAAAGTAAGCTAATTGTATTTGAATATGATTAAATTACGTTTACGATAAATGTTCGCTAGACTTCTTCGTAGTGCATTAAATTTACTCTATAAGATATCCTTTGTAAAATATTAAACAAAATTACGATAGAAATATTCCACTCCTTGCATTTGGTATGACAATATTTATGATGCAATATATTATGCATGAACTATTTCACAGTCTTTGTAGTAAATAAAAAAGACTGACGGTGTTTTTTTATAGTTAGACGTGAACAACACGAGCGCAAAGTAAAACGGTAAATTGTGTTCTATACGTGCAGCAGTCCGTTAAGAAAAGACAGGAAACGTGCAGAAATAAATTTGACTGTTGAAACGTTACACGTATTATGTTACTTTATTCTAACCTGCTGCACAGTCTATAGTAAAGCTGTTCGCTAATAGATGAGTAATTCAATTGCTGCATTTACGACACAACAAAAATACAAGGTTCAATTCCAAACGTCAAGAAGGCTTCCTGACAATATTTTACGATATTTATTCTCAAATTAACTTCTTGCCTTACGATTTATTTTCAAGTGAACCTATCTATTCGGATTATTTCATTTTATTGCAATTATGTGCACCCAATTGGCGCAAAGAAAACCAAATTGCTTGACAAAATAACTGAAATATTGGATTCGAAAGTGAGCAAGTTAGAGAACGGATTTAAAGTATTTCAATCAAGTTTTGAACCTTTAAACAGCACTTTGAATAAGTTTTTATCAAATTTGTTAAATTTAATTTGCTATGCCGAGTATTCCATTTCTCGTTGAAACAAATTCTTTGAATTGTATAAAAATCATTTTTTCTGTTACAATACGTTGCAATTGTGCAAATTTTAATGTCAAATGATTTCTAATAATCAAGTAACAAGATAAAATATGTATTTTTCTATTTTTTGCGACATTTAATATTTTGTTTAAATAGAACCGTTGTGGCACGACTTTCTGTTATGTAATTGATTTGATTTTTTTGCAGAAATTATTTTTTTAGGGAATGGAACAAATTGCAGAAATCTCGCGAGCAAATTTAAACAAAAAATTCATAGTAACTGGACAATGGAAATTCGTGCCGTATCCGCGTTAAAGTTTCAAAATTATAGCGATCTTATATCAATTTTGGATATGCTTGTATTTCATAATTTTAAAATAGACGACTACTTGTTTTTATAAAAATACAATTTCATAAATATAATACATATTGAAAGCATCTGTGTATTACTTCCCACAATATAATTCACGTTCTTAAATTTTGCCTATCACCAAGGTTCTTATGTTGCGCAGCGTCTAAACCATATTGTTATCAGTCTCAGCTACTTGATACACGAAACGCATTCCTTTAGAAATTCTATCAAGTACTCTTCTCCTTTTTTCCTCTAGAAAAGTCCTCTTTTTACTGTAAAGGGCGTCATACTGAACCGTCTTTAGTAACAAGTATACCTGGTTTAGTTCGTACTCAAAGTTCAAAGTGTGTGTTTCATAAAGCGTTTGTTGTTCAAAGAGAGTATATGTAGCGTGATAGTCGGCAAGAAATATCGAACTTGGATTATCTTGGAGAAAAAATGAATGTTATCAGAATCGTTGAAAATATAAGTGACGAAATTATATTGATTGCAGATGTGTATTTGGTCATAATTGTCTGTCGAAGTAGACTCCTTAGTATACAGAATAATTGAACACGTATGATATTTTGAAAGATATATGTTTTGTGTTTGATGTTCTGCATTTACCAAGTTATAATCTTCTATTTGTAAGTATCTTGGCATGTTAGGGATTCGTTATCACTTTCAACGATTTGAAATGCAATACTTTATATGAAAGATCATTATAAGATCACTTGTAATCCAATCGTAACGGGTATATCAGTTGGACACAAAAGTAAAATACAGAAGCGTTTCAAACTGAAAAAGTTGACGAAGACAGCTTTACCTTAATGTCAAATAACGGTACTTGCGTGAATGATACGGAAAGCAGAAGTTAGCTCCTGTGTAATAGGAAACGAGAGAATTTCCTAGGATGATAGGACACGAAGCGTTTCTTTTGATAAATTAAAACTTTTTAACGATAGGTGAACTCATGCTATTTTCTGAAAAATCCGACTGGTAATTAATCATGGGTGAGGAATTCAATTCGTTAATCGAGAATCAAGTATGGGGGCCTGCCTGCCAATTTGATCCATACGGAAAATATATTATTATATTTAAATAAATTTGATCTCCATTTATAATAAATGATTTATTGCAAATATGGAACAACGACTTTAGGCTGACACGTATCGTAGGATACGGATTGTATTATCACAGTCATTTCTTGATTAAGTATCGAATTTCAAACATATCGTGTTCCCACTCTTATAAAACAGACTGCAGAAATTGCGTGTAAAATTTTTATTACGTTAGACATTCGACATTCAACAACGCTACTAATATAGCTTCGATCTATCTTCGAATATCGTTTTTACCCTTGAATCATAAATAACTATTATAAATTTCTCGAGGAATGAAATAAGTAATATATCTAATTGAAAATAAATATCTATTCCTTTAAAAAATAAGTAACAACTTTATATCAGGTAATAAACATGGATATCTCGTATGGAACAACATTAAATGTATTTTTTCTTATGATTGACTCGAACAATACACAAGGATTAGTGACATATTTTCTAGTAATCGAGTACTCAACTCCAAGGTTCCTATTGACTATTAATCAAGATCAACATGAACGTGAGTCATCTAAACGACCGTTTTGAATGTGAATCTAAAGGAAGGAATTTATATGAAGCATTCCGAAGGATGTATTGGAGATCCAAGGAAAATATGTCTAGTGAATTAAGGCAACCGTCGAATTTAGTATGATAAAATAAACTCGATTTTAACTAATATAGGATTTATGCATTTATGCATCCTGTGTTTATCATAACGGAACTGGTGAAACAAAATTGATTTTGCCTATGTACATAGATGATATTTAAATATCAAAGAAGATTGAGAAACAAAATGTAAACTTGAGAAATCATCTAGCATTGGAATTCGAAGTTAAAAATTTACCAAAGTAAAAAACATTCTAAGAATAACAGTCATCCTCAGGGGCTGAATATTTGTTGTGCTTGCTGCAGTACGAATTTAGCGAATCTAAAGTACCTGATGTCAACCATACCATAAGACTCTTGTTGTTCGTCGCAACGACTCATTCACAATTCCTCCTTTTGGCTTTGTAAAGGGTACGTAACAGCAGAAGGAACGGGGACCCTTGACTTAACTGCCAGGACCGTGAGAATGACAATTTTATACACTGTCCTCAATTCTAAGATATGGTGCGCGACGACAGGATGCGTGATTGGGAGAGGAGCGAGGCCCAATCCCAAAAGGTCATCCTGGGGTACGTCGGTGGCTTAGGGGTTCCCTAAGATGAATCGAAGGGGCGAGGTCCTGAATGATTGAACGACGGATTTCGATCTCCAGCTAATTAACTGGGGGTCGGAGCTGACGTGCGTATGGTGTGCGGGGAGGATCCATAGTGGACTTAACTTTTGACCCCCTAGCGTCGTGCGCATGGTGTTCGATGAGGGTGGGGGTAAAAACCCTTTCGGATCGTCGGTACATCCGTATCGTCTTCTCCCGATGCCACAGTTACCATACTGCAGCACTACCAACCAGGTGATTTCAACCCGCCGTGCAGATGGGCGATTCGGTGTCTCAACAAGGACGCCTTAATGGCAACCGTTCTCATTGTAACCTGACCATAGCAACGCGGTGATTTAGATAGACTTGATGTCCCTGAGTGTCCGGGCCCGATGGGTGAACACCAAAAAAGTTATTTCAACAGAAATTGCGTACTTTTGAATAATTAATTTACGTTTCCAAACAGTTTTGCAAAATATCAATTTGTCTAAACGATATGTTAAAAAACGTGCACTTTTTATACTTTTTTTTGTACAGTTTATTGTTTCGCATTTTTATAAATTTGCCAATATGAACTGTAATTTGAAATTTAGATATTACTTTACATTTCAGAAATTCAATAATTAAACTGCAGTCATTGATACATAATCGACTTCTACCGGATACAAAGATTTGTAAAATACGCTTGGTTTCGTTGCGGTTATATTAACAGTAGACCTGATTCATTTAATAATCTAGTCGAATATTATTTTATTAATATACAAACCATGATCTGCTCCCTGTGTAGCGAAGTAGTTGCGATAAAATATTGGTAGTGCAAAACACGTTTATGCTTTGCTCATTTTTTCATAAAATACCATTATCGTGATCATTTTGTAGAATAATTTTGTATTGTATTTATTCCAGATTCTAGTTTCTCTGTTATTTTATTCATTCCAGGCAAATAAAATTAGCTCTTTTCAGAGCCACCAAATGCTTACAAACGTACAATACACCAGTCACTTTATGGCATTTGTGCTAATCAAATTAGCACTTTTCTGAATTAGCACATATGTAGAAAATAAATGAAACAAATATAAGGATTATTTAACAATAGTTATAGAATTTTCAGATAGTTACATTTTTCAGTATACTGTTTATCACATGGTTATAAGTCTTTCCTACCTTTTGAGTTAGAAGCAATACCGCGAATCGTTTCTACCTGTGACGACAAATTTTGACAGCCAAGGACTAATTAACAATACGTATTCGTAATATAAACAGTTACTACATTATATATTTTTACAACTGTTCGCGTACGCTCCAAAAATTCATGTTCCACATTGAAGCTTAAAGTCTGAGCTATAGGAGGAAGAAAAAGAAAGGGAGTCAGAGGAAAGGCAGGAAGATGGAAATAACAAATATGGAAGGACTAGCAGAAGTGTTGCGTAGGAATGCTGAGGAAGTGAAGAAACGGAAAAGTGAAAAGGGAAGAATATACAAGGGTAAGATATTAGTATAAGGAAATATGTAAGAGAAAGGAGAAAGAGGAATGGGAGAGATTGAAGAGAGAGTTGGAACAAGCGTGAAGAGAGGGGGTGTATGAAAGGTGCTAAATAAATATAAGAAGAGAAGAGAAAGGACAGGAGAGGGAATAACAGCGGAGCAATGGAAAAATTATTTCATGGAGCTGTTGGATCGGGTGGAAGAGAGAGTGGTGTAGGGAGGGGAAAGCAGATATGAGGAGAAGAAGGAAGGAACATCGGAGTTGGGAACAATAGAAATATTAAACGTAATTAGGAAGGTAAAGGTCGGTAAAACAATGGGAATAGACAGAATATTGGGAGAAATTTGGAAATACAAGGGAGAAGAAGTAAGAAATTCGGTGTGCGAGGTGTGCAGAGGAATATGAAAAGGGGACGTGTGGATAGACAACTGGAACGAGGGAATAATCGTTCCGATAATGAAAAAAGGAGAGGGAAGTAAGGTGCAAGAGTTTAGAGAGGTAACGATAATGAAGTATATGCAAATATGTTAGTGGAAAAGCTTACGGCTGAGATGGAGGAGAAGAAGATTTTAAACGAGAGGTAGGTGAAGTTTGAATAATGTAGACCTATTGAATTATTTAATAAGTAGGCAAATCAGAGAGGAGAAGAAGAAATTTGTGGCTATGTGTGTAGACCTAATGGTAGCGTTCGACTCGATCGACGAAGAGCGGTTATGGGAAATTGTGGCGGGGGGGGGGGGGGGTAAGTAAAGGATTAACAAGAAGAATAAGGAGGATATGTAAGAGAGACAAAGAGCAGGCTTAGGACCGGGGGAAGGGAGGGGGTGGAATTTTGAAGTGCACGAGGATTAAGCCAGGGATATCCCTTCAATCTACACCTGTTCAATGCTTTGCTTTCTAATTTGGAGGAGGAACTAAAGAGCTTGATTGGGGGGGGGGGGGTAGAGGTGGGAGGTAATAGTATGTAGAAATCTTTTCTTATTACTTTTACTCTTACCTTTACAATTGATCTACAATAACGTACTATCTTTTCCTATAGGAAGGAGGAGTTGTATACCTAATTACAGACAAATTATGTTACCATTGTTAATGTAAATAGCTTAGTTTGTATTCTGGTTCAAATGTTCTAACCTACATTATTTTAGTTCGAATAATAAAATATTTGTACCAAAGAGTGCTTAAAGAGCCACTAAAGCGAAAAATATTTCTTTCCAACATACAAGCATTTACCCAAGTCAATTTCATATTTTTATGGTGTAAAGTTTCAAAGTTTTTTCGTGACGGACTATACAGTATAGATATACAACAATTTCATGTGACTCTATGACTCATTAACTAAACGACACGTTCGAAATTTACTACTAAAGAGAAAAACTATTTAATCGTAAAAGTCGAATGCATTGTCATTGCATTTTCCTGGAGTTTAATCCAATTACCTATTCGCAACGGACGACACGTTGGTACATCAAAGTTTAACGAACTATTTTCAGAAACGACCTACATATGTAGTCTTCATGGGCATTTTCACGGATAATGTAGCATTATATAATATGCATATATATAGTAGTCCGCTTTTGTTTTTATTGCTCGCAATATTCACGCAGAGTCTCAACCGAAAGTTTGCTTTTACACTCGTCATGTTATTCAACTGCCTGGTAACTACTGTCATTGTAAACGGGATAAATTCAATTGGTGCAATGTGGTACCACATACCACATACAGTGGGTCAGAAAAGTATTCGTACACTTAGTTTTCCCACAATAACTTTGTGTAAATAAATGATACACAAACAAAAACTATTACGATTAGTAGTCTAATCATTTTTGTGTATACAACGATAAACATCACACTTTAAAATTATTTTAATCACGATCTAATTAATTTCCCTAAATGAAAAAAGAATATATATATTAAAATACGTTGGAAATCAAACTCGAGTCTACTGGCGAAGAAGATCGACACTTTATCCCTAAGCCACCGCTCAACTTGAAAAATACTATATTATTATAATTCAAAACAATGATGAAACTTTAACTATAAAAAATTAGAAAACTATCGAATATCTGCTGTTATAATGCTATACATAATAATCAAAATTTCACTTTGAGAAACATTAATATTATTATCACTTTTTTGGGAGAGACTATGCGTCTCTACATGTTTAATTAAATTTGTATCAGACTTGTCATATTTTAATCTTTCACTACATACATTGCACTGAACAAAACAATTTTCTTATTCAGTGTAGTACTACCTAGATGTGCTAATGTTTAAGCACATTGAAAAATTAAGGAAAACCACTGAAGAACGATCGGTACCAATAATGATAATTACAATACTGACAGTTATAGACTAAAATTAACCTCGATCAAATAAATTAAAGTAGTTTATCAACAAGCGACATCATTACTATGATTGGTGCTATAGAAGTAACCTACTGACGAGTCACAAAAATAGCCTCCTGTCCATAACATTGAACTTCGATTAACACGGATAACTCATTAAAGAAAAACGGTTCTTACCTAAGTTTGACATTACTTTCTAACATGAATATTATTTCCAATACTCGTCACTCCCGGATAGTCCTTCTTTCGCTAAAAACAATGAAAACTTTTCTTAGAAAACATGAACAACGGTATCGTGATGGTAACTCGACGATTAACGTAAAAGTGGACTAGCCAATTTTGAAACAAGCAAACAAACAGTAACAGAAGTTCCAGTGACAAAATTTTCGAATTCGAATATTATAAAATACATGTTGTTTATATTTTCACGCTTGAGAAAGTGAGAATAAAAGCAAAGCTTCTCTCGGGCAAACGAAATACCAGAAATGCCAGTGAAATGGACAATTTGAAAACAGTTTCGTAACACGGCAAGTTCAGAGGTATCGAGGAAACGGAGGGGAGAGGGAAACCTGCGAAACTTTCGTATCGAATGTACATGGTATAATCCGTGGGGAACATTAAGACGCAGCTATCAAGGAAAATCGTGATAACGAGCGCGCGCACTTTCATACACGAGACGGTACAATGTTGTTGCTGGCCAAGTGCCTCATAAAGGAGTCTCTTCGCAGTTTACGCGCCGTACGTAAATTCCATAAATTTGCTGCCCGTTAACGACAACGTCCGACGGTAGTCAGTGCCGAGGTCAGCCAACAGTGTATCTTTACAACGGCGCGGAATAGCGCAAATGAATTTGTTCATAAACACGCGTGACCTTCGGCCGTAAGAAGACGAAGATTTCCGGGTAGACTCTGGAGGAGCTTAGGGACCAACGTCGCTAAGAAGACGCGATACCCGCATCAGAAAATATTTCATTAACCCTTATCCTTACCCACCTTCCAGTTCTTAGTTGCACTGTTGCATTCCCCGCGCGATAATGGTTACTATTATACTTGACTTTAACAGAAACTCTATTTTAGTTTCAATTTTATTCCTACCACTAGAGGCGAACGTTCTACAATCCCTGGCAAAAAGTTTCCCATCGTACACATTAATACAAAATTTTACGAAAAACTACTGTATTTTAGGATTTTAATATGTTAGTGTACGTAATTAAAACCGATCAGGAAAATAAATGAAAGTTTGTGTTATTTTGTAGTTACTCCTTGTAAAGCTCCACTAGATTCCTGATCGGTTTTAATTACATGCAATAACTGATTTTGGAGTGATGTATATGAACGGAAACTTTCTGCCAGGGTTTGCAAAGTCAGCATACTGGAGTCGCCCGATTTCTAATTTGCAGTGACGATTTGTGTCACGCGTTATTCGAAAATGAGTAAACAATCCAGAAAATTAGAGGACATTGGGCATATTTTATAATAATCGAGAATCTTTCGAACCTTTTCCAGAAAGAACTGTCACCTATTGATCCTATGAAAGTTGCGGTTAATTCAACAGGTATATGCAAAATCTTGCTGCAAATATTTATAAATAGACAAATTATAAAACTTGTTGACAAAGAGTAGCTCTTATATGGTATACAAATAACATACTAACACTCAGAATCGGGCCGAAGCATATGTATGTACGTGTAATACTGGTTAGCATAGAACGTGATATATTTAGATGTAAAGTGAATAATGTTTGTATGGAAGGATGAGTGTGGCGAGTATGTATGGAATTGTGCGAGCGACTTTAGCTTTAAGTTTATGTTATGATAATGAGTGTAATGTAGTATGGTCTAGGTGTTTTGTATACAGTATGGGTGAAGAGAGTCAGAGTGAGAGAAATGTGTGTGGCGTCACTTGCCATAGAGCGTTAAAAGAGAGAGTGGCTGAGAAAGTAGACTATTGTGTTATCGTACAACTTAATTTTTCTGTTCACAAATGATATTTTTCATTTATCAACATGGTTCATTATTATCCACCCCCATAGTACGTATATTACGTACAAAAATAACGTCGATATTTTTGTAATTATGCGAGAAATTTTTGTGTTTTGTATTTTTAATTGCAATGGATGTTATAGCTATTTTACAAATACATCGATTGAGAACTCTGGTTAATTTATTTTAAACGTTATTTTAATTCTTCAGTTTTTATTTATGTTTAATAATCCTTGAAATTAATAACTTTTCTACCTCTATAAATAAAGATATTGTTTAGGTCCATTTTTAACGTCACGTCGTATATATACACATTTACTTCCCTTTTTTCTTTTAATAAATTTTTGTGTTCGAGCGTTCCTTGGTAAATAAATAAATGATATACTTCGTTTACATTTATTCTTTAGAAACTAATTTACGAAGATTTTCTAGATGCTCTATATTGAAATTTTACGCCCTATAATCAAGACATTCGCAAAAAAATGTTAATAGGTACGACATTGATCGTCTTCAATTTTCAGCATCTTCTAAATAACTAATTTTGATTCGAAAAACTGAAGCAGAATTATTTGATTGTTCAATATGAATAATGTTATACAACTGAGTTTTCAACGCTACAGCGTTAATTGAAAATTGCTGGCGGTAAGTATTTAATAATGTCGTTGTCGACTTAACTCCAATAATTTTAATTGAAATGACAGAAATGACTGCGGAACTAGCAGGAAGTTTACAACGCGTCAGCAGCCACTTAAGTGTAACATGGCATAAAGTTTCGATGGTTACTCCGCGAGTTAACTGAAAACAAAGCCAAGCGACTTTGGAAAGACGAGCATGGAAGTTCGTAACAAAGTACGAAACTTGGATACAATCTATTTGCATACAAGGTACGTAGTACACAGACATATTAGTTAGGCAGACGACTACTTTGAAACGTGTCTTGCGTAACTTCAACAACGTTAATTTACTTCACTGTTCCGGCTTTCTATGGCATTCAAATTTCTTTTTAGAGCGGTAATGTTAATTACCGTGAAGTAGATATTAATAGTTAAGAACGAAGTTAAATCATTTATTTCTGCGTTTAAAAGCGAAATTTTTCAATAATATTATGCTGGATTACATCCTGTTTTACAAATTCTATTTTTCAATATAAACAACGCTTTATTTTTCAAATGTTTTCCATGTATTCATATATACAAATTTTTGACTAGTAATTAATAAAGGAAATCTTATGACATACAATATATTTTATCTTTCTAATTAATTAGTTGTAAAGATGTCGCTATTTCACAAATCATCTATAAGATGAGTATTATCTATAATAGTATTTATTTTCAAAAAATATAACAATTTCGAACTGTCAGTTGTTCATAAAATGGAAATTTTATTGTCATAGTATTTAACCTTTCAGGCAATCTAAATAACGAAAAGTAACTATTTTTCCAGATATCAGCAAATTCTTTAAATACACTTCGAAGTAACAAAAGATTCATTAGATAAGTATGTGTACACGAGTGATTTTCTTTGATTGAAAATAATGCTTAATATATGCGAGCAAGAGAAAGTGAGGTGACATCTATGAATGTGAAAGTAAAACAGTAACGAGGAAGGTATTCATCTAAGCAATAGTGTGTGACAAAATGGCCGAACAAATATAATCATTGTGTTAGCGTTACATTTCAAACATATTTATTTATATATATTAAACTTCTATCGTTTAAAGCGCATAATATTATAGTATTTATAATACAAATTATATGAAATAGTGTATGTTTGTATAAAATAGTTACATGCGAAAATTATTAACTTTAAGTACTTTTATTTGACAAATATACGATGAAACTTTTGAGAATTAAAAATCTTTAAATATCTTATGTTATTTTGTATTATACAAAACATTTTGTAATCATAAATAGAAAAAATAATTTCTATAGTATATATTATTGGATGAACACTTTTCGGTTATAATTTTGTTTCAAACAGTTGAAACCTTCAAAACAGATAATCTGTAAAATATGTTTTTCAATGCGGTGCGCTTTCTAGTTTAAAGATGGATGCGATGTAAAATCCTCCATATCTAGCGACTATGAGCTAGGATCCTCCTTTCTCAATTAAATATGATAGAGAACAGATTATAGTAAATATTCAGATACTCAGGAATCCTTTCTCACTGTTACTTTCGCAGGGGAGGACTAAAACAGAATTAGTAGGAAGAGTGCCAAGCTCTTAGCGTATAGTCCAAACCAAACTGTTAACCAAAAGTACGGTATATGTTTCTTTATTCTCAAAATATTACTATTGTAATTCCTTGATTTTTTGTAATTTTTTCATTATATAATAATAAATAGTAGGATACACATACTAGAACTAGGAGTAATGTTTGTGAAAAATATGTATGTAACTCAAATTCGATAAGATATAATATTAAGATAAATATCGAAATAAACCTAACATTAATAGTAACTCTTTCCACTTCGATTTTGATGACTTTTGTGTTAGTATATTTGAACCGAACAATATGCAACAACTTTTCTCTTGGTAATTTTCTTTTGGAATAGTTTTGAATTCTATTTTGTTGTTATCATTATTAGTATATTTATTTTGATAATGTGTTTTAGATCTGTTTTTAGAATGATTTTTTCAAGAGAATTAATTAATATTTCTGAACATGTATTTTATGTAATATTTCTCGTTTTATTTCACACAAAGTACTTCTATCAATCATATTATTATTATTATTATTATTATTATTATTATTATTATTATTGGTATTATTATGACGTTACTGTTTCTCTTAAAAAATATCGTTTTTCACTGCCGGTTAACGATTGTAGATAATTGAAGACTCATTGACTGTTGGTCTATTTCGCTCGCTCTGATAACAGTGCCTTCCATTCACACTTCTCGTTGAATAGGTAGATGTGAGTTTGGCCTCAATTCCAAATATATAGGAGATAAATGTTTATAAAACAAAGTAATACCATTTCCGAATGAATGCAAATGAAAAAACTCGATTCAACTGTATACAACCGGGAAATGCTATATTTTATGCATATATGTATAAATATGTAATAAGTTGTGAATCCCTTGATACAGAATAAATACTTGATTATCAATATATTTCACGTATAATTTAAAGCGCATTTAATGTGAGCATTTGTGTGTGATTATTATATTTGCGGACTATTTTAAGTGTCTCGACAGTTACTGTGAACATTTATAATTACAGTTCGATTATGTCGATTTTCCGTTGTAAACCTTTCGTGCCATAATTTTCGTCAAATTGTGATATAGCATAAGGTGGAATCAGGCCTGCTATGTTCTAGTGATTACAGTGAATAGAAAGTGTCTCATTTTATATTCCATATGTTCGTAGTTTCAAGAGCACTGACTTTGCAAATATCATGCTGTCCAATCAAACTTTACCAAATCTGCAGAAAATCTAAACGATAAATTATTAGTCCGAACTAACTTTCAGCGTTAGCGAATATTAACTTTTTTAACTTGTTATTACCGCAAATAATGCTTTATCGATTTCAAATTAACGAATAGCCAGTTTTATCTGGCTGTGTTAATTGCAACTGATACTTGTTTATGTAATATCATTGGATTAGATGTATGTAATCTTTAGGACTAAATTATTACAAATTTCCTCTTTGAGAATATTTTTCTATATTTTATTACTATGAAATTCATTGAATTATATATTAATGTACACGATTTTTATATTTTCATACTTATTTTGATATTTATTTATACAAAAATAATATTTCCTTCCATATTCATTTTAATAAATATGAAAGTTAATCCCATTAACGTTTTTAATATTTTAATGAAAACATACAATCGTGGCAACAATAAGAAAGGAACACCTACCAACGTGAAGGAAACTAAATCGATACGTAGCATTGTAGATTCAATAAATGGGTATGTTAAAGCTGGACATATGGAAATAGAAACTCATCAGGAACTGATATTTGAAGATCTAACGGATGAGTCAACTTTAATTGATCATTTTCGTTGTGGTAGTTCAGAGGAAATGGAGCAAGAGTTCAGTCCATGTCTGAAGATGTGTTGAAGCAGTTATCAAGATGATAAGAAATCAGAAGGTAGAGACTTTCAATGTAAACGAGAGCCCGTCAATTTTTGGCAAAGCGAAAGAAGACAAATTTAAATTTCGAAACTTTCCGAAAAAGACTCAAGAATTTAAAAAGACCATGAGAGCTATAGAAACGGACAGAACAAATAGATAAAAGTGTATCTCGTTTCGACAAATAGAAAGCTATTAATTGTGGGACACTGACTAGATTTATTGAGTCAACAAGACAACTGGTAGTAGTTCACGACATTGATTTCAGACAATGATCAATGTATGAAAATGATAAAATATAAATATTTCAAGCATCTGGTTAATGACTTTGGAAATTTAAAAAGGCACGTAATATAATTTTCAGAAAAACTACTAAATTAATTAAATAGTATTGACCTAATTAATGACGTAATTACTCCAATTGGTACTTTTATATCAAACGTAAGACAGTGTTTTCGAAGTCATGGATGACACAACACTTTTAATACTAAACAAAGTAATTTCCAGTTGAAAACGCACTCTGGCAGAATCTTATTTTATACGACGAAAAAGATATACGTGCTATTGTTTAATCTTCGTCAGCGATTACTCACAGATATACCATACAACCCACTGTTTCAGGTAATGGAATCTTGAGTTCGCCCCTTTTCATCATTTTGAAAGAAGCAGGTGGACAATTAGGTCCATATCAAAGCTTCGAAGTTCTCCTTTTAGAGATCATCCAACTGCAAAGCCACAAGATAAACAGTTACAATTATTAACTATTCCAAAAACTATCACATGAATAATTCAACCACTAGATGTTTGTGAACTTAGAGTTTGGAAAAATTTTACCAGAAAAGTATCGGACTACACTAACATGGAACGTTGATGTACACTTATATTCTAGAGATTCAATTATTAAATTGCAATCATTAATTCATACCAATTATCAGCTCCACGTTAGAAAAATGTATTCCGTTATGCGTGGTTTTGATGTGGATATGCAGACGATAGGTTAGCTAAATTTAACAATCCTGTAAAGTTCTGTTTTACTAATTTAGTAAACAGATAAAATACATGTCAAATATTTCTTTGAAAATGATCTACCTTATACATCTCGTTAAAATTAGCGACTGTTACTCGAGTATGTTCCCTTGTTAGTGTGCCTCTCGCTAAATGCTCGACTGAATCACCCTCTAATAAACTGTAGGTGCATAATACATCGAAAGTAATTTTTCATTCAATTTCCGACGAACGGATATGTGACATTTCCATCCAAACGATTCGAGCCAGATTCATTTTGTCCAAAGAAGCTCTTCTCAATCAGGAACTGTACAATTTATATATTTGCTCAGGTCTTTATTTCGTATTCTGTGACTTTAATAATCGTCATCTTCGAGGCGAAAAAAAGACAATTCTCATATATACCGAATGAACCCTTCAAAATAATATAAAAGCAGATTCCATTGAAGAAATTGTATTAAGAGTGTTCTCTACTGTAATTCGCCGAAAAATTTAACTTTTTTCTGCATTTTTTTAAAGGATATAGCCTTGGAAATGCATATGCAGAAGCATATCGCAAAACTCGTAAAATTAACGAAGTTATATGTATTGCTCGGTGGAACTATTCAGTTTGATGTTCGGTGTCGCAACATTGATCGGAAAGTGCGGCAAAAAAGTAATCGACAGTGTAGTGAAATCTAGTTTGTGTCAAACATGTGGAAAGGAAAGAAAGATGAAACAGTTGGCGAGTGGGACAGCTGGTATGTAAACCACAAAGATATCTGTATTATAAACCATACCGGAAGTGTAGACGAAATGGAATTGATACCATGATGGAAATGTTCATCAGATTAGAGGAACTGTATAATGTAAAATACACTACATATATTGGAGACGAGAATAGTAAGTCATACAAAGGCATTATGTATATTAATCCATATGGTAAAGAAATTACTGTCCAAAAGAATGATTACATAGATCATGTGGAAAAATGAATGTACACCAGATTGCGGAACGTAAAAAAAGTAAACAAAAGCATCGGGTATATTTGGACACGATCCATCTCTTAGTGATAAAGCCATAAAAGTTATAAAAATAATTTACGAGGACTTATCATCGGAAAATATATTTTAAAGGTGTCTGGGAGTGGAGACCCATTGATTTGGACATTTGCTCCAAAGCATATTATTGTGGACTCTCAACAATTGAATTAGTAATATTTTTGGCTGTTAATATCTTCAACGAAGACTTTTCAAGTATTTTGAAAGTTGTGTACAGAATGGATGTAATTGTTGGATAACAGACCGAATTATACGCAAATGTTCATGACGATTTCGTTCAAATTTATCGTGTACCTTCAATTAAGTAAAAATTATTATTTTTCCTATTTCTTTTTTAGCCTACGGAAGTTAAAAATGACCAAAAAAATTGATATTTCAACTTCAAAATGCTGCCATTTTTTTAATTATCAATTCTTTTCTGTCTTTCTGGCACCTGCTATAGACAAATGTATCTCAATTAAGAATCTTTTTCGTTTCTTTGCCTTAAATAAACAGAACGGTTGAAATCATGACAACCATGAAAACACTCTTTCGATACACGATTGCGTATTAGGCTATGTATTACCACTTATTTTGACTATTTTTCGTGGTAAAAATCTGTAAATATTACTGAAAGAGTAACAAATACATATGAAAAACGCCGATGCAAAAGGTTTCACAGTTTCTTTACAAAAAAAATAGAGAGGAGAGTACAAAGCACATGTTTTACAATAGAAAACCTTCTTAATGACAGAACATGATGTCTACGGTTATAGTCTGCATGTATATGTTAATATACCGTGTCAAATTTTAAATACATTTTTCTCAAAACCACCTTATTAAAATACAAGGAAAACAGAGCTGCTAAAATTAGCCCCGAATACGAAAACAGAAATAATTTGTTGTGCAAATTGGTTCACCACCCTTCTCTCCTTCCAATGTTTTAAAATATTCATTTGTTCAAAATTTATCGATGTTATGTGATTATTATCGGTGTAGTATTATTTCCATCAGTATTGTATGTTTCATTCATCAATTAACATAAAACGGGAAATTGTTTCTCCGACACATTCGTAGAGCTTTGAGCCAGTGCAGCGACAAATATAATAATGCGCAGTACTATTGTATTGGAAATACACATTATTATTAGCACATTACTGTTTTTGGCTTCGAGTGAACTGAAAGTCCAATCGAGCGAAAAACACTACAAAGATAAAATAGTCAGTGCCCCGCATGATTTCGATTTAACGCCATCGGTGTATTAATTATAATTCGAAGACACAAATGAGAGAAAAAAATTAATATAACTATTAACTTTTACTGCCAATTAAGTAGTTCATATTGCTACAATTGAAACAAATTCTATACATTAACGTAACGGTTTGCTTTCAGTAGTACGTACATCGAATTCAATAATAACGGTATGATTAATAATTGAAGCCATTTCGAGTAATTACGATAACTTCTGGTGATCAGTTCACCGGATGATTGCATTAAATTTGTTTCGAAGACAAAATTTGAGATGCGAATGGATAGTATATTCTTTATTCCGCAGTTTGAAATTTGTCCGCAGAGGTATTTTAACAAAACTTTCGGTTTGTAAACGATTATTCATATTCAAGAGCGACCTCGTTCCACGGAAGTAAAATAAAAACCCGGTTGGTTAGAGTTGATCACTTAGAAAGTTAGAAACTAGGTAAAAATTCTTATTTACTGTAGGAAGAAGAAGAATCACCCGACCGGATTACGGGACCGTGATTAAATCCGGATCTTTCGCTTCCCGGAACACGGTTTTTCCAATTAAACTGTCCTGACCGTCCACGAAGTCTTTTTCTCTGGTAAGCATCGTATTAAGAATGGTTGCCACCTAGGTTACTCTATACTCTGCACCACTGTATAATCTTTAGACATCTTGGGTGTATACTTACCGACAAACAGGGACGCGTAAAATTTGTATCTAGATAAAAGATTCGAATAATGATTAAAAGATCGCTTCTTGTACGTGATTCTTTAGATTCCTTTCAGTAAACAGTAGCTATGTGTTTTTATATTCATGTGTTTTATCAAGAAATCCCATAAATGATATAATTATTTTTTTCTTATTGGAAAGGTTTAAGTGAAACATTGTTTGGAATAATTGGTTATTAATATATGTTTCCTTATTTATACAAGTAAGGCACCTTCTAATAGCGTTTCTTAAATAGTTGTGCAAAATGTAATATAAAAGAGTTCTACCTTAGAGAAGCACAAACAAACGTGCTGAAAAATATTAATTTTACAAACACAAAAACAACGTCACAAAACTTGAAAAATGTTTCTTTCACAAATGAAACGAATGTTATCCTTATCAATAATTAAACAGAAATACATCGTCTTCTTCAGTACTCTAACAACATGCTGAGAAATTCTTTTATGGCAGTTTGACAGCTGGAATGCATTGGAAAGTGCGCTCAATTAATTTAATTCATCTTTATTTGCGTACGAATGAGCAATCGACTGATATATAGCGTAATTTAATACGTATTCTATAGACCTTAAGTGCAATTAAATTCTAATGATTTGCTAGCTCGGTCACGTAATAATATTAACAATTTGTTGTACGAGAAATTCTTTTGTTAATTTTCAATCGTGTTTCGGGCCATTATTGAGCTTATGATTTTGTAGCAGATCTCTACAGACAAATTTAGTTATGGTAATTTTAATTTGTATTAAGGATCCGTCATCATTAATTCAGAAACAATTCCATACTATAATAGTTTCTTATCCAAGTCTTATTGTTGGTCTAAGGTATTTAATATTAAATCAATGACATTGCACGTTGTTTCTTAGATCTTTAACAAGTAAATTACTTTTGCTTTCATCACTTCGTAAAACATATATATTTCCTTATTGGCGAATTGTCCATTCAGGTTCTTTAGCAACGATTAAACGTGCCTTCTGATTCTTCTTTGAGACGTTTTTCTGATGGATTATAAAAATAAAAAATTGTTTTCAATTGGTAATATAAAGTTTCACGACCGATATTGTCTAACTGTAAGTCATTTTTAATCTGTATCGCAGCATAAAATAGATTGGCTTTTGAACATTTTGCCATTCTATGATTTGCTGTTTGTCTTATTTTATGATGTTTCCTGCTGCTTAAAACTGTTTCACATTACCCTTTCCTCGATACCGTTGTACAATCTTCGTCATTGCACACGAATCGCATTAAATATTTTTACTATTTCTGTTTCATTTTGTCAGGCTTGAAACGCTTTAATAACGCGCTGTTTTTCTGTTTCCGTTAAATGCTACCTGCTTGGCATTCTATAACTGTTTAAAATCGTGTCTGCATTAGAAGTTGCAGTTGTGAACATGTATTAAAATGCAGGTGTACACGTGACATGTATACCGTGTATTAAGGAATTAAAAATCTCTGTTTTTAATATACGTGTACATCGATTTTAAATGTACGTAAACACTGATATTTTAATGTGCATACATGTTAACATGTATGTGCATATATGTATGTACACACATATGATAACACATTTATGTCTTTATCGATTAATTAACATAAATATGCCAAGTATAAGTATGTAAATGTGTTATGTGTTGTACAAAATACACGTATAACAAAATACACATGTAATATAGAAATATATAGGTACCGTTGTATGAAGAATTACACGATTAAACGTGATTTAAATACACGTAGAAATAGGGATCTGTAATCAACATTTATAGTCTACAACACGAAGGTAACGCATCTCATGGTTTTTTACAGAACGCGAAAGTAATTTTAAAAACTTGCTATGTAGTATAATTTTATTATAAAAAACGAACATATATAGCTAATCCCTGTTGAGTGTCTAACATTAACTCGACCAAATCTTCAAAACATAAACCATAGAGCAAATCAATTTGACAAAATAATACTACAAGTAGTATTTATTCATTCCTCAATCGGTTATACGTTACTAAATGCGGAACATTTTTAGTAAAGTATTTATTGAACAAGTTTCCAAATAAATGTATGATAGATTCATTTTTTGTTAATAATTGTATTTTTTTATAGTTTCTTGACACCTACAGAATGATGAAAAAAATTCATTTTTTAAGAGTGCTTTCGTGAGCTGTATACGGGAATGGAAGACAATTGTAAGCTTTATATTACAGAAGAATGACACAAATCATGACTGCATTAAACTTTACATAAACCGTTACTAAAATGATGAATGAAGGCGTTTCAAAATAAAAGGAAAGCTATGAAATATTAAATTAAAATCAGATCATTATATATATACAAGTAAGAAAATTTGTTCGAAAAGTATGCTCTTATTTTCAGGTTTACATTGTAGTTATTATAAAAAAATGTTTTTTTTTTGTAAGAAACAACTATAACTTTTATATGTTTTGAATTCATTAACAAAATCTAGGTAAACTATTAGAATAAATGAGGTTAACAATAAAATTAATTTAAAAGTATGGTGTGCGCTATCTTTTATTATCTTGAATTTTCTTTCAAAATCCTAATGTTTCTTAACTGTCATTCGGAGTGTTTTACTCTTTTCATATTATTTAGTATTAAAGGTTATACTTGTACGATACACTTCG
The DNA here is from genome assembly GCF_051014685.1 of Ptiloglossa arizonensis. Taxonomy (NCBI): domain Eukaryota; kingdom Metazoa; phylum Arthropoda; class Insecta; order Hymenoptera; family Colletidae; genus Ptiloglossa; species Ptiloglossa arizonensis. Next base: position 7,193,478 of record NC_135053.1, on the reverse strand, counting down.
ACATTTTACCATACTTTAACGTGCCAACTAGATTATTTTTGTTTTGTGAATTAGATCGATGTATTTTTGTTCATTGGTAGAGCACATTCTTTCAATACACAAAATCGTTATATTTCTTTCATTTTCATCGGTACGTATATGTTCGAATAACAACTTACTTGCTGTGGTGGAAAACAAAATGTCCCGTACGTTGTTGCACAATTGACATACCTAAAAAGAGACCTAGTCGATTGTAACGAAATAATACTCATTTGATAAATGTAAAGAACATGAATGATTGCATCGAAAAGCAGGTGGGTTTTATGCCCAAATATTCTATTTGATCTAAAATGGGAGTGGTCGGAAAGTAAATACTTATATCGGAGTGAAAAAATATCTTCCCCTTATCGCCATGTTTATACGCATTCTGACTTTATCCATCCATATGGAAACCATTTGATCTTGGACAGTTCAATAAAGTGCAACGACGCCGTGTAGACTTGAGATTAAAGCACGATATCGTCAAACGATCGCAGCCGTGGTTTATCATGCAAATTTGGTTCATTTTATCGTGAAATCGGTTTTCCAGGAAAATTCGTTGACCGTGGAGTATACCTTTACCCGAACCTCCAGAATGTTCCTTTTGATCCGGGAGATGAAATTCTACGCTTCAATACTCGCAATTCGCCAACTTTCACAATTTACAAAACATTCTCTGTTTCTGGGATGAAGGAAATAGCGATCCTGGTATACACAGTTTCTTTTACGATTTCTTTTTACTATCTTCCCCGTATTATCCTCTTAATGGTTCAATTATATCCTGCGGTTGAAAGAATACTTTGTGCAAAAGTATGAAGACTTTTAGCGATTCCGTTTTAGTAGTAAGGATATTGTTTCTCTTTCAAAATTGTAAAAGAACGATTATAAATTTCCCGACTATCTTTTTACATCCTCGTGAATTCTTTCACCTTCGTCGTAATGCATTAAACTGCAAGTATTTAATATTCCTTTTGAACCGGTTACGACTTACAAATATGTGACAGTTATTTACAAGCAAAAAAAGGTAACCAAAACATTATATTACTATACACGTATATTTAATAGCAAGTATTTTTATCAAGATAAACTCTACATAATTACAATTTACACAAAAACAGTCCAATTTGTACGATTTGTAATGTAAGAAAATGTAAAAGTTATGCTTGTTTTAATTTCAATACGATTTGTATTTGCGTAAATTGTAATTACGCAAAATTTATCTAGATAGAAATGAGTATAAGCGGAGTTATATTACTTTCAATAAATACAAATTAGTTCTTTTCGCTATGAATAATTTTCAAAATATTAATGATTACTATGCATATTAAATAATACTTGTAGCTTCGTGAAAGATAAAAAGATGTTATTACGCAATAATAGTTGCCATATTGAGTGTATCAATGTATCGTATGTGTATACAGTATTGCTTTCAAGTTTCAGCTATCGAACACACGTAATGCGACAATTGTTCGTTGGAATTCTACTTAGCATACTTTCGCTGCATCCGATTCATTTTCTTTATCGAACGATTCATGCGTGGTTCAGGCTTTGTTTCAAATAAAAATCACTTCGATGTGTTACTTGAAAACGGGAATTAATCTTTTTAAATAAAAAATGTGACTTCCTTTTTTACAAAAATCTTTGCAATTGTTGAATGTCTGTATTTAATGTTTGAGATATTGCAATAGAAATTCTGTCTTCTATTATTCTGTGAAAGCACATTAAAATCAGAGGGAGACAATTTGGGCCTTCCCTTGTCAGTTCGCGTGAAAAACTCGAAGAATTACTTTACAATGATGCATCATTAACACATTCAACTATGAAAAAAGGAAGCAATCGGGAAAAACAATGCACTTGCAGTATTAGGGTTACAAGGAAGCAATCAGGAAGCAATGGACTTGCAGTGTTGGTGTCGATGTTAATGCTAGCGTATGTGCACAATTGATGATTACATTACATTACAAATCGTCATGTAACACAGATAAACCTGCACACTAATGAATATCCTACACTACAATTAATATTTATGACGCACTTCTTAATCTTTCTACATTTTCATCTCGAAGGTATCAGTGGATCGCAAAGAATTGTCTAATGTACAATTTCAATCGTACTTTAGAAAGGCTGAGCGAAAGCCCTTTTTGTCACGTGTTGGATGAGTCATCCACTAATGGAAATTAAAATTTTTATATTTGTCGGTATATCATCACGAAAGTAATACTAATGGATTGGTGATGTTTTCCTGGTAAAAATGAATTTAAGCGCTACATTATTTCTACAATATGTACATGCACTGTCGTTTGTTTCGATAAAAGAGGAACGTGTAGTCTTTGTAGTAAATATTTGTGAACATCGGACACGATTCAGAATGAACCTGTTTTCGAAGACTATCATCGACCGTTGCAACAAGCTTTATAGACAAAACATATACTTAGATCCTTCTTCTATTTTATTTTCCGAGAGAATCTACGTAAACGACCCATATTGCAAACAAATATCAGTCTTTCGATTTTTCATAGTTTAAACAATTGTAGGCGCTGTGTTTGGTTTTTCACACAGTCGTTAGGATTGTAGTTGCAATCTGTAATTTGAACGAATCTGCGATATAACCGTAAGCTTGCCAATTCACGATAAATGTGTCCGATATGCTAAAACCTCGTCTATTTTCGACCGAGTCCATTTTTAATAGTGTGCTCGAAACATCGTGTCACGCGTTGAAACCTTATTACACTGTGTCACACGTGGGCGCACAGCGTCGAAGCGTACTTTTTGCCGCATGTTCTTCTTTGCGAGCAATTCAACCACGAGTCTCGCTAATTGGACGTCCTGGGTAATTTATACGATCGTAGTAGGCGAGAGAGACAGTATGTGACGTTTCGTTCAGTCGCGTCGGCCTTTACACGCGCCGAGTAATCGGAGACTTCTTTACGAGCGTGAACCACGCTTAAAACCGAAGATATATTTCATCCACCCGTCTTCACGTGTTCCTCCCCGTTTCATTTCTCTCTGTTCGAGATGGAGCGCCCTCTACCCCTCTCCCCCGCCCCGGAGGCGGAACGATGTAAAATGAACTCGCGAATCACGACGTGTTGCTGTGCTTTTAAATATATATATATCGTTATCCACTTACTTTGTACTACATGGAACTTGGTTACAAACTATGACTTAAACAAGACCAAATAATAGAGTCGCGCGATAATGGCGTGACGATTTAAGCGATTATAAAATCGTGTTCTCCTTCTGTACCGCCGATGAAACATATCATTAACAGATAATGACTTCTTCGTTTATTTAATATTCCATCATTGAGATTTCTAAGTTAATCGTTTGATTTCAATGCGTGCACATATCAAACGTACGCCCTTTCTATTGAAGCTGGATATCTATGCGTAACAGTCCCCTTAAACTGAAAGAATGTTATCCCGATTAATTAAATTGGAGTTGACCTCACTACTGTTACTGTTCATTTTAAAGCGAGTGATTCTTTCAATAATGAAATATCGAATTATGTTACGAAAGAATTACCAATCAATTGGCGAGATTTATCTGGCGAAAATGAATACAACACGAATCCATGCCAACTGTTTTCAATATTGCATTATTCCAAACACTTCTGAAACACTTCCAATTACGTATATTTAACTTCTTCAAGTATGCTGACACATACGTTTGTGTTTAACATTCTTGTTTAATATCATAACACGAAAGTAACAACCGATATTGTTATTATATATTTGTGGGATTTTTATTTCTCAAACATTTTTCTTTGAATCGAAGTACGCACGATAATGATTATGGAGCTATAATTCCATCCAAAGGGGCGAAATACTAATGTTTACATTAACGTCTGCGTGATGAGTTAAGTGGTCTGCTGCTTGGTCTCTTTTCTTGAGCACCAGGAACGACCCTTGCTCGATTATTAAGGACTCTTTGCCGAGTCGGAACAAATCGAACAGTTTGAAAGAACGTTTGAAATTCTCACTGCGCGTTTTCTTTTCAGCCGCCTGGTTCAATTCGAACTGTCCGGTTTATTCAAACTGTTCCGTTTTAAATTTCCGTATTGAAAGTTTCTGTATTAAATTTGATATACATTTTGTTATTAATCCGTATTTTTATACCATTATACGAACAATACAAATGGTATAACCAACAAGAACAAAATTACATAAACTCTTACGAATTCCATATTTCTTTGACAGCTAAGTCACATATTTTTTCAGTTCTAGTAATTCTTTGGAGTTGTATTTCATTTATGCTTCGAACCATTTAAGCCCTTTCTGGAGAGATTCTGAATACTTCGGAGTAGGAAGGTATAGCTTCGTTGTCATCGTCGTCAATGCACTCATCGTTATCGCTATCAATGCATTCTTTGTCATCATTGTTAAAGCACTCGTCGTCCCTTTCTTGATTTCGTGTTTTTTCTACAATATTTTAGAAAATTTCATCGGCACGTGCTGTTTTTCCCACATCGAATTTATTATCAAATTCAATGCAATCTATCATGTCATCATAATTTTCACATCCTTGTACGGTACTTAGAATTTTAAGTGTCGCATGTACGACATTTCCTCTTACTTCTGACTTTTTTCTACACTTTCCATTTTCATTTGTTAAAAATTACTTCCATACTCTTTTTAGCGTTACGGTCTTAACGTTAAACTATGCTTTTCCTACCATATCGCAACGATCTTTCAAGTTACAATTTTGATGCAATTTTTGATAATTTTATATATTTCACGATACGTTTTATTTAACTGAATCAAGTACCACTTTGGTTACACCAATTTTATTCATATTGCTTATCTCCTAGTTATTACTAATAAAAGAAAGAGAAAATAAACTGAAACTTCTTCATTGCATAAAAGTCTTTGGCACTAATTCCATCACGCATTCTCGCACACTTCTCTTTGTCACACTCTCTCTCCACTTTCTTCACCATACGTCTATATTTCTTTCCCTAAACTATTCATTCGCTCTATCGATACATCAGAGTCCAATTATACCACTAACAATTTTAACACTTCTATCAAAATAGAAAACTTGTACGATAAATAAATTGGATGTCACGAACTATTTAGATCTCGTGGAGTTATCAAATGAAGATGTTATTACTAGAAAACGATTTATACATTACAGTGGAACCTGAAGAGGTTTAGTCAACACAAGGGAATGAAAAGGCTAAGTATACATGCGGTAACGAAAGCGATAACGCGAAGAGCCAGCGACACTTGACCGCGACAGAGAAAGCGCCACGCGACAAATCGGTGTGTATGTGTGTGTGTGTGTGTGTGTGTGTATACAAAGGAAGACATATGGTTGGTCGAGAAGGATAGGCGTGTCAGAGACACGTGGAAAAAGGGCAGTCGGTAACGAGGCGTTGATTGGCACGTTTATCTGATTTTGTTTTATGTTCATATTTGTTACCTATCATCATTAAATCTTGTTTCAAACAGACGAGTGTCGTTCTTTTTCGAACCTTCCTGATGACCAATCTTACATACATATGTTGAAAAATAGGAGAACTCTTATAAAGATCGTACTTGCGATTTCTGATGAGCAATAAATGCATATAACACACATTTTATAGAGGTGTAGAAAGAATTAGAAATATTACATGCTACTTCAATTATAATAAATGAGTAAGCTATAATATATTCAATAAAATTGAATAATTACGATTCATCGATTCATTAGGAAATCATTTAGGGTAAATAAATGAGACAGTGGCAGAGTTGGCAAAAGTGAACAACCAAATCGAAGATGGCGATTTGAGGAATGTAACACAGTAGTATTTGCATTATGTACTGGAAGAGGAATTTTGGAGTTTATATTTCTCACTTTGTTTGCAGAAGCAGCAAGTCTGCGTTATTAATTAAACCTTATAATCTTCCTTATCGTAAGATACCTGGAAGATAAAAGTCAGATACACAGAACGAAATTATTTGTTTTAAATGTCGAAAGCCAGGGCATATAGTTAAAAATGATAAAAGCAAAAGAATCAAGTATACCAATAGAGACGAGTCTGGATTTTTTGAAAAATGTAAAAGGAAAATAACAGAAATAAGTCTCCCTTTTAGACAATTATACTTAAGACAATATTGCTTGAGTTTCGACGAATGACAACGGAACGAAACTAAGAAAATTCTTCGACATATTAAGGCAACTAAAAACTATACTATCGTTTATCGTTTCTCAAATAAGCCATTAACTGCATTCCCTGATGTGAATTGGGCGAATGTCTAAGCAAGACAGAGAAAGTACTATGGGAATATTATTATGTTGGTCGAGGCACACGTATTATGGAGGAGTGTTAAACAAACTGTGATAGCACTTATTGTTAGTATCATGGAAACGGAATACGTTGTCCTGGTGGAATATTCAAAAGAAATACTATGATAAACGATTCTTAATATCTCTGAATTTACAGGGCTACACACAACCAATAGTGATTTAAGGTAACATACAGGACGAAATTTCACATAAAAATTAAACATCATTTCGTTAGAGAAAGAGTGATGTATGGTGTTATTATGATACAATATGTGGGCACTTCAGAATATCAAGCGGACTTGCTGACCAAACCCTTAGAACCAAAGATACGAGTACATAGAACGCATCGAGATGAACCGATCATGGATTCCCTTTCTGCAGATAGTGCAGAATGTTTTTATTTTTCTTTGTTTGGCTAGTCAGGGAATTAAAATTCATTCCGAGAGAGAGATATGTAGGATTTTTATTACTTTCGTTTCTCTTTAACATTTCGCTTCTAATAGTTGGTATAACTTTCCTTTGTACGAATGTATGTTGTAATCGAAAGTGCATTGTAAGTCGTGCATTTATTTTTATTATGTGCATTAACAAACAGCTATTATATTATGTAATACAGCATTATTATTATTATTATTATTATTTCTTAAACATTTGTCTCTGAGTAGAAGCAGTAAAAGCAAATACAACAATATTCATAATTAAATTTTTGAATAATTCGATACGAAAAGATTTACGTAACATTGATAGATATCATGGGCCCCAGTTCCCAGTTTGAATTTTGATTTATTTCGAAGAAGATAATTCATTCTTGAAAAAATTAAGCATGGTTTGGCCGAGTATTTCGACGAGAAGTCTTATCGAAAACTTCTTGCTGAATCATTCGTAATATTTTCACGAGGGCATAAAAAAAAAAAAATATAAAAATTAAAATTTTCAATAGGGCATGACTCACATCTCTCACTACGAGTTGTCAGACATACTACATACATATGTATATAGGTAATTTGAAACTGGTATTCTCTTTCCTCGTCGGACACTATTTATGTGGCTCAGGCTGAAGATTTTTTACAGACAAAAGTGATCTTTAGGAGGGAAAAGTTATGTATCGATGTCAATCTTTTCTACCAGTGCAACTACGGAGTTCAATGTTCTCCAAATTTTAGAAATATTCCTAGAATGTTGTGGGAGCTTATCATGATGGATTTTGAGAAATCTTTGGATTATTCGGCGATACCAAGTAATAGTTTGTATTTAATTTAGATTAGTTCACTTAGCAATATGTTCTTAATGTTCGATAAAGTTCTGATCGACCAGTAGTTGATACATTTTTCTCAATTGTATTTTTATCTACTGCCTTTTTTTATCGAAGATGATGTTTCCAGGTTAGCCTTTTATTTAGGCTTAAATCAAGATACTTGGCCTTATGTGGCTCTGATCTGATTCATTAGTCTTTATTCGTCATTTGAACATAGCTGCACTTGACCAAGGTGTTTTTAAAGTGTCTATCGGATGTTGCTGTAGGGTCATTTTTTTCTTTCATTTCCTATCATTAAATCTGTATCATCAGCAAAGGTTGTTAGTGTCATACTGTGGATGGCTGGTATCAAAGGTGTACATAAAAAATAAGTAAGATTCTAGGATGTAAGCTTTCGCTATAAATACGAAAATTTATTTTTATAAATTTAAGAAGAAGGATTAATAATTTGTAAAAATGAAAATACTGTAATTTATAGCAGACAATAATTATCCTTCGGTACCGATCAATTATTTTACTAGTAGATTTTTAAGTACTAAGTGGTTAACAATATTAGTAAATTCTGGTAAAAGATATTTATACGTTAATACAGAATAGTATCGTTTAAAATCTATTTTCACAAACAAAATAATTAATAATATTTCACACGTGCTCAACTTTCACGTTGTATGTATTGCACCTAATTTTCGTTGAATGATTCCTCATATATAATATCGTACATTTAACGACTCTTGTATGCTATCTACTAATCTCTCTCTCCCTCTTGTTTTTTCATTTGTCTTTAATTATTTGGTTCAGAGGGTGAGAATTACTTTTGATCGGTATAGTGTGCTGCTGGACCTTCCTCGGTACTAAGGGAACCTTCCCTTCCTTTCATTAGTTATTGATCAGTGTTTATCGACTGGTGTCAATCAGACCCTGTAAAGACCTACTCTAGAGTTAAACTTGCGAATTTTTACCGATCGGATTGCATACGTCGCGTGCAAGAATACCATAGACGCGATGTTCCGCGTGATGCATTAAGATTGCGTTACCCGAACTTTTCACGGATCATATAACGATAATGAAATAACTATCGGTGACCATGCACCGTGTCTTATTCGAGCATCCGTTAGACGTACTAGGAACGGAAAGCCAGAAGAGAACCAAACGGACGAGAAAGGGGATAGGGGCGTGGACATACCGCGCGGCGCGTATTCCCGAACACCGGTGGTTAACCTTCCGGTGGTCGTCTGAGCGCTCTTCCGGGGATTGTCTCGCGTTCACCACTCGGTCACGGTCTATTTCCGGGGCTGAGCGATCGTTTAACGACGCATTGTACGTATGTATTTATGATGGAAGCGATAGAGAGACGGTAATAAATACTGTTATACCGGCATTAACGTTAGCAACGGTGCAGCTCTCTCTTCTCTTTCTTCTCTGCTTCCTCTGTCGCGTGTGGGTAGCACAGAAGAAGGTCCCCGACAGAATAATGAGAGAAAAACGAGCAGCAGGGGCAATAAGAAGAAGAGCCGGCCGGAAGGGGAGGGAAAGGAAACCAGAAGAAGCCGTACCGACAGGAATTGTAACCGTGTCTTCGACTTAAGCTGCGTACGTGTACGCTCTCGCGCTGATGCTTTCTGGGACACGAGAACGTGCTCCCGTTACGCCAAACGCTCGTCAGCAATTAGCAAGAGAAACAAACGTTGCCCTGTTATGTACTCTCCAACCACGTATAAAGGTAATAGAGTCGCGTCGAGCAGAATGCATTCATGCTAGGGGAACGGGCGGTATGTGTGCCGGAAAAAAAGGCACAGCGAGACGAACAGACCGAGGAAAATGTCCTGGTTCCTTTGCACCATTTCATTTCTTAGCCTTTTAGACACGAATGTGGATGAGCTTGAACATTTCGGGACTGAGCGACGAATGAACACTTTTTCGTGGCTCTATACGTTCATTTCACCGTTAACATATGGAAAAAAGTACTTTTGAGTACAAGTACTTTGAGTGTACAAGAGCATTGAATGTATAATGGTTACTGTTTCGTATAACGATTGATTACCGGATCAAAATAATAATACTATAAGTTCTTCTTATCAATGTTGGTAAATTTGAGTAGCATTATTTATAGACAATTAAGCTGTTTCTAAAATACGTGTCTGGTTTCGCGAGTACAATGTGTCCGAATTAAAGAGTTTATTTTTAAAAATAGGACAGTATTTGTCCAACCACCGTGATCGTATTTTCGGTTCTACAAAATATAGAATTCAATTCAGACAGTTTAGGAAAACACAGAAATACTGACCCCATCTGTACGAAATTATACATGCGCATTTATCTATTTACGGCATTTGCGAGCAAAACAAAAATATGGGGCTCCACCGACTATTCGGATACTAATTAATCAGACTTCGTAATTTTCATTTCCATCAAAATTGTACGGAATAACTTCACTTACAATACTATTCGTCAAACAGTAAGAATGTATTAGTTTCTTAAAAGAATTTTATTCAACGATTAAGCAATGAGTTCATAAAGTATGCATTTGGAGCATAAATTATAGTACATCGGTTAAATATAAAAATCTTCCGATATTTACTACCCTCAAAACTGTAGTATGATTATTGATCAAATAAAATAGATTCGGTAATTCTAAATATAACGTTGTTGTATAAAGCTTTATATTATATGCCCAATACAATGTAAAAGTAATCAATGTATGGGTACGCCTAGAAAACTGTCTTACTGTGTTCAAAAATATAATGCAGTTAATTTTCAACCGTAGACAATCCTCTAATAATATTATTTCTATGTTCATGGTTTTTCAAAATTTTCCGATCAAAACCATAATAGTATATTCTCTGAGTAGAAATAAGATAAAAATGTTGTGTAAATATAAGGTAACAGACTGCTGATATTGTTTGTACAGTATAGGATAGAAATAAGTTCATGGTGTTTATGTAATTAGAATTCATATTACAAACTAGTAATGCAAGGTATTATTGTAATATTGTATTCGATAGGATGCAATAGTAACAATAGTTGTGAAAAATACAATGGATCCACATTTTGAAATTGAATATCTCAACAATTTCAAGTAATAAAAGCAGCTCGCACAGATGAATGAAATAAGTATCTATACCTGTACCGTAGTAACAGTAACTTCAAATCTCTTATTCTTTTAAAACTCATTATACCTAATAGTATTTATAAACCTATGTTCACATGATACATTGTTTCTTTTTCTATTCGCAAAACAGGGACGTTGGACGAGATAACGTGAAACACTTGGCACATTACTATATTTATACTTCGATGACATAATTATTAAAAATTGCGTATATCTTGTGGTACAAAACATTGAAAGTGACACTGATTCGAGAAAATAAATTGGACGAACGGCGAACCTTACACAAAAGACTACTGCGAAACGTCTTATACCAATTGTTGGATACCATCAGTATCCTGTGGTTGTGAAGCATATCTCACACGAACCACCAGCGGATTCAGAGTTATGGCAAACGCTGACGGTCAATTGCCGTAAGATTTATGTACCAGGAAGATAATAGTGCGGATCTACCCATTTATGTCGATCCAGCCATGGTGGGAAGTTCGATTAAATTCACGGTTCGAAAGTCACCTTGCGTCTTGGGTTGTATTCTCACATGTACAACGCGTAATGTGGTGTACGCTTGAGACGCCACTTCGGTGAGCGTTGCCTTTGAGAAACGACTCCCTTCCAAGTGTTTCAAGAGTGTTCAGCATCGTGCGTTGTAGATGTGAAAATGTAGCTTTAAGCTGGATCCAGACACATACAACGTGCAGATAAGAACAGGCTTGAAGCACTTAAAAGTGTCGCTTTTAAATCCGTCTTCGCTGCTGCATACGTGCATTATCGAAAGCATCGTATGGAATATGTGCTTATCATTGTATGCGTCAAACATGATTGTTTATACTTTAAAAGAAATAGAACCGTGTATATCAGTTTTACAAACAGTTTCTTTTCAAACTATACTTACACATAAAGATAGTACCTAAATATTAATTATTTCATAATTTTCTATTTATCAACGAGCTACTATTATTCGTTACAATTAATTGAAACAATAATATAGCCTAACACGAATTTTTGTTTGCAATATCCACTAGACGATTCTTGTACAATTACCTACACAATAAACACGAATCCGCAAACAGAATTATTGCTCTGTTGCTCTCAGTTTTCGAAAAATCTGACTTTTTACAACAATGCGCAATTTTTCGCAAAAAATAGAAAAGTTCTAATTAATTTTAGAAAATAAAGGAGAAATTTTCAAATGTATCAGCTATTCACTATACTTCAAATACGAAGTATTGTAAATAGTTATTGAAAATGTCGATTTACGTACTTTCTATGTACAATTTTTGCGTTCTCATGAAACGTTATTTGTACAGCACAGATTTGTTATACAATGCCGAATTCTATAGACATTTCTGAAGAAGCAACCACTTAGCAGAAATATCAACATGCTTTTCAATTCACATAGATCAAGAAAATATCCATTGGGAACGCGTGCACGATGTTTCACCGCCATGCGGTTATCCCATCGTTCGCTTGCATAGCTATAGTCCATCCAAAAACACGAGATACCAATGTTTATATAAACGCCTGCATGAGCCGCTTGGCTCAATTCGAATCATCCGATTTTCTCAAGTTGCTCGATTTATTCAAACGGCTCGACCTTTTTTAAACGAATCGAAACATTATTCGTTTGGTGATGGTGATCGTAGTAATAATAACAGTAGTCCGAACAGCAATTTAAAATAAACTTTTAATACAAAAAATTATTTTGTCTAACTTATTTTATGTATTCCGTTATTATCCTACATTTATCTTATATTTCCTTAAGAAATGATTATTCGAAAAAATAGTTTTATTTTTATTACGCGTGCCATTGATTATACAAGTCATTTCATTGTAAGTATAACAAAAATGGAAAATAAGTTATTTATACTACAGATGATTGTTTCCAAATTATTGATCATTTTGACGTTATTCTACATAAACGAGTAAACAAATTGACTGGTGGTTCGATTTTTATGTTCAATGGTAAACACAACATTAACACCATCAATGTACCAATTTTACACTAATTATTTTTCATTACAGACATATCGAATTGTACATGGACAATGGTACAAATTTGTTGAATCTTTACGAATTTTTTATACCGTTTCATAAAATCGCTTTTGCGCTATCAAACGGTAAAAACGTGCCTTATAGATTCAAATATTGCGCAAGACGAATTATTTGTTTCTCTTATGCCTTGTTAAAGTGCGCACCTCTGGAGTTACCATGACTCATATATGCTATCACGAATGAATTTTTCAAATAATTTTTTCTACATTTCTGGTGTCATTTTCTTATTAACTACATTTCTATTAAAATTCTTATTAAAGACAGACATGCTTGTGTAAAAATTGTGCTAATAATGTTAATAATGCTTGTGTTAATAAATCACGTTGTAAGTTGAAAACAGACACAATGGCTTATTTCTGCGGCCAAGTATTTGTCGCTAGGAAATGACTGTAAATACACAAATACACGAAAAGCCACGGTATCGAATGACGAACGAACCGAAACAAGTTCAGTCCGGTACGCGAACCGTAACTTTGAAGTTTTCAGTTTCACGGTCAACCGATAATAAATAGAAGTAACCACAAAACCATTCCCCACGATCTTATAGCTAACATATTGTTAGAATCTCAGGAATCCCGTGTACGTTCGTTATCGAGTAACAATAGATACTACATTCTCTGTCCCCTCTCTTCCAACAGTACCGAGAAGATTTTTAAGGTATCAAAGGAGTAGCACGCGATTCACAGATTAAAAACTTATGCTAGACGAAAAAGAGGGGGGGGGGGAAAGCCGTGGAAGAATCCGTATTACGAGGTATTGTTGAAACAAGGAGGATGCACGGTAGTCTTGCAAGATGCTACGTAGAAAACGACGAAATGTGTTTCCGCTGTTTCCAGCTCGTATCTTCTGTTCGCGAGATGCACACGTGTATAGGTTTGTGTACATGTCGCACGATAAAATAAACTTTCTCCGCAAAAGGACCCTTGTGAATACGTGCCCTTCTTTCTGCCTCGTCGAATGCAAAAGTAAGGTAAGGTAAAGTAATGGCATGGGAACTTGCGGACGAGCCAGACTCGTCTCGGATTCGCCTGACTGGCTAGAACTGCAACCTGCGGATGCCTTCGTCGTTTATCGACCACCACGTACACGGATATTGCGATTCGTAGATATCGCGAAGGTCAACGATCAGCTGAATGATCTTGCTCGTAAGGGAATGCCACACGTTGCCCGTTGCAATTTGCTTTCAACGAAAGGAATAGTGTTCAGTTCCTGCGAAGTGCATGGAATCAATTATTCAGCAAATAATATCCCTATTACAACAAATAAGATAACGAATGTAAAACACAACTAACAATGTATCCGCAACATTTTTATAATTACGACAGTGCAAAGTCCGTTCAATTGAAAGGAAAGAATCCAATGTTCGTAAAAATATTAACGTAGCTGATTTAAAGTTAGTGTATTCTATATTTCGTGGCTCTGTGTATTCAGTGTGTATGTTCTGCTTCGAAGATTTTCAAAATTCGTGCATTTCAAGCTCGTACATTCCAAGTTTCTCGATTCTGCATACATATATCCAACGTTAAATACAGAATTCCTAAAGAAGGATGGTATTTGATTGACACATCGATGCTTAAATTCTTTGCAAGGCGTCACAAATATTCAATTTCCGTTTATCTTGTCGTGTGTGAAAGTTGGACAATTATGTGGAAAAGCGAAAAAAATTGGCTCTGAGGTGCACATTTAACTATATCATTATTACCTACCACTATCGAGCCGGGGATTTGCAACATATCGATCGCTATTGTGAACTAGGTAAGAAAGCTATAGAAATGTACGCTGGTCGCTGAAAACGCAGAATTTTCCAAACAATAAAACAACTTCTAGAGTTTTGATCCTTTGTGTAGTTAGGCGACCGGATCGACGATGTTTCGACAACTATTCTTTAAAAATATCGCGTATCAAACGACCATTTATCGTAAACTTGAATTTGTAACGGTCTTGAAAAGTAGTTTGCACAATGGCTAATTGTATGTTCATAACTCTGCATAAGACAATTTTGTAATTGCGTGGAAACTCGTATGTTTCTGTACACTCGATGATTTCTGAACAAGCGACCGAATTCGTTTGGATCGAACAATTTATCGTACAATGAATCTTCTGGACCGTGGAGTAATTACGGGATTGCACAATTTGAGTTAGGAATGCTTCACTCGTGATAAATTAAGATGAATAGCGTTTTGGTAATATCAGCTGCATCGATTTTTGTGAAAGTAGAGCAACTTGAGCGGTGTTATCTTTCCAATTCAAATTTTAAAACAGAACAAGTTCACGCATTGATTTGAAAAAGGAACGCGAATTACACGTAATTATCCGGACGCAATGAGGGAAATTGTTCCGCTTTTATACAAGACAAACATCGGATATCGTCATTGTTGAGAAACACCGATAAACTACATGTAAAATCGCCCGGGTACTATTGCGCGCACACATCTCTCGACTCTGCACATTATTCTCATTCTATTCACTGGAACGATCACTCATTTTTTCTGCCACTGGGAAGCTACGCGACACTTGATGCTTCTACATCAAAATAATAGGTTGCTCGATAAGTTTCGTCGTTCGATAAGAAATGGAGCTGTTGGGTTCGTTGTTTTATTTTTCTAAAGATGATACTACATCACATGGTTACTACTACATACTACAGGTACTACACATAATACACATAATACTACACATAATACACATACTACATACTACATACTATAATACATACTACATGGTTCGATGAACATGTGTGAAGTTTCACGTCTATCGACTCATTCGTATAGTTACAGTTGTTCAAAATTGAAGTGTCGTAGTATTTTTTTACAATGGAAAAAACGACAAATATTATCGAACAACCTAGTATTACCAATACACGGAGATACGTCTCTATGTGACTTCAAACGACTGAAATGTTATTTCATTTAGTTACCTTCTTCTTTCGTCTTAAATCAAATTTACCCACGTGATAAATTATTCAGAATAGTGTAATTTATTGGACCCAAGAACAAAAGAATGTGCTTCATTTGCCTTAGGAATAATATAGTATAATATAGATACGGTACCCCAAAATTAGAAATGAATGTAAGGAATCGAATATATATAAAGATATATTAATTACAATCTTATATAATAGAATTATAAGTCTAGGGAAAAACTTTTCCAAAAAAATTTAATATCAAGGCATTGTATATTATCGCGTATCATTTCGAAGAGAATTGTATTCTAAATGATCGAAATATTAACTGCTAGTTACGTACGTCGTCTTGTCCTATTGCTCTTGTGTTTAATAAACTACGCTATTGCAAACAATGTCTCGTGTCATATTGAAAAGTGTAGAAAACACAACTTTCACTTTATTTAAAATTTACCCAACTTTGATTAATAGTATACTCGTACCGACAGCATCTCACTTTCTCCGTGTTCTCGAGTTGACAAGTATGTCCACTCCCATATAATCCCATACTATTACACTGTCAATCGACGAAAAGCCGAGAATGTGCGCTAGGCCTTAAAAAATTTTCCGTCCCTTCCTCTGTAACTCGTTCCTTACAAATAAACTTCTCGAATGTTTAAGCGCCGTAAATATTCAACACACCACCTAGAGTGTTTCTTGTAACGATTGAATTAAGTATTTATTTCTTTACGCGTATATTTAACTATGGCTTGGATGGAAAACTTTTGTTTATGTTTCCATTTCTATACATTCGTGTTGATACAACGTCCTGAGCACTTATCACAGTTTCTTTTAGCGGTGTGTTACTATCTTCGGTTTTGACTAATAAAACACATAATAGTTTGTGTCAATTCTTCGCTATGAGTAGGTATACAAATCGAGAATTCTTCGATATGTTGCATGCAACGAATGCGTGTAATAGTAACGCATCTGTCGCGGCTCGTTTGTACAGAGATCGATATTCGACAGATCGTCCAGATAGACGCGTAATTGGAAAATTGAATCGCAATTTCATCGAATATGGCACTTTTCACTGCAATTACAATCTACATGGTCCTCAGCGGATTCAAAATGAGGCAGAAGATATCCTATAAAGTGTACTTCGTAAACCCCTAGAAGCATACGAAATTTATCTGTACAACATGGTTCTAGTAGATCAATAGTTCATCGCATTTTGTAAGATAACAGCATGTGTTCTCATCACACATCGAGAGTGCAAGGGTTAATGCTTCGGGATTTCATCCTGCGAAAAGGTTTCTGTCATTGGTTCCTTGAACATTACCATTAGTTGTTAGGTTAGTCGTTAAGAGATTATTGTTTTCGCAAATTAAATAAGATAAGATTATTGAAAATTGACATCCCAAAGAAACACCATATTGACTTGCTTATTGAAAATATTAAAAATCAGGCAATACCTCGAACAATGGTTCGTCATCTTCTCAAATTTTAAATGTTCATGATTGATACGCGTTTATGAATAACATAGGCAATATGCCTTTGAAAAATTTGTCCGTTTCCGCTCCTTCTAAGGACTCATTGCAACCATGAAACGAATTATATTGAAATTTCTTCGATGACAAAATGTATTTATTAATTGCAGAGTTAGTGAAATATATACTCATGCATGCATTGAGTTAATTGTTTTACAAAAGTGATTATATTTGTAGGTTTTGCTTTCTGTGTGCTGATTGTTCTACTGTTTGAAAGGGACTGACAAAACTTGAAGGTATTCTGGGTTATGTCACTCGACGTGACTTTGTCACCATGAATCTTAAATTTATGATTCGTCTGGTTTTCTTCGAGTATCGTTGTCCTCCAATAAATTACATAACAAATGAATGGTACGAACAATAATTTGCTTCAACTACTCGAAGGCGGGTCATATTGCAAAAGATTGTCCAGAAACGCGAATTCAATATTTCAATGCCAATGAAAAAAATATTACGAGTGGCTATGGAAAGCATGTGCATTCTATTTCGTTCTACTTAATATTAATAAAGCCGCACAGATTGAAATTCGACGCCTGAATTTGTCTGCGTACCATGACGCTCT
The DNA here is from genome assembly GCF_051014685.1 of Ptiloglossa arizonensis. Classification (NCBI taxonomy): domain Eukaryota; kingdom Metazoa; phylum Arthropoda; class Insecta; order Hymenoptera; family Colletidae; genus Ptiloglossa; species Ptiloglossa arizonensis. The sequence goes on along the minus strand of NC_135053.1, from coordinate 7,175,784 downwards.
AGTGAAAGATGACGAGAATTTGTCGCGTGATATAATCGTGGGAAGAGATTTTCTAAATCAGAACCGTATTTTTGTAATAAAAAAATTTGATACCAAAAGAAATCGTTAATATGTTCGAAACTGCCTTGAGTATTTAATACGTGCGAAGCAGTTAAAGAAGAGTTTGATTTTAGAAATATATTACAGCAGAGCAGGAAAAGCAGGAAGCTATTAGTTTATAATAGATTAGATAGAATATTGAGTTTGTTGAACATTAGAGTTCAGGATACGGTGTGTAAATCCTGTAGTTAGCTATAGCCGTATCCTATGACCGAAATAGAAAGAAATGATAAATAGTACGGTAATTCGTAATTTACATATGCAAGTTTCTAAGATAAATGCCATCACGGTCAAGGAAAAATACCCCTTACCATTTAGAAATGATCGATTGGACCAATTAGAAAGTAACTGTTATTTTACAATGTCAAATTTAGCATCTGGAAATGATCAAGTTTCAGTTGCAAGATATATGATTGAGAGAACAGCTTTTATTACACTAGAAGGACACTTTGAATTTTTAAAAATGCCATTCGGACTTTCAAATGATCCGGCAGCATTCCATTGATTAATGGAAGCTACGTTGGGCTCTTTAAAATACAGTAATAATAATCCTACCAAAAAATATCGAGAAATTGTGGTTGCATTGAACGTATACGGAATGTATTTAAAAAATTACGAAATGGATACTTTAAAAAATTTAGCGTTCCTAGAAATTAAAAACAAGCTTAGAACGATACCGATCTTGGTCATATTCGATTCAATATTACCGACTGAACTTTACACGGATGCTCTAGCTATCATAGGAATAGTGGTAGTGTTACTGTAAAAAAATGCAGAAAATCAAATGGCAGTTGTGATATATTGTAACAAGCAAACCACGTGAGAACAACAATGCTACTGTTTATACGAGCTAGAGACTCTAGCAGTAGTGTGAACTTTGAGACTGCCATACTCTACGTATTACATTCGGTAAACGTATACATTCAGGATCTACTATCCTGAATAGAAGGACAGCTAGAAGTTCAGGATTTCACTTTTGATTCTGTAAGAGTTTATGCAGTGTGAAAGCGGTGTGTGTGGCGAGTACGTCGCGACAGGATGTACGGAATCTGGGACAACTCGTAGGATAGGGCGGCAAATTGTTGAATTTCCATAGTAACAGGAAAAGGGACGACGGGCAGCGATGAGAAACGAAAAGAAACTGAGACATTGATATGTATTTTATCGAACAAGAAAAGTAAACGTTGTGATCGTACTCGTGTGATAATTTTCTTAGTTCCCGTAGTTCGTTTCCGATTACGTTACTGAGTATCGCCTGGATACCAAAATAAGACACATAGATGCACTCAGCTGAAACACATTACCAATTGAGTTGGAAATCAGTGTTATATACTTGACTGAAGCCGATTGGATTTTAGCGGTTCAGTTACAAGATGAGCAACTATACAGAATTAGGAATATTTTATTAGGCAAAGAAACAAACGAGACAAAGCAGTATATCATATACCGCTTCGTGTCCTCGCACGCTTAATTGAATTTATCCAAGTGAATTGTTAAGACGGACTTGTACGTAATATACTGGCGTTTGTAGGAAGAAACTGGACTAAATGCTTATATGGTTACGGTTTTAATGTGTGTTTGAATCTCTGTACTTGCTCGTTTTTTCTCCTCGCACGTCGACTCCCTCGTAATCGTGATTATCAATGTGAAAAGTGATGGAGTGAAGAAAAATGGCACGGAATTGGCAGTCATGGGAAGAATGGGGGCCACCAACCACTGGAATGGAAAGGGAAGATTTTCGGCCACGTGTGTTTCACCTGGACGGTCAGGTAGGCCAGCCAGGTGTGTGGCAGAGTCACTTCCTTATTGCTGCATCGTCAATAAACCGCTTTTCCTAATTAATCTGCGTCTTAAGAGTGTATTAACAATTAGAAAATGAAGTTGATGCATGGATTATCCCACGTACGGTATTCAGATTTAGAAAAATACTTTGGAATGGATGAAGAGCAATTACTGGTTAACAAGAATGAAAAAAGTTCATTGTGCCTAATGTGAAAACATCAAAGGAAAACTTCAAGGAAAATTGTATCCTATTCAGAAAATACCGTCGAATCATTACTGATCACGGAACGTCATTCACATTGAAAATATTTTAAGCGTTCTGCAAAGTATACGGAATAAAACACATCTTGAATGTGTTGCCACCCTTCGAGTTGACGGTGAATATAAACGTTATAACAAAACAATAGTTACGGCATTATGTACTATAATGGCAGGAAAAGAATCTACGAGATGAAATGAAAACGTAAAGCAAGTACAAAGTGGACTAAATATTTGTGTAAATAAAAGCACGGGAAAAATACCTTTAAATGCATTCGTAAGATGTGAAACGAAACCTGCAAATGAAGGGTGGATTCTTAATGAGATTAGGTATCAGACGAAACAACAAATTGCGACATTTCAGAAACAGTAGAAGAAATATTATACCAAGAAAAGAAAAGAAACAATAAAATACAAAAACAAAGATCTGATTTTGATAGAAATAACAAGCAAGATTAGAACAGGTGATAATAAAAAGCTATTTACACAGTTCGAAGAACCATTTAGGCTAACGAAGTTACTGCAAAATGATTGGTATAAAGTCAAACATTTATAGATAAAATTCCTTGGTTAACGAATAATAAAATATTGGATATAGTTATTAATAGTGAAAAAAAGAGAGAAAATTTTGAAGATAAAATTATTTTGAATACTAAATCTGAAATTTAAGAACAAACGTTGCTCAAATTGGATGAACGTCGTTCACGTTAAAGGGCAAACGATATTTGCAGTTACTTTACAGTTCAAACTCGAGTATCGCTAACCACTGACATAAAATAAAGAAGCTCAAACGATAATTTTGACCTGTAACATTAATATCAGCAATCATAGAATTTAAAAAGTTTGAAAGTTCAAAACTAAAGACTTTTGTCTTATTTCTTCATTCCTGATAAAATACCAGTCCATGACAAAAAGTTGTCGAGTTTTACAAGATTCATGACTGACCCAAGTTTACAAGGGCATTCAAAGACCGTTAGGCAAAATTAATTTTCGCTGAAATACTAATAATAATTTCTAGTCGATACAAAACGAACTGCAGATTAAGATTTTCATCACTTTCTTATCAAACACATGCTTTCACGTTTATTATCGCTTCTAATTCTCCTTTCCAAACCTACAACAATCCTTCTGTCTTCCAAAGCGGATCAATCCTTCAATCAGAAATGCTAGGCGTATACTATCGAATTGAACTGTTAAATCCAGCATCGCTCACGATTTTTCAGCAGTAAAGTTTAATCGTTTTGTCAAGCCAAAGAGCAGTCTACAAATATACACGTTCTCACATAGGCTAATGGTTTTTAATACAATCTATCGTTTTACAGCAAGTCAATAATATGCGTCTAGTGTAACATTTGACAACAGAAATTAAACAGATCAACATACAAAACACTTCCAACAGTTATTTATAAAACATCAATATCATTCACGCCCATCGTATACTTTGTATTGTATCATCACTCTATTAAATACATATATTTAAGTATTTATCTAGTTAAAAGTTTAAGAGTGTCGAAGATTACAGTTATTACTTATTCGACATCGTAAAGCTACTTCAAACTTGTCCTTATATGTGTATTACGAATATGATATTAAATTTATCTTTCAAGACAAATTATACCTACTTTTTGGATGATCGATCTAAACGCTAGTATTCTAAAAATATTGATAGTAAACACTTGTACGACGTAAATACTTTGCGAAGTGAATAATAAAAAAAATAGAGTGCTGTAATTAAGTAACAAAGTGATGTTACTATTGACATGATTGTTGGCATGCATAGGTGACCGTGAGATTATTCTTTCGATCAGTATATTAGTAAAACTACAATGTACGTTTCATTTTTGTTTTTCTTTTTTCTATAGAGTTTAGCGTCACATCAATTACACTGGTTATTAGCGACGACCATTATTGTACTTTAAATTTTATCATATAATGAGATAGATTTTAGGAACGAGATAACTTAGAAGATTTCCTTGCTGTTGTTAAAGTTGTTTGTAAGGCAGTTTTCAATTGGAATTATTTACAATCCTAGAATAATGTGTACAGTATAGAAGGATATGTTTCATTGTGATTGCGGAGTTGCAAATGATACAATTCGGTGGTTCGGCTTTGGAAATCAGATGGGAGTGCGTGAGTTTTAGGTGGTCAATTCTAAGTCTATTAATGAATATTTCTTGTTTTTGATCGAAGCCTTCTCGATGGCTCATTGATGAAGAAATTTTCTTCAAGTTCGAGAGCATACGAAGTTGCAGAATTTTTCCATTCGTTGTTGCACTAATGTTATAAATGTTTCTTGAATGTGTTCTGGATATCCGTAAGAGGTATCCTATATAGTCTATTTGGCGATGGTTGTATGGGTGCTTTCTTTGCTGCTGTGTCTGATATTTCGTTGCCTCCACCAACCTACATGCCAGAACGATATTGATGCCTTTTTCGATAGCTGTGTGATTGGTTTCTGGTATGTCTAGTATGCTTTCTAGTGATGTTGCAAGCGGCATTTCCCGATGAGATCGATCCATCGGTAAAAATTTGAGTGAAATTGGGAAATTTCAGGTTGATGTTAACTGCAATGTGGTGCATCGTCCAAGGAGGAAATTTAGGCAGCCTTTTCAGTGCAATTTCATTTAATTGTGCATTCAGAATGAGTTCAGTTTCTATATCGTTGGTCCCGATGTAAAACGGTTCATATTTGTTTGGTATTTGGTGTGAAGGTCTTCGGTTACAAAATGTGATTGTAAATACTGTTTTTTTTTATTACAGGTTGCTATTTAGTCGAGTTGGAATATGGTATATGGTATATGATAAGTAATTTCTTTCACGTTTCATTAAAATGATTAAAAATACATGAAATATAGTGTACAAATGTCCAAAAGATTCCAAGAATTAGCTTCAATTAAAAACGAGTACTTTTACCAAATTCTTTATTGAGAATATAACTTTACACGTAATAAATATCATTCGAAGAAATTAACTTTCATATTCTTTTATTACGATCTCTTTTTATATTAAATTAATTAGAGGTTTATAATTTGTCCAATGGACATTTGGTAAATTGTTTTAACTAGTGTTTCATAGCGCGTAAGTAACATTGAGATGTCACCCCATCGATAGTTCTATGTATTTTATTATTCGATCACCAAGTCCGAGGGATGTTTCTTTTTAATCTTCTTCCTATCAATTTTTTTGTATATTGTTACAGAAAGTTGATTAAGATGTCTTACAATTCTCTCCTTATGTTTGACTACATATTGCGTAAATCTTCGTTTCTAAGATATCACGTGCCGTAACGATTGTTCTCAGTATTCTTTTATTGTTGATACGGCTGCCGTTCCTCAAAGAGGAATTTCATAGGTTCGCACAGATTTTCATTAGGAATTTGCAATTTTTGTTTCTGTGGATCGTTTATAAGAAAATTCATTAATCAAAAATGTTTTGTCTCTCTATTATTTCTAATAATCAACATTCTACTATACGTCATTTTCTCGAAGTCCCACGCAAGGTGCTGCTGCATACACATGTGTGAACTTTTTCCCGGTGCGGAAGCGATGCAGATAAACCGGTCATGAAATCCTCTGAAGCGTACGCACTGTACACCGTACTCCATCCCTGCACGCAGATTACGTTCCAACATTTTTCTTTTATATCTTTATGACCTTACAGATTTCCCATGTGTCACTGAAATGATTACAGCTCGTGCTGGCAAATAAATAATCTTTCAAATGTTCAGAGTCTGTAGAAACCGCAAGTTTTGATAAACGTATTGAACTGTTCTCGAGATTCCTTCGAAGATAATTATTAGATGTTTGAAATTTTATTTCAGCGAATACATCCGTATTTTTCTCTGAATATTTACAAAAAGAAATGCAATCAGACTTTATATCCACCTATACAAAACGATAAGAGCTTTTTTTTATCAGGTTTTTAGCACTAAGATCCTTATATACACTTTTGAGATTTCTAACATTCTAACCTTAGTTTTAGATAATTGTATTTCGTTTTGTTAACCATTAACTAGTGTTTTGCGATCTCACGAACCGCGCTATTATTTCAACAAACATTTAAACTCGATGATTTGTATCTTCAAGTGTTTTTTTAACTCAAGACTAATTAATCTATGCAGAGTAAGATCTATTTTCTGTGCGTAAAGTGAAAACTCTTTGTAGTAATTATTTTTATGTGTTCGTTTATATAAACTTGTTCCTCGATCTGCACAATTGTGTTACCATTTTTAAATTAGATTTGTAAATCGCACGTATTATCCGCATACACATGTGTGAACTTTTTCCTGAATACATTTATTTACGTATAATCCGTCCACGAGAAGAAAGCACAATGTGTTTGTATCCTTGCCCCGCCTGTAATCCGTTCTCGTTTGTACGATCGCGAGCGTAGACTTGTAATTAAATGTTAGCTATTAAAAAACAGAATGATTTCGTTTCTATTTAAATACTATCACTAATTCGATAAGTTGCTCGTAATGAAAAAATAAATACAATTTAATACGCGTAACAATCACTAATATTTTGAAAATTATTTCGAACGAAAAGAATTAATTTCTATTTAATAAAAATAATGTAATTCCGCTTATTCTCATTTCTATCTAGATAAATTCTATACAATTACAATTTACACAAAAACAAGTCATATTAGTATTAAAACCAATGTAACTTTTATGATTTGTAATGTAAGAAAATGTAAAGGTTATGCTTGTTTCAATTTTAATGACTTGCTTTTTTGTAAATTGTAATTATATAGAATAGATCTAGATAGAAATGAACGTGAACGGATTTATATTATTTTTAATAAATACAGATTGGTTCTTTTCGTTCTAAATAATTTTCAAAATATTAATGATTATTATGCATATTAAATTATATTCATTTTTTCATTACGAATAACTTATGGAATCAGCGGTAGTACCTAAACTGTAAGCAAATTATTCTGTTTATAAATACTTGGTGCTTCCATAAAGCGTATTCCATAAAGAGTGTTCTGTTTCATGTTGTCGAGGAAAATATAAATCTTATAGATGAAATGTATTAATTATGTTCAAGACTGAATGGGTTCGAAGAAAATGAAACTACAAGTCTTTGTGGCAAAGAAAAACTTATAGCAAAATTAATCGGTAATTTGAATATTAAGTTTGAATTTTATATATTACTTGCTATTCAATAAAAGATAATTGTCTCTAAAACCAAAATGTATACAATAATTAACAAAGAGCAAACGCTGCTGGAGAATTTAATAAACATGTATAGTCGTGAGGTGGCTTTTTCTCGATCAATTATTGATGCATTAATACCATTCTGCGAAGATTTCAACAACAAAAAATTTAAAAGAATGTTTTGTAGACGATTTCACGTAAAAAAAAACTTAAATGCTTCCACTTTATGATTTGTTCCAGAATCAATACCATTAGTGCCCTCACCGTAGAGATTGTGGTTTACCTTGCTATCTGCGTATTTAATAATAAGGCAAGATCTTTATCATTTATTATCCAAGCGTCGAACATAAAAGTTGAAGAAATGGCAGTAGAATACTGCCAGGGAGAAGACTACCGCATCGCTGCAATTAATATCAGCATAAAATTGTCACTGAAGAAAATGCAACTGCTATAGACTCTTCCTTAATGACCTAGAGCAAATGAACTACGGTAAGTAAACAAATTCTTATTACTATTTATAAAATATTCCATACTTAAATCTTGGATGCATTTTCCACGAAATCAATTTTCTCAAAGTAGTGCATAAAATTACTGAGGCATTGTTTATTCAATTGCCTTGAAATTTCATGAATACATTTTGAGAAAAGCTTGAAAAACAGCTATTTTTTCAGGAAAATTTCCCAATTTCCTTCAAACATCATCATTTTTCCGAAAATAAATATTATATAAATGTGATTTCATACGTGAAACAGTGGCGAATTGTATGCAGTTGCTAAATATTACAACGTTCTGTTATTTTAAATAATTTGAATCAGTGTAAAAGTGTATTAATCAAATAATAGTATCAAATAAGTGCGGTAACATAAGCGTGCGATATAAAATTTCATTTACTAATCAAATTTGAAATCTTCGTATATTTTTCATTCCATTTTCATGACAGCATTACCAAGTTGGATTTCTTTGACAATTTTCCAAATCAAAATGAATCCAAACATGACATTTAAATCGATTTTTTAAAAATTACGAATAAAATGAGTCGACGTGTAAAATCTATTCGAATAAGGTTGTATCTGAATTCATTTTTATATCTTGTGTAGAAATATAATAAAAAATATAACAATTTGTACTGACTTTACATTCGTATTTGTTGGAGGATTCGTACAAGATGAGCTCGAGTTAAAAATCGCTTTCGAACGAAGAGACGGTAATTATTCTATCTAATTATGTGCGATTCGTTTAATTCTATGATATCGAATCGACCAATGGAAAGAATTCATTGTCAACGTTTCGTATAACACACATGTATCCACATACACTCGCGCATAAGAGAGGGATGGAGGGGCGGGGGTAAAATTTCACCTGAGTGTACATGAATTCACTGTCCTGCACTCCTTTGTTTTTGCGGAGCGTTAAACGAGTGAGCAAAGGGAGGCATTTACTCTGATCAAACAAAGCAGGAAAGAATTCAGTTTCATAGGAGTGCAGTAGCTGAATCGATCTATGTGTACAATGATCTATACGTTCTTCTTTGGAATGTAACGGAAATGAAATTATGTAATAATTGTCACGGAGGTATCGTAAGTCTTTATCTCAGTAAGTCTGTTTTTAGTTTCCCCTTGTTATAATCCACAATTTTAAATATCGCACACAGACAATCGACAAAGTTATACCTACATACATTGTACGGTTTGCGAGTTTTACAAATTTTGCTTCAAACTGGTTTCATGCACAATTACCGGAATATGTTTATTAATGATTCTTTTATCCAAGTTTTTCATTCTTTTCCGATATGAACACAATAAATGTTCATGGCCGGGTCTATTATAATTTTTCATAAGGATAATTCTACTTCGCGAGTCGAAAACGAAATTCCACGGTTTCGCAGTAATTAAGGTAAACGGGACTCACCTGTTCATCCTTGTAAAGTGTCAAAAGTATCAACTTCTGGTACGCTTACCTGAAATTAAAAAACAAACACGAATTAATTAAAATCAATGCTGAAAAGTGTCACTTACAAACTGGTTTATGAATCTACTGTTGCTACAGCAGAAATATAAGTAGTGTATGAGATTAGAGGTATGAGAAGTAAAGAAACTCCTTTTGTATTAACAATAGGGTTATTTAAAATGGAAGAAAAAACTCGCTCATATAACACTCTCACTCACGATGTTGTTAGAACCTTCGTTCGATTAGCTCGCTTCTCTGGTATCTTGTATTCTCTCACGCATTCATTCCCTTTCATTCTAATTCTTAACCTTTCTCGCTCGACTCATTTGCTCACGTTCACCAAAAATTCCTCAGTCCGGTGCCATCTTAATTGCTCGTCTTTCATGTCCTAGTTTAGACATTCTGTCGTCCCATTCAAACACTCTTCTTTCACGCCTTGAAAACACTTTACTCGCTCGTCTAATCCAAACACTCTTCACATTTTCTCAGAACAATATCTATTTCATTAGATTCTTACAGTAGAAACATTTTTCTACCGAAACACCTGTGCACACCAGAACCTGAACACTTGCCTTACAGACAATTATACATTCCTTGAAACATTGAACCTCAAGGTTGTATTTCTAGCAGTCTGCATGACGTAAGGAGTTACATTCTTGCATCCTGTTAAAGTGCTACTTCATTACAAATTCATCTATGCCAGATTGTCGCTTGCAGGAATAACTCACGAAGGAAAAAGATAGTGCGAGCGAGCGGAAGTGCAACAGTCTCTTATCTTTCTTTTCCGAATTACTTCTGCGAGAAGCAGTGTAATATATACGATGTGTATGGATGATCGGTTTGAGATTAAAGCTATGGTAGAGAAACATCTTTATCCTTTTCCTTAACGAAAATCGCTACCGTTTTCATTTCAAAAAGATGTAAAATTTGAATTACGAACTATAACACTTTAATAGTATTGTCGTAAAATATTACAATCGAATTCGAAATATTAACGAAGATAGAATGTTCTCCGTAGTGTGTTTCGATGCTTCGGCTGCTACTTGGCAAGAAAGCACTTCAATCCTTAAACTTTAAAGTATTTTTACTTGAATGTTCGTGGCTAACTTGTTAGATTTCAAATGAGATTTCAGGAGAGTCGGATGATAGACTGATAAAGCTAGCTGCAATGCTGTCCAAATATTGTAATATTTTACTTAAAGGACTAAGTTCATAATTCGAGCAGTATTTTCTGTAACAATACAGAGCCCGAAAACTTACAAATTTCATTCAAAAACCACCTAATTAAACACAAACATTTAACTAAACTGTCAACCACGAATGTTCAATTAGTCAATCAAAACCATCCACACAAATCAGACCTTGTCAAATATCTTTACATATGGTACACATTGATTCGATCACTTATTCCTCGTTTCCTTATTAAACGAAGTCAGTTTTATATAAAAAAAAGTACAATTAACTTTCTTCTAGATACTTCAATACTCTTGCAAGGTTAATTCAACGTATAAAGTATTCGCAGTTACTGTAAAGAGTTATAAAAAGTACTCCTGAGAAAATACGTTTTCTTAATGGTAATATCATTAATAATTTACTTACGTGATATGAGATCCTGACCAATAATGAAATAAACATTTAAACAAATTCAAATGTATAGGAAAAATTGCAAACTACACAAGGATGTTCTCTCTGTAACTGTTGTATACTTCGAAACTTTACAAATAATTATGTTACTATTTTTATATTAGGCAATTTTATCAGAGATCAGACACCCAGTAATATTATAATAAAGAACTAAGACAGAGTTGCCAAAATAAAATTCTAATCATGTGCCAAATTTTAATATAATACAATTTTTTGACAAATTTATGAGTAAGTGTCTATACGCATTGGTGTTTATCACCCAGTACGAATAATGTTCTAAAAAATGCAAATTCAAAATACACGATTCAAAATTGGCAACTTCCAATGAACAAATCTTCATTATCGCAAATCAAAGAAGTTACTGGTAAAACGATTTGTACTTGCCAACTAAGTTCAAATACCATAAATGTATTCGAATCTGATTTTGATAAGAATAATACGAAACGACAGATAGATATCACACGCGTTCAGTTTGCGACAAACTAATTATAAAAAGAGCAAACGGAACAGAGAAGGAATTTCGATGATGCATCGGCCTTTTGTTTCATTAGAGATCCATTGATAGGCGGAATGGTAAGGCAGTTTGCTGGTTTCTATTTTATCTGTGAATGACCGTAACGCTATGCGTAAATTATGACTCCAGGCTGATTGTTCGCAATTCAATGACAAAGCATTATCGGCCATTAATAGCCCGAGCTGCATTCACGTCAGCTTGCCGTCCCAATAGTCGAGTTATTGTTTTCCCGGGTGGCACTCGGTTTATGGAGCTTGACCCACCTGCACCTGTCAATATAGCCATGGTGTAATGTCCATTAAAGCCGCAATATAGTTTCTAAGATTCAAACGTGCTTGTTAAATCAAGAACGACGAACAGTGACCCCACAATCGAGAATCTGCGATAACATTTTTATGCATTGTAGGTAGAAAGAGAGATCAGTCCTGAATTAAGATAAATGGAGCACCATCAGGAATTAGAATGCGTACACTAGAATTAATAAATGTGTATCATTTGTATGATTCAATCCTTTGGATATCATGGAACAAACAAATGAAAACCCTGTAATATTTGTCTGAAGAAAATTAACCGACACTATCCATATTATACTTGTTTACTTTAATTTAATACTAATAGGTTCTTTTTCAATAAGTTTTTATCATTTGATAAAAAGTATAATATGGACAGTGTTGGCTAATTTTTTTCTACAGTACAATTCTATGATAAGGCACGGTGTGTTGACCAGCAAACTCCAACTTATATTTTTATAACCCCTTTTAAAGTTTACATTCTCAACCACGATCGAATAATTTTTTACGAATGCTCTAGAAAGGCACTATATATATATATATTTTGAAAGCAAAGGGGTATACATATATACATATACATATACTTCTATTTTCGTTATCGAATCTAAAACTTCTATCAAGGTAATGGACTTGTACATACATATACATATATTTCTATTTTAATTATTGAATCTACAACTTTGATCAATTATCTGGACTTCTGACAAGAAGTTACTGCATTACAAGAGACGTAGATCACCAGAACAAAACATCACCCATGTATTTACGCAATATTGTACGACCTCAGTAGCGAATGTCAGTTAGTGCGAAATCGCTTGTAACGTAACCACAGCCTCAGCGTGTTTTGTTACATTCGGTCACCGGCCACCGGCCACCAGTCGCCAGACACAGGTAATTCAAGACTCACTCGTTACTGCTTTATCTTTCTCACTTTCGGTACATCCCGTTCATTCTCCTCGTTGGTTAGTATGTGTCAGACGTGACTTCCACTCGAGATAAAAAAATAATGATTTCTGAAATGAAACTGTTAACCTCGTCGGATAAGTGCTTACGAACGAATCCAATTCAGTTGCCAGCTACCCAAAGATTACATATTATAACGATACAGAAATGGCTGACACATTGAAGACAGTGTATCTTATTATATGTATTTGTGTAAACGCAAACGCATTGAACAGCGCAAATATAGATTTTTGGCAGTGTAAGTGTTGTGACATATATCGGTTTATTTTATACGATATACTAATTTGCGATATAGCGTACTGTCAGTTCATAGAATTTTCATTAATACATATTCCAGAATATTCTTAATAAGCAATAGATAACCGTGAAAGAAACGTTAATCTTCGAGGTCCATCAATATCAAGTAGTTGCTAGACTACTGTCATTTTGAATAGGTGATTCTTATACTTTTTTGCGACGATATGAACAATTTTAACTGACATGTTCAGTTCATTTGTTACTTTTCGAATAGACGTATGTGGATTAATTTGAAAGAGATTTAATACCGATGTAACATTGTCCTCATTTGTAATAGGTTTTATACATTCGTTATGACGATGCTTTTTGTCAAGGAATTTATCACGTTGAAGTAATGATTTTTAAAACTATAATAATAAAAAGTGCCTTTCAAATGAACCATTTAATTTAATTAATGGAAGAGTTGTCGTTAATTTTGCATCGATCTTAAATTTTGTACATTACCGAGACAAAAACGGTAGGTAATGTTTCCATTTTCGCCAGCGAGTTCCTGCATCTTGGCAGGAATTAACATTCGCCAAGATTTCTCAGGCCTTCTATTTCATAATTACATCATCTCTTTAGGATTCCTTCAAGCCGCTAAAAAGTATCCACAGCGGCACATCGTTGAGTAGTTTCGAAGTTCTGGCGATGTTCGAGACACTGGCTAGGGAAACCGAGGAAAAAACGAGCAAAAGACAAAGACATAATGACATTTGCAGGCGAGCCGAGAACTTGCGGCGGCGTGAACAAATTCGTGGAGAATCACGGGACGTGAAATAAGAGCGAAACGAATTAAAAGCATCTCAACGGGACACCATTAAACGCGACGGTCGTTGATGTTAAAGAACGCACGATAAAATTTAGCGAGTCATTAGTGCATGACAGTTTTGGCCAACTGGTAAAACTGTTACCAGCTAATTGTGGCTAGTTGTGACACTCTCACGGCCCACAACATACTATAGAGTACACAGAGTGGCCACTGAAAGACCGAAGGGTTTGAAAAAGTCATAACTTGTTCATTTTTCATTTCTTTTCATTTCTTTTTTTATACGTTACAGAGTATTCCTTGGAAATTAAAATGGTTACGTATGGTGTCCAGCAACGAGTGAAACTCATCGAGTTTTTTTACTTCAGTGAAAGATCAATTATCGAAACTCAGAGAAAATACTGGAAACATTTTAGTGTCAGTTTATGTCCTAGCAATAACATGTTTCGAAATTATGGAATTATGGAACTGAAAAATCTAGAAAGAATACGAATTTTAAAATCATTTTTTTTTTTTTGGTGCTGTAATTTTATATTCACTGAATATGCATGTAAAATTTGGAGTTCATTGGTCGAGTAGATTTTGAGATATTATGGATATCGTTTTGAAAGACATTGTATCGAAAAATTTCGATAAAAAAAAAACTTTTTATTAAAAACAAACTCCAGTAGCATAATTTTTTCCATTGTGGTTCTCATTCAAACTCTTTTAACAGCTTGTGTTGATCGTCGTTCAGGATAATCAAGTTTGTGTGTGTCTTGAATACTTGCATATTTACGCTGATTATTCAATATTTACATTATATTAACGTCTCAGATGGAGTATTTAAAATTGTTGCGAAACCCTAGTTAAATATGCCTGGAGTCAAATTCATAGATATTTCGATGCTTAATTTGGAGCAAAAGACCAAGTGAATTTAGCGATTCATTATTATTTTATATTTTCGTTCTGAAAATAAACTTTTTTTAACATATTATTTAAACATATTGTTTAGCATATTTTGCAAAACTGTTTAGAAGCTTAAATTCATTATTCAAATTCATTTTCGTTTAAACAGCTTTTGATAGCTCTCATCATTTTCGAAATATTTTATGTAAATTTCATTAAAATCGACCCTTGTTAGATACGATTAACGACTTCTAGCAATTTCTAATAATTCATTCAACACTGATCAAAAAATATTTCATTTGTTTGCGAGAGTCATATAACTAGAATTTGTACAAGTTTGACATTTTGATAAATATATTCCTAAGATATATGTAATCCATGACCTTTAATCGATAAGTAAAAAATTCATTCGGCATGTAACTGCAACCTGTCAACACAGATTCAGTTCATTCCGACTGTGAAATCGTAATCAACGGATCATGACGGCGTGTCTCACGGTAGACAGAAATACAACTGTGACAGTTGTTGATGTTGATTGTTCCTAACGGTGACTTTTCGCACTGGTAGTTGTAACGATGGACAACCATACTGACGAACGACGGATGCACAAGCACGAGAAAATGGCTGGGATATTTGTCAATGTACAATCAGTAGAAAAGGCAGGCAAAGGCGTTCAAACCACCATTAAACACACATAAACACTCAAGATTAGAGCCAGCATGTCACAATTGAAACCACGCGCAACACATAGCAATTATATTGAATAGAGGTCGGGCTACGGATCCAGGTTACCGTCTCTTTATAAACCATGTTTCTCTGCTGACTTTTGATAACATTTCAACGAGTCTGGTAGATGTAGTATATCAAAAACGAATTTTCAAATCTCACAATTTTAAAATTGTAATTAGATGGCAATCGGTGAAACACGTACAGTAATTTTGTCCTACTTCCTCTTAGCATTTTATTTGTCACAAATTTAGTCCTTTGACACATTACCTGCACGAGTTAATTCGTACTTGGTGATCTACGAGTTACTTTGTAAAGGACCACTTTGCCATTGGCATATATATTCGCAACAAATAAATATAACTAATGAATTGTGGTCGTTCAAATGAAAAATAAAAATCAGTATCCATTAAATCAGTGTTTCCCAATTTTCTCGGATTGATAACACACTACGAATTTTTAAAGTAAAAATAATACGATCGTATTCTTTGAACTTTTAGGATAAGTTCTTGTTGGATCAAAGAATTTAAAATTAACGTCGTAATAAATTAGGGAAGAAAGTTTAAGGAGCGTCTTAGTTGGATGCTCAGTTTGCTACTGGATAGTAGCAAACTTTGGTATCCATATTATTTGTACTCCACATTAACTTGGATCTTCAATACTGTCTAACGTCGAAAAAGTTGCAAATTAAAGTTTGTCAGGAAGTTTTGATGATATACTTTATTTAACTAGAAATACTCAGCCAATCATCGGAGCGGTAATTTACAGTTAGTGGGTCTCGACAAGAATGAATGAAACGTTTCGTTTCGAATTCATTTATATGTATCCCCGGATGTAAGTCGTATGGAATTTGGAATAAATTAGAAAAGTTACATTTAATACTGATGTACACTTTTATCGTATTAATAGCTTTTAAAATTTTGCAATACTTTGAAACCTTTCAAGATACACAACATTATTAAATTCGGTACATACATCGAAACAAAACTTTTCCACGAAGTCCATAATTTTATAAATGGATATATTATATTTATATATTATAATTGGAATATTATTACGAGAAATTTTTAAATATAAATGCAGTGGGAGATTACACGAGTATCTGTACTTCCTTTCCAATGCAATTCTACAGAACAACAGAGCTCGTTAAGATAGGTTAAAACAAGTTGTTAAAAAGTTTCTCATACTACAGAGAATGATAAACCGATGATACTTATTTCTTCAGATGCATTTAAACTATATTATGTCTTGTTGAGCCCATTCAGGAGTAACGATGTACCTCGTTGACATAAAGTCATATGAAAATGTTTATGTACCATCCGATAAACATGTTTTACATCCTTATTCTCCGCGTTAAGAGTTATGAGCTTTCAAAGTTAAAGCATACATAAATATAATAGAATATAATTCTGATGTTGCACTATACCCCCCGAGATAATAATTTTGTAATGTAAGAATCACTATTTCAGAATCTTCTATAACCTCGAACGCGATAAACTCATTTTCACGACTATTCCTACGTGGTAATAGATCTTTTTATATATTTTTAAAAACAAGCTCTTTTAAATAGTAAACGTATTTTGTTAATTGTTTTTAATACGGTGGTCTATCCAATTAATTTTTTAGGTCTCATTGCGGACGCGAAAAGCACACGGTTGTTCTTATTTGGAATCGAACCGGTTTGACAAATGTGAAAAGTATTTACGATGTGATTAACTAGATATTGATGGCACAATTGATCGGCGGAATTCATATTATTTTGGGAATTTACCGATGTTGTGGCCGACTCTATTGAATAAACATTTTATGAATGCATCTGTAGTTCAAAGTATTAATATTGTACAGATATTTTGTACTTTGGACACTAAATTCCTGGTATATTCGCATGTAAATGTTTACATTATAGTATTATTATAATATAACAATTCACTCAAATTCACTCTTCTTGATAAACGTAGTTTTTTAGCACCAGTAACGCGTTTTCATCAATATTCATACGATAAATACTTTATAAGTCGCATAAGTTAATTCGATGTACGAGTTTTACGTGAAATCAGTACCCAATGCCTCAATGTTTATACGGAATCTTTTCAACTTATAAGAAAGGAATTGTATTCAAGAAAAATGTAGAAAACAATTTTCTGGTTGGATGGATTGTGTAGTTACTTCTCCCGTTGCGGGCGTATGTAAAAAAATTTTTAAAGTCAATTCGAACAGTTCTGACAGTACTCTGGAGGAACAGGTTGTGTCAGTTTAACAGACAGATAACTTTTTCCATTACGATTTTTAAACTGCACGAGTGGCATCAAGTTTAATGCCTCAGAAGACGAAGAGAATATCATAATGCAAAGTTATGCGTCGATAAGTCTCTTCGTCTCTCTCGTCCGCTCTCGTTTATAATTCAGAGGCACGTGTGTAGTATCGTGAAATTGCATGCTAGGTAGTCCAGGATATAGTGTTGGAGAAGAAAATTTAAAGTGTGTTATCCTGTAGAAACAAGTTACTTTAGAGTTTCTTCAGCCTCATATATCCATAGCCTTAGTTTCAAGAGGATCTATAGAAGAGTCTAACGAGACGAGCAAGAACAAATACAAACAGATCTTACTGTAAATTACAATAGTGCCTTTGTGTCAAGTTCGACTGAGAAAAAAGTACAGACTAAGGTATGAAATAAACATTTTCTCCAAACAGTTTGACTCAAAACGTTAATAAAACAATTAATTCGATAAATGTAAGAGTCTTAAATAGTTTGCTATTAGAAAGGAAGAGATTAAAAGAAATTTTTATTCAAATTTTATCTCAATATCTTTTTTTGTTTGAGAGTCGTACAAAAATATCACTAAGTTTCTCAATCCGACCGACCCACTGTGCACCGAGATAGATGCAATGGTGAACTTACTCGTATATTCTAAACCGTGTTCTTCTTCTTAGAATCTTTCAATTTCGAGTTTCCTTCTGTGCATACATTATTCATGTGTTCGCGTTTGGTGCCCGGTTAGATAGATTATACTACCGTTAAAGAATGTCAAACTTTGAACATAGCACAAATTTGATGTGCAATTTATACTGTTAAGTACAATCCACAAAATTAAAAGACCTTCTACCAAGTTGGACCAAAACCCTAGAAGTTATTAAACATTATTAAAGGTCTTGTAAATACATTGAATCAATTGGTAGGGGTATATATATAAATAATTACGAGGTGGGTAAATGATATGTGCCAAATTTCAAAGTGATTGCTCAATGAGAACCTATGCCGTATTGAAGTTAAAGTTAATTTTAATGATTTCATGCTAATGTTTATATAATTGGGTCCCGTTGTTTTAGGAGCAATAATGAATATTTGTAAAGAAAAATATATTTTTTTAGATGTAGAATACAAAACTTTTTAGTTTTCTAAAATTAGTGAGTATCGTCTTCGAAGTGATTACAATCAAAAGTGTAAGAGTGTAGCGCATTTCTAGAGTGAGTTGATAAAGGAAGAGTGAGCGAGCGAAAATAGGAAAAGGAAAGGAGAGTTCGCCAATAGACTCATCGATAAGACATCCTAATAGGTCCTGCTTTATACGCTGAGACATTGAGATGTTTAGATGCGGCGCCTCATAAGACAGAAGTGCTAGTCATACACTCACCTCAACGAGAACCCCCTCCTTCTGACTTTGGTAGGTGACTGCAATGGCACTTTGAGGGACATTTCGGATGCTTGACTATGCGACTGGAGGGCATAGTCGGTGTCCTGGGCCGGATACTCTCCAACCTGTGACTACTTGCCGCCTTTACACGGGCACAGTCCACTCGGTGGCCCTATACCAGACCCCCGTTTGGGCAGGAGACCTATTCGCCTCACGACGCAGTAGTGCCTTATTGCACGACTGGAGAGGATAGTTGGTGTCCTAGGCCGGATACTCTCCAACCTGTGACTACTTGCCACCTTTACACGGGCACAGTTTACTCGGTGGCCCTATACGAGACCCCCGTTTGGGCAGGAGACCTATTCGCCTCACGACGCAGTAGTGCCTTATTGCACGACTGGAGCGAATAGTCGGTGTCCTAGGCCGGATACTCTCCAACCTGTGACTACTTGCCGCCTTTACACGGGCACAGTTTACTCGGTGGCCTTATACAAGATCCTCGTTTGGACAGGAGACATATTCGCCTCTCGACGCAGCAGTGTCATACTGCGCCGAGTCCATAGGCGGTTGGCATTGAGGATCGGCTGCGGTTATAGAAACGTGTCCTATGAGGCGGTGATTATCTTGTAAAGACTTCCCTGGATTTGCTCGCGGGCTCGCATGCGGCTTATTATAACAGCTGCTACGAGTCGTGGAGGGACCTGCTCGAAACTCTTAAGCGCTAGACAGTCTATGCTGCTGCAATGGCAATAGAGACAGTAGATCCAGCTCATTGCTGATTAACAGACTATTGGGACTGTCTGTTTACTCCTCCTTAAGTAGCTGAGCAAAGGTTTTGGAAACATCATCTATCGAACGGTTCAGGTATTGTCCGGACATAGTTGTTTCGGACAGTACCTGAATCATATAGCAAAGAAAACGACAACGCTGACATTGTCCCGGTAACTAGGACACGGTGTAACATACTCTGGAGGTGTGCATCGCTTGGGCGGGTGAGTGCTGTGTCGTAGTAAGGGTCATACTCGACAGCGGGAGAGAATGAATGACCGTGGTCTACTTCTGCTTTCCGGTGTCCTCTCGAAATCGTGCGAGTATGGTCACTGTGGGGGTTTTAGTGAACAGTCTCTGCATCCGATGTAACCGGGTGCGGAGAATTACACACTCCTTTCGACCTAAAAGGAGGCTTCGAAAGATTTTCCCCATATGAAAAGAAGAGTGGAATAAATGCCGTATGGTTCGTCACAGTTCTCTTGCCAGAAGACAACGCATTCTCCACTTCGTGACCAGATCCTTCAAAAGGAAGAAATTGCAAATTGTAAATTTAAGAAAAGTAAATTTCATTCAGTTTGATGGGAGTTATCTCAATAGCAACAAATTATTACCGCCCTGTATTTAACAAAATATTGGAAGGCATTCATTTGACCTCAGTAGTCACCTTAAAAAATGTATGTCATACTAAAAGATCAACCCCTCTATACTATATAACTATAAAAAATATGAAGTTGATATATTTATTAGATTTGAAGAAAACAGCTTTAGATTTTAAGATAACCCTTTATTTGCAACACATTGTAGTCTAGGGTTACATAATGCAAAGAATGGTAATGGTCTAATAAACGTAACATATATACTTTTATATTACACTGTCACAACCGCTTTCGATAAGGTCTTTATTGAATATAGTCACTTAAATATAAGTTAAATAACAGTACAATAATGTACTATTTACTGTAATTGTAAATGGATAAAAGTATTTTATGATAAATAAAAAATTGAATATACATATTCAACAAAAACAAAATGGCGGGTGCAAAATTAAATCATAGTTTGGATTGATCAATTGAGAGTCTTAAAAAGTTTACAGTAGACTACGGAAACACTGAAATGAGATGCTAACTCCGAGAAAAAAAGTATTCGTTTGTTAGTTAGTTAAATAAATAGTAACAGTAAGAAAATTGAATAAATGTGTAATAGTATAGCTCATAATTCATACTGTTGAAGCTTTAATTGTGACAACTGTTAGAAAAAACAATCCTATCACCAAACCTGCAAGTTTACGCAGTTGGAACCTATTTAGTTATGTTTAGTTGTCGCAAAAAAGGTTTTTATTAATTAATTTTTTTATTAATTACTAACTACCTAATTAAAGTCGATTAAAAATTTACTTTTCTTAAATTTGTGTTCTACTGAAAACAATAATATGATTCTTGATTTAATACATATTATATATTTCTTTTATATATATAAATGAATTATTACAACTTTTCTTTATTAAATTTTGTCAGTCACTTGTAATCTTGACATTATGTGTTCTGCTAAAAGTAGCATCTAATCTATATTCCAACTTCAACATTATAGTTTTTGCATAAGTTTAAAATATTTTTTGAAAAGTGTTATGGATTGTAATACGTGAACTATCCTATTATGAAATTCTATTAAAACAAACTCCTTCCTTTGCAGTGAAAAAATTGGAATTTTTTCCGGCTTTGAACCACTGTGCGTTGCTGTAGACATCATTATGAGGTTATGTGCTACAGAGGTCATGTTATATTCACATTGGACTGCAAAATTGATTCGTGAAACGGTGAAATCTAAAGTATAGGGTCGTATAAGTATGTCAGAAATATCTCAAAAGAAAGAGTCTTGTATGGATTTTTCGTGGAAACTTTGGTTGTAACATTAAAATTTTAACAGAGCTCTTTCAGAGACTGGAATCTTGAACTAATAAGTTTGCTCGTGAGAAAGCCTTCACTTATTATATTTACTTAACACACTTTAGTTTGAAAATACGTAATGGTAAAACAAACAATGGTACGGTTATTTTTCCTGGAATGCTAAAATGTTTCGAAGAAAGTTAAAAAGTACTTTGAACGACACTTGGTATCAACTTTCGACCCATATCATACGTTGTTAGCTAAACGTCAAACTTACTTTACACTCGTTAAAGAACCAGTCGTTTCTATAAAAGCCTGCTGCTGTCTGGCCCGTTAAAAAAATATTATAACTCTGAACGCTTTTAGCGCAAGTAATAGATATAAATTTGAACTCCTTGCAATAAGAGTCGTTATACAGTTACGGTAAAGTGAAATAAAAAGAATTCTTCGTAGCAGTCTGCGGTCTCGTCGGAACTTTTTATTCTTTCATGAGACATCACCTTAAACGTAATCCCTTATTTTGCATTTATCGAATGTAAAGCGGAGACTGGTTTTCGAGTGCAAAGGCAATTAGTGATGGCATAAATTGAGATGGACACGAATGTCTGGAAGCATGTTGAGCTGCTCTACGAGATCGTGGTTCATGAATATGAAACGAATGTGACGAAGCTCTTTTGTTCCGTGGCCACTCGATTCGTCCGATCGATCCATTCCCCTGTTATCATTATGTATTTTAAGGCATCTTGTAAACGAGTTAGCGTTTAATCTTGATTCTCCGTGATAGATGGTGAATATATATAACATATTTTACATTGCACATTTACAATTTGTCCAAAGGTGTTAACCACTCGAATCTGTATTTGCTTAATACACGTTACACGTGTTCCCGTGTGCACGTGTCTCTTTAAAGCGCTCTTCAAAGCGATGGCTTCCAATTTCTAACCAATGAAACTTTCAATTTTATTCTATGAATAGAGATATTCCTATCTCGGAGCAGTTTTTAAAAGCCTAAGAATTGCAAACCTTCGTCTTCCGCTCGTTCCTCTATTACTACCACCAGCGGCCCATCAAAGCATTCACACTTTTTCGCAGATTTCTCTCACGCTGGTCCGCAAGAGCTGTGGGTGTAAGCGACGGATAAGGCGAGTACTGTAGGAAACTGCTGGCATTCCACGGTGTAGCAGACTACTCAGAGACTGTGACCGCAGAATTGCGATGAAAACTCATCAGCCGTGCGAAAATCCACCAAGCGAGAAATGCCGCGGCGGCCGGCCAAGAAACGGCCAGAGAAAAATGATAATGACGTAGGGAGAGAGCGCTCCAGGAGCAAAGCAAATCCTCTTTGCTTCGTTTTATGTCACTCCTTCTTTCCTCGGCGTGTCTTCGGCGCGGTTAACCGTGTATGCGCGCCTTGTCCAATCTGATGACTTCGCGCCGTTCTTTGAAACTTACCATCGACGCGGCCAATCGCGATCGCACCGACGACGCAGCGAAACTTAGGGCGTGCGCGCACTTCTTTGTTCGTACTGGAAAGTATACCGAAAGCAGGTCTTTCGTTCTCGTGGGAAAATGACTCGTGGAAGACGCGGTCAGCTGCAGCCAACTAACCGTTTACTTGTCGCCTAACAGACAGAATGGAAACAAGGGCTTTCGGTGTGGGTCGAATTTCCTCGGTACAGAGTTACGATCTTCGTTGTTTATCGGATTCGATTTTGTCTTTTGTTGTTTCGCGCGTATATTATTGACTGTACAAACTCTGATTGATTCGTGTTCCCGGGGAAATATGAACACGTAACAGGACCACCTTAAACATCTTACTTACTTTCGACGATATGAAGAAATGTCAGGAAAAACATTATTCGTTTGCAAGGGACAAGATGATGTATTACGACGAGTAACGCATTTTTTTGTTTGCAAGACTTCAAGGTAATCGGTAGTTTTTTTTTCACGAGGCGACGTATTTTTGTCATTGTAATCTAAAAGTCGTGGTCAAGATCGATTCAATGATCTGTAACAGCGTGACAAAATTGGAACACAAAGTTCTATTTAATCAATGTACGAATCTTTCCCTACTGATAACCCCTTTCCACTTGGAAACTTACATTTTCATATATTCTTAATAGGAATGTATTTCCTTGCTGTTAAAACCTCAAGTACATTGCAATCATTTTGACCTTATTACGAGTTTAAAATTGTTTTCCTCTTGAAACATATTTCATTGATCCTAATAAATGGTAATCGCAAGTTGCTGTCCGGTGAGTACAGTGGATGTGCAATCATTTCCTAACCAAGTTCTCTTATTTTTGCCACAGCGATGTACACAGTGTACGGTCTGATGTTATCTTATTGCAAAATAATGCCTTCTCTAGTCACTATTGCAGAATGTTTTTCGGTGATTGCAATATTTAAACGGCTTAACTGATCACAATAGAAGATTGGTGTTAATCGTTTCTCCTACTCTTAAGAGTTCTAAATGCATCTCTTTGATCTCGATGCATCCTGCAGATCTATGTTACCATTGCGAAATTTTAAAAACCAACGTCAACGTGTTTACACGCTACAGAGTTCGCATACAAATTGCTCACGTTCTTCATCGTAGTCGTTACATCGAACATATCAAACTCATTTTGGATGAAGAATCGATTTCCACTGTCCCATCACGCCATATGCTACACATGTACAATTATTGTACAATTAAAAATATTTTAAAAACCATTCTTTAACCATATCAACAGACGTTGTACCGTTATATCGCAAGTAAACGTGAGTAGAATTGAAAAAAAAAGATAATTATTTTTACGTACTGAACGAGATAGTTCCGCTGGAAAAATCTACGAGTATAGTTGTATATTCAGCGGATTCCATATAATTCGGTTTATTTTTGTTCATTTAATAGTGACCTAAATCTTAAAATTGAAAGTACGCAGATATTATTTACAAAGCTGGATTTGATATAAAAATCCGGATATTACTTAAGCATTCATGGAAAGGTATTATAAAAATTTTTCAATTAAACTGCATTAATATATTAATTATATTGTTCTTTTCTGATCTAAATAAGTCGAAATAAAATTTAAATTTTGGTAGACGTTGTGTTTATTAATATGTGTAAATCTTTTATATTTCTAACGTTATAATTTTTAGGTATATAACTTTATACATATTTCGTATCTTCTAAAGATAAATTATGTTTCTAATACGAAGAAAGAGATTCTTTAGATAAAAATTCCATGGACTAATTTAATTCAAATTAAAAAAATTGCGTTAGGAATCTTAAAATTTGATTTTATCTAAATTATATTATATTGCACGATATAACATCGCGAAAAGAAAACGCAACATGACGATCGGCGTTGTAATCACAAAATACACTATTATGAGTGTGTCACAATCTGACGTTAACGTATAATATAGATGGACAAAATTTTCATCTAGATAAAAGTTTTGAGTAATGAATAAAGAATAAAATGCCTTTTCATCCGGTACTCGGTGAATCAAATTTAGAATTTATTTTACAGAATGAAATATTTCAGAAAAAATAAATACAAATTGAATTGTCCAATTAAATGAGCGTAACGAATATATAGTTATATGTTGACTTTATTCGTCATCTTTTATTCGAATAAAATTTTAACCATTCCTGGCGTATAACACTGTTATACTAGCCGCACACTAATTGTAAGCGCAGATTAACATGATGCAGCGTGATGCAGCGCAGCACAGGATGTTGTAAACGATGTAAAACACTTGTATTCGAGGATATGCATTTGGGGATTAATCAAAATATTAAAATAATAAAATTGACATATGAATACATCTTTCTTTTTTTTTTATCAGGATTTAAAATGCTTCGATAAACATTCGTTACAAATTTCGAAATATAAATTCTTTATAAAGTTACAAATTTTACGAAAGTCTATAAATTTGTTATAAATTCATAGAATTCTACAATTATACATCTTCACTTCGTATTATACAGAGTGCCTCAATTGAATCGAAGATCTAGATTAATTTCATTGTTATCGAAGATAAGAAAAAATGATTAAGGAGAGTTTAAGGGTAACGAAAAAAAATTGTTTGCGCATTAACATATACTTTTTATAACACAATGTTTCAGTGGATGCAAAGTTGACTTTAAGAGCGTGTAACATCATAACCTTGAAATAATCTTAAAAAAAAAAAAGTTGGTTTAAAATGGAAGAATATAAAAATTCTAAAACGAAAGGCCAATTAAAAATTAATTTATATAATTTACTAGGTATGTAAAGTGCAGACCATCTGCATCATTATTATCACCAGACCCACATCTTGAAATCATTTCAACTACTCCTAGTAATTTTGTTATATTATTTTTTTCAATAACAAAGGAAATAATACAATACATTTATATATATTATACGCAATCTATTTGCCATGGCTCTTACTGATTTTTCAGTAAAATCGAGTTTGATTTTAACCCATTCCTCTCTTTTTAAATCATTCTTATTTTTAATAACATGTTTCCGGATCTTAATTTCTAATTTATGTTAGATAGGTTCTTGGGATCGTTGTCTCAAAGACAATAAAATTTAAAGCGGTCTAAAATTTCTAATTTTTTAACACTACTTTTTAAATTTTATTTCAAAATATTTATATAATCGTATTTATTCATGTTTCCATCAATAAATTCTAAACTACTCATTCCAGGAGCAGAGATGCAATCCCAAACCATCGCTGACTGCCCTCCATATTTCATAATACAATTAAAATTGCTTATTTTTTATTCTTGTTTCGGTTGTCGTCCTGTAATTTTACCATCCGAATCAAGCAGTAAAAAAAATGAAGCAGTAATGAACGAAGTAACGAGAGATCCAGTCAATGGACAAGAAGTATTATTGTAAAGACAAGGGACAAATAGTACAAAGGGACGTATATATCCAAAGCAGTCACAGAGAGGGCGGCATCGTCAACGCGATACTCCAATTAGAATATTTACCGGTGTCATTCGTTACAAGACGTGGAACATAGTACACGGTAACCACGGACGTCTCAAATGACGCACTGCGGTGTCAAAGAAACCTGAGGAGCAGAAATCGCCTGCCAACGCTCACGTCCGTGGAAATGGCCCGTGGGCAAGCTTGATTTCTCCTGGGGTGCGCAGAGAAAACTAAAGATACGACAAGAATATACGGGGTGTCTGGCTTGCAACAGACGAGGGAACTGGGACGCGAGGGGAAACAAGAGACACGATCGCGTGTGTGGGTAGATAAAAAAGGTAACAGTTCGAAGGAGATGAAAGGGCAGAACGAAGGGACGCGTGCGTTGAAGGGAAAAGAAATAGAAATTGAAATGACAAAAATGGAGGAACGAAGCGAGAGAACGTCGCAGACGAACGAATGGCTCGGTTATTAAAATGAACTGAATCCAAAATTGCACACGTTTCGTATCAAGGTACGTTAATCATTGAACAATTGTACGTTTCGATGTATTACGTTTGTCCCTCTAGGTTTTTTCTCCGAAGGGGTGAATAATAACAATTGTGGAAAATAGCTGTGCCAGAAGATAATATCGAGACAATTATTTACACGCTTACGTACAAGACGGAGAACAGAATTAATAGAATTTTGTATGAACAATATATAGAATATAATTGCATCGAATCGGAATTTTTAGGAGTCAGTGCAAAATATAGAATTCCTCCTGTGAGACATAATTACTCTTCGTTAGAAAATAGGTCATAAGTTCAATGTTAATAATCCACTTCATTAAAGGAATTTATTAACAATTTACCTCGTTGAAACATCATCTTTCCTAATATTCGTTCTATATTGAATTCAATCCATGAATTTTATATGCATCCACAATATTATGCAAATCAACGAATACGGTTACATAACATCAATGTTACTGGTAGGAACGATTTCGTCCTCGGATACATTTTATCATTTAAGATTCAATCGACAAATTATTAAAATATCTATGTATATCACATCCGTTATCTACATTCTTTGTCTTGTTTTGTATTCTCGTGTGTTTATTTTCAATTGTATGCTAATGGAACTTATCTAAATAAATATTAAAACAACTTTTTTTTATTAAAAATCGTTCTTATTTCTTCTCTTCGCAAAAGAAATGAATCTCGAGTTTCTTTTCGACGAAATTTTCTTGCTATTAAATTTCATACAATAAAATTTGACAACATTCTCAATGTTTTTATTTCATTTTTAGTTTCTCTATTTTGCAGCTATTTCGCTCCTTTCTCTATATTCCTTCTTCTCGAATACGATCTCTGTACAGGATGTCCGTTCTAGTTAGAAACGTCCAAATATTTCGAAAATTATAGGTAATATGAAAATATGTTTCGAACAGATGTTGTACGGTACGAAGAAGAACACTTACCATGATAAAAATTACTTGACCTTGGATTGACCTCAGAAAACCTCGCGAAGGTAGAGTTTAATTTTTTAAATTGCGCACTATATTTTGTATCAGATATTACTATAGTTGATATCAAAATATTTTCAAAACACCACTTATATGTGTATTTTCTTTAACCCAATTCCGATATACGAGACGTCAAATTTGACGAGTTGTTGACGTTACCCGATGTACACGGTTTGTCGCAAAAATAACCGAACTTGTTAAAAATAGCACAACACGGACGACTTTTGAGAAAAAGTACTATATTTAATTCAAAATCCATTTCTTCAGAAGTGATTCTATATCCTTTTGCGGAATGTTTTTGAGAATACTCGCCGCGGTGTTTTGAATGTTTGAAATGTCATCGTAACGCCTTCCTTTCATGGTTATTTTAAGTCGTGGAAACAAAAAATAATCACACGGTGCTAAATTCGGCGAAAATGCAATATAGGTGCAATATAGTAATTTGTTTTTCTACTAAAAAAGCAGTTACAGCCGTCGCAGGGTGATCCTGTGTTTATTTTGCAACAGAGCCCAACCGCTAGATTCGCGATATTGAGGACGAATACCGGTGAATTCGTTTCAACAAATACTTCATAACGCCCAAATAGAGGTCACCATTGACAGTATGACCTGGTGGAACAAATTCCTTGTGAATAATTCCGATTAAATCGTAGAAACGGATAAACATTGTCGTTACTTCCAATTCCTGTAAACGACGTTTCTTCGGAGTTGGTTGTTCTGGCGATTTCCATTCGGCACTTTGACGCTTTGTTTCTGAATCGTATTCAAAACACCAAGTTTCATCACCGGTAACAATGAATGTAAGATAGTTTGGATCCTTACGGACAGTTTTAGTTAGATTCTTGCAATGTTCAACATGGTTCAATCCTTGATCATTAGTCAATGTGTGCGAAACAAACCGTGCACAACTTTCCGAAACTTTAGGTTCTTGGCTAAAATGCGCTAAATTCTGTCTT
Organism: Ptiloglossa arizonensis; assembly: GCF_051014685.1. Classification (NCBI taxonomy): domain Eukaryota; kingdom Metazoa; phylum Arthropoda; class Insecta; order Hymenoptera; family Colletidae; genus Ptiloglossa; species Ptiloglossa arizonensis. The sequence goes on along the minus strand of NC_135053.1, from coordinate 7,146,799 downwards.
TTAATAAACCAAGTTCATGTTCCAATAATCGTAACAAGGATTTTAGCTGATTTCTTATTGCTTCGCGCACTTTTTGGACGGTACGAGTGGTTATAGTCGTTAATGTTTTTACGAGTTTGAAACAAAATTTGATATTGGCCCTTCGCTCGAAACTCATTTTTTTACCGGTATACGAAAACGACTTACTCTGCGTGTTATAATATGGCTTCTGGCGATTCGACTGTCACAAAACTTGAACAAAATAGCAACGAAGGATACATTTCTCGATGACATAAGTTTCGTATAGATATCGTCACCGGTTTCTTTTATTCTTACACAGTTTGTTCGTTTTTGCGACAAGCCGTGTATTATACACCGGTAATGCAACGTCCAAGGATTTTCCTACCTATAATTTTTATCTCTGGTATTGTCTGAAATAGAAAGTTTTAAAACTTTGTAGACAGAGTAGGTACAAGAATTACAAACGCATATGTGAAACAGTTCTACAAAGATTCCAAAGATAGCGTATAACGCAAATTGGTTAAGACGAATTGAAAATTGAACGTGCAATAGAACTAAGAACGTTAATGGAAGTCGGTACTGTTTTTTTTTTTTTTTTTTTTTAATACTTTTAATTGTGCACAATACTGCTTCGAGTTGATTCTACCGGTACAGTAAAAGCAGTAAAAAAGTAAAGACGAAGAAAAGAACACATTCGTGAGACATTGTATTATGAAAGTAGAAAGAAAAACGCAAAGAAAATATCTGCGGAAGAAATTCACTCGGAGCAAAGAAAAATCGTGCAAAAAAAAAAAAATAACACGAGGATGTAAGTTCGCCAACTTTGAACGAGAAATGCACGAAACACAAAGAATCGAAAAACCGCGAACAAACGAGCACCAAAGGGTAGTTTACCTTACATTCTGTAAGGGCAGAATGCGAATGTGCAAAACGTAGAAGTAGAAAATGTAACGAAAAGAAGAAATCGAGAAGAAAACTAAAGCTCGTGCGAGAAAAAGAAACGAGAGACAAAGGGCGATGATCCAGGCGTTCCGTTTTTCGAACAGGTGCAGTTGTATCCTGTATTTCTAACAACAGTTCTGGAGCCGGAAGTGATTGCTCCTTGGTATCGCCTCTGTGAGGAAATAACATGCTAACGTGGACCCACAAGGGCTACTTCAAAGGAGACATCCGCCAATTTATCGTAGCTGACAACGAGCACTTTCTCCCGTAACGATGTACGCCCGGATGCATGTCCTTTGCTATGACGCACTAGCTCCAAAGTTCAACCAATTAATATCTCAATATGGAAGCCAGATATTGTTTTCGATATTGTATCAGACGCAATCTGAATATGTATTATGTTACGCCAAAGCGAACGACACAATCAACATGGCAGCGTTAAATTAATAATCGTAACACTGCTACTAAATATTTTCGAGGCAAAAATCCCTTTACCGAAAATACCCCGATGCTCGATACAGTCAATTTATTTCAAAGAAGAAAACATTTGCAAATGCATTCGTTGGTTATGAAAAATTTGTATTATATTTTATATCTGAAGATTTTCAATTAGTTTCGGAAAATTGATTTTCGATTAAAATTTACACGACTGCGGAGTATTCTATTCTATTCGATAATACAGAGAATCGATACTAAATTAATAATAGCTATTAAATAATTACGCTATCAATAATTAAATAATTAGTGTTTCTCGAAAGTATTTGAAAACACATATTATTAACCCAGAAGGTCTTTAAGAACACAGAATAATTAATAAACAACTTTGATTATAAAAAAAGTACAGTGAAACAGTATAGCGAAACGAAAAAGAAAAATAACGAGACATTGTAGATACTTGTGTCTTTGATCATCGATATTAGCAATTTCTGCTTATAAATTATAGATCGACTTCCAAATGAGGACTGCGTTTGTGTAACGAATTTTCTAGCATTTTAAGTAGACACTTGGTTGAAACGATTCTGTCAATACTATTATAAATGAGAATTGAACATAATTGTTATCGATTATTTAATCAATTAGTTTAATTGCAGTTACAATGCAAAGTACGACGTAACGCAATTACGAATTACTTCTTGTAATCGTTAATTACTATTGACTGCGATTTCAATTGAATCGTCGAACCAAGTGTACAAAATCACGTTACGCTCGAGGTGACCAACACTGGAACAGATAATGAAATAAGCGACCTACATGTAACTTGCGTAACGCATTCTCCGCACGCGTTACGCACAGCTCTTTGCGTTCGGACTAAACACGCATGCGTTAACAACAGGTGGTTCTCTTATTATCTATGCCGAGCCTAGTCATTAGACACGTTATTAATCCGTTTAAATTTAATTCGTGCCACGCCTTTCAAACTGTGCGCCCTATCCAACTCGTAACGATTGTCAGTAACATTAGTATCGTGAAATATTGACCCAGCAGTTGCACTTTACAACCCACCGGATATAGTCCATACATTCGACGTTTAGAAGTATAGTAACTGTCGCTTATATGCGCCTTGAATGAATACGATTACATACGTTTGAAAATGGTAGCGATTTTTCCCTAGGAATTTACCTACTTTTTATCTTAAACTGACACCGAGGCTTGCAACTATTATCCGACAAACAGAAGGAACAAGATGAACGTGTTAGATTTTTAAAAATTTCATCACTAATGAAAATTCGAAGATCCATGAAATTCGTTATTGTTAATTATCATTTGTACAGTTTGTTGATATAACTTTATTCCACATTACTATCATATTTCCGCTGTTAATTCAGGTGCACTTATTCAGGGATCCTATTCGATTTTCCGTATAATAAGACACTTTCTTCGAATTTCGATTAACTTTGATAAGTCTGTGCGTGGCCTGGATTCAATACGATCGTCGTGTTTATATACTTTTTAATAACAAAGCAATTTTACAGCAAGACTTGCCTATTTTGTAATTCAAAGCAATAGACTAATGCACATCGAACGCAGTATATTTATTTTTGCGTCTCCATTGAGAAGGTATTCAAGCAATATTGATTAATATTAGAGAGATTGATACTAGATTAATATTATATTGCCCTTGTCCGGTACATGATTTAAGATTGACTTTCACTTCTATCAACTTCAATTGTAGGTCTTTTAAATTCTCTTAGAATTTGAAAATCTTCTAAGTTACATGCTAGGAAAGTCGATTTACAAAAATTGTTAATTTTAAGTGCAAAAAGATTGATCACGGTTATGCGATAAATTTAATACTTGAAAGTGTCTTTAACGGAAGCGACGTAAGCACGATTAGGTAACATGTTACCCTACCCCTCAAGGAGTTATGGGTCTTAGTAGACCAACCCAGTCTCCTGTAAGCATGCGTACACGGTACACGACTTGTCGGGGCGTACGCTACATCACGTGTGTATAGATATATTAGAGTTAAGCCAGCAATGACGTAGGCATACATAGATTAAATTCGCACAGCAAGTCTAGTAATAGAGGTCTGGGCTATTACCGCGTGCCAGGTTGTATAAGTTTCTTTCAAAACACAGGTATCACGCCACAGATAATATGGAACACGTATGGCTACTTCGTGTTTCAATTAACCCCAGATCGCTGATTTCAAGTGTGAATTATAAATTCACCGTAGTCGCAATCGTATTAATACGACATTTGAATCTACACGCGTAATACGCGCATGGCCACGATTTCATAATGAATGTTAACACCTTCTAAACAGCTACTTTTACATTTCAGGTACAGGCAATTACAGTTAAAGATAACACGCATTTGGGTGTTTAGTAGTTGTATAGTTGTAAAGAAATAACTAAATACAAGAGTAATGTAAGCAGTTGTTTGTAATATAATCTCGGAAATTTAAACAAAACGTATAATCTACGTGTATATGTAATACACAAATGTGTATATTTTGTGTATTTTTTCATGCGCAAGTTAAAGTTTCAATTAATTCTTCGTACTTGAAACTCATTTCTATCTTATGATGTAAATTCAAACGAAATTAAACGTAGAGTCTGCAGGCCATTCTGGCTAATCAATTTCCAACGTTTAGCGACGAGACGTTTGGTTTTTGAAAGAGACGTCCAGTCCCGTTATTAAAAGAATACGATGAAAAGTTTACAAGGACTCGAGGTTAAGTTTTATAAACCTCTTACGCACATACATATTCTAGTTGTACTTTATCTTTATTCGTTTTCACATGTATAGTATGTGTAATAAAGACATTTAGTAGTAATAAAAATAATGTAAAAAAAAAAAACAATCTAAAAGTTTAAAAATGACACCATAGTGTGTATATCCGCTGATCAGACACGTTTAGTCTGTGACTTAACTTGTGACATGATTATTCCGTTAAATTGATTTACTTTCTTGATTTTTAAAGTGTCCCTGATATACGATACGAGACATCCTCCATGTGGGAGTAATAAATCGAGGATTCGTTACGAATCGATTCGCGTTAAATTTTCGAACTCTGCCTGGATTACTGTTCGATCAAACAACACGCCTTTTGCCAAGTACTTGGCAGCGATTAATTTTACCCGAGGCTGCGAGTTTCAGATACCGCGACGCTATCAAGTTGCAACGGAAGGCGCGGTAAGCACCTGATATGCCACTGAAGTAGCGAACGAGATCAGTTGTAGGTTACAAGCAAGAGCGTTACGTCGCAGACACATTTTACATGGTGTGCCTTTATGGGAATTACAAATCCCTCCGTGCCTCCTCTCCGACTTTAGGAATACACGAAGAGACTTTAAGTATATTCGCACAAACCATATTATAAATCCTAATCGGTTACCGCGCGGTTGACCTCCTTCCAGACGTACACATCGCTCACTGTACTATTCGCTTCGCTGGCTGGCTCTTACTAGAGATTTCTTTCTTCAAATATTAACAAAGACATAACGTTCTCTCAGAAACTATCGACTCGATTGACTTAAAATTTGTACCGTGCATTCGCAAAAACATTCTCCATCTTGTACGGAATGTTTTCTTTCTATTTCTTTTCGAGAAAACTTTAAAAGCTGTCGATTTTACCGACATTTCTTCTTTAGAAAGAAGCTTACTGTTCCTAAAGGAATTAACATCCAAAGAAATCTAGTTTCCAAAGATTCTAGTTTCTTAAATTCGGACCATTAGGACCAAAACAATTTACCCTACTATGTGACTAGGAAATTCGTGTAGTACAAGGACCCTTATATATTTTTTATATATTCTAATACCTTTTTATGAAAATCGATAGAAATATATGTGAAACATTTATATTCAACGCTCCGTGTCGTTGGAAAAAAATTCCAAATAGTAGTATCTTTTCGATTGCAAAAGTAGTTTAATAAAATAAAACCACGCAGTTCGTAATATATTCATTAATCATTGAAGTTCTTTGATTTATATAAAGAAAGTATTAGGCTACAATGTACCTACATCCATGTGTAATTTCACATTTCTTCAAATATTTTCCAGTTCTAATTGTCATCCAATACGATGTCATCTGTGCCCTATGAACCGTGTGTCATCTCAACGTTTTCGTATTTTTCAACGAAAAATGTCAAACTCTAAATGTTATCATGTCCGATCGTTTTCTCTACTTTCAAGATCTTTAAAAATCTAATGTAATTTCCTCAATCGCAAGAATTTGAAATTAAATTTTTACACCATCAACTTTTGTGTCTCTGAGCAAACCAGCGTTAGTTTCTATAACTATACATTTTTTGCATCTGTTACATCGTATTTTTACTTTCGTCTTATAATATGTACTTCCGTATTTTTACTTTACGGAAAGTACATCTAGTACTTTCAAATTTCGGTATAATATTTAACACGTACATTCTGGACACTATATACTTAGAAAAAATGTAAATAAAAAAATCAACCTTTTAAGACCTGCAATCTTCGCAGAATTGAATGTCCGATAAAAACTGGTACATGTTTCGTTTAAATGTTTCACCTTCGTGCACCTTTTTACCGGAGTACATTCGGATTCACCGCAAGTTGGATGCACTATCCGAGCTGACTTGAGCATGAAAGGTAACGTGTTAAGAGCATTTCTGCAATACGGATGGACACACACGGCAAGGGGAGGGGAAAAAAAAAAAACAAAGGAGGAGAGATCGAAGAAAAGAAATTTACAGAATTTCTCACCGTGTTTCCAAAAATCTTCAATTTTACAAAGAAACGAATTTACGATAGGTTCGTGACACATATGTAGAAGTTAGTTAACCAGGTTAACAAGAAGATTTAAAAACGGAAGAGCTAGCTAAAATGTAGAAAATAATAACGTTGTCGGAAGACTGAGGTGTCGATTACGAAGAATGTAACTTTGTAGGCGACTCCTTTGCCAAGGTATTCTTTTAATGTTGTTTACCGTGGATCTCCTTTTACACTCCTTTTCTCTTATCATCGTTACGCTTAAGTGAGAAAACTTAACTGCGAATAAAAAAATTTCACTTTGTCTGAAAAATCCTTTGATCGTCCGTCCTTTAATTTGCAAGCGAAACAATTACTATGTTTTGCTACAAAAAGGGTTTGTAACTGTAGAACGTAATCTTGGGCTTAACAAACGCAAAATCGGAAGAATTAAATTGAAGATTTTCTCGATAAAGTTACGTATTACTTTTCACCAACGTTCTTCTTTTCCACTAAAATCGAATATTCAAGTTTAAGAGTGACTTAAAATTTTCAGACAATTGAATAAATTGGATGAAACTGCTTCTACGTTCACGATTACATCGATTATTTAAAGCCGTAGTAAATAAATGATGAAATGTACATAAATCAATGACATCTATTCTTCATACCTTATGAACTATTACGTTTTTACCATCACCTTTTATACCATCTATGCATATACTTAGAGAATCACTCCAAGAACGTCTTGAACTATTTGAAGGAAACTCAATTGTATAAAAAAATTTAACAGAATAATTTAAAAAACAACTTCATAGAATCTGTCGCTAGATACCTTACAATCATATAACATTAAACTCAAAGAAAGAAGAAGTAACTGTATTTACATATAGATAAACAGTCTTCTGCAAAATCGAAACAACTTCTAGCAGAAAATTATTTTGTAGATTTGTATTTTGTTTCTGTAATATCTTAAAAAATAGAGGTTCTGCAAAAAAGCTATTTCACACAAAAGTTATGCATATGTTTTATTACGTGAAATGAAATTCGTAATAAAAATATACATCGAAATGACCTCGAAAACGCCCACTCGTTAAGAAACTAATAATTCCGTTTGAATCCTCCCTCCAAATCATAAAAGACCCGTTCTCCCTTTTTTTTCTTAATTAATTGTCGACGAGATATTTGTACCAACTTAAATGGAACACTCTGATAACAGTAATGACATCCTCTGCATTCTGAACACCAATTCGGGATATGTTTTTTATTTCTAGATTCACAAACAATTACCTATTATCAACCGGCTGTTATTTGCGTGGGATAAGTTTATTACGTAAGTAGTAAACCGCACGTCAATGTTTACCCGTATCCTATAATTTCTGAATAAAATGAGGTTTATTGACAGCATTTTGACAAAATGTAATCAATCTAACGATTAATGGTTACGATTTTTGAATAATTAGTAATTATAGTTAACAAATAATGGGACGAATCAAAGTGAATGTAATTATTGAACACAATTGACTAGTTAAATATTAACCATGAAATGTTTACACATTTGATCATGATTGATTCAAAAACTTTTAAAATAGAAAAGAAATACGTTTTCAAATCTGTTTAAATTTGCTTGTGGTGTAACGGTTGTGACCATTATACAAGAAAACACTGTTTTGACAAAAGTTGGAAAACAAAATTTTTTTTTGTGAAGTATATACGTTGTTCACATATGAAACTGTATTTTTACTTTTAGTTTTTTCTAATTTAATCAATCAATCTACTCTTATGATATAAATTATTGCAAAAACCATGAACTAAATAGTTATTAAAACATTTTGTAACTGCGATTTTGTATTCTAGTACATACATACATAAATGTCTGGTCTTCTGGAAGGCTAGAGTAACCTTACTTATTACCTATTTGTAGTTATTTTGTGACTACAAATTATTAATTAATCGTACGTATGATCGTAGGTATATGATAACTGATTAATCCCAACTGAAAAATAAAAAAGTAATAGAAAAGTAATAAAAAATTAATAGAAAAGTTATAGAGCAGTAACAAAACGTAATTGATCAACAGGAAGAGTAATATTTAGTAAAATGATCAAATTTGATACTACACGTTTGAATATGTAGGATATGCAATTTTTGTCTTATATCATATTTAGGTAATGCCATTTTAATAAAAAGGATTAAAATTTTGAATGAAATAAATATAAACAAGTATGAATAAACTTTCTTGGCTAGTATTAATCTATTCTATAGTCTATTAAGCTACCTACCTTCATAATTTATTCATAATTTGAGACTAAACGTACAATTATATTAATACAAGTTTTATTAAATTCCATCTTCTTAACATTCTAATAACGCAGAAATAGGAGTTTAAGAATGTATACTCTCTTGTGTCAGTGGAAGACGACGTTGCAGCTACTCCGTGTAATACTGTATTATTGAATTGTGATGACATAATTACACTAGCTCCATCGCAATTTAATGAGGTAGTACTGTGTTGAGACCGATGAGTTACGTCAGGATGAAAAAGTACTATTATTGTATACCCGTTTCGAAAAAGAATCGAGAAGGTTCATGTGCCCCACTTGTAATACAACTATCGGAGAAGATTGTAGCACACAGAATGGAGGTTCGATCGTAACTAACAAAGAAATGTAATCCATTAATTAGGTATTGTAATATCATTAAATGGAAAAAGTTCCTTTAAAATTATTATCAACAATTCGCCATTTTTACCAGAAATTTGGTATATTAATAACAATTATGACGTAATACATGTATTGGTCATTTTATTGTGAGCAAGTTACATATACAGAATACACTTTTTGTGTGAATAGACCTTCAATGAGTCACATAATTATTGTGTCTAAACGCACAACTTTAAACGTGCTGTTCGCTGCCTACCCACTTATTCGATTATTTGCTTTATATTATTCTACACTGCTGAACAAATCAAAAGGTGATATAAATCGTTAACAAAGTATTTGTATATTCTAAAAAAAAAAGAACGGAAGAGAAATATATATCAATAATATATACTTTTTAATAATCAATTGACCAATAAGTGTAGAATTGAAAACCTTTTTCTGTGACTAGATTAATTCCCACAAAAATGAAGTGGAAATTAGAGGATTATAAACTTGATAAATTATATTTCTTGCGTGCTTATTTTTGGTAATTGCTGATAAATAAAGAATTGTTTACGCTTTCGAAATAAAATCTTTGCTCTTTATTTCTTATATTTTATATTATACTTATATTTAGAATAAAATTTTATTTATTTAAATATTATGTAATCCTCAATTACATACGAACGAACCATTTGTTATTCATATTTACTGCTTTTTCACAAAAAGTGCAACTCAAGATGCCAACAGAAGTTCGTTAACAAATTCTTTACATTTCAGTTTTTTATACAAGGGTGAAATATCAGTGATAGAGAAAGTTCGATCGCCAATTTTTCAATGTTTCCAATAAGGAGGAGTGTGTGTGATGAATGAATCGTACAATTAACACCAATGCATTTTATTAACAGAAACAATCATAAATGTAAAAAAACAGTGAAATCGCTTGTCGGATAATGAATCGTTCGGTGGCCCGGAAAAGACTATGTTGTGCTGAGGGTTCGGTATAGCTTAACATGTTTCACCAACCAACCAGGAATTGCGTATATAACAATGGCTTCCAAACATTTCGGCCGGAGCCCCCCTCCCCTCCATCCTAAAAAGAAAAGAAAATGTCTGCACCCAAAATAAGTGATAAGTTTAAAATGACAGAAAAAAGTATACATAGAGATGTTAAACTCCGACGATTAACGTATCAATAGAAAGAAATATTTCAGTTATTCATATTTTTCTATATTTAAAATTTTCTATCGGGTCCTTCTTAGGTTCCTGATAACCCCCTCCCCAGTGGGTCGCGCTTATCATTTTGAAAGACACTTATTTAAATATAAAACAATCGTTCCGTAATATAAGATAGTATCAATTCTAGTTACAATGGAAGAAAATATCTTGAGAAACTAATAATGATCGTAACAGTAACCAGAGTTGTCGACAATAGATCGTAACTAAGATACATTTAATAAAATTTTAAAAATTAAAAAAATAATTGTGTCAACAATACGTGATTGTTTACAAACTGTCAACCATCATAGTTTAAGAAGCTCTAACTTCAATTTAGTATCCTCTAAAAAAGAAATGAAAATTTTTGCGCTCGAGATAATAAGTTCAATGATACAAAATAAAAATGATAATCAATATATTAATAAAAAGCAGTACGCAAGTTATCCTACATATATGAAAATGAAAAAGCACATGTAATAGTTTGCTTATAGAAAATTCAGTATACATATAGACAGATGGTAATTAACAGTACAATTATAATATTTATTTAACTAAGTATCAAATTATTTTTATCAAATCATATTTTATTACTTTGGATTTTAATTTTTCTCGAACATGTTGAATATGATTAAAATCAGTTGCTCGAAAAGGTGCTTTCAACAATTTTGGTAAATAATATTAATAATGACCACTGTTGCATTTCGTACGTTACGTACTTGTGACCATTATCCTACTGAAAATAAAATACAAGCATCATTCCCTACTTTCTCGGAAATGGTTTAAAATATTTTATTTTGTTCATTGTCACTTCAATAAATTCTATGTCCTTGATGTCGTTTATCGTTACACAACTCCGTGACATAACAGATTTTATAACGTTTCATTGTCGAGGAAATATTGTCTTTTTGATTTTCAATATTTCTCTATTTAGATATCATTTGTTTTCTTCCATTACGTCCAAATAAATTCATCTCTGTTTCATTGGGGAAGATAACATATTTCGAAATGTTTTCGTCGCAATTCATGCATGTTTTATCAAATTCTAGATATTTCTGTATATTTACTTTTAAAATACAAATCTTGTTCCGAATAACTTCTCTATGTGGTATGAATCCCTCTGTACGTAGAATTTGACGAATTCTTTCCATTTTATAGAGAGTTTGTGTTGAATCTTCTTTAAAATAAATGCATTTAGTCCAAAGGTGCTCTTATGCAAGAGAACTTATGGCTTCTTTATAGTCCAATTTGTCAAGATCTACAGAATAGACTTTCACTACATCTATAGTTTTTTCGTTCGACGAAAATTTACACACAGTGAGTATTTTATAGAATTGTTAAGTTTCAAGTTAAGAAGTAGCCTATAGTTCAACAGAACCATCTAAAGTAAGAGTCGGCAACCTTTTTCCTAATAAGAGCCAGTAGCTACATCGATAAGTGGATGTCGAGATAAATTCACCTATAGTTAACAAATAAAGGTAGTGATAATAATCCTCTGCTCTTATAACTACTATCTTCATGAGTTTTTATTAAATTAAAAAAAATTTACAGATTAATTTCATACTAATCGAATTGATGACGAAAGTAACAAGTTTTTCGATGCTTTCGAAGTTTAAATGCTTTTTGTCGTATCTATTTTAGATACTTTATTATATATTAATGATAATTGATATACATTAAATCGGTCCAATTGATTAAAATCGTGTGACAGTTGGAAGACAGAATGCTTTAAACACGTCTTAAATGAATGGAAATTCAACTACGATGTGCAAAAAGAGAGTATTAGAGGTAAATCGTGTTGCTGTACTATATATTGCGGAGTTTAAGCCGCTGAAACTCTTCAAAATTTCAAACATAATCCTCCTTCAAACTTAAAAGTGCAAAAAATTCTCTAACAAAAAGAAATATTTGGGAATATAGAGGACATACGACAGAATATGACGTGGCAGCTGTTAGCTATTTCGAAAGCTCACTTTAAGGAGTGTTTCTAAAAGTAGGAGGATTGCTGAAAGAAGATTACATAGCTTTCAAAAAGGAATACTTTAAAGAAGATATTACAAGGTACTTGAGAGATAGTACAAAGTACTTTGTAATATACACACCTCGAATATTACAAAGATTTGAATTTAAAAGTGTACTTTATCTTGTCACAGAAACTAGTGAATGCTTCGGTAAGGCTGCTCTAGCAGATGTAAATAAATTAAAAGTTTTCACAAAATATATCAACTTTTCTTACCCCGAGTATTAGACGCTAATGCCACAATTTACATTAAATCGACACAATATTATAAACACAATCTTTCATAAATACAAATTTGATTGTATATAGTTTTATCTTTCCCAATAATTTCTTCCTACAGTAAAACTTCGAACGAGTTTGAATTAAACAATCTACGGAGTGTAGTTTTTAGCACCACTATGTTGCCAAATTTTGTCTGCATAGAACATTACTAATACTTTGAAATAAATGATAATCAGAAATGGCAATGTCCAGGGATGTGGAGAATGTATAGTAATAGGACTTGCCATGATAGTTTCTTCAATTTTTGAGAGATCACTTTTACGACATATGGTCTTGCATCATCATACTGTAGGATGATACAATTATATCATCCAGATATTATGATACAATATCTGGATATTCAACAGACATCTGTTTACACGTGATCACCATTTTCTTCTTAGAACAATACATAAACGATCCAATTGGCTTGAGTAAAAATCTCCCATGATAATCAGGTTAAGTAGAAGCAATTCCCAATGGATAATTCCCTTTTCATCCCTACCCTCCATATGCTCAACATAATCGTTTTTAGATGCAATTTTTATTTCGCAGTGGGCACGAAAGTATCTCTAATGTCTATTGACTGGTTCTTACTGAAAACATTATACAATATCGATTTCTCGTTTCCAGTGACAAGCCTGCTCAGAAGTGGCTCAATTTTCTATTTAGACTATAAGAAAATGATGACCATCGCTCGATCGATAGAATTTTTCTCATTCAATTCATGCAGTATTCATTCAATTCATTCTTCTAATTTAAATACCTTTCCAATATCGTTTACATGGCAAAATATATAATCGCAGCCGATTAATTTAATTTTTAAGCGAATCACAGGAACAAAAATATTAATAACATAATGTAAATGAGTGTAAAGATGTGAGACAGAGTTGTTCGAAGAGGTAGATTTTGCGAAGTCAATGTTCATTTCTTGAAATTGAAAGAAAGGTCAATTTGAACACTGTTCGACGAAGGTTTGTATCTTTACAAATCTTATGGGCGTGTACATCGGAAAAGATATCTTCAATTGGCACGAACAAAAATATGCCTGTACAAAATACGCAGACTTCTGAAAATACACTACACAGGATGAACGTGTAAAAGGTACTGTTTGCACGCGATACGAATGTGTCAAAATATTGGGCTGATTAAATGCATTCGGGTATCGGTGCATTTTGTTTGTACCGGTAAAAGTAGAAGAAATGTTCCACGCTTCGGTATAAACAACTCCGTGACCACGAAGTGAAAAATGAGCTGTCGAATGAGACTTGCTAATCTGAAAGCGATTCATCATGCCCTTCCTTCCTGCCCTTGTTCTCGGTCAATAAGGGAACGTGGGCCGTTCCTGAAAACAGGTATCAAACTGGTTTCTTCGTAACGAGATGCGTTAATATTAAGTATATACATGGTAAAACAGATTCGCAGTGAGTCAGCTGACAGATACGTAAGCACCACACTTGTGGGCTATCTTGTTTGGATTCTACGCACGAAGGGTTAACATGAATTAGATTACGTATCAAAGATCCAACCCTTAATTATTATATTAAAGCTTTTTCGATAAGAGGTCCCGATATTTTTTTATGCTGCAGTACAGTGCACTTAGTTGAAGTGTTTCCATTAATACACAAATTGATGTACCGATTTATATTATCCGTTATCTTTGTCAATCTCAAGGAATCAGATTGTAATTGATCGTAAACCTTAAAGTGCAACAGATGCGTTCCCATTCTCTAAACACTGGATCACCCTGTATATAATATGCCTTTTAGCGATATTGTTCGAACGAAACGAATAATTTGATACTTTAATTTTAATTCAAAATATATTTCTCGTTATTATTTATAACTCGTTCCCATTTTAATCTTAAATGTTCAATTTCCTGGCGTTAAAGGTTTCGGTTTTAAACTAAAGAATAAATCAAGTCTCGAGTGTACCACTTTTTATTGTCGTGATTTTGGAAATTACAAAAAAGATGGTACCAGGTCAGAAGATTATGGCTGATGTGTTAAAACTTCCAATTCAAACTGCCTATACGCTTTGGAAAATGTTCTTAAAGAAGAGAAATGTTTGGAATACGGCATAATTCAAGTTTTTCCCACCAACTAATAATTGTTCAAACCGATGAGAAGAATGGTTTCGTAAATGGAACTGAATTCATTTTCAAAGCACGAAATACGACTACAGATTATCATGGATAGTCAATTTCGAAAAATGGACAGGTATAGTGGTATAGTGAACAAATTTTTACCAACTATATCTCCAAATACCGAAGTGGTAATGAACAGTCTTTCTTATTATTGGTACAGATAAACAAAGCACCCACAAAATATTCATCAAAACAAGTTACGATAGATTGGTTAATAAAGAACGACATCTCACATTTAATTAATATATTAGTATAAATTTCTTGAAAAGACATAAAATTGATCAAATCAAAAAGTCACACGGTCATTACGTATTAAGACTGACATCTTATATCTGTGAGCTGTATCCTATTGAGCTAGCGTAGATCGAACTTAAAAGAAAAGTGAAAGAAAATGTTCCAACACTCACATTTAACGAATGAGAAATTTTATTTAAGCGGATAAGTAATAAAATTCCACCAAATACATAAAAGAACATCTGTAAACGTGTAAAAGATATTGAAAATAAATTTTAGGAGAACGATAATTTAATAGAGAAAGTGATGGACAATCTAAATTTAAATACAGACAATAGTAATATAAAAACATCGGATTCACATAACAGTAGCACTCTGATGGATTCATGATGTAAGAAAATAAAAATTACATTTATTTCAATTTTAAAATGATTTGTTTTTGTGTAAATTACAATTATCTAAAATTTATTTTGATAAAAATGTGTTCCGTTTGAATAGAATCTCTCTGATTTCATAGTACCATAAATTTTAGTTCAGTGTATATGTAAGTAAATGAATGAAATATTTTACAAAATTCATAAGTATTGCTATCTTTTTTATATTTTATTAGTAAATGTATATGTAATATGGTTTTGAGAATTTTTGGAAGTGGGAGCGGGAATTATAGAATGAGGGCATGGATTAAGAAGTTTTATGGAAGTCAGGGAAGTTAGGATGACGTAAGATAATAAGACTTGTGGGGCATGGATGAGACAGTGTTTACAGAAATGAGTGACGCTGTGGTTACGAGGGAGAAGTTACGCATAATTAAGTTGGGGAAAACAGAATATACCATGGTGTACTGTATAGTGATATAGTAAATTGCATTATAATTACCAGAGTGTTTTAATTTTAAACCATTTCTTTAATACATACCCCTTTAAAATAATAAAAGAATAGATCTATCTAATTTGACAACCACAAAGGTAAATTAATGTTTCTATAAATAACAAACACTGTCTCAAATAAATATAAAGAAAATTTACTTGTGCTATACAATGACTTTTCGTAGAATGTTTATAAATATGTATTTGAGAGTTTATCTTATCCATTTTGTGTTAGCTCTTAAAAACAATAAAATAGCTTTGACCACAAGTTAGAAGTATTTACTTAAATTGTATAGGCTTCGTTAACTTCGTATAATGATTGAATTAGCAAATTAAATTTTTAATTGAAAATGTTTTTTCTCTAGTATTGTAATAAATATTTATTCTTTAAACGATGTCATTTCTCGGAAAACAATGATCGTATTTGGACGCACTTGTAGCACACCAACATGATTATTACGTAACGATTATTTCGAGAAATGAATTCTGAAACCATCTGGTACTTGCATTTGTTTTGTAGTACTTGAGTTAATTCTACAGCTATCAATTCGAGATAGTCGTATAAATGTTCGCATTCATTGTGACTAATGTAACGATAAATTAAACGACAAAATTGTGATGTAATACGAAAGAAGACCAAATTGCAATATTTTAGAAAGTAATTAATTGTTAAGAAACAAACGCTTTCTGGCACAATTTATTATATTCGGTAAAATTATACAATCTTATTTCACGTATCAATTTGCTAATAAATCACCACGCGACAAAAATTCAATTTCCACTTATAATTATATACATTCTTTAACTTATTTCAATTAAAACCAAAGTAACCGAAAAACAAAATCGGTCAAAGCGTCGATAGAAAGCAAAATCGAAAGTGAATTATCGCGATCGACAGGCCGAGTATAGTGAAATCATTATTTTCCATATTCCTTAGAAATTAAAGTAACGAGATTATAATTGCAATTCCTGGTGCATGACCAGTCTAAATCGTGCTGTTCCTCAGACCGTGGCACTTGAGTTTACGAGGCTGCTGAAAAATGGTTTTTTACAGTCACACTGGCAAACTTCGGTTTCTTTTATGCTCGAGATAAAATTTGCTCGTGAACCTAGGTGCAATGGAATAAAGCGATTATATCTCCGGTGACGTTTATGAGAATCATGAAGTGGCTTTAAACGAACACGTAACATGATGTATTGTCGTATTGACCGTACTGTTCTAACAGTAAGTTTCGACTTGGCAGATGTTTCTTCCGGTCAGTGCATTATATTCAGATACATCGGGCATTAAAGTCTCTGGCGGGTCTTTTGACGTACACGATCGGTATTCAATATGTCGTTGCTCTTTCTGTTGCAAAGTTTACCATATTCTCTTTTTTCCTTTGATTCCGTGATAAAGTATTATGTGCTTCTTCGATGTGTCGTGTATCAGATGGATACTTCTCTTGGAAATGAAAAATTCACCTTTATGCAAAATAACTTTCACTTGCTTATTCGAATACTATGTTACATTTTTAATTACACCTCGCTAGTTATTGCAGCTGAATGTCTATATACGATGTGACATTAAAAATATGGTCCTTTGGATGACTAGTTTATTTTCAAGGATAAAAAAAATAATCGAACAAAAATTGTTTAATTTCATGCGGTACATAGTGTGGTGACGTCTCTTCAACTCTAAATGGAAGAGCCAAGGACACATCAAGGTCATTGGTTTTTTTCAATAAATCGAACGATATATTTTTTGCTTATTCTCTAATGGAGAATTTCAAGATGAATACAATTACAGTGTAAAACCATTCAAGGTGATTACAAAGCAGATACTGAGAAAAATATATATTGTTTAAAGGAAGTTGCATCTTTACATACCAAGTTGTAATGTAAACGTTCAAACTGATAATCACAAATAGCGATACAGATTATCCCCTAATTGGGGAAGCGTTGAAATTTCATTATAGCAACAATTCAATAACAATGAATTGAAAAATGAATAAATTGCACAAAATTTGTCGCTTGGCAACTCATTCGACTTATTTAACGATTCTTTGACATCTGCAAAAGATTCGTAAAGTCTCTAAGCTGAGTTAATGGGTTTCTACCAAATTATCAAAATGCAATATGAAACAACAAATGGACGTTTGCACTTCCTAGTCTTCTGTAGATTGAAAGAAGAACCATTTCTGAATCGAAGTGTCTTCCACCGGTGGGTGATGAGAATTGTGCATCATAATATTAAACACCGAAGACAATGGGTTAACCGCAATAAGACGTCCGCTCCAAAGCCGAAAGGAGGACTTCGTCTAAGGAAAATTACATTATTAGGTTGATAGAACTTGTCCATTATGAACTGTTACAAACCAAGCAAACAAAAGGAGCTGCGTCAGTACGAGAAACATTCTAAAAAATTGAAGATATTTCTTTGCTTCGCCAATATTTTCCAAAGCATATTTTCCTCGTCAAGTAACAATACTTGGCTTCTCGATTAAAAGTTTTTATGGATGCTATCGGTATTTGTTTCCATTGAATACAACGTACACACTCGTGTTTTTTTCGATATCTTTGTAGAGTATGAAAAAACAAATCCAACGACTTTACAAGGAATACTGTTCCGATTGTTAATCTCGAGAAATGTTCAGTTTACTTACACGATCCGAAGTTACGCACCATATTCAAAATGATAACCATTCGATTTATTTAAATTTTGTAACTCTTGTGACGTAATTGTAGCAAATGCTGCAATAATTCTTTGTTTTATATCATCCAGTGTTGTACAGATTTACGATTATATTACACATAATGCCGCACATATGTTAAAGGTAGAGGGGCTAATATCGATTATCGATAAGTTATTGATAAGTTATCGATAAGTTATCGATAAGTTATCGATACTTTTTCGTTACTTAGCAATATATCGATAATATTAAAATATTGTTAAGACGACTAACTCTTACCAGCGTATTTTACAGTGAAGAACATAAATCTATTTATTTTTGTTCCAACTTATAACAGAAAATATATCAGTGTAGTTTGGCTGCAACTTTGTTCTTCTATCGAAGAAAATCTGTCCAGTTTTTGAAAATACTATATCAAAATCTTTGCATCATTGTATTCATTTATTGAATATGTCTTCGCAGTTTCAATAGATGCTTTCGAATTCTATTTGCAATATGCTTAAATCTTAAATCTAAGATGGTTGCAACTGTATGCACCGGATGGTCTTCTATATTTCCAAAGCGACTGAAAGTATAGAAGATTGAACATTTTTGTTCTGCTTAAATATATCATCAATTTTAATTGTTGAACCCAATCTCCTTCCGACAGCTGACGTGATAGGACGTGTCCAATTATAGTTCGCACCATCGATGTATACCGTAGATACGTAATGTTAGTGAGTGCGGTTTGACAAGAGTGGTGGTGACATGATACAACTACGTGAAATCTCTACACGTGTATATGAACAACGTACGTATCGCAATGTCGCACAAGGAGAACCAACACAATGGAAAAACATTTGAATCTGAAACCCTCGCTCGAACCAACAAAAATCAAAATACCCCGAGGGAAAATAACAGAAATTTCCAAAAAACCAATATGATCGCGCAAAGGACCTCATACACAAACATTGTGGAACAAGAGCACACTCCAATTGAAAATCGAGCAATAATACTGCATCCAATTGATGATATTACCATCAAACAATACGTTCGGGCAATTTGAAACATACCAGGACCCAAATCCATAACTTGTCAAGAATTTCCAATGGAGGAATCTGTATCTATTTAGACAGTAAAGAAACGGTCACAAGCCTAACATTGAGATAAAAAACGATATTAATCAACAATGCGAACATAGAAGTTCCTCCCACGATTTTACAGGCCCAATGAACCGTACCCAATATTGTATCTAAAATCTCACACTCAGCAATAGAGAATACCTTCAGGAAAAATAACATTAAAGTATATTCAAAAATAACACAAAAATCATCGATGCCCTTAATAGAATAGATCTAAACGGTAAAATAATCACCTTTATTAAAAGCTTCCTCACAAATACGATTATACTAGTAAAAATCAACAGCATACTCTCCAATTGAACTATTATCCAAAATGAAATACCACAAGGCTCAGTGATTAGTGTTAAGCTATTCTTAATAGTAATAAACGACATTTTAAACAGCATCGAGTCTCCAGTAGAAGGAACCTTGTTTGTAGACGACCTAACCTTAATTTACAGTGGAAAAGTCATAACCGCAACCATGCAACTCCTACAGAGAAGAATACAAGCTCCTAATATGGTCCGAAAAATCAGAACTAAAATTTTCTTTCCAAAACACAAAATATACCATATTTTTTAGACAACGCAAACAAAACCAACACCCACCCAAACTCTACATAAGAAATTCCGAAATTGGAGAAGTAGACAATATCAAGATACTCGGACTTATCTTTGATAATAAATTGTCGTAGGTACCGCATATGAGATACGTAAAAAATTCCTGTTAAAAAAAAATGAACATTATAAAAGTTCTAGCAAATAACAGCTGGGGACCAGATAGAAAAATTACTATATAAATTTATCAAGCACTAATACGACCTAAACTAGATTATTGTTCAATAATTTTTAATTCGACAAGTATATTAAAAATGATAGTCGATCCGAAACGTTTCCCTAAAGAAACTAGAAACCACTGGAAGCTACAGAACTAGTTTAACAAACTAGTACTTAAGTTTAAAACACGTTGCTAAAATATCTTCTACTCTAGATAACCCCATATACAATAACATTTTTACAAATAGATACCTGCACCTACTAACCAAAAAACTCAAGTCACCAATCCCTTTCTATAATAGAATAATCAAGTTCCGAAGTCTAGCTGTGATTATATCGTCACCAACTGTTTTACACAGTTACAAGAAAGCAGCTCTATTGATCTTACAAACTTCTGAAATAAACGTAAATCTTGCAAAACTTCCTAAGGAACAAATAAGTGAGACGAAACGTAAATACAATTTCCAGTAATTATGCAAGCAATACCCGAACTATTAAAAGATATACATACATCGATGCATCCAAAACAAACTAAGGTGTTGGATTCGCCATCGTCTACGACAATATGACTAAAAAACACCACTTCCTAAAAGCCGCATCAATCGTTACAGCAAACGCCTATGCAGTTCTTGAAACCCTTCGACATACACTAGACAAGAATCTAATTAATATTAATATTAATATTAATATTAGGAATCTGAATAATTCCATCATTTTCACGGATGCCACGAGCGTTGTCAACGAAATAGGCAATACCAACAGTATAACCAAACACAAAGTCATAATAAAAAATTGAGTACCTTTACACGGACTTTATCAACAACGACGAACACATAACGTTGCCTGGATCTCCTCCTACCAGGGAATTAAAGGCAATGAGGAAGCTGACATCAACGTCAAGGAAGCAACGTCGCTTCCATTAGATAGTAACCCAAGACAAATCCCATGTCAAGACTTACTTGCTGTATTAAACCACACCTCGAAACAAGAATGGAACAAACTATGGACATCGTAAAAAGAAAACAGAAACTCACGAAATAACACAGGACTTCTATCAACCATTCTTCGCCAATAATATTGAATAGTCAAGACAAGGCTGAGAACAGGACACTGTAAACTTACACACGAGTACCTAATCAAAAAATCCGAATCACCAATCTGTAATCTATGTAACGAATCATAATAATCATCTACATACTATTCAAATGTAGACGATTTGTCCAGAGGCAAAAACACGATATCGATGTTACAGAACGACGTAGAAAATATCTTGAAATATATAAAAGAAATCAATATCTATAATAAAATATAATCGCATTAAAGGAAAAGAATTCAGCACGAAATCGTCGCTAATGGTCTGAATATCGATGCGACGTTAAACATGAATAAAAATGTCTTGTCTAATTTGATAGCGTTCTGAAGAAGGTAAACAAATGAAATTAACCATATACTGTAATCGGTAGAAATGAAAACAAATGTCATTTCACTAACACACTTCAAATTTGATTACCTCCAAATTTTTGTATTTCTTTCAGTACTATACTTTCGACATGCGTTCAAAACAACAATTTAATATAATGCTTTTTAAATAATACAATTTTTAATACTATCATATATATTTAGAAGTCAGTTTCCAAGAAGTAGTCTTTACTTGAATTTGATCAATTCTGAGTAAGACAAATGTAGTTGAACAATCGTTCAACTAATTAGTTGACCCAGGGATTGTTTATTCACCAAGAAGGATGGGAAGTCATAATGCCATTAATTTGTTATCGTACAATCGTTGTACTTGAGATTTCTTCAAGATTTTATGAATCTTTGATAATTATTTAAAAAAGGGAGTGGAAGATGGATCACCAATTTCGACGATTTTTGAATATATCGTAGATATCAACATTTTGAACGATTTTTTTCCTATACATCTAACCATCGCTCGGCCTTAGTTTCCGAGATTTTTCTTAAAAAGAAATTGCTGCTGCTACATTGAATTCTGTCTATACGTATGCGTATATGACTCTGTATGCATCAGTCCACGATCACCCCTTACCTCTTGTTTCTATAAGTAACGGTATGGAGACCAACGATGAATAATGTATAATTTGTCAAGTTAAATAAAAATTGAAACAGAAGAAGAATGAGTGGCCGACCACTGCGCAGCGGCCGAAATGAAAGATTCTGCGTCGAATATAACCCATTAAATTAGTTACTAAGTAAAGTAGTTAGGTTAAGGTAAGGTTTAGATTAGGTTTTTTTACTCCGAATTGATTTTTGAACACTTCATACTTCTTTGGTCTCGCTGTTTGACTTATTTTCTACGGCCTCCCGCTCTATAAAGCTGATTTAATAGTACTACTTTCTTCATACGGTTGATAATCTTCGTTATTACATGCGCATTCGTATTAAATAGTTTCATTATTTCTCTTTACTTCCATCCCGTTTGAAACATTTTAATTACACGCTGCTTCTCTGTTCCCGTTATACGATGACTGCTCGACATTCTATAACTGTGTAAATTCGTATCTCCACTTAACAATGTCTTATACGGAAATAACTTCGTTTCGGTATCGTTTATTGATATTATGACCTTGAATTATCTTAGAAAAACGTAATATTCCTTAATTTCTAGCTGAAATGTTTTATTCGCTATGTATTACTCGACTTTGAAGGTTACGTTTGTGTGAAGGATTTGAAATATTTCTCACTAGACGTTCTTCTCGTACTCTAATTATATCAATGTGTTTATGATCACGAGCATTCTGTTAAATCGCAAAATCGTGTTGTATTTTAATTTTTGTCGACAAGTATATTTCGTCGAAGGAAAGAGTCAATTTACTTCTATACTGACATTCAAACTCTAGCGGAGTTCATCGCTGTATTGTTCAACTACCGCAGGTCATCTTCTTTACCTCCACATAATCGTTATTCTTCAAAATATAAATTCTGTTAAAAACATATCTCGATATATTTTATTTTGTCCAATGTCATCCATTATATTGTTACCAAGTTTGACTTTATTAGACGAAATTTTAACTCTACTTTTTTCTGAATAAATACACGCGACTGAACATTTAAAATATTGGATTCGAACATAAACTCGTAGGGTTGTCAAAGTAACATTCGAAGACAATTTTAAAATATTTATACGTATGTTTATTCTGCTATATATTTTCCATCTTAATCTGGTACTTTTCGCCATCTTTGAAGCAACTTCATTATCCTGATCTCTTAGAACTTCGTATCTATTTGGGCGATGAACTCATCTATTGTGCGTGACAGACTTGATGATATTTGTAAAGAAGGCAGAGTGGAAAGTGCACGTGAAATAACGTGAAAAGAGTCTAATAAAAGATAAAACAATCAACTATTTACACTCTTTATAAGTTTCTGAGTGAACTCAAATTTGTAAATTTTATCGAAGAATAATTGCAATCCCAACTGTATGAATTATGTGCCAGGCACATTGAAACGTATATTTTAATCTAAACGTATGTTTACACAAAATTTTCAGAAAGTTAAACACGATGTATTCAATATGTAATATTAAAAGACAGATTTAAACCGTAAAATTTTATCTGTTTGACACGTTTCTTTAGACTTTATACATTGTGATCAAAAAATGCAAAGGAGATAAATAACTGAATATACATAGCCTTCTACATAAACAACTTTATGCACAGCGAGAAACATTTGTTTTTTTTTAATTCTATTTCACCAAAGTCTGCGTAAATCTGTGCACCTTTCAGAGCTTCCTCGGAAGATAGCAAAAAAGACTAATGGAGCAAATAAAATGACACAAAGAATGTACAATCGCACATTATTGATACGATCTTAAAGATTTTTAATGCAATTTTCGCACATAGTCTGTGAACCACTCGGAGCCTATGTAAAATATTTTTTCCGTCTAAAGGCCAGAAAGTATTCCGTGGAACGAATATTGCTGCAGCGCAACGGTAAATTCATAAGGCCAACGGCGGCAGTTCAGATTTCGAAGAACTGAAAATTTATTTACAGCCCATAACATCTGACTTGCTAATCGCAGTAAAAATGTTTTCGCTTGTTTCTCGTAAAATTAGCCTTACGGGTTTACGACCTGCTGGTAAATATGTAGGAACATGTAAGATTTTTGCGAAGAAATATTTCTCTTCTATTACGTTACTGCGCACAAAATAAATATACAATCTTTACATTTTAGGTTTATTCTTCGTAATGATGTCATTCACGTTAATGTTAACACGTAAATAGAATTAAGTCTGTAATCGTAAATGTTTGATATTTATCTACCGAAACGGTAAAGAAAATTTTTCTACCAACTATTTTCAAACCAATTATAAACGCGATAATCGAGGATTACGGACAATTTCAATTCATTGTTCATTATAGATGTATTCACATTTGTAATTCGTATGTTATCGTTAAAGCTTAGAATCAAACGATGAATCGCTCGTATCATTTTCAATGATGTTGTTCATTGTGTACAACATTGTTCACCATGTTTACCGTAAACTACGGTATCGATTACGCATCTGTCGATGTAACTGTTGAATTTACGATAATTCGAAACAATATGGTTCTATGCGTTGAATTGCAAAAATTTGCGTCATCTGGGACAACAGCCGATAACAGACACTGACTTACGTAGCGTTAGGCTTACCTCTTTCGAGTATAGTGTTGAATACAATTCGTCGATAACAGATCAGAATAAAGCCGGTTGATAGAGTTCGTTTGTTTCCGCATGCCACCGCATACGTATAAGGTGCTCGATATTGTGCAAATGATTACATAATAAACGCGACGACAACATTTGCACGTAGCCGTACAAGGCTGATGACTCTGACTATTGAAATTATTCGCGTGTTAATTGGTTCATTCTGTACTGACGTAATTAAATCGATTCGATTTACATGCTCGCAGGTTATCGAATCTTTACCGGCAAATAATGAAATTGGGGCTAATGAAGTTAACGAAATTATTGATTCTTTTAAATATTGAATGTATCCGCAACAGCTAACCAAAAATTGTACAACATTATTTTCCCGCAAAATTAATTATTCTCTTTAAGGGTTATCAATACCCTTTCAAATAGTATCGTCTCTGTCTTTCTCCGTGGCATTAGAATTTATTTAGGATAAATTCAATTATTACTAACGGTACACATGTACATGTTTTATTGTAAAATTTATCATTCGTTCATCGAATTGAAATACATATTCAAACGGACACTTCTCAATGTACACTTGTTTTACATTTATATTATTTAGAACGTTACATTTATATTATCATTGAAAAATATATGGATATTATTATTGTACAGGATGATTTAATTTTTCAATTGAGCAATGACGTACGAATACATCGTAGGTTACATTTTTCGTCAAAGAATTTTTAATTCTATCTAGAAGGCTGCACGGGTTCTTTCGAAAATTGTTGTGATCTTAATTATTCGAAAAAGATGACTCCTCGACTCGTGTCTTCGGTATTTTTTCATAATTTTAGCATCAATCAAGATAGGTAGGGATTTGTGTACATTTTTTTTTTTATACAATAAGTATACGTAAGTTGTAAACAATGTAAGTTACTTTTATTATTAATAAGTAATTACTAGGAAAGTTATAATAAAATCAAATACGATGAAATTCTAGATAATGTTTCGTAAGAATTTCTTTTTTTTTTTTTGCCTAGTTACGGTAATAATTGCAAGAAACGTAGAGTTTGAACTAATTGAACTTTAAAAGACACGCGACTTGTTTAAGAAACTTTGAAAATTTTTCTTTTGAAAGTTTTCACATAAACTCTGCTTTGTAACTATTATATTTATATTCTACAGATAAGACACAATGGCCGAAATCAACCAGTTACGTTCATATATTCTATATATTGGACTATATATTAAATTAGTTAATTTTTCAACAAAGTATCATCAATTTATATTATATTTATACACGAAATGCCATGGTACACGGAACAGTCTTCTAGAAGATTTTGCGATATTCGCGGTATTTGTATATTTTATAATAGTATAAAATCTTTCGTTTTTACTGTTGCAAAAATTTAGATACACGATTTATAGACGTTTGTACTTTGAAATCAAAGCTTCCATTAATTCGGCACTTCACTGTTGTTCCCTTTATCTTTTACACTTTTCCTCCTTGAATGAGCTTCCAAATCATGTACCAATATGTCGACAACTCAAATGCCTTTTAAGTAACGTTGTACTTGCTCCTTTCACTTTCAACTTTTTCTTAGATATGCACGTCTCTCTCTGCTTATTTTTTAAAACCAGTTCCACAAGACACTCTGATTTCTTCTTGGTTTCTGTGTTCCTGCACCAACAACCACATATGTAACTTCACTTTCCGTATTTTCCTCCACGTCTGAACTATTCATGCTGTTCATTATTACGTGCAACCGATTCTTACACTCCGAAATACTCAACAGAACGAATCGATTGGAATTGAATTCCACGGCAGGAAAAAATTATAATAATATATTTTTACATAGTAATACTCATTTACATAGTAGTACAATTACATACTAGTATCCATAGTATGGGTACACGATATCGTGATATTGAGACTTCGAGATCTTAAATCAGGCACTATCGGAATTACCTATTATATTCCAATCATAAACGATGCAACATTTACTTTCACAATAAATAGATGCCACACGATGGACATGGCAGGCAAATTAAAACGCCTTCGTATTCGCACCAAGGTCCTGCTGTATTTCAATTATCAACAATATAAGACAAATATAAACGGAATTTATAACAAATGGTAGAAGAGCACAAAAATAATGGATTTTAAACAGAATTCGTTATAATGGAAGTAGATAAAAGATAACATGAATTCATGAAAGAATCTAAATTTTTCGTAATTGCAATAATCGTTGATTTTCAACTCAAAAATCGTTTATATTGTTAACAAGAAAATATAATGAACTGTGACAAAAGAAAAGAAAAGTACGAAAGAATAGAAAATAAAATAAATAGAAATATATACAGAATATATAGAAATATATACAGAAGGACATTTAAACGTATCTAAAATAACAATATTATGTATTATGAAATATGTGTAAGAAAAAACTATTACATTTTTCACTGCAATCGGAGGAACTAAAAAAGCTGTTTTGTTTACAATATTGGTTCCCAGGGCACGCATGAATGCGCGCACGCATAGGTACATTCGATCTTTCGATTCGCACGGTTGTCGTATCAGTTCGGTTATTCAAATAGATTATAATCCGATTCATTTTTTCCGAGCACTCTCCTGTCTTAGTCTGAACGTGTACTCTTGTAAACATGGGCAATCATGCGAAAGGAGAACTTTCTCTGAACACTATTAGATACGCGACGGAATGCGACTACCGTAAACCTAGAGTAGTACCGTAAGTTGTGCAGCAAGTATTCTCGAATATTTCCTTGTACAGTAACTCCTCGTTAAAGGGCCAAATGTTTACTTTGACAACAGCTTTGAAGTCATCTCTACCACTTATAGATGGATAATATAGACAGACAACTCTGTAAATAAAAGTCGCAATTGAATTTCATTCGATAATCAAAATTACAATTTTAAACATAATATTGATACATAAGGTTGAAATTAATCAATGACAGTATAACGGTATTCAAGAAAAAATAAGGTACTCGATCCTTATGCTTTGCCACTCTATCTTCGTGAGAATATTATCAATGGATTGGTGAGCTACTATTGATTAAAATAAGTCGTAATACTAATTCGAACTATTTTTTATTGGACGTAATCGAAGACATAAATAATTCGTATAATGTATAATTAAAAATGAGAAAAATGAGAAAAATATAATGCAAAACGGAATCGTGTTGCAGTATCAACAAACCGAGCTTATGCAATGGGAGACTCCCTGGCCGTTACTCTATTTTTCTTATTTTCAGTATACCTCGTTCACTCAAATTGTCGAACATTGTGTCAGTGGTCCAATTGCAGCTTGAGATTGATTCTTGAAATGGAAACTTAACTTTTCCCGGATAACTGATACGCTATGGATCCACTTTTGTTTAATTATCCGAAGGATACTGTAGTTCGTAAAATGAGCTCGAGGTGACGTCAAAAAAAACTTACAGGAAAAAATGTGTATTTACATATGGGAGTTGTGACTTTTTGATTAATTTTATACAGTTTTTATAGTATTAGTAAAATTGGAAGATTTAAATAACTTCATTGTATTTACGATATATTTACTGCAAATACACTAAAAACTAACAATACTTGTACGCGATCATCATAATATATTTACAAAAGCTGTCGGATAGCCAGACTTAGAGGATTTAAAAAACAGAAAGTATTATAATTTTATACACTGAAATAAAAAAGAACTGCCTGGAAACGGTCACAATAATCGAGTTACGAACGTCTGAATTTCGTGTTGCGTTTATTTGTCAATAGTGCCTTGAAAGCATCGGTTATTTCTGACAAATATAAACAATACGAAACCGTCACGAGTGACACAAGCCTACGATTTGAACGAGTTTTCCGTGAAAAATTGTAATTAATTATTGAAAGAAATAAAATCAAATAAATAAGTTTTGTGAGTACATATATTTTCATTTTGTAATTCGTCTTTTTAAATAACCGATGCATTCGTGCATCGATTATACGTATGTTTTTCATTTTTGAAACGAAATAGCCAGAGAATGAATCCGAGTATTCCGAATATACATATACGATGAGATGAAAAGCGTTTCGTGACCAAAAAGTTAGTTACTTGTATCAGGACATATGAGAACCGAACTTTAGGAAAGTTCAGTGCTGTTCGCAGTACGTTCACTATGAAAAACTTCGAAATCTGGTTCTCTCGATACAACAACGACTGTACTAGAAATACATGATGCACACGATCGATCGAACTAGTGTGATATTACTTCTGTTTCTTGTGGTGCAAACTTGAAGAGACCTAACTTACGTAAGAAGATGTAACATGTGTTACATAACCGCATCCTTTTTCGATGTCCCTTTTAAACACACCAGATGCCTGACGCGATACGAGGATGGATGAAATATGGCCCAAGTTATTCCAATTTCTTTCGGAACAAAATTGTTGAGCATGCCCGTACGATCATAAGTTTTATAGTATAAAGCGGATATATCGCATGAAAGATCGCCGAGGAATTTCGTATATAAAACAGATGCGATCACACTCGATGTTCCGAGGATCAACCGAAGTTGAACGTAACGTTTCCGAAGTATCTCTATAACAATTACTCGATGCAAATTAAATATTTGCCATAAACGTTTTACCGTAAACAATTTCACGTATTCTTGTTCACTGATCCGAGTACCACGAATACTGGGTTTCCATAAATGCATGGTACAAATTGAGATTATAGTTTTATAGTTCGTTATTGGACGAAAATCAAGGATAACGAAACCACATGGAAGGCTTTCTTTTCGACAAAAATGCACTTGAAGATCAATTTAGTACGCGTGCATTTAATTGTCGACTGGCATTACGGATTTCATTACGGACAGCTACTGTGATGTTTTTTCTATAGAATACGGTGTCAGGTACTGATTACTATTAATACTCACTTACCAACGTGATCCAAAGGTGGGCCGGAATATATAATACTTTAAACGTCTATAGTGGAATCCATAACGTTAGTCGTTAGTTTAGGTGCATGTGTACTAGATTGATTTTCAAATACATTTCTCTCGAAAACGAAAACTCTGGTGAAATGTTATTATTTTATATATATATGTCGTATTTCGAGCCACAAGATTTCCGCGATCCATGAATCGAGGGACACCCTACAAATTCACATTGTCTTTTGGTAAGTTCTTATCGCGTATTAAATGTTATGAGTATAAAAACGATTGAAAATTGTGTGGGACGTTTCTAGAAAATGCAGTGAACAGTTGTATTTTATTCTCGATGTATTTCATTTAGTTTATAATATTTCTTCGACGCTTTTATTTTACGTCGAATACCGCAAATAATACAATTCAAAATATATTATTTTCTCAATTACGTTTAGATATTTAATACTCTATTTGAAAAATGTTAAACAATGAGAATACGTAGATATCGTCTAAATTACGACATATTCGAAAAGTGATCTCTGAAGAGTATCATTCACGGACTAAATTTATTTCAATTAACTTTTTTTATTGCAGAATCAATCCATTCGTGTAAATTTCCATCTTACCCACCTAATTGCCGCGTTTCAATATACTCGAGCGCGGGTAACAATATTATTCTATATCTGGATGCTCAAGTTACAGAAAAAATGTTCACGAACATTTGTTAGATGAATTTATAAGTACAATTATTCCAAACTAATTGTGGAATTAAGCGTAGAGGTTTTTTCAACTATTGATCAATTTCGCGGTGAAATGTAGTTAATATACGAGCAAGTCTTAATTAAGGAATTATGAGCTTTATTAACCGATGTATTGAAATTAATTTTCTAATAAGGTATTCATGACTATTACTTGAGCCGTTTACGTAACAAAGAAAATGTTTCGTTATATCAGGTTCCTAATACGACTTTACGACATAAATACGGAAACGACCTGAGAGCCAACATAAAATCGATCTAAAATATATGTGTACTTATGTGTGTATGTAGTTTCTTGGGAATGGAAGTGCGACATATATAGGATTAACGTACCATACGATACGATAGGCGATACGCTACCATCGAAGCAAACCGACACGCACGCCACACTTCCTGAAACTATCACCATCCGGTCTTTGAACGTAATTCCACACAGCGAACTTATAATCTGCCATGTATCCGATGGAACAACACTGAAGAGCAGTAAAAAATGTATCTTATCGAATACTGCGAGTTGCCTAATTGCAACAGTCAATTGTCGAATGTTTTCAAATGAAGGAAACGTGCCAAATATTATTTAATTATCTATCTTCCTAACAGACTTTAATCTCAAAGAACGCCCATTAATAGAACCGAACAGACACAGTTTGTGTTTAAACCGTCCCACTGTATAGACGTGTTATCGTAAAAATGTTTGCTTGCGAGTGCCATTGAAGTGAAAGAGTGTTACTGCCTACACAGCTGCCACTGACCGTTGTAATTAGTAAAATGGAATCAGAAAACGATAAACCAAGAGTTCTTCTGAGTACAAGAGCACTCCTATCAATAATACAAACGAGAACCCTACTAAAAATGGTAACAAATTTTACACGAATGATGTCAAGCACCAGTGTGACCTTGTTGAAGATCAAACCGTAATATTTCAAGCAATAGATGGTATCAGCGTTAAAGAATACGTCTACGAAATTGGAAAACTAATCGATCCTAAAACAATAAGATTCATCTCGCAAATATCAAATGGTAGAATATGCATATATCTAGATAAAAAAAGAAACAGTAACTGTTCTAACCTCTGAACATAAATCTATAGAAATAAAAATAGAAATAAAATGTGCGCTGTAACCATCGCAACGCATCATTTTACCCATTCTTCCTTTAATAATTCCAAATTTCAAAATAAAAGACATGTTTGAGGCAAACAATGTCAAATTTCGTTAAAAGAAAATGTACCTAATACTACAGAGTACTCGCTTATATCAAATTTTAAGAGACAAGCGTATGGAAGCTCGAACGATACACAAAAAATACCTAACTCATTTCTAATTACTTTGGATGATGTCCAATATCGAATTGTCATTACGTCGGACAAATTAAACTGCTACATATGCAAGCAAGGAGGACACACAGCAAATCATTGCTTCTACAATACAGACACAGCACAGACTCATGTTACATCGAGACACAACGATGATATAGAGACTCCTCGTACGATCGAAGTAAAATCATCGATAAATAAGGACGAAATGGAAATCGAATCAGCAAACTTACCAACCGAGACATCAATTCTAACTATAGAATTTTTTAAGAATGTTCATACGTATCTTTATATCAGTCTTGTTCGATTCCATTTGGAATATTGCTCTATTAACTGGTCCCAGTATCATAACTACCTATGTAAACACATCGAAAGTATCCAACACCGGTTTTTGCGTTTATGTGCTTTTCGTATGTATCGTCCTATGGCAATTTACGATGCGAGTTCATCTTTTACCACTTGAAAAATGTCGTATCCAACTTGGACTTTAATTCGCGTATATTTATTGCTCGGAATGATTAGTCTTTTAAATTTACAACGTTCCTCTCAGCTATTCGTCACCATAGTCTTATATTAGAGGAAGCTCGTATCACTTTATACGGCAATAATAATTGCTTGAACAGTATTCTAAAATATATTAATAGATACTCTAAGTATATTGATTCCTTTTCCACTCCTACTAGATTTAAGTATTCATTGTTTCGTGTTATACATTCTTACGACTAATTCTTCTTTCTTTATTATTTGTACTCTAAACGGTTCACTCCATAAATAAATAAACTGAATTATTTACTATCAAAACTGATGCAAGAAGACCTCTACCCCAAACATCACTTGAAAACCCAAAAAACTTGATGTCATCCTCAACGACATGGATTTTAAAATCATCGTCCATACTGAGAAAAAAGAAATTATAACTGTCAAGAAAAACAAGACAAGGCCCGCATCGCCAATTCTTAACAGCGGAAAAATAGAAGAAATATTAAAGCCTAGTAAACAAGAAATCGAATGTCCAGAAGCAAATTACATCTTAAATTATAATCAACTAGAAAGTTTTTTAGAAAACTCAATAGGAACAGTCGATCTAATTAAAACAGCTAAAGAATTTACGACAGACACACCCTCCCTAATAAAAATGTCAAAAATCTATCTTTTCCTAAAGGAACAAAGTATTAAAAATACAATATAATCAATAAATTACAGAAGACAATAAATCCCAATCCATAACACGACACTACGAATACAGCAAACTGGTCATCAGGCAATGACACTATGTATGTAAAAACAAAAGGAAGTAAATATTATAATTAACAAAAATGAAAACTACGAATTACCTTCAAACTGCATTCGCCAAACACAGTATCCATACAGATTAATCTCCGAGGTGCTATATTCAAATAAAATACACATTGTAATATATATCTACTAAACAATTACTCGTTAGAGGTTGAGGAATTAAAAAACCTAATTAAAGTCCCTTTGGAGGACATCCAGAAAAGACACTTGAAGGGAAAGAATAAAGAAATGGCTAATAAACCCAAATTGAATACTCTTGAACAATAAATCACCAATACATTTCAACATAGCAAACGGTTCTCTTAGTTCAATAAACCTGACAATATGCAGTGCAGGATATCTTAACACACGAAATGGAAAGCCCTCGATGACTTACACGACAGCGAGCCATTTCCTATCATAATTACTTACGATGAGGGCACACTTGGTCCCTCAACATCCCACAACTACAAATGGAATATAAATAGAATAAACTGGAATAATTACTAGGATTGTGTAAATAAAGGCTTCAGAAGAAGGAATGCATCACACGATATATTCACAAAACAAGTTGAAAAAGCAATGATAATTTGCCAAATTTGATAGACGAGAAAAAACTCTTATTTTTGCATAATGAGGTTTTTATGCAGCTTTTTATGCATGTTCGTAGATTTTCTGTGAAGTAAAATGTCCACAACCTTCTCTATTCTTCTGAAAGTTTTTAATCGATTTTGAAAACTTGCTTCGCGAAAAAATTTGCCTTCACTTATTAAACAGCTTTTTAACAAATGACCTATTTACTTTTCATATAAAATCCCATGAAAATGGAAATTTTTAAATGAATATTAAAAGCATTTGATTTAATTTTGCATTCAGTTTAATACGTGCTGTAATAAAAAATATAAAGCAAATAAAGAATCGACGATAAAACTACTAAATATTATTCATAATTACGAAAACGATAAATATCAAACAAAAAAGAAGTAACGAATCTCTTTCTCCAATTTTAAAGTAATTTTTAAGTAATAATTTCAATCTATAAATTTTAAAGGAAGATTTTGTAACAAATTTGATTTGATACAAGTTTGATTTTAATAATACTTTGTGTGCATGTAAAGCATATTAGATATTTCATCAACAATCGAAAGGGAGTATACATTTATATTCGCATATTTATTCAATAGGCATATTTTCCCGCACATTATTCTACGATATAAGTAGTTCGTATCTCGTACACAGCAATTTATCATTGTTTATGTTAGAGAGGTAAGATGACAGTCGACTATTGCAACAAATGATCTATGAGTCGAGCAACATGACCCGGTATTCAGTAGACAAGATTTAATCTTTGAAACACTGTAGCCAAGTGTGCTGTATGCTGTAACAGCTACTTACATTTAGTAAATGAACAAATCGAGTTCTACTGCAGCTGTACAGTGGTGTTTTAATCATTCGGGAGGAATTATAAGTGCGTGCAAACATTTTAATTATGTGCTGTCATACTTTTTTTTTATAATCGGCTTCCGATATGGGGCAAGCAAAAGGAAAAGCTTGCAGAGGCCTCATCGCTTAGTCTCGTTTTTCTTATACCGGGATTTCGATGGAACAAATTACAAGGTTCTTGAAAACGAAGTACGCAGAAATTGACTTCAATTTGCCTCGAAGTAAATATACGGATAGTATCTGCAATTCTCAATTGTGTTCATTTCGAGATTCTGATTGCAAAATCGAATAATTTTTTCCAAATAATCCCATTTATGAAAATGAGGAAATATCATCAAATTTACTTCTCTACAAAATTTATACTTCTCGGATTGTAAATCTAAATTAAAAAGTATTTGAATTAACATTTTCTTCATTTTGCATTTATTCGAATATTATTCACCCTGTGCAAAACAATAGACATACGAACATTTGACAATGGTTGGATAAGAATCTACAAGATCCAGAGATATAAATCTATAAGAATATTAAATTTGACAGCCATAGTCTCTAAATAACACGCAAAACTCTATACTTTGGGTCAGTGTATACATAATTTATAAAATCCTAAACGTATACAAAATGACATGTTGATCACTTTTTAAATGTTTCAGATATAATTATTTATTTCTTCTTAATTTCAACTTTTTCACGACATATTTTACAAATTTAAACACAGTTTTATTATTCATCACTTCTCGTATTATTATATTCTACTTTTAACATTATAACATTCATTTTTACGTTATTACTGACCAAATTGGTTTGTCATTTAGACAAACCACTTATACTTAGATACTTAGATTTGTCTTACATTTAAACATTTTTAATTACATCACGATTAATAAGCAAGTAGTGTCACTACCCCTAAGATAGACCAGCTGTAAATCGTATATATTTTTCATACCATAAGAATTAAGCCTAGCCCAAACTTGTACCTTCAAAGGGATAACTTAACACCTGTAATATGTTACTCAATTTTATTGGTGCGCTGAATACGTTCAGTCCAACAGATCAAATAACTATAAAACTTTGAAAATGTTTTCCCACAGTTTTAGCGGTTCGCGAAATTAATCTTCTCTATTGTTAAAAAAATTTAATCGTACAGTACTTACCGCGTGTGTAAACAGACATAGATCCAACTATCAGGGTCGAATTAGGATATAATGTCCAGTATTGTACATCTCTTGTCTTGCGAATCATTCTCAAAATTGAACCAGAAGGTAAGCGATGACAATTAATACCTATTTTCATCAGTTGAGAACGTTTATTTCCTGGCTGCGCAGAAATCTATGGAAATCTCGCATCTTGATAAGATTCCACGGAACATTAACCGTTATAAAACTTCTTCTGTAGCTACCATAAATCTCTCGAGTGCAAAGTGTTTCTTCGGGGATAGCTGAAGATCGACTAACCAGGTTGGAAGGATGATCGAGAGCGTAGAGAAGCCGTCTCCGAGAAAGAGAAAAGAAACAGAGGTACACGGACTGGTTACAAGGAGCACACAACGTCGTAGACACATCGAGACAAAAGGTCGTTACAGGGTTGTTGTCTCTGTTTCTCCTTTTTTAGCTCGCCGTTTACCCTCTTTCGCTCGAGTAAACGAAACAACGCTTGCCACTCGCTAAAAGACTAATTAGTAATTGCACGAAGTACTATTTTTCTCTTTGTTCGAACAACGCAATGGCTACTTGTTTCTTTCCTGTTTCACGGTTTACATCGTGACAGGTTGCTGGACAGTCTACAAACAATTCCACACTTTTAACAACACACACTGGAACATTTAAACACGAATAATTTCCGGTAACAATTATAATTAGTTATAATTATAACTAAACGATCAGTATCCGAATGACTGCACATATAAATGGATAGTGAATCTTGCAGGTGTATGAGAATCTCTCAAGAAGAGAATGAAAGGAGCGGAATTATTATAACGATTCGTAAAGAAATTGTAAACACGTATTAAACCTACGTCCGTCCGCGAAAAGAAGGCACAGTTTAGATTCTCACTCCAGTTACAGGCCACTAGTCATTTCAAGATTGAACGAGATATAATTGTCAGCAGCATTAGTGTAACCTTGGAACGAAGGCGTCGTAACAGAATGATTTCCTTCCTGTTTATATATTATCAATGAGACGGTGAAATTCTTCCAATGAAAGAATAAGTTTGATTTAATGTCTTTAATAATCATTGATGTCTTGAACTTCGTGTACAGTTAAAAGAATTAATTTGCATTCGTTAAAAATAATACAAATCCGTTTAAAATACACAGAAATAAGTCCTGTTAAAACTAAAAGCATAACTTTTGTGTTCTCTTAGATTACACATTCTCTAAAGTGCGTCTGTCATCTGAAGCCTGTTGGAGAATTTGTAATTTAAGAAAACAAAAATTGATAAATCTCGTTAAAATTGGTGCCTGTCACTTGGATGTATTCCTTTCTAAAAGGAGTAGAATCGATCATTCTTGAAAAAAAGAGAGGAAGAGGGATGGAGAGAAGGAATCATTTTTCTCCTTCTTCCACTTCTTGGACACGAGATTCGGTTAATTTTTCCGGCTACGCTGATTTCAACAATTCTTTAAAAAGACTAAGTAAATTGTTCCACGAGCTACGTACATACGCTCAATAAAGACTGATGTTTCATCGAATCGCATAATTTGCCTCTCGTTTCGGATAATTGTCCGAGCTTCTCTTTTTCTCGTCCACTCGTTTGTAAATTTCAATCATCGAAGTAATTGGAACGTGGAAATCGCTGCAAACAGCCGAACAATCGTTAAATACCGGAACAAAAGTCGAGCACGTAGTCCTTTTTCCCGAGGGGAAAAAATGACATCATCCACCTGTAAGTGCAAAATGTTCGGAGTCACCGTTACGCTGGCAGCGACTGCTGACTCGGAGCATCTCCATCCTTTATGGACCAACTCAGCTAATTCAAGGAGGTCCAAGTTTTTCTCATCTTACGGTGAATCCATCGAAGAAAGAAGTCGAGTGCCACCAAGTTCACGACAAGTACGAATGAGTCTTTTAAACGACTTCGGAAGACAATTGTTGGGACTTTCAAATCGTTCATTCCGTTTCGACCTTTTCTCGTCGATGACGAGACGTGTTGGACGTGGAAAAACTCTTAGGATGAAACTCGCCAGTTGGTACGCGGACGAGTTTCCACTTCGAAATTGGAACTTCTTCGATAAGAAACCCTTCCCGCGATAAGATTGTCGATCGATAGCCTTAAATATATCGGAAATCGTGTTACGTGCTCTTGTCTCCAATTTGTTTCTTGTTTATCTTTACACGTAGTTCGAATTATCGATATGTTTAATCTCGGACAACTAAACCGAAAATTATATTATTCCCCGCGAAGTTGAACAGTTATGAGTACAAGCGTAACGTTAACAGAGGAATGATGTTAATAGCAACGTAGTTTACCAGCGGTGAAAGTAATATCTGTAACGACGATAAGACAACCAGTAACGCCAATTATTTAATACAATATTTGTATCACGTTGGACAGAAGAATTGAGTTTCTGAAATCTAATATCATGTTATAACGTTACATGTTTCGGTATTTCGATGTTGAATGTTTCTACAGTCTGTCCCATAAGAGCAAGCCGACGATGGGAATTCCCATAATGAAGAGAGATTGTAATGTTTTCTCGAGTACACGTTGTATTATATTAAGCAAAACAGTTCGTGTTGCCATGACCGTTTCAATCTTTTGGTACACGTATAATAAAAAAGTGTACGGTTCATAACGAAGCACAAGTTTAAGGAAAAACGTATTTTAAAATTAAGAACTCTGATGAACCGAGTTCGACAAATATGGAGGTCACTACCTGCATGGTAGTGACCTTTCTACCAAAATTGGTAGGAAGCATGCCGAGGCAATGCCAAGCTATGATTTGTTATCAAATAATAGCGTTTTAGTGTTTCAAATGTACATTCGATGTATATAATGCTTTTTACAAATAAATTAAAAAATACAAACGGCTTCTTAGAACGACAATAAATAATATTAATTCTATGTGTGGTTCATTCTATGCGAAATCGATCACTTATATCACTCGATGTCAAGAATTTGGATCAAACTGATACATGATCTAGTTTCGAAGGAGAGTTTACTATCTTTCGTTCGATCTGATTACGATTTTGAACACTGATAGATTTTTCACTCCGTTTATAAAAATGTACCATAATGGGGTCAGATAATGCTATATTATACGTTTGTGATATTTACGATGAAAGTTTCCACATCCCTGAAGAACAATCGAACGACGGTAACGAACAAATATTTCCGTGGCTCAAGAGTTACATACCAGATTGTGGCGCAACGGGTCAGGATTCTATTCTTCGTTTATGTAATTTTTTCACTGTTCGTTTGTCCCGTTTCTTCGTTTATATATACAAAATACTGAAACTTTTCGTATGTAGAATATAAGAACACAGTCATTTCAAAATTGAAATCACAATGATCTGTTTAAGACTGCAATACATACACAGTTTTAGATAGCCAACATATACACTCGGCAGTTACGATTCGGCTGATAATATTATTTTAGGGATTTCCTGTAGTATTTCTCTAAGCATTTAACTAACGATTTTGAAGTGCAAACAAATCGTTGAATCGTAACTAGTAATTGTGGAATAATACGCAGCGATATATTGAATGAAATTCACGAACAAAATCAACAGATTTTATAACCGTCGTAAATATATAGTAAGTCCCATTTTCAAGTGACAAAATCAGTGACCTCCATTTCAAAGCGGGTTAGTCATTTCTATCTCGAGTTGAGGCTCAACCTCTAGTGTACCGTCCGACGAGGAAAGTGAATGGGATAGTAGGTCAGATCGAGCAACAGCAAGTTATTCATGTATTGGATGCAGTCGCTGATCGTAACTTCAAAGCGATGCCAATAATTTAACTGGGTATAAACGCATACAACGTCCAGAGAAGTGTGACCTGGCAGTCTGATATGCAAATTTGGCGTATCGGTTAACATGTTAATAAAAATTGATTATCTAAAATTTAATATTCATCGAGACTTTTTACTTCATTAATTTTCATCATTATCAATGTACGTTATGGTAATCCTATATGCGGAAAATTTTTTCGACACTGATCTGTATCGAGAAATATAATACTTTATCAGATTTGTATACAAAGGAACGTTGTATTGGGATAAAGTAATTGCACACGTTTATTCGGTTTTACGTTTTGATAGCATAGTTGCAGTCTTCGAGAATACAAAATGGGAAAACAGATGTCACCCTTCTATTCGTTTCGTAACATTCTATCGTTGCGTAATTGGTTTTATCCATTGACGGAATATTAGAATATCGGTATACATAATTTTTAAACCTGAATTTCCTTTTACAGTAAAGACATTATATGTGTTTATTCCTGATGATTTGCTATTTAAAATCGAGGTTGTTATTAACATTAGTTTTAAAAATTTACACTATAAAGTCAATAATCTGAAACCGTATGAATATTTAACCCGAAATGTTGAATCTTTAAAGGTGTTAAAAAGGGATTTCCTGTAGCATTTCTCTAAGTATTTAACTAACGATTTTGAAGTGCAAACAAATCATTGAATCGTAACTAGTAATTGTGGAATAATATAAAGTAAATAAAGTATTAAATCATATTTTCCACTTGAACGGTCTAGTTAACTAACCGAATTCATCCAATCCACGGTAAATAAAAATAATTTTCGTTAAAATACAGTTGCTACTTTAAAAAGGGGGCACAGAACGCGTAATTCTTGTGATGTTAATCGCTGACGGCCATCAACCCGTGTTGTTATCTTTTTCTCGGTGAATGAGAAAATTGATGCGAAAAACTTTTCTCTCTTTAATTGAATATCTACTAAGAGATTTCTTCCGCTCACCTCAGACTCTAAGACACCTTAGCGAGTAGTACTCTCTTTTGTGTATTTCCGCCACGTGCACCGTATACTCGGCCGGTACCATGGATATTG
The DNA here is from genome assembly GCF_051014685.1 of Ptiloglossa arizonensis. Lineage (NCBI taxonomy): Eukaryota > Metazoa > Arthropoda > Insecta > Hymenoptera > Colletidae > Ptiloglossa > Ptiloglossa arizonensis. Next base: position 7,106,385 of record NC_135053.1, on the reverse strand, counting down.
CAAACATAGAGCATAACGTGGAATTATCGATACAGGAAGACGCAACTATATACACGCCTACCGCCTATATCGAACACGAAGAACTCGCTACACGCTCACGCGATTCGATCGAGCACAGATAGCGTTAATTTTTGACAAGTATTACTGCTACAACCACGACCACCTTTTCCGACCATCACAAATAGTGTTGATTAAAAACAAAACAGTTCTTGAATTACGACATACTTCCCTGTACAATTCTCAACATACTACGCTAAAAGAAACTAGATAAACTGCTGGGGTCAAAATGCAAACGTTTTGTACCTGCATTCCTACCATCGAGTAAAATTAATACACAGTGTAGGGTATTGTGGCTAGTATATAGGTATTGTGACCAGCTTTCTTATTTACAGTGACTGATTATGAAAACAATTTCTCAGCATACTCCACAATCTACTCATTCGTAGTATCACATGTTTCTTAAATCGAGACTGGTGTTTCTTTCTCCTTACAATACATCGTACTTGTACAATTCCACTTACACGAAAAGCTTCGAAACGAATTAATCGCGCAATCGAGGTTTCGTTGTAGTTGAAGATATTTATACCACTAATCGAAACATACGTGAATGTGTGTGTAAAAATAAAAAAGGGTGTGTCCGATAACTCTTGTTGTTTTTTTTTTTTTTTTAATTTGCATTAATTTTTCGGTCTCTAAACTGGACTATCCAATGAATTGTGTACCAACAAACGACTTATAGATCTAGACGGAAAGAAACAGTGGCAGCGTAACTAAAATAACGACAAAAAGGAAACCATTATTATCCGGAAGATAAGCAATTAGTAACTTCCCGTGGCTAGTATGGAAAAGAAGACTAATCGCGCGAAGCGTATACGATTATCTGCGAATTATTGAAGCACTAACGGAAAACATGCTACGGTACTCGTAGCGATGAGTGGCGAATTAATGGAGTTCCAGGCTAGGAAGTCTTGTTTACGAGCGACACAGTATATCGAAGCATAAATATGAAGAAGGAAAACGAGAGACGAACCGAACGAAAGACAGAAGTCAAACAATAAACAGGAGGCTGAATAAAGAGACATTGGAAAATGCAACCATCGTTATGAAATGTGCAGTATTACCATCGTTCAGAGCTACTCGGCTCGATCATTATTACTATATAGGAATACAAAGTATGCAATATACTCAGCAGTCGAGCTTTTTATTAGTAGTAGTCGAAAATATTTTGCGCGTAAAGGAAGAAGTCGTTCTCGAATGCCAGCTGGATATTACAAATGGGCATAATATTCAGTGTAGCGAACACTTTTAAACATTTTATGCGTCATTCTCTGAGAATATGAACTTCGTCGGACAGACAAACTGAATTTACGAGGAACGTGCAGCATTATATCGTGTATTGCAGTTTATTGTACGCCATTTCATTTTATGGTGGTTATGCAATGACAGATGTACATAAAGCGTGTATCAAAACGCGTTGACATTATTCCAGAGGCGAATTCGACGTACAAACGTAATGTGAGAAGTTTATGTAAGTTACTGTACGTAAACATTAGTCCTGGTTGACCTTGATTCTCAGTTACTGCTCATTTGTATATTTGAATAATTATCGTTAAAATATAAAAATTAATTCCAACTCAGCTCTTTACTCTAGACATTTTATACATCCTGTATAACCATAATGTCACATGTCTGTTAAGTTCGTGTCTATTTTTTAGACTGTTAAAACTTACCTACTTAAGACCTTAAAAAGTTTTTTGTACACTAGAGTACTTCACAGCAAACTACTTCATTCTAAAACATTGTGCGTTATAACAGCTGTTCGTCATAATTCTGTTCATTGTAGAATGTATTGATGTATACACGTGTGTGTGTGTGTGTGTGGGCTTGTGTTCATTTTAGCGAATGTACATATATAACTTATATATATTTTATTTCATTGTATTTTTGAATCACGCACACATACATACCGAGTATTGAGTATTGTTATAAATCATCAACTTACAATTAAGAAATAAGCACAACTTATAATGTAACTGTTCTCTATTCTGTAGTTCTACATAAAGATGACAAACCATAATACACACTCAAATCATTAGCAGCTTTTATTGTATAGGGATACAGGAAAATAAATATTGTTTCTCCTTAACGAAAAGTTATTTAAATTTTAATAAATTTTACTTATAAAAAAGGAAACACCGAAAATAACATTACTTTCCCGGACTGTAACAATGGTTTTCCATGTATTACTATATATAATACAGTTAAGTTATTGTTAAATTATTATGAGCCGAAAAAGAATCTTATTAAGAAAGAATAGAAAGGAAGATTGAAGTTCTCGTAAAATTGAAAGCGGTAGAAATTATCCCCAATTTAACAGAGGAGTAACAAACCTATATAGAAACGGTTCGACGTACTCAACACGAGAACAGTAAATTATGAAGTTATACAACTAAAAGAGTTTGCAAATTAGAATTTAAAAAAGAAGAACATGCAGTTTTGAGGATTCGAAAGTATACTCATGAATGTATTACAGAAGAAAGCATTAGAAAGATTGCATAACAATTTTAAATGAAGCACAGATAACCTTGATGGAAAACAATGTAGAAAATCGACGAAATAAATTTTCATTGAAGACGATTTGAAGGAAGTGGTAGAAAATTTGAATTTAACTATTCAACTATTAAACTGCGCTATCGAATCAATTACTGGTCAAAGAAGATTCTACCTCTGAAGACGACACTGAAGAGGAGGAAGATGAAATAGGACAAATACAATTAGAAAGAAAGGAAGACGACATGAACCTACTTGAGGTAAATATAAGTGATCCGTAACAATGAGAAGAGACAGGTGTTTCTGAAAAAGGAGAGACAGTAGGAGAGAGGAAAAACAGACTTAAATTTGGCGTATGCATTAATAAAAGAAACATGTGTACAATGAATCTATGTTATCTGTGGTGCAAGACGTTATACATACGATGAGAGAGAACCCTCTAAATTCTCAAAAATAGGTAAAATATAATTAAATCGGAGCGAGTTCCGTGCTTTGAAACCATAAGTGTCAGAAAAAATTTCTCACTATCTTCTTTTCTGAAATAGAGTACTAAAGTCACCGAAGATAAGCGATTCATACATATTGCCGTCATGTATCCTCTCGCTCATTCGCAGTCTGGTGCAATCACTGCGGAAATTACAAAGTGGAGGGGATAAAGAAACTATTTATAAGCAGACGTCCAACGGACCAAGGAGGTTGTTCGGTAAATTTCCAAACACTTCAGCGGGAGTCACTGCTCTCCTGATCCGAGTGAGCGACGCTAATGTCTAGGTGAAGTTTCACTGAAATATTTGGAATTCACCTTTTAGAGGGTACTTCGATCACTTGGCTCTACGGTTGGAGACGATACTCGGTGCACCAGACCGGCTCTTTCCCAATTTGAGCGACCTGAGCAACCGGATCCGCCGTCTATATGAGAGTGGTCTACTCGATAGCCCTATACAGGGACCCTGTATTAACGGGAGATTTAATCGTCTACAGGCGCAGCATGACACTGATGCACCGAATCCATAGACTGCTAATTTGGTGAATCGCTCGCAGATATAGGACCAGGTCCTACAAGACGGCAGCCTTTCTGACGAGGCTTACCCCGCTAGAACTGCTCGCAGCTTTGTACACAGCTTATTATAATAACCGCTGCAACTTAGGCAAGCAGGGAATATCCTGCGAAGTAAAAGGCCCCAAGTGGTAGTCCATGCTGTTGCAATGACAATGACGACTAGCCCAAGACAGACATTTTGATGTACCTTCCTCCAAGAATTATTGGTGAATAGGGGATAAGTAACACTTCCATTCTCGTGACGTCAACTGCGGTTGTGGAGGTATGTAGTATCTGTAGTATGTCAATTTTACAGATGCAGTATGTGTAGTATCTGTGTCTTGCGTTCTATGTCCGTTCGCATGAGAAAGTGTTATTCATATCAGCAATAATATTTTTACCAGGCGTTTTCGAAACGTAATGGCGACAAACCATCACTACCATCTCGAGTCCATCCCAATCCAAGTAAGGGCGAAACACTTGGTCGAGCAACGGAAGGGGAAACGATCAACCCTGCGTCGTCCTGCGTTGAGTTCAAAGTGGATTATAAGTTTTGCAACGAAGGGGAAATAATCGTTTTGCGTTCAAAATAATAAACTTTGTGTCATTGCGTTTTGTCAATATCGAACCTTGTGTTTTACGTTCGATTTTCTTTCATTGAAAGCACCGTACACGCGTATTTCCGGAACTCCTGGTATAGATGTTTCGATACAAGATCAGCTTCCGTTATTAGCCATGAAGAGCCATTGCCTTCCTCTAACAGTTTCATGAGTTCTCGTGCATCTCGATACTTTGGGCAGCAGAAGAGAACGTAATGAGGCGTCTCGGCTTCATCACAGACATAGTTCTCGTCCAGAACTAGGGCAAATTCTCTTAGCTTCGCACGGAACTTTCCATGTCTACTAAGGAATTGTACCGCGTAGCGATCGAGGTTTAACCAAGCGGCATTGAAACGGTCAAAGATATCCGGGAAGTATCGAGAAGGTAATCCTTCCCTTCCTCGACAACGACCATCTCAATTGCCATAAGCCTAGGAGTTTCTTCCTCACCCGAGTTTTTACCTCCGAGGGCGATATTATTCCTGACTCGAAGTTCTTGTGACTAATTCGACAGTCTGATGTTGGTTCGGGCAATAAATGTTCGTGCTTCTTGCCCCTAGTTTTGCAGTTTGGATAAACTGGAGTCTTACTCAAGATCTTGTAGGAAACAATGGTGGGCCCTCTCTCGTCGCATTGACACCAGACCTTATTCTTCATCTTGCAATAGTTCGCCATGTGGCCGAATTTCACTCAGACGTAATCCTGAACACGGTAAGAAGACTATCCGATGTAGACTTGGCCTCTGTGCTCTTTCAACCGCTGACGGACCCATTTGGTCCTTCTGTTGTTCCCCTTAAGCACGATGACAAATCTAATTTCAAGGCAAAAAATATGCCGCAGCAGGGGGCCAGGTTACCCGGTTTGAAGAAGGAGGCGATCCGGCTAGAGTGCATGGTAGCGCACATATATGACGTGGATCTTCTTGACGGACTGTGTCCGAGTGTGTCACCATTCCGGCGACGAGGGTACACGGACAAGAGTGGTCGACCTGTATGAGACTTACCAAGGGACCCAGAAAGTTCTGCAGATCGCTATGAAACAGGTCAAGGCTCAGAGCTGGAGGAAGCTCCTCCAGACTCTCGAGCAGGTTCCATGGAAGCGCCCATATAAGGTGTTGAACAAATTCTGCCCATGGGTGCCTCGAATCACCAAGAGTTTTGAACTCCACCTGCCAAGTGCCGTGATCAACACTCCCTTTCCCATAATGAAGAAGAGGTCACGTCGAATTGACTCGAATACCTGATCCGCTGAACTGGGGGTCAGTCTAGAGAAGCTGACCACGGCCATCTGAAAGCTCAGGACGAAAAACACGGCCCCGAACCCGGATGATGTGCCCGGCCAAGTCTAGATCTTAGATAACGTTCAGGACATTCTTGGTAACGATCTTGGACGGGTTTTCGATCACTACCTGGAAACTAGGCGATTCCTTTCTACTTGGGAAGTAGCCTGAATGGTACTCCTCCTAATGGAAGACAAGTCCACGGACTCTCAGTCCGCGTACTGGCCCATTTATTTCCTCGAGCAAGCTTTCGGAGAGAGTGCTGGCTGCCGGTATTATCAGGCACCTGCCACACGGTAGGTCTAATCTGACTGAAAGCCAGTTTGGATTCCGGGCAGGACTGTCGACTCTCAGCTTCAACCGTCTCCCAGGGTGGAGTGGCATTCACGGTGTTTCGCGATATCGTCAATGTCTTCAACGTCATACCCTAGGGAGCAATGATAGGGGCTCGAAAAGCATCAGGTTGCTGTCTGTATAAAAGCAGTGATCGAGGACTAACTCCGATAGATTAGTCCCGAACGGTGCCAACCTGACGTGCTGCGCGGACGTCACGTGGATACTAGAGTTGAAAGACAACAGGGGATGATCATTCGGCGCACGGAGAACGGCACCCTGTGCGTCATCGAACGAATCAGGGAGATCGGGTTGCAGGTGGCGGTTCATAAGACAGGTGCTGGCGATACACCGACCTCGACAGGAGCCGTCACCCTCATTGATCAGAGTAGGTGAGGCCAACGTCGAGATGAAGTCTCGGATGAATGTAACAGCCGCTGGGAATCCCTCGAGCGCGGAACGTCCCGATGGGACGCGAGGTTAAAATTCTCAAGCGCTAAGCCCGGTAGTCCATGCTACTGCAGTGACACCAGTGGACTATCGCGGCTATCCAGTTACTTCTACCGATGCTGCTGGGCAGAGGTTTTGGTGTCAGGTGCATCCCGGCCATAGTTGTTTCGGACAGTATCTGTACCGTATAGAAAAGAAAGTGACGCGATTCGTTAATACGAAAGAAAAAGTTCTCAAACTAGGGAAAATATAAAATAAATAATGAACACTTACGAAAGACTTGAATTTTAAAAGTCAATTCGAACTAGCAATGGTAAGGATTTGATCGTAAGCACGAAGCTTGCAAATTCGTAGCTAAGAATCGAATTTAAATTGATAAATTAAACACTATTATACACGACTAAAAGTGTGCTATTCGTATATACCGATTCTGATATTAAAAATAATCGTTATAAATTTATAATTACAAATTTCGCAAACATAAGTTAAAATTTCGCTTCGATGGACACATTTATTCATACCATTACACCTGCAATTCAAAACGTACGATATGTTTGCTTAAAATAACCGTGAACAAGTGTAATCCATTAATTTTCGGTAACGTTATTAGGATAAATTGTAAAAACATTCGTGTACTTATATTGTACGGAATTCTCTTGTTTACCAAATGTAAATTAATGAGACTGGGAAACAGTCGAACCAACGAAGCAAATACTTTTAAATATAATACATAATAGCTTGTACGCAGACGGGATCGAGTGAATTTATACCTGTTCAAAGAGGTGTTCAAACAGGTTCAGTTGTCTTCGCGTGGGTAAGGAATGCCGCAATTTGAATGCAAACTTTGAACGAAGAATGGAATGGACGACGTAAGGATGGAAGTTGAGTACCTGTGCTTCAAATGCAGAAAGTTTAATGATATTAATGAAAGTGGTATAGTAGGCTGGTCTGTATTTTCAACGTGGTAACTTTAATAATGTCTGCTTCATTTACATTCCCCTGAATGAGAGACCGAGGACCAACGGACTCCGCTTAAAACCGACATCGACCCGGCACTGGCAATGCTACTTTTAATTATTCCACGGGACAACGGAGGCTGCTTAAAACACGAAGAAATTATGGGATTGCACACTGTAACGTCTAGGAACACGGAAATCCTCTCGTGTGACGAGCCGTAAGTACTCGCATTAAACCTGATTGAATAACGAAGGGTTGTATCGTAGCCCATGTTAATATACTCATCATCGTTATAATTTTTATTATAAGAAATGAAAAGCAATTGACGAAAAGATTGAGGGCGACATATAATATTGGCAATAATTATTTCTCTGCAATTGTACTCTTCGCGAATAATGTTCGAAAAATTAAAGTGAGTTTACATAATAGTGTTGACTGACAATCACTTCTACAAAAGAAATAAATTCTATTTTAACGTATTTCTTTAATAACTATTTTATAAAAGTCTATTAATTGCATCGGTGTATGAAAATGTGTAGATATTCTTCAATAGTTGCCAAATATGTGTGACAAATTTTGAAACAATTGACTAAATTTGTTGGTTACAAACGTATACAAGTAAAATTCGTTTTAAAATATTGAAATCGCGCGTAATTAAAACTGTATCAATCTATAACCTGCAATCTACAATTTTCAATATGTAGACACTTGACAAAAGTCAAGGTAACTTGTGACAAATAAATTTGACAAACAATAAACACGATGTTTTCATACACATGTATCGTCGTTCAATATTTACACATCGACAAACGTTGGACAAATTAACGAAGCAATAAATAAATTGAATTTTAACTACAATGTAATTGGTTCTATTACCGTACACTGCAAGAATAATAGTTATATAAATATAATCAATCGTGCAAAATATTATCGCCATACGTTGATCTAACTTTGTACATATACAAAGTTATATTCAATTGCAATCCGTTATAGTAAATTTAGGTGAATATTCATATAACGGAAATCGTGTGGTAATAAACATTCAACAACTGTAACAGGTGCTGTGACTTACGGAACGCTCGATGGAGGGTCAAATCTTGATTCTATTAATTCTCGGAACAGTCAGCTTACCTGAAACAGAAACAGTGTTAAAATTGGTATTCATCTTTCGATTGTCTTACTTTACCTCTTTGGCTTTTACTTTTTACTTCGTGCTCGAACACTGACGTTTTCTCCACAATTAAGAAAAAAAGAAACACGAGAAAATATTATTCACTGAACAATTAGTTCACAAGGAAAAGAAGCAAAGAACAAACTAAGTAATCGTTTAAAACGATGGAAAAAACGCATATCGGATAAGAAAATTTTTTAAAAGAAAAGGGAGAAACTGAATAACTGACAAACTGATAATGAGGTACATAGAAAAACAAAGTAGAGTCAAGTAGATAGGTATTCTCTGATATAACTTGAGAAATCTCGCGATAGTACGATTTAAGTTAACGTAGCATTTATTGAAAAATCTCGAGAAGCCACATCATATATTGTCTCAGCTTAAATTATATTAAAAGTTAAAATTCTGTAAAGTTAAACCAAAATTAAGCCATTTCAATTTTTTTCCTTCCTTCCAAATCAAATTGAATATAAAAAATCGAAAACCTGTTTTCATCAATCAGATATTTTACTTAACTTCATAAGAAAATATCATGTGAAATGAAGTCTAATTATTTAATTTATTATTATTGAATATTATTTATTAATAGTTCTTATTACAATCTACTCTTATCAATTTCAAACTCGATAAACTGATGAAGATTTATTCATTACACTATATGTATATTTTGTTAAAATTTGATACGAAACATTTGTGATTTCTGTTGAAAGCTCTGAGTTAGAAAAAAATTGACGACATGTGTTTCCGTCATTTGATAAACCCGATCTTTGTTTGATACAATCTATGTACAAGCCCATTCTTCGTTTCAATTGGCTTTGTAGATATTCTTTCTTCTCCTGTTTATGCTTTTTCTCATTTCCATTTTGTGCAACCCACTTTTTAAAAGATAAATCGTACGAAATGTGAAGTAAATATTCCATGCAACATATTCAAGTGTAAAATGACGATATTCCAAACATATAATTAAAAATATTAAAAGGTTTAGATTTTATAAATTTTAAATCGTTCAGTTTAGTCAGTAGAACTTGGCATATACAACATTTCATTGCTGAAGAAGTGTCCATAAGTGCGTTAAACACTTTATTGTCATTTATGGTTAAAATCATAGTGTATTCTATTTTAGTATTATCATCCGTAGTTAATGATCTTAGATTATTTATTTCATTTATAACTTGTGCATTTTCTTTGATCTATTGAAATTTAATCGGTCTGCAGAATCACGGTGAAGATGTTTGTGGATTTTGCCACATTATTTCACTATTAATTTATCTTGGAGGCGTATTGGAACAAAACATGAAATAAAAACACTTTCGTCATTTATTTCATTAGTTTCATGTTGTATCTACTTATATCTAGGTAAACCAGATGCATCGTCTGATCCCCATTTGCATACGAGAATCAAATGTTTATTAATTACAATTGTTCTTAAACATTTTATTATGCGTATAGCTGTATGATTAAGTAAGCTTTCTAAATCAACTTTTGCTCCCATTTCTGTTATTTCTATTTTCTTTTTCACTGGATAACATTTACAGTTTTCCGATAGTAGTTGGAAATAAGAAGACCATGGATTACTATTGTGTATCATTGATTGATTTTTAATGATTATATATTGAAATCTTGATAAATCAGTCATTGCAAAAATACTTAAATCTCTCTCTGGTGTAACTTTTTTTCCTTTGCCATATGCCCGTTTTAGTACAAATATTTAATAATTTTCTCATATTCATCATTTTCTAAATAAGAAAGGAAGCGTGCATTTGAATGTATTCCACGATTTCTTAATTTCATTCTAATAGCGTTGAATAATTCTGGCAACGAAAAATTATTAACAAGGGATTGAGCGAATTTTTTCCCTTTGTAAATAGTTACACAGGATGTCTTTGATCTTTCTTTTTTTACTTCGATCGTATTTATCGAAGTTAAAGGCTTTTCACCCGGTATACTAATTGGATATACAATAATTTTTTACAGGCCATTATTATGTGATTTTAAAATTTTATTTTCCGTATAATTATATTTAACCAATTTTTGTTTCGGCATAAATGTAAAATTTCTTAAACTAATTTTTAATACTCCTACATTTTTACCAGAAATGTGGAACTTTTCACATATTTCCTTTTTCAAATATGAATAATCAATCATGTTATTCTTAGCGTTTCGTAGAGCAAAGAATAAATCTCTCTTACTACGAAACCCCTCCATTTTAATACATATAATCCATAAAAATACCATCTTAAAAATTTCTAGCTTTCAATGAATATATTATTTAAAATTTATTTGATTAATTCTTTCATTTTCGAGGTTACCGAACACGCAGAAGATGATAAGATTTCGGTAAATATCGATAGTAGGAAGATGATTTTTTCACAAAATGTCACCTAATTTTTTATCTCGAACCACTGTAGCGATGTGGTGCGCGACGAGTGACGGGTAGCAGAGGACTCGAGATCTCTCGACTGCTGAATACCGCGATTTAAATGCACAGAAGTGTATTTGGACTTGTGTCGCGTACAGAGAGAGAGAGATAATGCGAGAATTGTCTTGACGGCTACGAGTGAAGGGTTCATCCGGTGCTTCGGAGACTCCTCCACGGGCGATAAAGCGACTGGTGGTGTTTTGCAGACTGCAACTCTTCGATTTGCGTACTATTTACTGTGTTGAGCGTTGGGCGGCGAGAAATATTGATATTGGAACGTCTCGTCGATCGAGCTTCTCGAAGAACTTTTCAGGGTTATCGAGATCGTTGAATTTAGAAATAGAGTTCAATGCGTGGTGTTTACATTGGTGTAATATTGCCACAGACATGATGTGTATTTTACTATTTGAAAGTTAGACACGGAATGTCGCTTCGCGTGCGTATTTTCTATTGTATGCGTTCGGTTCGGAGTCTTATTGGCTGATTTGAACGTAAGAAAGCTGGAGAAGGCTATGTCTAATTGGTGGATAGTTGTGTCGGGCTAAGGGGAAATGTGGAGTGGAAATGTTAGTTACGAGTCGGGAGTTCTTGGAAGCCAATATGAATAAAAATAGTAAAATTTGGATAAGGTTCCTTTAATGACCTGGTAGATGTTTCGCAGCCTTCCGAGAACCCAGGTTATGATTATTGTCGTCAATTAAGTTATTAGGCATCGAGTATATACTCGGTACACGCGTTAATCCGGCCATAAACTGTCAGGCGAACGGTTCGCTGCTTCCCGCGGAAGAAGGAGGTATCGATCTATGATTGGGCCACGTTTCCAAGAACATGCAAAATCCCAGTGACGTGGTCCCTAGTCAAAGGTCGCGGCTTCAGGTTGTACGATTACACGTGTACGTGTGTATTTGCACATGATGTTAAACGTGTGCGTGTTGACTGCTAAACGCTGAGGACAAAGACTGACAGAAGCTAACGGTTTTTACATAGTTTCTAGAACGTTCTGTGGAATGTGGCTGATTTCTTATGGGTTCAACCCCGGCAAGAAAGGGTTTTCAATCACTTGAAACGAAGGTCTTTTTGGGCAAGCGTTCTCGAAACTTTGAGGACGTTACGTTTAAGCTCGAAATTTCGTAAACGGAATATTCCACGCAATTGAATATTCTGGAAACAACGCGAACTGATGATCGAAACCTTTACGTGCCACTTAAAACTATGCGCAAATTTACAAATTACATCTGAACGTTAGCTTGTTCTAGTGGCAGGTACTGGTACTTGGGTAATTAGTTTTGTTATTAAACATGGTCTTGGTTTTTTAGTTTTCGAACTGAAATACATATTATAAAATTAAATATAAAATGACTACATAACGGGAATGTTTAACAAGTGCAAATGTAAAACTGCAATTACAAGAGTTTCTTTAATGTGTTTTTAAAATTGTTTCTTTTTTCATAAATAAGACTGTAACGAAGTCTTCTATTTTCTACAATCACACCTTTCATTTATATTTGTACGAGACATTCTGTAGACTTTAAAAATAAAGTATACTAATTTATTGTTAAAATATTATACAATATACTAATTTATTATTAAAATATTCATTGAAAGGAAGACTAAAGAAAAAATGAATTAATTTTCTTTACGAGGATATGGTTATTCCTATACAGTAATGCACAAAATTATTCCAATTACTGAAGAAATGAATTATTTCAAAATTACCGCGGGATATTGTCAATATTGACCTGGTAAAAGATACAGATTCTTTATAATTTTAATACGAACTATTACGATTGTTACTATACAGTATGTATCAGAGGAGCATGGACGCGATATCTTCGAAACTTGATATCTACTGAGCGGGAGACTATAGCAATGCAAATATATGAATCGGTCTGCAATAGATATTAACTTGCAGGCTCTTAGTATCCCCCGTTCTGTCGAACAACATAGGCTTCTTCAAAATGAGTGTAATTTACCCTAAACGCTTCGAAGCAATGTTCTCGTGTCTACGTCCGAAAGGCTCTAAAATGGGCATAAGAAATGCAGAAAAATATCTACCAAGTCTTCTCAATTTATTGACAAGTGGTTGCAACATTTCAAAGAGACAAAGTATATGGCTGATCTTCCTGATCGAAATTCAAAACGGGTTACGACGAAAAGTGAAGATACAAAATAAAAAAATCCAAACCTTATCTTGCATAAGGGGCACTCTCTCTTGGCAGAAAGAGATATAGATTTTAGTATCTTAACACTGAAACACATGACGTAGCACTGTGTCAAAACACCGAAATTGATTTTGCATCGAGTGGAAAACAGAAAAGGGTGTCAGAATAATGAATTGACCATCCCAATCCTTAAATGCAAACCCAATGGAAAACGTACGATTCATTGTGAAATACATACAAGCTTCGAGGAAAACGTATTTGAAGGCTGAAAGATCTTGTTTGACGTGTGTGAGAAATATGGAAGTCTTTACTTGCTACATACGCAGAAAAATTAATCGAAAGTATATCTGGACGGTGTCAAGCTATAATCGATAACGGTGGAGCCTGGACGAATTATTAATTAGAGAATTAATTTTTACAGGGATATCGCGTTCACGCTCTTGCGATACATATTGTAAATGAGCTGTAAAAATATATTAGTTTATATGATATATACGGTTGAAGCACACGCATAAAAATTTACAAATTACGACTCACGAGATCAAATGCCAACTTGCTGAATAACAGTAATTTATAAAATTTTTGAAACAAGCGTGCATCTTGTAACGAAAAAAACAATCGATAATCGAAGTACTGGGAGTATCCACTTTTTCGTTTAAAAAACCCGGCAATTGTTGTTGTTAACATACACAATATTCATCTCGAGCACCGTGATAGATGTCGCGATACTACTAGTTACTAGTTAGGTATGTGTTGATTTTAAGATAGAAACGAATTTTCCCCCGAGACAGGAGGTGGTAGAATATTAAAGATTGATACTTCATTTCGTGTGACTCCTGGGAGAATTGGCAACTCTATATTGCGGTTATAACTCAAATAAAATCGAGATCGCAGCGTTCGAATTGATCAGGTTTGTTTGTGTTTTCGTTTCATCGATCAACCTTTCGTATTTCGGGCTGGCAATCAAGCAAGAAGATCTAAAGAATGTTGTACATATTTTAGATTTAACAAGTTTTTATACTCAAGAATTTCAAAGTCTGTACATAATTTTGTACTTAATCAAACACATACATATAAAACAATTGTACAGAATTTTTTAATTATTTGATCAACTTAATTACACATTTTGATCAAGTTCTATTCTTTTTCTACAAATAATCAGATTAAGATTCAATATTTTAGGTCTGATCCGAATTATGGATCCAAACATTTAATTAAATAAACGTAGTAAACGTTGCCAATTATTGTCGTTTATATGAAAATAAAAAAGATCGAAGAAATAAATATCCTAGCATATCGTTACGCTCGTCCTTATAATTGGAATACTTTAAAGCAAATTTAAATTTTATACCATTCTAATCTTAACACAGTGTTCTTAAAATATTTGCCTTCAGTTTAGTTTAACGACGTATATTACTAATAATAACCAAAAAATATCATACAAACGTAGATTCAAAAACATAATCTTTTAAAGTTGTAACCTTTTAGAGATATAATGAATAAAACAAATATAGTGTAGTATTCGATTCACGTTTGCAAGATTTGTTAAGAGGTGTCCTAGCTGAATAGAAGCTGTTAAATGTGTTTTCCGGCTAAAATCTATCTTGATTACGGACTGGTTTTACGTATCTGGATGAAATTCGTTTGTATTGTATTTTTATACTTTTAAGAAAAAATGATTTACAAAATTATAGAGTTGTAGAATGGATAGGGCGAGGAGGAGGGGTCTCGCAGATTGGCTTTGTCTTTGAAAGTAATTTTATTAATTTACAAAAATCCTAAACAGGAAAACATACATAAGTATATCGCTGTTAATGGCGATTTACTTTCAGGAGTATGTTAATATTCTTCTCGTAAATTGAATTACAGGCTTTTTCTTTTAAAAGTCCGTTCATTTCTTTAGAATTAAAATTTCAAATTTTGAATTGACTCAAAAGAGGAAAAAATTGGCTTGCAGCCAATTGCCCGTTTTTGGAAAATATATGATAGCTTTTCCATAAAATCAAAATTATTTCAACGATTTTCTTAATAAACAGAAACGGTTTTTAGCATTCTAAAAACGTTCCTTTTTCAATGGTTGAAACGTGAATTTCGAGGCAATTAATTGTATTCACATGTTACACCTAGCCTGCTGCATATAACGGTTAGATAGATAATCCTGTGGAAATGTAAGATATAGCAATAGACGGAGAAGACGGATTTCAAGTTTGTTATTTTTTTCTAAAAAATAACAGATTCAACGCTTCCGCGTCGTAAACCCAGTCGCATTCAAAATCTCTAACCTACGGTCTATTCTGTATCTGAGCGTCTGTAACCAAACACCATGCTATGAGAGGAAGCTGATGACACATGCGAGGGTGACAAATGTAGAAGGAAACACGCATTTCTCATGTCAAACGAACTTTTCATAACAAAGCAGTAACAATTATTTCAGGGAGAGGAAGGTGCATTTTACTATATTAGCAGGTTTGTACGATAATTAATCGAGACACAATCGTTAATCTTGCTCGTTGAATTCCTTAGCTATCAGTAATTTGAATTATTTATAATAAGAAATGACTTAAAATCAACGTAAAAGGAGAAGTTTGATGTTAGAATACAAAACGAGTATAAAAAAGAATTACTCGTACTCAACAAATTAATACAAATTTTAGGATAAGAAGAAACTGAGGAGACACAGATGGCAAATAAGGAATCAAATTTTCAAATAAAAATCATAACAACTATTCAAAGAATTGTGTCTTTAGAAAAAGGAAACGATAGTACAAAGTATGTTTATATTGAATTGATAAAATATAGTAACTTTTTAGAAATGTAAATAAAAGATTTATGCCTTTTTCAAATTTGCATTATTATTTTTAGTTTTCTTCTAAAAAGAAAAAACAAGTTGCCCTTGAAATGACCTCGAAAATGCCTACGCAAAAAGAATTCTTAAAATAAACCCAATTATGACCGATGATGAAACTGAGCATTGATATTTATTTACATACCATTCATACTTATTTATAAGTCAATACTTTATTATATTTTATCTCCTACGGTATACAATTTATGCCGAACAATAGCAGCGTAAACATCCGTGAGTGTTAAGTGGATAAATCGAACTGTGCTTGATTATTTTGTGAAATTTTATCACGTCACAATTGAGGCAAGGCAATATACCTTGTCGTAGGGTGGTCCCGATCTGGCCGAATGCCAATTCGAGTTCTGAGAGGGACGGTCTTGATCGACACAATTTGACACGTCCAATCCCTAATGGACTCGGCTGTCACGCGCAGTGGGGTAACGCTGGCGATATTTTTAGACATTGCCAATGCATTCAACACCATACCCAAGGGGAGGGGAACAATTAAACAGGGGCTTGAACAACATCGAGTCCCTGTCTATATATTGGATGTGGTCGAGGACCATCTTCGCGATAGGTGAATAGAACATCCTGACCGGTATGGAAAGGAGCATAGACGAGTAATTCGGGATCCCGTATGGGTCCGTGTTAGGACTCTTGTTATGGGAAACTCCATACAATACGACACCGACTTGCATGACGAGGGTCTCTCTGATGTCGTTAGTCTAGTAGGTTGTGTCGACGACACGTTGATGCTGGTTGTTCGATTGGCTTGGAAGTGGCGCTTCATAAGATGAAGGTTCCAACACATTGGCGGGAATCACCATCTCCTCTGATCCAAATGGAGGAGGGCAGTATCAAGTTAAAGCTTCAGTTTTGACAGTCACTACGGTCGCCTAACTTCCCTGTTGGAAAGGGTAGTTGACGTCTTGGGTGGGCTCCTTCCTCATCTGGGGGTCGGACAATTAAATCCGCCGCCTTTAGACTAGAAGGGTCCACTTGGTAGACCTGTTCGGAGCTTCTGGGTGGGCTGGCGACCTAGCCATCTACCGACACTGTCTGTCGAGGTTTCCCTCCCTAGATCTGCGCGCGAGCTCGTACACGACTTATAATATTATAACAGCGGCTGCGAGTTGCGCGAGCGAGAGGGTTTCTGGCAATATGAGAGGTAGAAACTCTTAAGCACCAGGCTTGGTAGTCCACGTATTTTGCAATGATAGCAGAGCCCAACTATGCCAGTATCATTGGATAGCGGATCGGGGTTGTGGATGATCTCACTTATCGAATGGTGCAGGTGCTGTTCGAGCATAGTCGCTGTGGGCGGCATCTGCATCGTATTGAGAAGAAAGGTGCGTTGCTGGTATTGTCCTAGCAACCAGGATACGGCGTAGCACACCTGGATGGATGAGTGCCAAAGACAGGGGCTGTGGTACACCCTCTTAACCGGTTGCCTACCCCCTCTAAAACATGCACTGATCTCGAGGAGAGACTTGGTTCTTCCCTATGTTAATATAACATAAATGTTATATCGGTGGTCTTCATGGGGGATGAGTCACTTCCCTGTCCTCATGCCTCCGGAAATCACGACGCCATAATATTGGAAGGAGGCGGTAAACATCCACTTTCCAACGAAGATATGAACCGGGCAGAGTCACCGCGTCACCACACGGGGATGGGGGGTGGGGCATTAAATGTTTTGTTGTTTGCACTTCCCAATGTCTTTCTTAAATCATGTGAATATAATTACAGCGATGGTTTTGGTGGATAGGTTCCACGCGGCATCTTCAGGTGCGGGAAATCGCATACTGTTTTTAACGTCACTCCAAGATTTCCTCCACATAAAAAAAATATGCACATAGACACAACCGGTCCTGATAGGAGAAATTGGAAGACCTTTCACTACCGAGCATAGCACTCACTACACTCAGCACCGATAGGAAGTGGAAGGCCGTGACCTCCTTCTGTTAACTAGTCCTGTTGCAGGAAAAGGCCGCAAAAAGGAAGCATCCGTATGGGGGGTGGTTGATCCCCCAAAATGCTTGTTACACCCCTAGGGGCGACACGGAACGGACTAAGGTACATAGGCCCAAGGGATATGAGGTGTTTGGGTTCCTTTCATATGGATCTAGCAACCGGGGAGAGAACTGTTTCTTGCCTCCCCGGTATGTATGTGGATGAGTGAGCCTGTGTACATGGCTATGATAGCTACGAGGAAAGGAAGAGACGCTCACTCTTCCGTCCCTTCCTTGCCAGGGCACATTCTGCAATCTCCTCAATGAGTGGCAGCGTAATCCTACCCGCTCTGAATGTTCCAAATGCTGAAACGAATGCGGTGTGATGGCGGTTGGACGTAGCTCTCCCCTCCTCCCTCATGCACGGACATAGTAACCACATCGCACGAAGAAGACCACCGGATGTTATGCAGCTCTGTGATCATGCGAAAATGATCATCATGGGGGTTTTAGTGGATAGGCTCCGTACCTAGAGCGCCAAAGCTGAGAACTACTCCTTCTAACCCACACCACGCAGTTGGGGGTGAAAAAAAAAGTAATATAGTTTGTTCAATCTCTAATAATAATTATATATTTAATACATGCTATTTCGTAAGATAGAAAAGTTGGTGTGTAGCTGCAAAGTTTATCGAGAAACAGGGTGTTATTGTATTTAAACTCATTGTTCTCTTTTCCTTTCATTGCTTTTGAACACACATTTTCCTTTCCATTCTTAAATAAAAAATGAATAAAAATAGAACCTTGTATAAATTTTGGATAATAAAAGGAAAACCAACGCAATCATTGTCATGTCATACAGAATAAATGCGTGTACTCAAAATTAGTCTTTTTGAAATGTAATATCTATTATATTATACATAGTACGTACTAGTGAGTGGAAAATAACGATTCGCTTAGGTCGAATTAAAAATGAGAAACAGGTTGATGCGAATAAAGAAGCTTTTAATGAAAAAATTGACTACTTTAATTATTACAGATTTTAATTTTGAAAAAACTGGTTAGCTCTTGCCCAGTGTGGAAAATAATGTTTGACGTTTATGAGAGCTTTTCTATAGAGAAGTTGCAAGGTGCGCACTATCGATATTACGAGGGTAGTATTGTCGTTAATAACGGTATGCAAAACTGGAACAGTTATAACGATAAATGTCGAGGCAAGCTGCAGGTGCGTTTTATTTCCCCGAGAATAAGCTGGAATCGTCGCGATTTTTGTCGAGTTCGCAATATATTTATTTTATGTACACTTGAGATTTCTACATCACAGATTGTAATTATAAAGCATATGAACAATACGAAAATTAAATATCAAAGCAGAACAAAAATGTGTATTATTCAAATGTTCACTGTAAACAACTGGTAGATTAAAATTCTGCCGATACAATTCGGTTTATTCGATGGATAAATGTAACAATCGTATAGTAATTCGATTTTTGGAATAAAAGGGTCTAATATTTCAAGGAGCTATGGGGGGGGGGGGGAGGGGGTGTGTTATGGAATATATTAAGAATTTTCCACTTTGGTACACGGTTAAATGTATTTCCTTCCCCAAAGTATAATTTTCGCGTGTGCAGACGCGTTTATTTTATTAAAATTAAACCTAATTAGGGAATTTTACTTTCTGAAATTCTGTATGCCCGCCAGCCAGTGCTTAAACAGTTAGCAAGAATCGAAACGAAAACACTTTCAGAAAACTAATTGTGAAGTCAACGCTTGCAAATGTTAGCGAAAACTTTTCAACTTCGAAAATTAATTTCGGTAATTAGTTGATCATACTAGCGCGTAGAATTAATGCGATTGGTAAACGTTTATCGACGAGCTCATTTCGTTCTCCTATTTCTTTATGCTACCTGTAGATTGCAGTTGAATAAATTAAATAACCTCTCCTCTAAATGAATCTATAAATTATATTAAATTACAATTACCATTTAGCGCTCCATAAGTTGTCATTCAATTAGAAGGAATCTTTATGTGTATAATTTATGACACTTTAATCGACAGTCAAAATGAAAAAATATTTTGCTACCCCATTGACCAATAATTTTTTAAATTTTACTATTAAATTTAACAAAAGGGTTCAAACATCGATTTATAATATTTTCAGGCTCAGCGCCTTGAAAATGTATCTCTAAAGAGTAAAAATGAAATTCTTAAAATTACTACAGATATAGAAGTTTGAAGGTTTAGTAACTACATATAAAGTTTGAAGAGGTTTCTTATTAACTTTTTTACTTTATCAGACACTAGCGCACTTGTTTACAAAAAGTGTGAAAACGCATTCATTTCAATGAAACAAAATTAAGTAATATCTTTTTTGGAATTTCTTGCTTAGCATAATATATACAGTTCATTTTTATGGTTTGTTATAATACTTCACTTATTATTACATTTATTCTCAGAACAACTCACTGTACTTGACTCGTTATATGTATAATCAAATTCATCATTAAGTATCTACATAGTAGGTAAATACTTTGATACTTTCTATGTAAACAAATCAACATATTGTATTATTTATTACAGATGAATACATTTTATTATTTATTGTAGATCAATATATTGTGCTAATACTAAACAAGACGAATTAATCGAAACGTTATTTACAAAGAACTATGTTTGACAATTATTATTATTCTTATAAAACAAGCACATTTCTTAATTATTAATATAAGAGTAACTCTCAAATTCAGATTTTAACTTTCAAAGATCGCCATTTTTGTTAAACATTTCCCGTGTTATATATATATATATATCAATTCAGATGATAGTTTATTCCGATAAGTGTACAAGGTTCTAATCAATGTAGGTAGCTGAACCGAAATTTCTAATCGTTCATCGCGCATAATAATCGAGATAATTAATTTATTGCTTAAAAATATGTTCAAAAGTAGTCCAAATATGAATAAATATTCATGCAAAATCTCAGCGGTTCGTGTTGGTAACTTTATTTCGTTCAATTCGAAAAAGTGACCTCGAAATTAACCATTTCCAGCAGAATAGCTCCTTAGTAATGATATTATTCGTGCAGTAATTGAAATTTGTTCCAATTAAAAATAATTTTCAAGTACCGAGTCCCTTGGCCGAGACAAGAAGGAATACGCGTAATTAGAGCAGAATCCGACGCTTCCTTGAAAGCGGCAATATTTTACAGAGTTCACATTTGAAAAGGACAGAATGACGACGAAGGCAGCCATTATTACCAATTGCGCGTAAGAGCTAATTACCCGTAATTATGCCATGCGATATATTAAGCTTTCAGAATAATGGTACGAGGTCCTCAACAGGCAACCACGGAAAATTACGCGGCGGTCCTACCTAACTCGTTTCACTGTTAGCTTTCGTTCCCTGATCGGTGCTCATCTTTGCCTCTTTTCCTTCCCGAGGACAACTTTTTGATCCTCTGAATGTAACTTGAACCTTTGTAATTGCAGCGGAATGCCGGTCGCGGCACGACAATAGTCAAGACGTGCAATCATTTTCATGAAAAGAAACCAAATTCCTCGCGTGCAAAACGAACACGCGCCGCTATGGATAAAACGAGCGCTTCGGGACAAAGAGTTTTACACACAGGATATGAATAATTACTGCCGGAGGAAGGTGCGATTAACAGCGAGTAACGAGAAACATTTCGTAAGTTTATTCTTGTTACTTTCGTGGATAATTACAGCGCCCACGAAGCAGTTGCACACAGGTATGTTCAATGTAATACCTTTCAGGTGGGTGTGCGAGCGACGAGTTGAATGGAAGCACGTAGCAAAAATCGTGCCCGCTGCACGGATGTATTTCTTTTCCTGTAAATAGTTATCACAGAGTCGAGCAACAAAGAATATCGTCACTTTGTTGAATCATTTTTAAACTTCAATTCCAAAGAATCCCGACGAGAGTTTAATTGTCTTCGAAAGCTTAAAAAAAATTCAGAAAAGTACTAACAAAGTTTCAGAAGGTTTGGTATGTCACACGAAACACCGAAAACGACTACGTCGCAAAATATTCAGATAAAGAGTAAAAAAATAAATAAAAGCGTATCGCAGAAATGTACAAACGTTCTGTAATTCTTCCTATATTCCAACAATATAAACACATTTGTTTACAAACGTATTCGTACACTGATGTTCTTTTTTATTTAAAAAATTGCAACTACGTATTAAAAGTGGTGTAACCTTCGTGCAAACTGGTTCAAATACATTAACCTGTTCATCGTTTCAAGGTGTGACTTCCAAGTTGAAGTTATTTCCCCTTACAAGTGACCAACATTTCAAAAAGATATCGTATGTATATCGATGTGTCCAACATCGATGCAAAACAAAATTTGTTATTGTATAGTATATTTTATAATACATGTATAACAATATTACTTTGGATATACTGTGGAATGTATTGGCGAGGTTCTACTCGTGAAAATGAGTCCAAGTACCATTTTATTCAAAGGTGCACGGAATTCCGGAATTCAGAAACGATCCTTGTTAGACACAATTAAAACTAATTCGAGTAAGGTGACGAATCTGTTACCCGAATGTAACGTAAAAATTGTATCTCGAGAATGGAAGTTACTATACGTGAAATACTGTAGAGAAAATTGGTTAATTACAAATAATTTAACACAATATAACAGAAGTATAGAAACAGTTTGATCATCTCATTTGCAGAAACAAGAAAATAAATTGCATTCAGCCTATATTCAGAACTGTATGTACCAAGGGTTTCTTAAGGTACTCTTCACGCGTAACGGAACAATTTTTGAATACAAGAAACGTCTCGAATATTCGTTCGAAAATGTCCATAAAGCCGAAGGCAATTACAGTCCTTCGAATTAGATTCGTTCTAAAAGAGACACGGGCAGTAAATTTCTTTTCGAAGCATATTTCAGTGCGTCTGACGCTGATAGCTCCATTAAACTCCAACCCCGTCGCCAAAAATGAGCAAAATTTGTATTTAGATTAAAGTTTTAAATAACTGATGAAAGATAAACAACTTTCTATCCGTTACTCGGTAAATAAAAATTAGAATTTTAAATATACAATGAAATATCTCACAATGAACAAACGCAACTTTAACCATCCAATCGAATAAACTTCGTGAATAAATCGCTGTTCGTTAATTTTATTAAACTTCTATTCGTTAATTTTATTCAACTTTTATTCGAATAAAATTTTGCCCATCACCGATGATATATATACTCTATGAATGCGAGCGTACGTGCATGCAGACCGTCGGTTGGCAAGGTTCGACTATTTTCTTGTAGCTCGGTCATCTGCTTCTCTACTACTGCAGTTATCCTCACCCGTCATTCCTTATTATGACGTCACTTGGTCCGCACAGTGCGATGCATACTAGCAGAACGAAATGGATAAATATCTGGACATGACGTTTTCTTATATGAACTACTGATCGTATCTTTATGAAAATTGGACTGAATATCACCGATATAAGAGATGTAATTGCGAAATGATTTGAATTACGATCGGATAAGTCAAAACTCAATTACACGTATCTTATACTACTTTCGTTATCTCTTTTAAGAGGGGTGATAGATTTTTCAAAATAGATGACTGTATTATAATAAATTGTATAAACGTTCATGTATTCATCAACCGAAACAAATAAAACTCACCTTTTAATATTTATAGCAGTTCCCTTTTCACAAAAGTATCAGATTTCCAAAAAAAAAAGTACTTTAAAACGTACCCACTTCGTTGTCTGAATTATTTTCCGAAGATTAGTCTATATCCATCGGTTCAAGATTTTATTCGTGCCCTTCTTTTTCTAACAGTGGCGAAAAGTTTTTACCTATGTGATCTAATATGGAAAATCGATACTAACAGGTTATGTAAGACATCCAGATTTGTGAGAATGCGATGTATTTTGCGAGATCAAAATTGTTTTGCATTTTTGAAACCCTTATTTCTCGCCTTCTGAGCTTCCTTCGACAATTGCTTTACAGATACCATCCTTTTTTATTTGCTTTCCATGTGTGAGATAGCAAACGTTTATAAAATATAGTGCGGTTTTTTTTGACGTATACACCAAATTTTTCAAGACAATTTACTGTTCCGTAGCAATGGTTTGAAAAATAACAGCAAACTTTTGAATCAAATTACCTTTCATGTCAATAATTTCAGAACACGATTGTGTATCTTTAATGGATTTAAACGATCATACTCCTAGCCAATTGAAGTTGCTTAAATTTTGTAACGAATGTTGACCATCTTTGAAAATCTAGATTGTACGAGAGATATAAAAAGCATATAAAAAATCGTATTTTTGCATGTAGAGATGACAGGCCGAATTTATAATATTTCTTGTTCGAATGTTTCTGCTCCAATAGATGTAGATTGTTCATTTCTTTTTGTATCAGATCGCATCAGGGAATGGTGCCTACTGATCTGGACGATTCGAGAGAAGAAATTATTAAATTCGAAAAATTGGATGTAATCAAAGTCGTTTCATGGAACTTGCAGTCGCTGTTAGATCTTAAAAGTTGCCAATTTTCGTGTCCCCAAATTCAATAATTTCTAGCACTTACATCGTACAGCAAATGGGTCCTTTAAAGAAGAACACCACCTTCTCGGACTAAAAAAATCTGGTATTTGGGAATTTCTTTTCCCAAAATTTCTTTCCCAAACAAAATAAATGCGTTCGAGATACGCTCTACGAAAAACAGAATATTTTAGGACAGTATCTTTAAAATGTTTAATTTTAATAAAATGCAAAAGAAGTATTGATCTTTTGAAATCAGAACGGTGGTGATTTTCCTTAATCTCAAAGAATCTACTTGATGCAAAATTCAAGTTAGTGCGTCAATAATAAATTTGCAGAATACTTTCATCGATCGAAAATACAAATTATCTTCGGAAAGTTATAAAAAGTAATTTTTCGTACCAATGTTCACCTATTTTCAGAATTCTACATCTTTATTGAGATACACTTGTAATTCGAATGAAAGTTTCGAGGTATTCAGATAACATTATTAATTAAGTACATACATAAGTCGGCATACTTTATCCCTTAACGGCTTTAAAACGCAAGAATGATGGATACTGGAATAGAAATAGATCTAGATATACACGCAGAGGAAACAATTTACAACAATAGATCCTGTAACGAACTAATGGATAAATAGCAGGACTTAGATTATCCATTGGGCGTGTCGTTCAGGAACACTGGACAGATCCGAGCGCTTTAACTGCAGCGCTGTCGAAACGCTTACGGAAAGCCGTAAAATGGAAAAGCGTCGTTGCACGAGGGTGGACGTTTACGTTGGCGATATTTGTTTCAGCATGCGAAAGATAGAGTGTTGAAAGTAGAAGGAATAACCAACAAGCAACGCCCGGTTGCATCGGTATCTTTATGACACGAAAGTGTTGGTCTATATCCGCGTTGCTAGTTGACGCGAGGATTACACTGCAACTGTTCGGATGGATGTACTTCGAAGTTAGAAAATATAATTTGCGTCGCAAAAATTTTTGGTACACATAACCAACGTGGCCGAACCACATGCGTTTGTTTTATATAGAGTAACTCCTGTCAAAGTGTCATGATTTTCTCTGCTACAGTTCTTTCTCTGGTCAGAAAGTTATCCACTGCTTCTTATAACTGCTTGTATGGCACTTTCTTTTTATTTCATCGTTATAAAAATATTTTACTCGAATCGACGTGATTCTTAGAACGAAAATCATGTCAAATAAGATTGTATTTGTACTTAACTTAAACGTGAATATTTTTGTATCGATTCCAGCAAAATTGACATGAAAATATAAACAGTTGTATCAACTATTGAATTATATTACTTTTCACAAAATACGTTAAAATGTATATAATTGTTATTATATATACTATGAAACAAATGGAGATCAAGAATTAATTGTATCTCGTTCGTTTTTATATTTCTCAGTTGTTCTTACTGTCCTCGCTCATATTTCCAATATATATAAAAGCGAGCGTGCGTTGATGAGAGATAAAGGCAAACAAATTTTGTATATACAGTCTCCCATACTTTCTGCCCACCCTATTAAAATGGAAGGAAGTCACTTTTATGGAAAATTTAAAAAATTTGATTAACTAATTCGGATACTATCGAATAATGATGCTTTAAATTTCCAATACCGACCTGAAATGGAATATTTATGCCGTAAGTCAATTTTTTTAATGAAATATGGTCTTCTTCGTTACATATGCAAATTCTACGTAAAAAAAAGCATCAGACTTTTGCCTCAAATAGATTTACTCCAAAATGTCTACATCGACCACATAACAAATTATTATTATTAACGAACTACCAATTTTTTCAAGCAATTCGATTGATAAATGTTAATTAAATTCTTCGAGCAATCAATTTTTTCCAAAACAGAATAGACGCGAAAGGCACTGTCTTCTAAATTTTTGTTATTAAAATGAAAAGTGTATAAATGTTCTATACCTTTCCTTATTGTAATTTTAAATTGTAATTTCAATTTCACAGTTTAATTCTAATTTGTAAATAGAGAGAATTTAAGAAGAATTTTTTTATTGTAATAATTTTAAATAATTTTCAACCTAACTCTCTTATTCTTGATTTACACTTTCTAAATCACTCACGTTCGATGGGCACGTGTTAGGAAAAACTGTTCGAGGTGAAACTTTCTTATTTTCTTGTGTAGAATCCAAGTGTGTAATAAACAATATCATGTCCCATTAAGTGTCCTTGACTTCCGGTATGAATATACCATTTCCACGCGATACAGGAAGTATAAACAATTATCATTCGATAGAGCGTATTCGAATTGGTTAAAGAAACTGTTAGGTTTTCTATAAAAGCCATTCTTTTTATTTTAATACGGTTGGATAAATGGTACGAGACTCTTTGTATATTCACCATAATATTACTGTCCAATACCAAGGCAGCAATACTTTTATATAATTTATTATATATGTAATAAATTGTTATTTGAAA
The DNA here is from genome assembly GCF_051014685.1 of Ptiloglossa arizonensis. Lineage (NCBI taxonomy): Eukaryota > Metazoa > Arthropoda > Insecta > Hymenoptera > Colletidae > Ptiloglossa > Ptiloglossa arizonensis. The sequence goes on along the minus strand of NC_135053.1, from coordinate 7,079,646 downwards.
TAGAATTATTTGCTCAAGTTTGCTTAAAAGCATCAATTACAAAAAAGTTCACAGCCTTGTTCACAGAAACTCTTATGGAATCGATTTGGCAGTGAACGTATATGAACAAAGTTTTCTGCTATTTAATACATATATTGTACGAGAGAATATAATCCACCTTGAATAATCAAGTGCAAACTCATATTCAAATTTCACATAAATGAACAAATGAAGCCTGCTTTATGAGTATTGCGTAACCTAGGAAACACTACAATAGCAAACAAACCCGAGTGATCTGACATTTAATCGAATTGATCGTATACCTAAGGCCTCTTTCGTACTATACTAGGATTTAACTGTTCAGTCAAGGACACTTCTTCACCGTCTAAGACCGTCCTTTCTCCATTATCGGAAAAAAAGCGGAACAATCTATTGTCCGTCCGCAAAAAGAACGTACAATTGTGTTTACATTCCCACTAGCTCTTCCAGCATCACAGACGCTGCTCGCTATTAACCGAAGATAACGACGAAGATCAACGGTAGTCATTTCGAGATTGAGTGAGACAGAATAATTCGCACTAGTATTAGCATAACCTTTGAATAAAAGCGTTGAAACAGAATAATTTCCTCCGTGTTTATATATATATATATATATTATCACTGAATCGGTGAAATTCTCCTAATGAAAAACTGAGTTTAATTTAACGACTTTAATAATCATTAATGTCTTGAAATTCATGTACATTTAAAAGAATTAAAGTGTATTCATTAAAAATAATATAAATCCGTTTAAACTCACTTCTATGCAGATCAACTCTATAATTACAGAGTAATTTACACAAATATTAGTCATGCTAAAATTAAAAGCACAACTTTTAAGTTTCTTTACGTGACAAATTCTCTAAGGAGTTGCTGTCACCTGAAGTCCGTCAGAGAATTTCTAATTTAAGAAAACAAAAATTATGTTTTTATTTAATTTAGAAGGATTTAATTTTGCGTAAATTATAATTATATAGAGTTCGTGTAGATAAAACATCAGTTCAAATAGATTTACATTATTTTTAATAAATACAAATTAATTCATATGTGAATTTCAAGACATTAATGATTATTGAAGACATTGAATTGGACTCATGTTTTCATTAAGAGAATTTCACCGATTCATCGATAATATATAAACAGGAACAATCTCGAAATAACTGCCGTTTATATTCGTTATTGGCTTCGGCCAATAACAGCAATGCCTGTGATGCTGGGAGGGCTAGAAGATTCCAAGTAAGTGGGGATGTAAACACAGCTATGCCTTTTCGCAGACGGATGGTGTATAGAAGTAAACGTGTAAGGAAGAGTTGGAGAGGAGGGAAGTACGCGGTAGAGAAAACGTTTTACCCCTTGAAGACCTTGACCAGATAGTTGAGTTGACTTACAATTAGTTTAGCTACCTACTTTCCGTCGCATGATCGTTTGTGGTGGTGATAAAAGACACAGGTATATATGGGAGCGCGCATAATTGGCAGACCGTTCACCAACTCCATAAAGCAGTCGAGTGCCACTCTTTTCAACAGAAAGGTCGTATACTACGACCGATTTTTGTTCGTTGCAAAACACAATGGAGTGTCTACTCCAGTAGTATTACATTACAACTACGCTGATCGATTACTTACAGATAACAAAAACCTTTCATTAAATATCCATACGATAATCTCCTATTTATTGTCCTACAATAAATGAAGTACCAAATTGTTTAGATTTAGCTATTTAACAAAACCTAGTGGGTCCATAAAAATAAGTGTCGAGTCACAATAATCACGTAACCATTTATATACAATGTATTTATGTATTTTGAAAATTGTATTCCTCTATTATTTTTGTGAAATTGAAATATAACGGATTACGTGAAATTGATGGAGAGCACGGTAAGGGAGAATTGTTATATTAAAAAATAAAATAAAAATAAAAAAGTAAGGACATTTTTGTAATTTATCTTCGCTGTATTTGAATTCACGAACGTACTAAAAATTCATTTTTCAAAGAGTAAAATAACAAAAGAAGACAGAACGATGTTAATTTTATTATCAATTATTTGTTGGTGAATTAGTCTTTTGACTACACACATTGAGCAATTTTTTTTTCCTGTAAACTTAATACTTTTCAAGTACTGTTGGAGAAATTATTTACGCAGCGTACGAGTTAACAGAAAAGACTGTACAAACAGGTTTTTATTTTCAAACTTACGAACCGTGCTGAATTGGTCGTTATTCTCATCGAAAAGTGTGGACCTTCCAAGATAAATTTTCATTCAGTTTGAGAAGTCCTCTTTTTTGGTTTTTCCTAGCTACGAGGGGTTATGAGAGAGAGAGAGAGAAAGAGAGAGCCCATATAGTTAGTATCCGTATACTCTGTATTTTCACGGATAAAAGTTTCATCTAAAACTGAGACATTATTTTAACATCTCTTTATAAGCTAGCTGGCAAGGAATAAAAATCGGGAACGTCGCTCGATCCTATCGAACAATTATGTAGATCACATAAGTTCCAAGACTTTAAGTGCTTGCATCTACTCTTTAAGTGTTTTGGTGACATTCTGCGTAAAAGTTCCCCGCGATGATCTCCAAAAATCAACAGCTGTGTAACAGCTCAATGCAGCGTTACACAGAAAGTAAAGGAAACAGAGCGTCGGCTGGACAATTAAATATTTTCTTCGGCAACAAATTGCACAAGTAACGCCCCTTCGTGCGATTCGTTTTGGTCTGTGTGACTTCCAACCACCTCTACATTTTTTATCGCGTTAATGCTGAACGAGCATCGCGCCTTTCCGACTACAAGCAGAGCACTTGCGGTTACATAAATAAGATGTAGTGTGCTGATTGCACGATTACGCGCGAAAATCGTTCGCACATCCATTGCACCGTGCAAATCGATCGTATCGATCAGCTCCGCGAACCAAAGTGTTCATGGGGGTACTCGGAACATGATACTCGTCGGGGAATATTCCAACGATAAGTAGGAAGCGTGTCGGCGCGTCTTCGTGGCGATTTGCAAGAGTACTGCCCTGCGATCTTGCTTGGGACGTACGTTTCCTTGCATATGACGTTACTGCGTACACATGAATATTGCATAGGGAACTCGCAATTTGCGGCAAATCATCCGTTTCTCTGTCACACGCACACACATATGCGCGCGCGTACTTGTTTGTCAACGGCAAATGATTAAATATCAAGGATCGTAAAGGTTCAAAATTGTTGGGTATCGTGATTCTTGATGCTGTTGTTCGTAACATTGATTTTGTCCTCGTCTTTGCTACAGGTTTCTACCGTAATTCTGTAGTTTGCTACGTCTAACGTCGTGTAACACAGTGTAACACTTTTATTACAAGTACAGCGGAGTATCCTGTAACGAAGTAATGTATTTTCGCTATAAACGTGAAACCGATGTCCACAATGAATGTGAAAATGTTATCCTCGCTACTAGAAAGATTTTCCCTTCGAACCAGCGAAGCAATTAACGTGGCACTCCACGATGCACTGAAGTTGAGACTACGATGTAACATTAGGCGATATACTCATGCTTTTGTGGATGCAACGATACTAAGCAAAGGTGAATATAATGTCGTAAATGTCTTACTATTGGTTTTTAGATTATGAAAATGTCATTGAGTAAATATCATCCAAGTCGTGTCACGTTTGATCTTATTTTTAATTGAGAAGTTCTTATAAAAGTGTTGATAAATTTTATAGAATGTGGAGGACTTCTCGAGTGTGACGATAACGGAAAAGGAGCGAGTGAAATAGGAAAAGGAAGGGGACTTACTGTTTCATTTTTTATACACGTGTTTCAACGTTTAAATTGGTATTAATTTATTTTATAATGTTAACGCATAAATAAAACATATAAAAAATGAACATTTAATACAAAATCGGAATGTGACCGATGCGTTACACGTTGCAGTAATTATCATTGATTTACTTGACACTTGAAGGATTAAAGTACACCTAATACCGACAATTTGGACTTAGAATTTCATACGAAAGAAAAGTCTGATAGAATACATTAAATCCGCAAGGTACGAAGAGGGAAATAGAATAATAGGATAAATGCAATAATGCATTTCTGTGTATCTTGTTCCTTGTCCTCTTGCACGTCTTCTGCCGCTCCTTTCTCTTCCCTGCGCGTTACGTGCCGACACATCTCTTACATAACAGTCTGGACTCTCGTGCACCGTGCTAACATTGCTGTTTCCATTTGAGGGCCGAGGGAAGCGCACCATAGACGATGTGCAATGCACGTGCAACCTGCGCCCCGTTCAACGACCGTGTGTACCTGCCTTTTCATTCGTTTCGATAGAATACACGCGGAGCTGTTTAGTTATTATGCTTTAAGACACTCTCGGGCTCGGTACGACGTACTTATTAACGCCATCCACAGTTGACTGTACTCACTCTCGTAGTCGTGGATTGATGTATCGGAAGTCAAACCGATAAATCTCACGTTTATTAGAGTACAATCACCGTGAGTGGAGCTGTGATTACATATACACTTGTTTCTTGTGGCAGAAGATCGCCTGTTACTCGGAATAAAATTTTCTACACCTTGAATATTCACATTATTCGCTACCGCAGCGTACAATCTTCTTCTGACAGAGCATTGCCATGGAAAGATTCGTGCTTTTCTTTAAATTGTGCACGCCATTCGTAAACCAGTGTCTTCTTCAGAGTTTGTTCCCCGAACTGTAGGCCTACGTGAAATTTCAACGGATTCGGTACTATCGCTCACAAGAAAACGAACAATAATGCGCTGTCCAACAACCGCACTGGGTTTCTCGTTTGCCATCTTGAATAATAACCGAAACAGTTACCACGGCAACAAGTAAAGCTTTCAAAACATTAATGCGAAGATATATCATTATAAATACCTTATGCTTGATGCAAAGATACAAATAGTAGGCAGTTACAGAAGCACTTTCCGGTTGCAACGTAAACATCCCACGCATTTTAGATACAATTGTTGATTCCTTAGTAACTTTCGGTTAAAATGGGTTATAATGTCGTTGCAAATTATGTGCGTTGACGGTACTTTTAACCCAGACGATTCGATCAGCGACATTATTCGAATAATATAAATTATTAAAGAAAGTTTTACACAAAATTTTCGTAATCAATATCATATAATGTACTTTATTGTTAAATTCTATCCATTAAATCATTTTATACACTGAAAAAGAAATGTAGATTCAAATGACTCTAAAATTTCGAAACTGTGATCTAGGAAAAGCGAATTTTATATTGTAAGTTCTTTACATTTTTTAATATCGTTTAAAGGATCGAAAATAATTTATAAAACAATTAACAATGGCTTCATATCCAATATATAAAAGAACCATATCCAAATTAGACTAAAAGTCGAATGAACTGACGAAATATATGTTTTGGAAAAATTGATTAACGATTTTTATTAAACTGCAGTTAATTATAATATCTCAAACCCTGAAATATGTACCATGATATAAAAGATGAAAATATTCCAAGTGCTTTTTAATCAAAAGAAAAAAGAGTTAAGAAATCTAACTGCCATTTATGTATTATAAACAGACAGGCTTTTCAAATTTGTAAAAAATGTAATAATAAAATCTGTATAGAACATTCAAAAGTAATATGTAACAATTGTTTACATTAAAACACATATTAATTCATTAATTTACATTAATTATAAAATTCATACTTTTTCATCAAATGTGCCTTTGAACATTTAAAAATGTTTATCTATATTGATACTTTTATGTAAATGAAAAATAATTTATAGTAAATATAAAAATCATTTTATCAAGTTTTTAGTTTCTGGTAATAATAACAAGGTACTTTATAAATTTACGATTTCAGTAATACGAAGAAGGATTAAAAACATTATGTTTCATATATTGAAATTAGTAAATTAGTAAATTTCTATTTCCTTCTAATTAATTCTGTAATAATATCCATTTTATACTACAAGTAATTATCGAAGATAAATTTTTGTAAGAAACGATTATTATGAGAAATATGTAATTTGCTATTTTTATTCCAAATAAAATTATGTAAATTTCCTTTAATATTCAAATTATTATAATTTTTAAATACGATCAAAATTAATGTTAGAAAATATGAGCTCGATCGATAACGAGAAAACGTAACACAAGGCCTTCAATTTTACACGTAAAGCTATATTCGTAGTAGCACGGTTTTTATTTTTTGTTTCCGGAATTTTGTTGATCTCTAGTCTTAACCCTCAAGCGGATTACATAAAAAATATGTAAAAGAAAAAATTCGAGTAAAACACGAGTTTAATCGGATAACAGGAAAACGTGTTTCACGCGCCTTGAAAGTTTACATATAAAACGAAGGCTTATGGGAGTGGAAACTCCTATAACTCTGTAGTTAGTTTCTCTACATTTTGTACTTTCATTAATAAAAGTCTCATCTAAAAGTGAAACATCACTTGCAAGCAACAGCATCTCTGTCTTTGTTCGTCACGGACAATAAGATCGAAATATTTTATGCAATTTTATTTGTTTCATTCTCACTCTCGGAATAATTTTAATACAGAATGATTAAATACAGTAATGGGAAATCGTGATTCCGCTACTTCTTCAAGTTCTATACTAAAATTATCCATCTACTTAGTTATTGTATTCTTTCTTTCGTTTACCAGTATGTAACAGATCCTTTGTAATTTTTTGTTGTAAAAGTCACTTTAGGTTCTTATTTTTCGAAATGTTTAATTTAGCTTAAATGAAACAACGTTTTCGAGGACAGTCTTACCGAACAGTCCATCAGCAAAATCTAGACAAAATATTAAGTTGTTTTTGTGAAAATTTTTTATATCGAAGTTCTACATTTTAAAAGGAATACTATTCAATTTAATGCAAGCACAATTGTACTTCGAGAATTCTATATTAGAATACTGGAGAAGTAATCTTCCCATTAGTAACGATATATATGTAGATACTTCAATAATTATACATTTTAATTTTTTATTTTCTCACGGAAAAAAAATAGATCTCTGATATTATATTATTTTTATCGAACGTTTAATTCTTGGTTGTATTTAATTTACATTGATTTTTATCTACAATCCCATTAACTTGATAAAAAACGAACAATAATTTTGAGAAGGTTATATCGGGTAGCTACATACGCAAGTAATTGATGTATTTGACTATAACATATATATCATTTAGATATCTTTAGAAGGTCGCGGTGGAGAGCCTCGCAATTATAGGCAAAAAAAAGAAGGATGTCCAATAAAACAGTTGCACGAAAATTCACGACACTTTCTGAAGTGATGGAAACGATGTTCCGTAATCAAAGACTCGAAAAGAGCGGATCACCACGTTAGTCACTGCGATAGGCAGCTATTCAATCCGGGCAGGCAACTGTAATCGTATAATAAAATGCAGTACAAAAAACGAAGCGTTTAGTTTAATCGCATCGCACTTTCGCTAAACTGGCATTACTAATTGTGAGGAAACTAAAAGTGATTAATGATACGGCAGAGAAGCGTTAAATTGATGGACGAAAGTAATTACGAGAAGCGAAGACTAAAAGCAATATGTTACAAATTGCAAGAGTCACCGTTTTTCTCGTTGTAAAAGCGGAACATTAATGCAATTAACATAAGAATTACCAATAAATATACAACCGGTTCGATATAGAAGATGGTCTAAATATAGACTAGAGTCTAAATATGGGCTACTTGAAGTATAAGGTAAAATTAGCTGCTTCACCGTATCGGGAATAGCATAAAACTACAAACAAAGAAAAGAGAAGTTGTAAGAAACAAAGAGTAGTTTGCATTTATTTGGTTAATATCGCAAAACGTGTCACTGCTTGTTTTGTTATCGTAAAAGATTTTGCAAGTATGTTGGTTTTCTTTTTGAACAATAATCTATCGAAGTCAAGTAAAATTTAATTTACTAAGAACACTAAATTGCTGACATTGAAAGCTTGTTTTAGTATACTTTTTGGTAAGAAATAGCATCGGATAGTAATGACTGTCATTGTCCTAAGCGTCCCTAAACAAGTGGTCTAAATACGGGCTACAAAGTTGGTACCAAATATGGAACGATTACAACGACCTGTAATTCATCTGGAGGAGTATTCGGACAACGAGGATGCTAGTTGCATGTTTTGTGATAGTCTTTTCTCCGAAGTCACAGAGGAAGAACTTTGAGTGAAGTATTTTTGGTATTGTATGCGAGCAATGCCTGTGCAGGTGTTAGAAAAGACATAACACTGGTGGCTATTATAAATAGAACACCAGCATTTACGTTTATTTTTATCAACATTTTGAACACGTTTCTAAATATTTTAATGTAAAAACATGCAGTTTCCACATTTCTTTCAGATAATTTTAAGAATGGTCCTTATTTAGACAGTTTTATTTTTATTTTAAATACATAGTTTACAACAAACATTACTTTTATTTAGTTTATTTTAATTCCATACCATAAAATAAACGCGTGTTATATATAAATTAAAGTGTTACATCTTAAAAATCTTCGACAAGTTTGATAATAAATCTTGAAGTAAAAGGGGTAGTCTGTATTTAGACTATCTTCTCTAATAATGACATTAAATTTTGGACTCAAAAAGATTCATTTTTACAAAAATAATAATAGAATCTTAAATCGTGCATAAAATTTCATTTTACTTTATTAATTTTTCAAATACGAAACGAAGACTGTACGCACAGCCAAGCCAGGTCACATAGCCTCGGGTAAAACAGTTGTAGAAGCCTTTTGAATCGAATACGCACTTCGCCCGAAAGAAGATTAAAAAATTGTTTACATACCAGTAGCTCGAAACAAAAATATAATGACAAAGTAGATAAATCATTTTGCTACAATGGGTCCTCGTGTTATGTAATCTTTAGTTACCCAAATTTGTAGATACGCGGTTATGCTCTGACTTATATCTTTATACACGATATTTTGTATGTCAGTTTGAAATTACATATTAACTTTCCTTGTTTACAACTTTAGTTCTTACGAAGGAGTACATATGGTTCTGTTTAGGACCAAGGAAGAGGGCCCTCTAGTAATTCGATTTAAAAAATCGATTTTTTTTTGCGACTTCTTAAAGCATAGATCCTTGAAAATATATCTGCAAAGCCATTTGACGGAATTTGTAAAAATAGCGAAGTTACAGCCATTTGGAGGGAACAGTAACAAGCGGGTGTTCCGCAGGTATACTGTGACCGGAAAAACTCTGTTGAAACTCCATTTTCTGCTTTTCAATGTGGAAGTAGGGTCTCTTTCCAAGTCCTTTTAAGTTTTTTAGAAGGATCAGTCAGTCAGTGACTTCCAAACTGCGAGCAAACCAGCCACGTTCAGCAGTAAGAAATTTTTATTCGTTTTTGTATAAAAATGAATAGAAAGGGAACGAAGGTCAGCCTTCGTCAAGCAAACCGACAGAGAACAAAAATCGTTTCGTGGTAATCGATACACCGTTGAAGCTGCATTAGATTCTGATACAATAGAAATTACAATAGAAATCTCTCTGTACAATAGAAATTTCGAGAAAATTATTATTTCCAGTACTTAGGGATTCTGTATTTGGAATTTGTACTTCGCTATACCTTCACTTGTAATGTGCGAGCAGTGCAAATATTTTTCTTTTTACAAGCCGATAAACGGAGTTTAGGATTCAAAATTGTCGTGCGGTAAATCCAGTGACGAATATATTGACTTGGGTCCGCTTATAGAACAAAATTGTGAAATAAATTAAAGAATCGCCCTAGTAACGAGACTGTTGGGGACAGGATACGAAAGCATCAACTTATTCTGTTGTCTCGTGGACTTGTGCCAAGGACTAGCCATAAACACGAAACGATGCTTTCACAAATATACGCAGTGGAAAAGAAAAGAAAAAAATTAAGCTGAAAATACATCAACAGCCTTGCCTGTGTCAGGCGATAAAACATGGGAGAAGAAAAGGTTTTCAACTTTGTTGGAGTGTCCACGCTAGTCGGTAAATATAGAAACAAAGTAGTGACACCTGTAGATGTTATCGCTGAACTCCTACATTTTTCATTATTTTGTTCCAAAACAATTCGTTTGTATCCCCAAAAGATGAATAACCTAGACAGTGAAACATTCGAATTGAAAATTCTTCTAGCCTTTTCATAAGAAATTCACAAATAATGTCTATTTTGCCACCTAGTGTATCAGAAGATCCCTTAAATGCATTACAGGGGAAAAAAGTAGGCCTGAAAGGAATTACGAAGTCAGATGTTTTAATCAGCTTTCTTAAAACCTGTGATTAATAATAAGTAAAAATTACTAGGCACTGTCTACAATTCTACTTACTCATGATACCATATTTCTGTTAACCCGGGACTGATCTGTATACAGTACTAGAGACGATTCCGCTACTTCAATCCGAAATAAAAATTCTTACTTGAAAACGAGAATTACTGTATATTACAATACTACCATTCTTCGATATATCTTACTCAAAATTTTTATTCAAGAGTCTTCTACTTGTGTGTACCTTTGATGAAAGAGATTTTGAAAAAAATACACTAGTTTTTGATATCATTATTTCTGAGATATTTGTAATTAAAGTAATTCAGGAACGCTTGTAATTTACACAAAACCGTTTTGAAATTTTAGAAATAGCAAGTTTCATGGAAAGAAATATGAAAAATACAAAGAGACAGGTCAATGTGTGTAATTTTTATAAATCGCCCACATATTAATTTAGTAACGATGACACCTGTTACTCACCATAATGTCGCACTATGTACACGAAACAAAACTGCCTTCCCTGTTTCTCTTCGGAACTTAACTATTGACAATGAAAACATTGTACAGAAGAAATGATGGCAGCTGTATTCACTTACCTGAAATGATAAAAAAATAACAACTGCTTCAGATTTTTATTTATACAAAGACGAGAAAAATAAATTGAAAGAGATAATACTGGCATTAGTTTTGAAAATATAAGTGCTGAATTTAATTTTAAAAAGTTTTATATTGCCGTTGAATTTTCGACATACGTAGTTAAAGACCATCCTAATATGCATTCTCAACAAGAGATTGAAACTTATTAATTTCCAAATATTTAACGGATACGTGACCATTTCTATTCTGGATCGATCGAAATAAAGTTGGTTAAAATTGATGATCACACTTTTCCAGGTTAGTGAACAATTAATGAATTTATAGATACGTATATTTAAAAATTTTATACGGAAATCTTGAAGTTTTCGGTGTCGAAATCACAATCGAGTACTTTCAATTGTTAATTACCCTGAAAGCTTAGTTAATTAATTCTTAATTTTCATAATAAATAGTCTTCCGTCGTAGCTTGACAAGAAAATAGAAGACCACGGTTGTTAACGCATCGATCATCCAACTGATCGATTTAAAGAGCATATCCAAAGAGAAGCCTGTAGCTTATAATTGCCAACACAGGTGTGTTGATTTATGTTGTCAGACCAGAGTACGTGCTACCATAACTGGCAGGAAATTCCTTCTTTCCACTATAAACCCTGTTTCTCACTTTTTTCTATCTCCCGCACACTTTCTCTCTTCTTCTTACTGCACGAATATATTCTTACTCTATCTTTCTTCCTTTTCCTGCTTTATATTCTTTATCATTATTTATCTATTTCTCGGCTCTCTGTCTTTTTGTTGTTTATCCTATCCTTATCCAATTTCTTCGTTGCGTCTCTAAAGTGTATTACACAACTCTAAGCACAAGGTCTGCATACTCTCAGGCATACACAGCATGCTCATTCGAAATCAAAATACTTTACCGTACAGTTTACACCATTTTTTCTTTCTTAGTGAAACGATTCCTAGTACTTTTCTCGTCAAAAACTGTATTCATAAAAATCAATCGGTCATAATGCAACTGTAACACACATTTACCACTTAATTGAATACTTTTCACTTGAAAGCAAATTCAACATCCTTCACCAAAGTATACAATTTTGAACGATTACAGTTACATAATGAATATGGATAAGATAAATTTTTTTGTCTACATATATAGTTAAATGGGGCAATCTGTATTACCCCACTTAAGTTGACGAAATATCTCGTAGACAACTAATGAAAAAATAAAAGAAACCTGTTATTTATGATTTTAAAAGAAGACTCTATTAGTATTATTAGTTTTGTCTTACGTGAACATTTTCAAACTCATTCTCAGATCAATCACAAAGTTTGGAAACCACTGCTGTAATCGAAATCTGAAACTTCAAAATGGTAATCGACCATTCTATCTCTCTTCGTGCGAAGAATTTGCACGTTTTACTTCGATGGATCCTTTTCAAACATTTTGCGCAATGTGTTCCTATAGGAAATACCGTTGTTCAATTTGTTTGCGTGTTCAGATCGTTAGTATACTATTATCATTTACATTGTTCGTTTTAGGTTATTACTTTAATCATGAGATTGTTTACAACTGTGACGACATATCCTATACTCGCCACTAGAGGAAAACTGACTACTGACCATTTCCCGTAAATCCTGCAAGTATTCGTAGGGCCTGTTAGGATACCTTACAAATGACTCCACTAACAGGCCCGGGATGAAAGCAATTTGAGAATGGAATGACTGATCCTCACCAATTGGAGGGAGTAGTCGACGGACTGGGTTGGCTCCTCCCCAATCTGTAGGGTCCGAGTTTGCTGCTTCTACACGGGTATAGTCTATTCGGTGGCCCTACATAAGGTCTCTATTTGAACTGGCAACTTAGTTGCCTCTCGGTGCAACATGAGACTGTTACGCTGGATCTATAGACGACTAGCTCTAAGGTTCACCCGCGGTTATAGAACCGTGTTGTATGAGCCGGCGAGAGTCCTGTCGTGGCTTTCCCTGTTGAATCTACTCGTAGACTCACATGTGATTTACTGCAACAACGGCTGCGAGTTCCGCGAGTAGGGGGAGGTCTTGGCGGAACGTGAATTTCAAGTCAAGCGTCAGACTCGGTAGTCCATGTTGCTGCAGTGGTAGTAGTGACTGGTGCAACCGATCGTTGACCAAGTGGTCACCCTGACTCCTGTCAGAACGACTGGGTAGAGGTTTTGGTAGCCTCACTTAGCGATGCAGGTGATGTCCGGACACGGTTGCTTTGCGCAGTATCTACACCGTATAGGAAAGGAAGCGATAACACGTTGCTGGTATTATCCTGGTGGGTGTAATTGGGAGGGATCTCTTGCTACTGAACGTCGTGAACTATGCTTAGCAGCGAAAGAAACTGGATGGTGACCTTATTCTGTAAACGTGTAATATTGCAAGAAGCCGTGTAGCGAGGGCGTGAATTCATCGACAAGGATCACGAGGAATTCATACCAGCCAATCGCCTAGCACCTCTGCTTCGCCTGAAAGACAGGAGTGCTCGAAAATGAGCCGGGTGACCCAATCCTCATACGCGTAGCTTATTTCGGGGAGAGAGCTGGTCCCTACTCCAAAAATATAAGGACCACGTCGACAGTACGTGGTTCGCACGGACACCATGCAGCACTGGATATTATTCTGTTTGCAGTTCCTGGTGTCCCCTTGAAATCGTGCGAGAATGATCACCGTGGGAGTTTTAGCGGTTACTCTAGGAATCTGGCATTGCTCTCGACCCCACCCAACGGGATCACGGGAAGTCTTTAGATTTTCCCCACGAAAAAGGAAAGGACTGTTTTATTGTGTTCTTGTCGCTAACGCATTACCTGACGTAGCCGTTATAACCGATGTAAACTGCTGCGGTTCTGTAGAATTCCAGAAGAACAAGAGATTCAAGTTTTTACGACGAAAGTGAATATTTGGTGTAGTTACGATGTAGAATTCAAAAACACGTTTCATCACTTTCGCTATTGAAATAATCGATAATAAGTGTAGGTAACGATGTTTGCCTTTTATAGTTATCTGATTTTTCTTACACATTTTTGTTTTTGGTAAAATTTTTTTTAATCTTTTAGATAAATCTTAAAGTATAAAATTTTACACAAACAAGTTAAATAAGTCTGTTCTTTATCTTCTTTGATAAAGGAATAATTAAATAGAATCTTATTCGTTGGGAAAACTTCAACCAAATGTATTTCTTCGAATAGTATTGAAGTTTTCATGTCTGTTGATACTTATTATTTTTAAATTTACAACTAGCCTATATAGGACCAACTAGAAAATTTCACATGCGACGAGAGTGATGTACAGTATTCATCAGAACATATTAGGTTGTTGTTCAATTTATGATTACAAGATTAGTATAAGACGAAAGTCTCGGCATAAAGTCATGTTTAAATAAAAAAGGAAACAAAGGAGAGCCAATTATTAAAATTAAAGGTCTATGTATGTATACGTGGACGATTTTTATTAACTGTTAATTTCTGTACGATTATGTATAATTCTGTATTATTCAATACTTTTAATTTATCTATTAAAGATAGAACTTTTAATTTTTACTTGCATATACTTAATAAAGGCATATTAATACATACATTTCCAAATTTGTATTATAAATACACGATAACAATATGTTTCAAGCGAAAACTTAATAACTATTGTTATATACGATTTTAATTGATACTCACTATATGCAAATAAAGTTTCCATAATTAAATGTGCTTATACATTTGATAAATACATACGAAAAGACAATGGAGTCTCGTACAGAAGTAATGCAAACGAAAAAAATCTTCCTTTTGCAATACCTAGAAATAATCCCAATGTACAATAAAACAACATTTTGCAAGCATCTTCTGCGTAAACTCTACGTGATCTTTTCTTGAATAATATGGTAATGTGTGATTACATAAACACAGATATTTTTCTGTTACGTGTACGAAGAATATTGCTTCACTCGCTTTTTCTTTTTCTTCTTTTGTAATAGTTCCGATAAGGTCAGAAGTTCATGAAATCTACAGGAATGTGCACGATGAAGTGTACAGCTCGCGGCCAACAATGCCGTATATTAGGTGTCATAACGAATGAAGATCGAGACGAAAGCGTGCCGCTCTCGCGAACAGTCTTCCATTATTTTATGTTGCACACTGCTTGGAAGTGTACGGGATATGATCGTGTTTAATACGCGCCAATAAAGCAACGCTTCGTGGATCGACGAAGCCTATTGGAAAAAGACAACAGGTACAACCAAATTTATTTAAAAATTATTCCCAAATGTCTATTTAACAACTTTGTCGAAGTTAAAATTTGAGGAGGTTCAATTGATTCTAGAGTAATTATGACCACAATATAAAAAGTGTAGAAAGTATTTAATCGTCTACAAAACAATTGTAACTTTAACGCTTTCTGGACAGGACTTTGACACATGGATACCACACCGAACGCGATCGATACCTTTAATTTCGTTATTACATCGTTTAAATTAAATTGAAGTAATTATAATAAATTGTATAAATCTCGTAATAATTACAATAAAGAAACATCTTTGATGATAAGAAAAGTCTTTGAATTCTACCAATGTATCGCTTCGAATGTTCTACATAAGACTAATGTGGCCACGAAACATATGCTGTGAAGAAATAAAAATTTACTATTGGAGAAACTTAATACGCGAATAAACTAAGATTCGCGAAGTGAAAATATCTTAATTCTTTCAAAAGAGAACATTACACTAATAAATGGTCAATGCAGAACAGAATGCTAGCTAAAACAAAAAAGTTAGTAAAGCGCATTTTTTATAACTTCTCGATCCCTTCTTAGATAAATGTCTATTACATCTCTGAGTCCTGAGACTGCGTCAGAGATCATGCTTTAAAAGAATATTTGATGATCTTTGAAATTTGCCTATTTACAACATTGTCTCTTTAATCCAATATTTTTTTACTTTGAAAACTATATTTTTTATTCTGGAACTAGAAGGTGAGTGTTTCCTTTTCAGAGCGTCGGTAATTAATACCTCACTTCAATTTCTAAAAAGTGAACTGTATTACTCCAAAGTACCCTACTCATGGCCTTCCAAACCTTTAGCCCGATTTTGTTCAAAAAACGCTCATGCAACTCGTAGTCTCTCTTTGTGAGAAGCTTTTGAAATTCCCACTACGCTAACTCCGATATTACAGTCTATGGAACATTGGTTATGTGGTATTGCTTGTTCGTGATCTACACACACATACCTGTACAGTATTGCCGCGATAAATGTGAAACTGATATCCACGATAAATGTGAAAAGATTATCTCTGCTTCTAGGGGGTCTTCCTTGGAATCAGTAAAGCGATTAATATGACACTTCACGATACTCGTCAGTTGACTACAATGCAACAGTAACCGATAACTCAAATACTTGTGTTGGTGAAACAATACTAATGCAAAGATAAACTTTTTTCAATACTGGTGTTTTAGCGATGAAAATGATTCTGATTAAAATGAGACCAAGCATGATATAATTTTGATCGCATTTATTTATTTATTAAACGATAAATATGAAAGAAACCAAATTTTACCGATCGCATTGCACGACTACGATAATTATGAATAGAAGAAAGACCTATTTAATGAATCAAAAATAATGAGTTGATATATATTACTTGCCGAACGAGTAAATATTATCTAAATTGTGTCACGTTATGGCCTTATTTTAATGAAGAATATCGTATAAATATGTTGGTAAAAGTTTCATGGAAAAGAAATTTGAAAAAAGAGCTGAAAGTTAAAAAAAATGTGACCACATTAATATTGTAAACGACCAAGTGACCTTTAAACTTCGGCGATTGTCTCGATGCTCAATCCCCCTTTTTCTTTTGCTTCTTGTTATTTTCTACGGCCGTCGGCACCGATGAAATATCGATAGCGGTTTAGAGTTTCATGGATGGTCCTTTAGAAATGTAAAGTTTAGTCTCAAGGCTTTCACATTTATCAAGAAAGTATTGTATAAAGAAAAAGTCCAAGTCACGTAAGGGACTCCACTCGTGGACAAGACTACAGTTCATCCAACGAAACGAGATACCGAGTACTCTTTGATTAACCGTGACGAGTTCGAGACCAGATCAGGGCTAACTTCACAATACTCGGACCCAATGATTACTTAGGCGATTTTTTCTAAACTTCATTCTTATTTTCTTCTAATTTAAATGATTTGACTAACAATTAAGTGATTTGTATAATCAATGGCACTCATAATAAAGAAACTATATTTTCGAACGATCACTTCTTAAAGAATTATAAAATAAATATAGGATAATAACGGAATAAATGAAATAAATTAGACGAAATAATTGTTTCTTATTAAAAGTTTATTTTGAATCACTGTTTAAACTACTTCCAACACTACTACGACCACCACCATCAACCGAATAATGTTCGATTTGTTTAAAAGAGATCGAACCGTTTGAATAAACTGAGCAACTTGAGAGAGATCGAATTGAGCCAAGTGAGAAGAAGACTTCGAAGAAGACACTTCGAAAGAAGACACGCAGTGTGAACTCCAAAAGTTCTTTCGAACCGTTCGGTTTATTCTGACCGGAGAAAAAAGACCGTCTACATCTGAGTAAAAGTCGTTCCTGGAGCTCCGAAAAATAGACCAATAGTTACAGACCGGTTCACCGATCGCCTAGGCCTCAATGTACACATTGGTATCTCGTCTCTTTGCATGGACTATAGTCTATGCGATTTCATGTTTTTGCCTGTTAATTAAATTCAAAGTCTTGTCAAGCCAGGGATTCCCAGTCGTTATTACCAAGACGGGTCAGGTCAGAACGGATCGCAATAAGAAGCGTTGTTGTAATTGGTTCTGTCATAGTTCGCGTACTCTCAGCCTCTACCTGTCCCGATTCGATTTGAACCTGAAAACCGTACTGCGTTCTAGAAATCTGCATTCTGTATGCTACTCGCGTGTTACAAAAACGGAATCGTGCGTGGTAAGATGGTGGTACAGATGGAAGGCGGCGGAAGCACGCAGGGTAAAAGGAACAGGCCAAGCAGAGGGAGAAGAAGCGGCCGAGGACCGAAATTACCGTGTAACGCGCGCCGTTAATTCACCGAGCGGAGTTCAACGTGGCCAGCAATGAGTATTTTAGGAATACTAATTAACCTGCTTGTATCCGCCAAGTGGAGAAACCTGAAAGAGAGTCGGAGATGACTTGATTAATGGATAACGCACGCTTCGCGCAGAACAGATGAATTACAGACGTGATGACATAATTGCGAAGAACGGCCCACTTTGGATAGTATTTTTAGCCTCGCGTGTTTTTACACCGATTATGCTTTTAAAACGTACGGCGAGTGGTGCTTTATTGAAACGATTACGAACGATACTCCCCCCCCGATGAAAAGGAATGCGATGCGATTACACGATACATTTATCATTTTCTAGCTGAACTAAATGCTTCCTCCGAGCGCAAAACGTAAAAGACAAATTTAATTAATTCATACGAAGCAATGATAAACGATGTAGATACTAGAATACCGTGTGTTCCAATATGTAACTATATTTTTCCACGACGTTTACGTTCAATAATAGAAACGTAAAATATTGAAAATATTAATGCGAAGATTAGAAAACTTATTCAAACGAAGTCTTGCAAAGTCTCAAACTGTTCGAAGTCTCTCAAAACTGTAATTTTTTCAATAAAATCACATTGAATTTAACGAACTTTTAAGATACTGCAAACAATGTTATTTTTTCAAGCCTCCTTTGTCAATGTAATATATTATACGTTCATAAAATTCGATAAACTGTAAAAGCACTAACAACGTATAGCTAGCAAACCATTAAAAAGTTTAAAATCGCTCATTTTTTTACAGTATATTATTTCTATAATATGCCTGTTCCAGATCAACGAAAAACAGTAAATCTCTATAGAATCATCACAGTCAAAGAATTATTTAAAGCTCTTTCTCCAAAATTGATAGAATGGTTAAAACTAATTTGAAAACTCGGATTAATAATTACTCGTTAAATAATTTTACTTCATTTATACACCTCTTGTTTAAAAACTAATCGAATCAATTATATTTCAAAAATTAAAATTGATAATTATTTAACGAAATAAATCATGTATTTGCTGAAAAACACTTTAAACTTGAAAAAGCACGAACTTTTAAAACTGGTATTAAAAACAAAGGAGAATATTTTAAAAAGGACGAAAACTTGTAAATTTAAAGAAATATTCACCATAACGAATAATATACGAATGTACTACTTTTACCGTAATCTCACACAAGAGATTTGGGCAAAGTATTTAGGAATTCAATTGAGACCTATTAGTGAACGCATAGTCGTGAAAAATAATGTACAATTATGAAATTTAAAAGCATCGATAATATTAATTATAGGTCAAGTTCCTGAAATAATAGAAAATATATCTTTATCTTGTTTAACGTTATACATATGTATATTCTTGTTCTTTTATTTCAATAAGAATTTTCAAGACGCAAACATCGACGTGACGAAGATATATTTTTTACTTCGGAACATTATTTTGAAGAATTAAAGTGCATTTCTTCTTTTATTTATTTTTCAGAAAAAGTAAATACATTAATTAATGTATACAGACGATTTCTAATAAATAATACAGATTCATAGTAATGTAATTTTTGAAATACAATAAATAGGTGATTCCAGTGTCAAGGTAAAGTTTCAGATGAAATATCTGAAATTGATCATCGACAACCAAGAGAATAGTCGGTATCCCATGTTGACTTCTCCCTAATCTACGGCGTTCAAATGGCCGAATTCGTCGCTTTAATGTCGTCTAACAATGTCATCGTCATGGTCCACTCGATGATCCTATACGGAGCTCCCATTTGAACTGACATCATAGGCACAATAAGCCGGGTTCATGGATGGCTGACATTGAAGGTTGCCCGCGATTGTAAAACCATATCCTATGAAACGGCGACCATCTTGTTGAAGCTTCCTTCGCTAGATCTGCTCGCAGGCTCGCACACGGTTTATTTAGATTTATCGTGGATCTCAGTTTCACACTTATCGTAACAAAAATGCACTATATATACATTGTGTCTAGAAGGGTGCACTTCTCGTTGTAGTATCAGAAACGAGAACATGGGATTGTCCTCGTCACGCCATTTTCCTAGTTCTACTTCGTGTCTCTATGTTTTCAGGCACGATGGATCCATTCTAGAGATACACTACTCGTGATTCACTGGATAAAAATGCTCAATTATGTAATATAAGTACCGTACGCGAACTAGTTTCGTTTAAAGACTTCGGAAGTCTTTCCGCGTACTTCACACGCCTACTTAGATTTGCACGTGTTAATTAGTAAATCAAGGTAGTAGTCACTTGTACTAAAAAAAAATATTTCATCTTACGAGAGATATCTGAAAATGTGCATGAATATAAATATTTACAAAATGTGTTTCGTCCAACTGTTTCTTCGAGTCTATGTATGATAGTTTTTTGTGTAATGTCGCCTTCGTTGTGCTACGATTGGTAGAAAATGTATTGGAAAAAATGGTATCGTCAAAAGGTTATCGGTTGACTTTTGCGTGCAAGGGTTGACCAATTTGAAGGGATTAAGGTCGAAAGGGAAATCTTAATGTTCCCTTATCCCTATTGTTTATGACTTAGCTGGCCGGATGAAAAGGCTAAAGTAGCTAATAATGAAAGATACCGTGTTGCATCTGGCGAACAAATATTGGGAGGTCCGCTCGCTAATTTCAAACTTTCGAGTATATAGCCTTATTGGTAATAAAATAAATCGGCTACTTGAGAAAAATATTAATTTGCAACGCAACTGTAAGAATTCTCTTTATCGAACCTCAAGTGGATAAAGGTTTAAAGGTATGAGTAATAGAGAAACTCCTTTAATATTAATAATAAGTTATTAAGGTGGTGTGTATCGATAATATTAATTCTACTAACGCACGAGTTATAACAAACAACGGCGTATCCTGAGTAGACAAAATTTCTCGAGGCACTTTGATATCGTAATCGCTGTCCACTATTTTCTGGCCCGCGACGCACCGTCCTCGTACAGAGACACGCTATTACAACTCCTCGTTTAGGGCAACGACCCATTTTATATCTCAGAATTTGGGATCTACGTGACTTATGTCACGCGTCTTGGAAAATGCCGAAGGCGTAGGCTGGATGTGCTGGCTCGGTCAGGTGGTTGCCAGACGGCAACCAGACGACAGGCCTCTATTGTGTCCAAGTCGCAGGAAATTCCACGGTCTCGTCGACTAATCTCGTGTTGTTGAAACTTACGACCAGTTACGACCTCCCGCAGAGGATTCATTCGCCCCCATAGTTCCTCTCTCTCCCACACACACACGCACACTGCTCGCTTGTGTCCTACAAGTTTATCTAAAATAAAAGGTAAGGCTCGCGCAAACTCTCTCGCTCACGTTTTCAGAATCCTCGTCAGACTAACTTCTCCTGTACTTCTCTCGCATCCTAAATTCTCTTACGCATTCCCATTCATTCTAATTCTTAACCTATGTTACTCGATGCGTTTGGTCACAAATTCCTTAGCCTGGCACAATCTCAATTGCTTGTCTTTCACGTCTCAGTTTGGACATTCTGTCGTTCCGTTCAAACGCTCTTCTTTCACACCTCAGAAACACTTAATTCCTTCGTCTATCCAAAACACTTTTCACATTTTCTCAGAACCGTACCTACTTTATTACATTCCCACACAACGATATGCATGCTCATAAATTAACTCAGCCTTGAATCAGCTTCGAACTGATTTTTCTGTAACCTCGGATCAAATTTGGTGCCGGTCAGTGTAGAAAGATTCGACTGAGCAATGAGCTGTAATGTGAGTTACAATTGAATGAACAATAAACAATACAATGATTGAACGATATACAAGTGATCAGGGCTCTGTGAAAATATATAGCTTTTAAAGATTTTAGAAGTAACGAAAGAGATGTTGGGTTAGAGCTAGTTCTGAAAGTGTTATGAAGGATATGGAGGCTAGAATGGCGCAGGATTACTAGAGTCACTGCCCACTGAGAAGTGACTAGGCAGAGGTTTTGATAGTTTACGTATCAAATGATACAGTTGCTTCAGATAGTACCTGCACCGTATAAGGAAGGAAGCGACGACGCGCTGTTGGCATTGTCCTAATGACTAGGAAACACATACTTCAGGTGTATTTCATTTGGGGTGGGGGCGTTGGATGAGAGCGTCGTGTCCTGATGGGAGAAATTGAGAAGGAAGCTCTCGTTGCTAGGGGTGGTGAGGACCATATTCGACGACCAGAGGGAATGGATATCCCCTGGAAAAAAGAACGAGGGGCCAGAGTGACCCTGCTTCGACGACAGGCGTCTCGACGCGGTGATGTGGGGAGAGTGGTGGCAAACACCCCTCTCCCGATAAAGACACAGAACGCACACAGAAACCGCGCCACGCGGAGGTAGGGCACCGGATGTTGTGCTGTCTGCAGTTCCTGGTGTCACCTCGAAATTGTGCAAGTATAGCCACCGTGGGAGTTTCAGTGGGTAGACTCGGTACTAGGAGTATACGGGTGCAGGGAATCTCACACTTTCCTCGACCCTATCCCAAAGGGCCACGGGAGTCTGGAAGATTTCCCTCGTGTAAAAGAAAATAAAAAAAGCACATAAAGATAAACCGAAGAATCGAACAAACTCGAAGTACCATGTAGTTATTGCTACGAGGCAACAAAGGACAGAAACGTGATCACCGCTTTGCCAGTTATGACAAATGCGTGTACTTGTTGTACATTCGTAATACTATTTTCTAACTAAATAGTTAAAATGATGTTAAATGCATACATTTGTATATTTTTGAAGTAACGATAAATTGTGAAAAATCGAAGTAAAAAGATAATCAATATCGTTGTAACGTATCGATTATAGAAAATATTGAATTGCTGTGAAACCAACTAACGTCATTTGACTTGAAACAAAACTATAATACATTCGCGACATTTAAACAGTTTAAAATACTTTATACGTGTATTAATCGATAAGTGTAAAACTTTCTTGAAGCCATACTTGCACATTCGTGTGGGTGCAAAGTCGGAGAACGCGTTGTTAGGTGTTTCTTCTATGTAGCAATCATTATATAGTACTTTGAGTTTGTTCAATTTCAAGGCTCAATTTATTTGTCCGCTAATTTTTTCGTCAATCATTTCAAGGACAGTTCGATATCCGAAGAAGAAGAAGTATTTATATTTTAGACTCATTTTGAACAACATTCCCATTGTTTTTATCGATTGAATCGATAAGAACAGTTTCTGTTCTTACATTACAGTTTGAACAAATTTGGAAAAATATTATTTAACTTTGCAATATTTTTATTACAATATAGATCCGTCTACAAGATGAAAACAGTTAGGATTAAAAAGTTGCCGTTGTAACTTTTAATTTATTCTTTTATAAAATCAAAATTTGAGGTACTAGAATACGAAGGAACGGTATCGTCTTATTAGGAATTGTAGACGTAATACTATACAATAATATGTATACAGTAAAATATGTCTGCGGCACGGTTAATCGAATTTTCGGAAACATATTGCATTGTACGAATCAGAGACTTGTTGCAAAGAAATATTGACACAATTATAAGTTAAAATAATGTATCCAAACTGTGCTACCCACTATGAAAAATGGAAAGCTTGCAATAGACAAGAAAAAAATGATTCCCACGTTCTCCGATATCGCGTTTAAAAATTACTCACAGCAAAACATCAATAAAAAAAAAGTAAAAAATTAAATTATTAGCGATAAACACATCCATGATTTGAAGACACGAATTGAAGGCACTGATTATCATTTTATACCCGAATGGGGTTTTAAAAGATTCATATTTATCCGTAAAATATACGTGGTCGGAAAAATTGGGACCTTTAGCATTTTGCGCATGTATATCGAAGAATAGATTTTACTTTTTAATAAATTGTCTAACAAGAGAGGGCACGGCCTTCAGGTTACCGATTTTATTGAAAGTTTGCATACTTGTAGATTTAGTTATCCGGTTTATGAATATATACCATTATTGGTCATGAACTCAATAATTGTAGAGATATTAATTATTAAAGTTTTATCGTTACGTAGAAATAAAATTTTAATTTCTCATTTATCACTCAGTACTGTGTCGCGATGATAATGTAAGAGAATCCTACCCGAAAGATCCTTTTGTAAGGATAGTATAATTTCTTTTCCCCCTGAATGTAGATAAATTTGAATAATGAAATTCGCGCATAAAAACGTTAATTAACTTTCAAATAAAACGTCTTCGTTAAAATGTATGACATAAAAACAAAAAATACAAAAATTTGGTATTAACAAGCAGGTGAAATTCTCCATCCACAGTAGTTGAAAACAAAGGAAGCAATAAAAATCATTTACCTCGCGAATAAAGGGGAAAATATAAAAAATTTACAATTATTGTTCCGTACAACAATGTCGTAAAAACACGGAAAACATAAATATAAAAAGCATCTTGCGAAGCATATAAATGCCATTTTACATTTACATTTGCTGTTTTGTATTTTCAATGGCAAACAAACGTGGTGTGTATTTTCAAATATTTCTCTATCTATAGATAGTCCTGCTACAAACAGGACATGTTCCCGCTCATAATTGGTACATATAGCGCACATAATTGTTCGTATACGAGATCTTATATTATAAATAAAAGTATTTTATTTAAAAGATAATTAACATTTTCGTGTGTGAAGTTGACTATTCAAATTCATCTATACCGAGGGTAAAAGAAAATTTATATATTTAACCAGGAATCGAACTCAGATCAGTCGGTTAGACATCTCTTATACGTATCACCATTGTGCCACAGTGCGACAAATGAAAAATTAAAACAATATATTTGTACGTAGTAATGAAACTTTGATCATTAATATCTAAAAAATGATTGAATTTCTGTAACGTTATATGTTCCTAAACCGAATAACTGAGTCTAGAAGCGAGCAAAGTTTTACCAAAATTGGTAACCCGAAGTTCTTCGCCTCTCCTTATAAGCGGTCCAGAATATTGCGAAGAGAACGGTTTCGCGTCAACGAAATCGAGCCAGGTAAACTGCCTCTCGGGTTACGCTAGACGATTCTAATTAGGGACGAGAAAAATTAGAGATCGTTTTAGCGGGGCTCGTGAAACGGGAATCGGGTGAAAAACTATAAACGGAAAGTTCAGGCGCGATCGGAAGAAACGGCGAACCGAGAGCAAAAAATCGTATTCGCAACTCCCCGAAGGAGCAGAAAATTACAGAGCGAAGGGGAAGGGTGTACCGTCGTTATCGAGAAAACAGCCGCCACGGCCCCGGTAAAAAGTGCTCGAGGCCCATGCGACGGTTGGGCGAAAGCCAGCGCGGTCTGGCGAGCGCAATCAAAAGAATAATATACTGGCGTGCATCGTGTCCGGTGAATCGACGGACCATGGAAACGCGAATACGTTTTCATGCTCGTTTAATTTGCATAATCCCATAGCGAAGGACCGTTAGTTAGAAAGTGTTCGCGCCGTTACCGCGGTGCACAAAACAAGGGGTGGGAATAAGAACGAACGGGAAACAACAAAATCGACGGTGGCCAACAACGCGAGGAAATCCTGCAAGATTAATGAACAAGAAAACGCTCGAAGAAAGAACGTTAGCGTGTAAGAAATTAACGAACACCGTGGAGACATAGACGGATGAAGGAAGACAAAGAAAAGAACAATTACGGCTTTGAGTGGGCAGTAATTACGACGAAACAGGGGAAGAAATGAAAGGAGAGCGAAAGAAACGAGAAAGGGGAGAGGATAGATAAGTGAAAGCAAAGTGACGAATCAAAGAAGCTGAGAAGGAAACGAGACAAACGAAGGAAACGAAAGCAGGTGGCGGTACTTTGACAAATACAGACCCGTCAACCTTACCACTAACGGTGCAACGCGAATTAATAGATAAACGACCCGATCCTTCCTAACCTTCTTCCATTTGGCTCGCAACGTCGATTCACCGTAATGCAATAAACGTGACAGTTGCACTGGTTTACGTGGGTGCCAGATGGGCGCATCTTACTGACCAGTGCCTCGTTAATTTGATGACGTAAAGACACTTGTTACCGAGTAGTCGATCGCTACGACCATGGACATGCTTCGTGCACGATATACGAAACACGGCAGAAATGTCAAACAGATAGCAAAAAGTTCGTACTGTATTACAATATGAAACTCGAGTAATCGTAAATTTTACGAAATATAAATTTATTTAACAATGCATTCTCTATTTATTTCCGTTACCCTTTCCCAACTTTTTGCAAGCTCGAACATTCTATTGTCACGGAAATCTTTGTCTTTACTTTCAAAAAATAAACTTACAACTATCTTTACTTCGGTGTCACTTTTAAGTTGTTTATACGCCGATAAGTTCGACACAGATGAAAATTAATAATCGCAAGACGACACGTCTGAGCTATAAAAAGGACGTGGTAGAACTTTCCATCCAATATCGTGTTGCCATTTTCAATCTTTATGCTGAAGTTTTCGTGTCAAAGATCTGGGTCGTGTCATTTGAAAGCCAACACGTGTAGTTGAATCTGTTTCTTTTTTGGTAGTTGCAATAGCACCGTAGTAAAAATTTGTCGTTTGATTTTTAAAAATGGTGGTGATCTTGAAATAAAACTTTTATTTGCCGCAATACTTTCCCCTCGAATCGAACAATATGTTCTTGAATATGTAAGCTTTATACGTAAGCAAGAGGGGTATACAGACACGAATCGAAATGCCATCTCTACCATACATATCGCTAAAGACTGATAAAACAAGAATGACAACACAGATATGGAATTAGAAGACAATCCACAGATCGATACAAACTCAAACCCTCCTCCTGCTTCATACATCCCCGACAAAAAAGAAAAGATCGCTATTCGAATCATCGTAGAAAAAATATACGAAGCTGGTAAAATTAAGCGACATGCTCTTCGGAACACCAACTCAAACAATTATAAAAGATTAATCGATAAAAAGAACAAACATGAAATTATACAAACGATCCTGGAAACCTATACAGATCTTATAAACTCAAATAGGTACATAATTCTAATACGAGTTCCTTCGCACCAGGGAATACCTGGAAATAGAAAAGCTGTTTCCTATGCAAAACAAGCAGCAAACTCCCAGTCTATTGAATTTAATGACCCAATTCTCTACCAAGAACTTTTCAAGTCAATCCATAATACAGAAAAAGAAGAATTAAATAGGATATGGAAGACATGAAATAAATCGAAGACAATATTGTGGAAAATTTTCATCGACGAATGCTGGAACATAAGCGAAAAAAATAGTCATTACAAGACTGAGAGCTGGACACTCAAAAATTACCCATGAATGCCTGCTGAAGAACTCAGAACCACCATTTTGAGATTACTGCAAATAACAATTATCAACGAACCACCTACTTTACGAATGCAGAAGATACGGAATACAAAGACGTAAATACAAACTACTTCTAAATACAATCGTAACATTTCGGAAGTACGTCGAAAATACTCTTCATTATTTAAAAGAGATCCAACTCTACTACAAAATCTAAAATTTATGTCTGTGGCTAATGAACATTTCGTCGATGCGACATTAAGCTCGGAGGGGAAAAAAATGTTGAAATAAATTTGATTTCTATTCATGATGAGTAATTCGTTACAAATATGAAACAAGGAATTTATATGATTCATGTACCATGTTTATACAAAATGTAAATATATTATTAATTGTTACTAATATAAAAGCTTATAATTAATTTTAGGTGCTTTCTAACCAACTTAAACTGAATCAAAGTAGTAATTTAGTATTATTAAAAATATAAACTTCGATTTATTTATATACATTATTTACAAATTACTACTGACTGTTCTTTGCAGATATGATTTTTACATACCGAGAAAACTATACTTATCTTCCTGTCAGTGGCAGAAGGACATATAAAACAGCGATATCGCTTGCAGCTACAAGCGTTGTGGATGTAGATGGCATTTATAATGCATTACATTCCTATATGTTTTGAATTATTTTTAAGAGAAATTTATATTTTGTAAGGTTTTTTTACACGTTGGTCTAATTCGTTTAGAAATAATTGACGTTTTTATAATTTTGCATTATTCCAATTTGGAATTGTCCTCATCTGTACAATATATGCCTGCAGAGCTGATACATTGAGCACGTAATAAAACAAATTCATTGGCCAACATTTTTTCTAACGACGACACGTGTACATATATCGTCGAAAATATGTCTGCAACAAAATTTGTTTCAATTCGTCGTATTTACGAAGTTATAGTCGTTTAAAGAGCACAACTGTCAGTTGTAGCGAATAAGTAAAACTTTAAAGGCGTTTTTCTCAACACTTTATTTCTTGAACTGTACACGATATCTCAAGTTGTACTTCACCGACTAACTTCAAATTTACATAGAACCTTCAGCAGGCGTGTTGTTATCGCATAAACTACGCTTTTTAAAAAATGTTTATTCTTTGATAATTGTTTAAAATATTACCGATTCAAAAAAAAGAAACAAAAGAAACGATATTTAAACTTCAAAGTGTCGCCATTTCTTTAATTATCAAGATTTTTCATTTCTGATGATTCACACCATAGGCATATTCATACAAAACAAGATGCCATTTTGTTTGTTTGTTTCAGATTGAAGGAAAGGTCGGAATCTTGCACACTATCAGCCAAATATAGTTCACATAGTTTTTATTAGTTTTGGTTTGCAATATGGCTAATAACTAAATAGTTGATGCAATTTTAAATCCATAAAAGAAATTAAATCGTTTATATTTTACTTAATCTTTAAATAGGTATTTCTATTGTCTTCACAACTTTTAAATATTGCAATCAAAAACACCTGATCTATTTAATTTTTCTGTTTTCAAAAGCAGCAATAAATTACAACTGTCTGTAAAATAATGTTTAAACATCAGCTCCGATCACTCTTCTGTCATTATGGAATACACGCAAAAATCAGAAACTATTTAAACTTCAAACTTTCTTTTTAATAGCAGGAGTAACTGCGACCTATTCAGGGAGAAGGTAGAAAGAACAATAGACTGCAAAATACCATTAAACAATTCTGAACAGATAGACACTGCAATAGACAAGCTACGTGAAATAATTCTCAATCCTGTTGATCATGCAACTCTAAAAATAAACTCCATACCGAATCATCAGATGGACTTCTATCTTTATAATCAATGTAATTAAGAATAAAATAAAACAAAACAAAACAAAATTGGAAAAAGCAAAAAACGACACAAAAAGAAAACACTCAACTCAACCAACAACGAGTTAAAAGCAACTGTATTAGAACATAATAATCAAAGGTTCGACAAATATATTGCTGAATTAACAACGACAGAAGACACTGACTGTTCGCTCTGGAAAGCCATGAAAAAGATCAAATATCCCACAATAAATATTCCAATAATTCGAAAAACTGATGAAACATAGGTGAAGTCAACCCAAGAAAAAGCAGGCATTTTCACAGAACACCTCCAAAAGTATTTCAACCACATGAAATTAACCAACCTAACATAGCTGATGCAGTGAAGTAATTTCTGTAACAACATTAAAAGAAGTAAAAAGCATCGTATCCAAAATCCATACAAAAAGATTTCCCGGTTTATACTAATTTAATAACAGAATTATTAAGGAACACCCCTTAAAAGCTCCAAGAATGCCGACTGTCACGTATAACGCAGTACTAAGAATAAAATAATTTCCAAAACAATAAAAAATTGCGAAAATTGCAATGTTGCACAAGCCCGGTAAGGACCCACACGTAGTAACCGCGTACAGACCTATATCACTGCTTCCGGTTTTTTCCAAAATACTGGTACGAATAATTCTGAAAAGAACGAAAGGTGTTATCGAGAAAAAAAGACCAATAGCAAACCATCAATTCGTGTTTCGTAACTAACATGCCACCAAACACACTAATAAACAACACCAATACATGTTTTGAAAACAAATTATATTGCTCAATTATATTATTAAATGACGAGAAGACATTCGACTTGGTATGGCATACGGGTTTGTCATTTAGAATTGCATGAAACTTCCCATCACCATATTATCACTTACTTAAATTATACCTAATTAACAGAAAATTCCTTGACCAATCTCAAAATGATCGATCTAAATTATACAGCACAAACGCAGGAATCCAGCAAGAGAGTGTATTTGAGCCTATTATTTACACGATATACACAACTGATATACCAACCACACCAATTATAACAGTCTCAACTTTCGATGACGATACCTCAATTCCTGCCATGCACAAAAACCCTCAAACTGTTTCCTCAATGCTCGAATAAAGACTATTAACAGTTGAACAATAATTCAGCAAATGAAAAGTTAAAATAAACAATGAAAAATTCGATCGCATAGTTCTTAGATTAAGAAAGCGACGGTTCCCAGCGTTTCGATAAACAACAGAGTCATACCGCAAACTTATGTTAAATGTTTAGGAATCCACCTGGACAACAAATTCACTTGGAAATACCACATACGGAAAAAAGTAAAACAAATTAAATCAAAGAGAATAAACATGGGCTACCTAATGGGTATAAATTCTAAACTGAATGCAGAAAAGAGTTACTGATCTACGAAACAATCATCGAGTCAATATGGACCTAACGCATTGAGCTTTCGGATACGATACCGAACTGTCGCTCTAAAAAAATAGGGACTTTACAATCAATCGTACAGTAATAAACGCATCATGGTACATGAGGTAACGAGGACCTAAGAAAAGACCTTCGAATCGAATCAGTTGAAGAAGTAATTATACGATATGGTAAAAATTACAAATTGAGACTGATTAATCATCTTAACGCTCTCACCAACAACTTTTATATTCAACCTATTTTGAGAAGATTAATTAAATAGCGAACCATACATCTAATCTGTTAATAAATGATATTGATCACTGGGAAAATACCTACGTGTTATTAACAAACAATCAAATGATAATAAAACTTACCACATGTTGAGAGATAAATTGCAAACTGTAATCAACATTTTACTGTATTCTATCAAATTTTTCGTTCTCGAGTATAGATGTGGTCTTACAGATACAAGTGTCATTTGTAGTGAGCGGTGTCAGTCACCTTCAGTCGACGCAGCGTGAATAAAATGTTGTGTCGGTCATCGACGATCGAGGTCATGGCGAATGTGTTACAGACCTCATTATAATATGAAATTTGCTAAAACGTGTCATTAATGTGTGCGATACCATGAAAGACATACAAACAGTTTAAAATCCATTCGCTAATGAGGTCTAACAACTGGATTGCAATTAACAACTAAGTTTACGTATCTCGTTAATTAATCTTCACCTAAAAATATGGTTAACATGCTCAGTTTTACCGTGGCATTTTATGAATTCCTACAATACGTGGAAAATCATATAAATAATATTCAAACTGTAAAAAAGATTGGCGATTGATTTTCTGCAATCTACCAATTACTTACTTCTTTAAGTATTATTAAATACAACGACACAGTGTATAGAAAAAAATATATTAATTTTTATATTACTACATAAATAATGTGAACAATGTAAAAGGTATTCAATGTGACACAAAACTGTATTTTTCAAATGTTTTATAAATCTAACAACAAAGATCATAATCTGGACAAAAGTTTTTGGATGAAACTAATTTTTGTAGTGAGCCACACACCACTTTTTATTGGAAGTTATAAATAATTTTCATGATTATTAATTTCTTTGAAGCTTTTGACATTGCCTCTATTTTTACTTATTATTAATCATTATGTATTTCAACTTGTGAAAAGTGTTTTATCGAAAGGAACACACATTCGGCCTCGAAAAAATTCTGACTATAAATAAATGCTCAATACTTGAAATAGAACAGTTAAATTTTTACTACGAGTAAACTACATATTTAGAATAACACAAAGAATTGAGAAGTTACTATATAAGTATAAGAGATAAAAACCAAGAAAATTTCAAACGAAATTTAGTCTTGCAAAATTTAATCTGCTTCTGTTACATTATTATTTAATATAACGTTGATATTTTGTGTATTGTCCTAATTTACTTGTGATTTCTTATTAGTACCTTATATATAAATTCACCAAGTTTCAAATTTTTAAGTCTGCCAGTTTAAAAAGTAATGATACCTAAAAATAAGAAAATGTAGTGTCGAGAAAAATCAATTTAAAGACAAGCACTACTTTTTTCTTCTGTGAATAAATAGAAATGCTCACAGTTAATATTTTCTTGTGCCATACTGAGGGAAGTATAGGAAGAGAAGTTTGGAAACCTATAAATTCAAAAAATGATGAAACTTCATATACAAGTAGAGTAGGTCATCCATAACACACACCTATTTTTCGTTCGTACCATAATTCCCTTTTAGGGGGTGAAATCGCCTGTAGAAAGCGGTGAGAACGATGAAAAATATAGAAAATAAGTTTAAGCATGGGTTTTTTTTCTCATGCTTATAAATTTATGTGAAACAGTTTTTGGAAAAATCGATACTTCTCTGAATTACACCTTCCACCACACTTTAAAACTCATCTTTTTAATTTTTTTAATTTTATTCAAAAATACTTTTTCGATACTTTCTATCCCTCCATATAAATGAATTTATTTCATATATTTTAAAATAATACACATGTCTGCATGCATTACTTAAAATAGTATCTTATCAAACTCTTCTTCTCAACACATGTTAAATAAGAAACTGCATGAACATTTTCTAAAATTTATTCCCGAATTCCAACCATCGGTATCAGGAAAACACTGTCGCCGAGGAGGTATGTATTTCGATTTTCAAGTATTAATCAAATGTTAAACAGACATATCTAATAGACAATTATTACTTTCCATACTTTAAAACTTTAAGAAACATCTCTTTACTTCGAAACTCGGTCAAAATTAATTTCTATAAGTTTCTTAATCATTTGTGATGCATAAATAAGATGCACAATTTTTCGATTAATATTGGGAACATGCATAAATGTTAGTAACAATCGCAGAAATGAAGAAACATTCACCGAAATTGTTCGCTTTCGCAGATTTCACAATATCTTGATGTTTATTTATTATAATTATTAACGATTGTCGTAAGACCATACTTTAGACAATTATTAACAATGTCCTAGTATAAATAATGGCTTAAAATATCATTTCGTTGAAATATTCTTTGTTCGCGATGGAATTGTTGTTATTGAGATCGAACCGACATTGTCAAGGCTGGATATGTTTATCGATTCACAAACGTCCATCACGATGATTTTTCTGTCTAGAAAAGCGATTAATTGAATTTCGAGGCTTTTACTTAAAGAATACAGCTTCCACGCGTATTCTGAAAATTATAAGATCGAAACAAATGTTAAATTAATGTATCTAATAAACAATTGTTACTTTCCATGCTTTGAAACATTAAGAACCACGTTTATACCTCGAATCTCGGTCAAAATTAATTGCTGTAGGCGAATCAATCATATTTAATGCATAAATAAAATGCACATTGTTCAATCAATATTGGGAACATGCGTAAATGTTAACAATAATCGCGGAAATAAACAAACATTCACCGAAACCGTTCGTCTTCGCGGATTTCGCAATATCTCGATGTTTATTTATCATATTTATTAACAACCGTCGTAGGACCATACTTTAGACAATTATTAACAATGCCCTAGTAAAAATAATGGCTTAAAATATCATTTCGTTGAAATATTCTTTGTTCGCGAAGGAATTTTTCGCTGAGATCCAACTGACATTTTCAAGGCTACAGGTATCGATTATCGATTCACAAGTCTTCATCGCGATGACTTTTCTATCTAAAAAAGCGATTAATTGAATTTCGGCACTTTTATGTAAAAAACACAACTTCTACGCGTATTGTGTAAATTATAAGAATTAAACAAATGTTAAATTAATGTATTTAATGAACAATTGTTACTTTCCATGCTTAAAAACTTTACGAAACACGTTTTAACATCGAGTATCGACCAAAATCAATTTCTATAAGTTTCTTAATTAATTGCAATACATAAATAAGATGCACATTGTTCGATCAATATTGGGAACATGCATAAATGTTAGTAACAATCGCGAAAATGAATAAACATTCAGCGAAACCGTTCGCCTTCGAAGATTTCGCAATATCTTGATGTTTATTTATCATATTTATTAACAACCGTCGTAGGACCGTAGATTAAACAATTATTAACAATGTTCTAGTATAAATAATGGCTAAAAAGCCATCAATTCGTTGAAATATTCGAATAAAGGTAGATAGATCGAACAAAGACAATGGAAGTAACGGTAAGTCACCTTGGGGAGGGTATATAAGGAGCCCCCGGTTGTTTAAAATTTCATTCTTCCTGGAGCCTCCGAGGTGGACGGATCTCTTCGTTTTAGGTTTATGGAAGGGGGACCCCCCACCCTGGTAACCGGTACTGGCCGCCGGTAGGCGGTGGTCAGTACTGGCGACCACTCTCTCAATCCTTTCTTTTTTTTTTAATTGTTTCTTTGTGTAATTCATTTC
This sequence comes from Ptiloglossa arizonensis, assembly GCF_051014685.1. Lineage (NCBI taxonomy): Eukaryota > Metazoa > Arthropoda > Insecta > Hymenoptera > Colletidae > Ptiloglossa > Ptiloglossa arizonensis. The sequence goes on along the minus strand of NC_135053.1, from coordinate 7,045,217 downwards.
ATTTGTACTCTGATTTTAATTTCTACTTGTTTTGACATGTTTATTTTTTTCCACTAACCAAATTCATTTCTATTCTCTATTATGCCATGACTTTAGGTTTCTTTTAGGTTTCTCTTAGATACATTCTCTTAGATGTATCGGAAAACGAAGAACGAAGAACGAAGAACGAAGAACGAAGAACGAAGAGGACTGATGTATTGCATCCTCCGCGGGACTGTTAATTCTAAGTATAGACTAAGTTAGTTTTAAGGTCACCATGTACGAATATCTGTGATCTGCCGAGCAATTATCCAATTTTTAGCTTCTTTTTGCTCGCTTGCTCGTATCTCAGTCCGGCCACCTCTGCTTGTTGCATAAGCAAGTGACCGGCCGTGGAGGTGGACCGAACGCTCGATCGCCGTCTCTTCTGGTGTGTCCGCTTTGAGAGAGAATATGCTGTGAACACAGGGGCAGGTGTTCGCACCGGTCCCTGTGGAAGCCCTTGTGCCACAAGACCCTCTCTTCGTCATCCTCCGTGAGTCAGGCCCACGCTCTGCGTGGCTCCTGACGCGGAGTTGGGAGAAACGGGGCACTCCACGGAGTGGACGGCGTCGCGCATTTCCTTGAGAATCGGGCCCACTGAGGGGAAACGGGACCGACCTAGTAGGAACAACTCCACGGTTCGCGTCGCGCATTCCCCAATTTTGCCTCATTTTTCCATAATGTAATTGCTCGGCAGAATTAAACGAGGAGATCGAAGGAACATTGATTCCTTCTATCTCTGCAGTTAGAATAAGTTAGTTTTAAGGCTGTGATCTGCCAAGCAATTATCCAATCTTTAGCTTAATTTTGCTCGCTTCCTCGTTCCTTGGTCCGGTCACCACTGCTTCTTGTACAAGCAAGTGACCGGCCGTGTAAGTAGTCCGAACGGTCTATCGCCGTCTCTTCCGGTGTGTCCGCTTCCAGAGGGGGCATGTTGCGAGCACAGGAGCAGGCATTTTTGCCGGTCCCTGCGAAAGCCTCCAAAATAAGACCCTCTCGTCGTAAAGATGGAGAAACGGGGCACTCCTCTAGGGGAGTGGTAGGCGTCGTTCGTTTTCTCTGGAATCGGAACCACGGAGGGGAAACGGGATAGACCTAGTAGGACCAACTGCACGGTTCGTGTCGCGTCTTTCCCAATTTTGCCTAATTTTTCCATATTGTAATTGCTTGGCAGAACTAAACGAGGAGATGAAAGGAACATTGTTTCCTTCCATCTCTTTGGTTTAGTATCTTCGTTTGTATCACGTGCCGAGGGAGATCGATGGAACTTTGATTCCATCTATCTCTCTCCGGGTCTCCGCTCGCAGCAACCTCCACGTGGTGAGACCTGGTAATCGGTATTACTCGCGACGAACAATAATTATTCGTCGTGGGTAGTACCGAGCTAATCGGCTGCGAATTTAGAATAGTAATTTTTACGATACAGTAGAGTACTTTACGGTACAGTACTTTCCACAAGTAGAGTACTTTAAAGAACAACATTTTTGTAATGAGTATGAAAGTGCGAATATGTTAATGGATCGAAGAAAAGCGATTGTATTTCCGATGAATTGATGTATTGAAATAAAATCAATTTCACTGACAACAGAAACTTTATTTTTGTCCATTATTTGTTTCCATTTCTTTAACCCGATCCTATCAAACTGCTAAAACTACTTAAAATTATATGTCCTCGACTATCATGTTCTCCTGATACAAAGAAAACGGGATCCATGATTCAAAAATTCGTTCGAAAGTCCAACAAAATTCCGATTCGCGGAAATTCTTGGAATTTCGTCATTTCCAAAAATCCCGAGAATAAAAATACCTTCTCGAGTATCATGTTCTCCTGATACCAAAGTCCTAAAATCAAAGTTTTTTTTCTAAATCTCACTTCCGGTCAATGAGATCTGGTAATCGCTATTACTCACGACGAACAATAATTCTTCTTTGCGGATAGTACCGAACTAATTGGTTGCGAATTTAGAATATCACTATATATTTATGCAGGAACAAATTTTTGCAGCCGAGTCGCGTGAAGTTCGAGCAGCGAATTGGCTATTGTTTTCGTTAAACCGAGAAACAAAAATAAGAGTTTGGACCAGCGGTCGATACGGACGTGTGGTGACTTGTATTGCGTAAAATTGGAAAGAAATTTCCAAAAACATTTCCGTCCCTCGGTGCAAATGGAGTTGCCCTTTTTTTCCTTTTGTACGTGTCGGGACCTTCGCGCGTAGACTCGATATTCCATCGTTAAACGAAGGGGAATATATATTTATATCTTTGGGGAGAGTGAACGCATATTAATTCCACAAGTATAATTTGTCCCACATTAATAAAATTGTTGTTGATTGAAACTGATTAAGAGGTACATCGTAGTTTGGTGTTTGATATCCACAGAAATATATGAGAAAAAAGGACAGAACCCTGAAGTATTAAAAAAAAGTCAAATATTATTTACACAAAGTAGATGAAACCCCTCCATCGGTGTTCTTCATTTATCTTTTATATATTTTCAGCTATGGCTGTAGGAGGACTGAGACTTTAAAATCTGATCTTTCCAAAGCTGTCAAATATTTATAAACGTACAACACATCAGTCACTTTATAGTACTATCCCTTTAATTTCAAAATAATTTGAAAAATCTAATGTCACACCCAATAAAGTTAGCACTTTTCTGAATTAACGTATTTGTAGAAATGAAACAAATATAAGGAACATTTAACAATAGTTATAGAGAGCTTTTAGGCAGTTGTATTTTCCAGTCCAGGTCACGCGGTTATAAAAGCATTGAATCTGATTTGAAGCTGATTTGAATCTGCACTGAAGCTGATTTTATTGTATCAACGCTAACTTTTATTGAAAGGATCGAACAAAAATTTTCAAATATACGCATTTTCCACATAGATCTATAATTTATATTGGCAAATTGATAAAGATGCAAAACAATGAATTTTATAAGAAAAAGTATAAAGTTTGTATAAAGTAAAAGTATACAAATTTTGTAACATATTGTTTAAACAAATTGATATTTTGCAAAACTGTTTTGAAAACTTAAATTCATTATTCAAAAGTAATTTTTCTTGAAACAACTTTTTTCTAAGCCTCATCATTTTTAAAATATCAAGGGAAATATATTTTAAATATGAATAAATACATTACCCTTAAGTGATGTCTATGATCGCTATGATTATTCCTCCCCTGACGTGGTTTGTGTTTTTTCTATTTTTTTCAAAGATGGAGTACCCTCTTAGGGACAGTTGAAGAGTTCGAAAAAGGAGCAGAAAGGAAATATCATTTCCTTGGCACACATTGTTATCTGATATTATCAAATATATTACGAGGGTTGTTGTTCACAGTTCCTCGGTTTCTACACAATGGAAAACGTGATGAACTAAAAACGTGAATAAACAAAATATCGATCGACATTACTGCACACGTACATACGTACAACGGTTCGCAATGTTCTTTCATTTGGTCAAAATATTTCTGGTCGTGTCACGCTGTCTACATCAGACATAGTGGTGAATAACGTAGCGCAAAATAAAACGAAAAATATGAAAAAACCGACAAATCTACGGTTATGAAAAAAAGACTTAATTAACTTTAGTTAACAGTGTGAAAACGTAAAATTAGCTTGGAAATTAATGTCATGCAAATCTCGTATGTATGATAGTTCGTTTTATCGGAAATATACGATTTTATTTGATAAAACATTGAATTCAATACGGATCCACTAATTTTTATTGAAAAAAGATATATAATAAAATCTAATTCTGAATAACAAAGAAAGAAAGTATAATTAGTTGGGGTTTCATAATTTTTAGATATTATTAGTCGTTTTATAATTCAACAAAGAGAGTAAAGTTATCGCACAGTTTCGAAAGTATGAATGATATTTGCTGCGCGTTACTTCGAAATTAGTTTCTAAGAAATTCTTTAGCATTTCCGTTTCACTCGTATTCATTCACACAATTACGAGAAAAAAAGGAAGACACGTTTCCAGCATACAAGAAAACTTCTTGCTGCAAATTATGCGTTATCATATACAAAACTGTACAAACAATTAGTCTTAAACTTTAAAAATTAAGAAAAATTGAAGAAGTCAATCGGGCAGTTATTGGTCAATCAACAGCCACCGTATCGTTGATTTGTTATTTTATAAAAATTTCACGTGTTGTAACGATCGTAAGTATTACTAAGTACGTTTAAGTTAATTCAATAATCACTCGTCGATTAAACTACCAATTATAAAATAGATTGACTCCTGTTGATTCGGATTTATATTTATTTGTAGGTTCAGGGTCTGAACTATGATAAATTCTTCGTACATGTACTTCTAGAAATCGATGACTTGAAATTTCATTCTATAATAAATATCGCATTCAATTTATAGAAATTTATGTTCCATCCACGTAATTCTAAATGTCAACAAGACTGATAATAACAGGAAACTTTGGTACTCAATACTTCATTTAATACCTAATTCGAGTAAATTGTGAGAAAGTATTAATTATCGTGACCAGAATTACAGAGATTGTTACATTTTTAGAGGGACGTTCATAAATGTTTATTGGAATATTTGAACGCTTATAATATGTACGGTAACTAAAAGAACTAAAATTATTAACTCTGTAATTCATACGTTTCTATAATTATTGTAACATCTGTAACCATTCGTGTTACATTGATATTGATAAGAAAATGCGGATAACGAGAAAACTTGTTTCAATTCGAAAGCAGATTGCTCAGGTAGCAGCAAACTGAAACAAACGATATCTAAAACTGTACAGCCGAAAATTACAATAAACGGTTCGTTATAATGCATATTTTTGGGGAAACGTTTGTAACCCTTTGAACAGCTGACATCGTTGCGAACGATCTTTATTTGCTTCCTGCATCTCTCGGAGTACACAGTGACGTTTAAAGTGGCCCATACACGGTCGAGGTTTACGAGAGGTTTATCCGCAGGTTTGATCGACTGTCTTTCTCATGAAACCAGCGAGAAACCCGAACCCACGGTCAAACCAGCCGTAAACCTCTACGTGTAGGGGCCATTTAAGAAAACAATACCTTCCGCGCCATACATCCGTTCACATACCTTTCATTGTTAATTATAAATTGATAGTAAAATATAAATAGTATACACCACAAGAGTCTTTATTTACGTGGACTTAAAATGAAAAATAACATTGACAATTCTCTATACAGTATGGACACCAAAATTTCCGTAGTAAGAAATATTGAGATCGAAAACGCTTGAAGAAGATGTTGAAAGAAAGATTTTTCTTTCACATTTCCTCTTCAAAGGTATCGATTCAAGTTACGTCATAAACATTTTTCGTATCATTGACACTAGATTTACCAACCAATCAAAATGACTGGTTGCAACTGTTTTTACAAAGAAATTTACTTTAAATTCCATAACAAATTTTCAGAAGGCATTACGATTTTTTCTATTCTACATATATAATCAATTTCATAAGTTCCCCCTTTTCCTCAATCATCGATTTTCCTGGAAGACGTACAAAAAACATCTTAATACACTGGAATCTGTCGGTAGTTCTAGTGTTGAAAACAAAGCATTAAATACATTGTCTGATTTCTTTTAATTGAAACAGTGCAACTTCTATACATAGACGTATACACACAAAATACAAACCGTGCAAAAAGTTCTCAATCTATTATATTTTAAAAGGTATAATCGATTGCAAGAATAAATATAATAAAGGAAAGGGACAATTAGTAGGGAGAAAAATCCAACGACTAACGAAAAAAAAAAATTCGTAAAAGATTCGAACGGGAACTGAAAAAGATTTAGAGTAGGTTTGCAACTCGCTGGGTTTGTACAGTTTTTCGTAAAATTAAGGAAAGAAAGAAATGTGGGAGAAAAGAAATTCTTATAGAGATGGAAACACTTTGTCGATATAAAGTAGTTAAATGTAACGGCAATTCTATCGAAAAATCTTATTCGATTAATATCTTAAACATCGACTGACTAGAAGTCTCACGAAACACGCGTGTTACATTAGCTTGTGATGAAAGAATGTCTGGTTATTTCACCACAATACTACACGATCGCAAACACATATCGCGGTTAAACAATTTTTAACGCTTCCTTCCGACTGTCTCACAATTTATTCACTCATCAGATTTTTGAAATTCAGTGAAATGAAAAAAGAAACACAAATAAATTACAAAATGTGCTTTTCAAGTTTAGAAATAATGTTGAATTTACAGTATTCAATTCCAAAAGAACAAACCTATTTATATTTTGAACAGAGCCACTGTGATTAACTGCACTTCCAAACTCGTGAGATTGTTAATTTTTACACTTTTTTGATGATATCTGACAGATCACAATTAACCATTATTGGTTCATAACTGATATAAACATAGCTCTTAATAAATATAGCGCTAGCTTTCGTTTACTGTTTCCTGACTTATTATGCAGGTGTCAACGCATTGCCCGTGCTGTACAAACCAGTACATAGATACATGTGTACGTGTATCTTTTGCATTGAAAAGTAAAGAGATAATGAGATTCACTAGACCCCAATGGAGTTCCGACGTGATTTTTTTTTGATCACGTAATTTGCTGAAACGTATACCTGTAGATATAAATCTAGTGTGTTTCAATTTTTCAATCATCATGAAGTATTTATACATGTTTATAGTTATAGTAAATAGTATAGTATTGTCACGATATTTGTAAATATTTGACAAAATATTATTACATATTCTTCAGATGAATATATTCGATATGACATCTATTTAAAACCATTATGATAGTGTAATATAAAAATGTATACTACATTTCCTTATATTACGAAACTAAAGTTAGTTCTATACTTTATTATTCGGTAAATCTCCCTATTTCTTTTTTCTTAATTATTTGATATACCTTTATATAAAATCGAAAGCTATTGCGTATCGATTAAAAGCTTCTTTCATCCACCTTGTCATAGTATGACCATAATTTCGTAAACACTGAACCGTATCGGTAATTCAAACAAATATGCACAGGCGTAAAGTCAATAGCAAAATACCATGTTCTAACGTAAAATCTAGTCTAAAAAGACTGGTAAATATACGTGATGCATCTTTTTCGGTTGTAATATATTTGCGAGACCTAAACAGTAATCGAACAATGTTCAACGTGTAAGAAAGAAAACGTACTTTCTTAAAAAATTATTTTTAATAAAATATTAGAAAAATTATTCGTTGCGTTAAGCAAACCTCACCGTACCGAATACGTTCGAATGTTCAGCCAGATTAATTTCGAGGAATGAAGAAATGTTAGCATAATCGGCCGATGAACAGATCGGACGTACCATAGAAGATTTTTATCCTATAATTTTTCGCGTAATCGGCATCTTCCGGCCAAATATACCGTAGCAAAGTAATGAAACGAAACAACAGACTCGTTGATGTTCCTTAAGAAGCATAACGGACGCCTGCAGAGTCAAACGTTCCCAGCAGTACTTAAACCTCGTAAAACGGTCGGCATGTCGCTCTTTATTTTGCGTTAAATGCCCGTCATCTCGGTTCGGCTCTACCAAGGGAAAGAGAGAACGAAAACGAGCGAATGACGGTCAGGTGGACTCCGACGGAGCGTGAGCTAACAGAGAGCCCGACTGAAAACGACCAAGATTCCTCGGGTGTTACCTCGACTCGAGTGCGCTTTATGAATTTTACACTCCCATTATTATGTGATTACTATAAAAAGAGGGACCAGGAGCGGCTGGCTCTCCCCACGTGCGCACACTCGACTCGCTTGGCACAATCGTTGCGCGCTAAACTGCCCTCGTAGCCGTGCCTCCTTTCGGACCCGTGCCATCCTCGGCGCTGCGACTGCTACCAGGAAGTCAATTACGTAAAGTACGAAGCAATGAGAAAAAGTCCGAGCGGTTAGTGTACCATCGTGCTACTTCCTGGTCCAACGTACAACGCGTTACCCGCTATGCACTCTCACTTCTTATGCGGCAGTCTAGCTACATGTTCCACGGATCCCAAGATTTAGGCTTTTTAAGGAGTTGCACGGCTCCAGAGTTCAGAAAAAGGGGACAGTCTGTGTAATCTTTTTCCTAGAAAGAGCGTACGTCATAATTAGAGGGTGGGTTTACACGTTATTTCTGCGGTGGTCGAGATGTATCTCATTGTCAAACAGACGATAACTCGAAATTTGTGCTTCAGTGTTGAACTGACGATGGACTTGTAAAACGACTGGAAGACATCCGTTATAAATAATACTACTATTTTCTCCACAGCTACTCTTTTTTGCCCAGATCTATGATTTATCCGTTCAAAAATATTTATAAAAAGATATTTATTCCTGTCAGGTGAATCACAACCTCCACAGAGTTAATAATACAGCGAGTTTCATCTAATTCTATAAATAGAATGTATTTTTGGTACATAATCTTGTACTTTTTTATGTAGACGAAGAAAAATTGAAGAGATGAAAACTTCGTTTAATATTTAGTTACATACATACATGTATACAAACTACGTCCTAAGCATACATAGGTAAGAATATGCGTGTACATGTACATGCACAATGTTATACACTTTATTGTTTGACCGAAATTCTACCAATTCTTTTAATCCGAAATACCTAAAATATATAGCAAATCGAACATTTTATTAAACAATTAAATTTTAAATTTTATAAAAGTAAATTTTTAAATTTCCAAATTGGTTAAGTTATGTTTCAAGTTATGCCAATCAGCCAGGTCAAAAAATACCACATCGAAACGTATAATTTTTTACCACGACCAATCGTAAAATACAACAAAAATTAAGAGTATTAAAATGAGAAATAGTAGCTTATCCACTAGATTTGATCAACTTCGCACCAAACAATTACCACATACTTTTCTTAATAAAAAATTTGAGAAAGTTTACAAACATAAATGCTATTAAAATTCACCTTGAGCTTTTTAATAAAAAATTCATAGAAATGCTTCAATAACGGAATTTTTTATTCGCATAAAAAATTGACAAAGAAAAGTTGAACGAAATGGCGTCCGAGTCCTATAATAAAGTTACTTCTATCAAAAAAGGAACGAATTTTGCACTCTAACGTATTGCTCATAATTAGGACAGCTGAATGCAACAGTTAAAGAAAAACGATCGTAATTATTGAATAGAGAAGGTGCTGAATTTCAGCAGAATAACGCGAGACCGCACGTTTCTCTGAAAACTCAGAGAAAGTAACAGAAACTAAATTGCAACTAAGTTGAAATATTCTTCCTTCATTTGCCTTATCTGCTGAATTTAATACCACTGGTCTATCACTAATTTCGGCTCCATGTAAACTTTCCTTCTGAGTGAAAATTTTAATGCAACGGAAGCAAGCAAGAATGTATTTGGAATAGTTTTTCGCACAAAAGAATGAAAAATGTCTTCCAATGAAATTATAAAGTTATTGTTAAAGTTAAGTTAAGTTATTGTTAAATTAAAGTTTACCAAAACAAATGGCGATCTGTCATTGAACAGGATAGTACTTACATTTATATATAATAAATAAAATCGTAACTACAAAATTGAAACATTTTTGGACGATTTTAAAATAAACATATAATGTATAGGGTATAGGGTATTTGATCTATGCGTTTATTTGTATATTTGCTTGTTTGTTTGTTTGTGTTGAGTTAACTCAAAGTTTACCGACCCAATGTTAACTAAACTGTACTATTTCATTTTGTACATACTGGATGTCCCAGGTTTTTTCCCCATAAAACTTTGCCAACATATTTTACAAGCAGAATTAAGAAAAAAGTTCTATATGAATATGAAATGATTTATTACGAAGTTATAGCAAAAAATATGAAACGATAATGATATTTGTTATCACAGCGTGCGAAAACAATATCCGTGTCTGTTTGTAATTACTTAGATGCTGTCTACGTTTACATAATTTGACAAAATTAAACTAAACAAAATCTATTTTTATTTTTATAAGCATATTCTACAAGCAAAATTACAAATAAAATATAAAATAATAATGGACTACTTTCTTGACGAATCCATAATTCCACTCCAAAATGACATTCGTCATTTAAGCCATAGAATCTTCCCAACCCCATTTATGCTATAAATTTTAACACACGGTGTATATTTTGTCTAAGACTAACGTAAACACAGCTTTTCAAATGTTCGAACACGATACCCTCCGGGATCGTTAACGTAACCAAGATATGTTTCATAATGCGATGTAGCTTATGTTCCACTGTCGCATTTATTTAATAGATACGAACTATGCACGATTTATCATAACGGTCCGCAACTTCAAAACAGAAATTGCTTTGAAACTGAAAACATTATTTGTGAGTGGAATTTATGCTCACAGCGACATTTAAATGCACAATATAAATTTTTGTTTGCTGGAACAATCTTCAAAAATGTTGCAAGCGCAATAATTCGAAATAATCTACGTATTTCGATACAAATTTAATGTATTGTACAATATTTTCTTTTCCAGAAACGAATTCGGAGGAGGACATAAAAAAAGCTGAAAAAGTTAGTTTTACAATGTTTGTGTTTTGTATTCGAATATATGTACAACATTAAAAAAGAAGTCAAATAATTATTCTGAACTATTTTTCAAGGAAAAAATGAGATCCTGCAAAACTTTTTATGATAAATAGGGTCGGAGATAGTATTTCAAAGGCTGACAAAAAATTACAAACAAAAAAGTAAAAAAATAGAATTATTTTTATGAATTTACTATTTTGGATAAAAAACGATTCTTTTTTAGTAAGAAAATGTTAACATTTGCTATACGAATGTATTCCGATTCATATTTTTAAGAAGAAAACGTTTATTATAAAGTAATAAGTAGATATCTAAGAAAATAACGAGTTTTACCCAACTTTGAAACTCCTTATTTCCGATCTCATTTTTTTTTTTTTTATAATACAGTACAGTTTAAATAATGACCTCTTTATTTTTCCGGTCCAAACTATGATAAGTTCGACGAAACAACATACGAGTAATATAAAAACGAGACATACCAATGTGATTTTTGCACTTTTTTAGTTCAAATTGGAAACGCTATATTTTCAATTATACTTATCGTAGAAAGTTCGGCAGAGTCTTGTTCTTTTCGTTGAAAACTATTAAAACAAAAATTCGTTCATCTATTTTACGAAATTTTGTATAGCTTCAGAGATGCAGAGCAAAGATTAAACAAATGTTCCCTTTTCAATTTGTTCTCTTCTCCTCTGAATCCGTTTCTGCAAAATGAAATAATATAGATTTACATCCAAACTCTTTTAATATTGAAAATGCGCGTTACTATTTTTCATTTTTTAAACACTTTCAGATGAGTGTCAGTTACATAGGTCAACATTTATTGGTAAAACAACTTTTAAAGGATATGTATAGAATCCGTAACATTCTACACATATTTGAACTTGAAATTGTGTTAATAATTCCACCTGGATGTAAAAACAACTGATGCCCAATTTTCACACGGTAAATGATTACCGAATACACAAGGTATTAATGGGAGATTTGAGTAAAAAACGTTACTCATGGTGTACATTTCTTACCGACGACAACAATTAACGTAATCGAACGCCATCATTACAGGGAGCGTGCAAAATACTTTTGCAATTTAAAACAATGGAGCGGTCAGATACTACGGAATAGACAATTACCATGTCTAAGCTTAACGAAGGTAATTGTAGAGCTATAACCAGCTCGTGGCAGATCTCTGATTTCATTGACGATCCAATACGGAGTAACACAATGTAACGTCGTTCATCGTGTATTGATCTATTGGTGAAAGCAAAGCAGCTTCTCGCGCAGTCTTCATTAGCATAGTACACAACGTCAATTCAGATGAGAAATATTACACCTATGTTCAAGCGTTTACGCGGTCACTCTTTAGTTTACAAAATATTTGACGACGAGGTTCATCGAAATCATTAAATTTTAAACATCGTTTATAATCGCCTTTAATTATTCACTGACTGACTTTACGAGTTTATCGAATATACATTTTATTTTCGTACTCTATTCTAAATGTTTTTTCCTTTATATGTAAAATTTGGACTATAAGTAACGCTATGTAGAAATTGAACATACGAAAATGTAGTCCCTGCAGAAATTGCCGATTTAATTGGCCAATATGAGTATCGAATTAAAAGTATAAATTATGAATAAAGTTAAGACCAGCGAGAAAAGAAATTTTAGGACAATTTAGCATAATTAAAACACGATTGTTGATTAGTTTAAGTTTTTTTTTATTATACTTTGACTTTTATGATCGTTGTCTTTGAAATCGTATTAATAAAAGATTTATGTATGATTACATGAACGCTCTATCTTCTTTGTCAAAATTTCAATTTCAATACTAGGGAAATTTCGACTACTTATACGAGTATCCTTACACCCTTACGTAAATAAAATAATTCAGAAAGGTTCGTTTACGAAGCTAATTATCGTCCATTTTGCTCGAATTAGCAACCGGATGCCGTTCAAATAGCACACGCGGAAACATCTACACCTAACGTTACGAGGATCATACTTCGAGAAGGATTCCATTATTTTCTCAAATTGTAATGTAGGTTCATATAGGATTTTTACCATGCCCCAAAGCCGAATATTCGACTAGCTAATTTTTACTAAATCATCGGATAAATTTGCATCGAAGCACCATAGTATTACAGATGACTACCATGTCATAGTTGGAACGAAACAATCAGGTATTAATTTTTTATTTTATTTCATTTGCACAAAAACTCGTCGCGTCATACCAAAAACTTCAAAATTCGACTCATCGATCCATACTATTTTCTTCCAGTCGTTAACATTCTAATTTTTGTATGTTTTCGTTCACTGTAGCGGTTTTTTCTTTTATTTTCAATCCTTAAGCGTGAAGCCCTAATTACAAAATACATTGATTCATTATCATCGTCCAAATTGAATCTTCTCGGTCTTGATTAACTTCTGCAATAATTTCTGCTGCTGTCAGTCTCCAATCACGTTTACTTAATGTTTGTATGAACCAGTTCTTATTTTCAGTTATTTTCTTCAAGTGTACAGTTCTTGTTTCGTTCATAAAATCATTAGAATCACTTAACTTCTTCATTGTATCATATACTGTAGATTTCAAAATTTACATTTTAACGCAACTTCTCAAACAGAGAATACTTTTATTCAGGAATAACAATGAATGAACGTTTTGGCAGTGACAACTCTTTTTCAGAACTTCTCAGTCTGATCACATGCACTGTCGGATTAAAAATGACAAAGGATCGACTAACAGTTCCATGTCTTATTTTTGTTGAGGTAGAAACCTTTTAAGATAGTTTATAAACATTAAAAGATGGTACAGATATACTCTTCGAATAGTTTCGAAATTCCAATCGAAGAAAAAAAAATCCACCAAATTTTGTCCTGTCGAATTCAATACGATATTGAATGTACGAAGTCTTTTTTAAACAATTATTCAGATTATACATGTAAAATCTTAAGTTGTCGGGTATTATTGTAAAATCAGTATATATAACAAAATAGGGTGTGAAATCAGCTCTCAAAGGGGAGAGGCAACGAGCGAAGTGACAAATCACGATGGCCTCTGAGTGCCATCAGGATTAACTAACCAAAAGTCTGCTACGATTGGGCCTAGGAGTAGGCCTACCAGCAGCGACTATGTTTAACTCGTTTATAACAAATTATTCCCCTGGGGATTTGTTATTCTTGCACCCCAATGGTAGATGTGTTTAGCGTCGTAGTCGTTTCTTGTGATAAATCAACTTCCGAACGTTTTGTAGATTTTGTACGTTTCTGTTGAAACTTAATACCATAGGGGATTGTACATCACTGTAACTGTTAACGGGCCGAATGTATCCTCCACGACTATGCTTGTGGCTCGAATATAGTCCTCCTTTCAGGTTGTAACTCGTAATGTTTAATTGCATCTTTTACGATAATAACAGAGCCTGCGTGGCCATTTTCACCGGAATGGTTTGTCGAATATATGTCGTAACCTCAAATTTTGCAGAAGCTGCGGTCTGTAAAATGTGTTTCAGAAATTGGACTCGTTTATGTTCGGAAGGCGTATCAAGAAATTAGTCTCTCTTAGGATTATTTTCCCGGACCAGGGATGCATTACGTACCACGATTATGGCCTAGTTGTCCACCTACCGATTCGTAACATTTTACAGAACGAACACGAATTTATATTCGGTGCGTTGTATAAAACCCCCAATTCGATAGCCACGCTCAAATAGCTTTCCTTTCAAAAGTTGCAGAGAACCCAGACAGTATATACGTAGAGCAAATAGCCCAGTTATTTCCGAATATTCGGAGGGGACGAAACGATACGTGGCGTGTATAGCCTACCATTCATTGCTTCTGAAAAAAGAAAACCCGAAGCAACATTTATGAAGAAAAAACGGAAATGGAAAGCGAAACTATATATGCATGCTAGACATTACAGTCGATACCATTCATTTTTGTCTAACCAAATATCTTTACATTTTATTCAGTTCCATTGCAATTGCATCACGATGCATTGTCCATATAAAGTATTAGTGTGTACATGGGAATGTGAGAAACTCGAACGCATTTATATGCAACTTGTTCAAAGTTACATTCATCGGTTCTATTTTTCTATACTCAGGCTAACTGGAATAATTCGCATGTGTTTAATGTATTACTTTCTGCCGGTTGGTTGCATTCAATTATATAATTCAGTATTCTTTCGTTATTGAACGAAGATTTACACGATGCATATAAACGAAAATGAAACTTTACAAGAAGCGAATTAATCCGAACGAAAGAACTGCATTTTTCACATACTTAATTGACACGGAGTATCTTACGATTGGAATTTTTTCACGAGGACACAAATACAAATAAACGAGTTATTAACAATATTTATTCGCGTCCTTTTCTGTTGTTTTAGGATCCTTCGATTCACGAAGTTCCACGGCAGGATATTTTTGCATTCAGTTAGTCCAGTACAGCAATTTTTCTTATTACTTAGGATGTTGTCAGATTACCCCTAAAAAGTGTTTATTAAAATTCGAAAACTGTGCGCGTTTCTTGAAAAGGTTATTGTCAAGAATATGTGACAAGAACGAAAATATACTCTTAAGTTTCTCTTCAACGGTATAAAATGATTAAAAAATCTAACATCGCGGGTAGATTGATTATAACTTTAATTGAATAAAAGGCTCGCCAAAGTTTGTACGACAAAATTATTAAGACGTTTGTACCTGGTAAGTATAAGGTGGTTTGAATTAAAAAAAAAATTAAGCATGCCGTTTGAAGAAATTTCACAACTGTCTAAATTACGTAAGAAAAATCGTTTTGATTTGACAACGCTGTCGATATTCAAATTGGACGATTTGACATTTTCCACGAACAAAGTTATACCGACCGACCAGTTTAATATCCGGTAACATTTAAATCTCGAGGAAGAAGTTTCCTGTAATGACCCATTGACCTTTTTCCAGACCTTCGTTCTCTTTCTTTCCTCCCGTTTCTCTCTGATTCTAGGTTCAATCGTACATAAACGATGGAAGAATCAACGCCGAGCGAATGAAACTGAACAGTTCCGACAGAATGGAATCCGCAACTCTGTAAACTTTTATTCGACTTTTCTGTTTATTTAAACACGGAATTCGAGCGCACGTTTCCTAAGTAAATGAGATGGAATCAATAAAATGAACAATATGCGCGAGAACTGTTGGAAAAATACGACAATTTCTAGATAGTTTCACTAATTTAATTTCAAGGATAAAACTTACCTTAAATATCAATTCAGCGGTACGAACCAGTCCACCATAACATCCAAAAGACTACATTTTTACTATATCCAACAAACGCTTTTTATATCTTTGAATATTTTAATAAGCACAATTACGAAAAGTATTCGTACAAAACTGTTCGATTTACTTTCCGTAAAATTATACGATGGTTATAAGATAATATACGTATGTACTTTCTGCTATTTCATATTAATAAGCCTTATTATAGCTTTGTCCGCTTAAATCCATACATTACAAAGCTACCATGTTTGTATATTTTTTATTCATTCTTTCCATACACGTTGTTGTTCCAATTCTCGTGTAATTGTTTCTCACATTGAAAATTATCATAGTTTTAACGAAGAAATCGGTAACAATAATACTTTACCGTCCTCGTAGCCTTGTTTCGTTTAATTAGGTAATAAATACAAATTTTGATGAACCATCTTATATAATGGTAAACTACATTATACTAAATATAACCGTTTAAACTGGAATATAAGTAAACGCTAAATAGTTTCTCATTTATTGTCGAAAATTGATAATATATTTCGCAAATAAAATCTCTTCGTAGGAAATACCATTTTCACGAAGAATGCGGATTCACTGAACCGCTGAAAAATGAAAATGCAAACAAATGCAAAATATATTTACGTCACTGGTACAAAGAAAATTTTGCAACAATTCAATAATACATATACTTTGTCTCGTTGAACGATTAAAAGATGAGATACAGAATCTAAAACCGTTTAGCATTTTCGGAGATATCCTCATACGATGGTATATTCGTACAAATAGTCTTACGCATTATTTCAACGATACATTGCTTTCTCCTGGTTATGAAAGTGATTTGGGAGCAACTGTTGATACATCTCGTTGATTAGCAAGTGGCAGATTTTGTAACATCGATCCAATAAAAGTAACACTGATCTTTCACTTTGGACCATTCAGTTTCTCTCAAGATACTAGTATTATGGGAATATTTTGCGAACTGCATAGGGATCCAAGTGTACTTGCACTTGAAATATGTTACTATAGTTTAATTTCCACGCTTGACTAAATATCATTTTTTACCTGTAATAATTTACCTTAAATGTGGTCGTTTAAAGTAAGTATAATGTACCAAAGGGATCACAATTCTAAACCCGTTCTAAACACTGGAACCGTACAAATTGATCGCAGTTTACCGTTTCGAGTTCATTAATGGTCAAATTAGCATTTCTTTTAAAAGAAGCTATCGTCTAAAGTATCTTCTCAATCGAACATGCTGTTCAATGTATTTCATTCTTGGTAAACTGCAAGTTGGGATTATGTTTCTAACATTCGTAGCCATGGATATAAAAGTAGACAAGAATGTAAATTATCAAAGAAAATATTACCGTAAGCTTTTCTTTGTTATAGTTCATTTAGCAGTTACAGTAATCTGAGTAAAAAGCTGCATCGTGGAATCTTCGAATAATACTTATCGACCGTACTTACGTTTCGATCGATTTTGATAAGTCTAAATAATTGCTGAATTTCACTCGAGATATGCACCTGGTAATTGAATAATAGTAATGAAGAATATCGTTTGGAAAATACGAATATTCGCGGTATTTCGTCGGATGTTCAGCACCGAATGGAATTGTAACGAGTATCGTGTGTATCACTTCCACGCTCTCGATTTATCTATAATAATACTTTGAACGCAAGCCATCTTCCATCCGAGTGGAAGACTTGTACTACCTACTATTTCGTATAAAAACGAAAGATTCCCGCGTTCCCGAGAAAAACAACGAAGGAACCATTTGTTAATATCAAGCTAAATACACGTGCCGTAACACCCGTACACCCCAACCCAATGAAACTAATAAATTTATTAATTAAACGCATAATCGCTCCGGAGGTTAATACTGCTTCATTGAACGCGTTCATAATTGGCAGTAGGCTAGCGAACTGGCCGCAACACTGCCGAATGAACATCGAATACGCTATTTCACGGGTCAAAAGTCTAATGTTCCGTACCAAATGCATCAGTTCGACTCGCGTGTGTGGGTCGTGGACGGGCGTGTGCATGAGCGCACCTGGTGGCCGATTAATTATCGAGATATTTCGCATCGGGCGCGCGTCTGTGGTCGCGTGAACGACGCTTGTATGCGATGTCCGCGTTGCATCGGATGCACATGCACGCGGACTTGCATTGCCACAGACTGCGCGACCTACGGCCAGACGTTTGCTCGCGACTTTTGCTTTTTGGCTGCGCGCATATTGCAAGTCAAATGTCGGACAATGAGCCCTGTGTAAAATGGAAATCTCGGCGTGAGAAGCGATCGCGCTACGATCGCGCGAAATTTACATGAGAATGCGCGACGGAGAGAGCGGTGACGCGTCCCCGATAGCTCGCTGCTACGATTTATCAGTGCGTGTTTAACCTTTTAACATTTTCGTGCGCGACGTCGATACGCGTCCGCGCCTTTGCTTCCGAACTTCGACACGGAGCCTAGAATTTCGTTATTGGTGCATCCACTATCGGGAAACGAGAAGACGAAACACTATACAGAGGCTGAACGACGCAAGCGGTAAACGGAATCTTTTTCGGTTCTTAGCGTTCGAACTGCACAGCAATAGAATTTCCAGATATCAGAGAATAATTTAGAAGCTTGGAAAATACGGAAAACTATAAACATAGAATCTCGTTAATAAATTGCATTGATAAAATGTAATGGCATTTGGTAAAATTAGAAATATCGTTAATACGATTCTTCCCATTTTTTAGATTCGTAGCGATCGAACTGCATAGCAATAGAATTTCCAGATATCAGAGAATAATTTAGAAACTTGGAAAATACGGAAAACTATAAACATAGAATCTCGTTAATAAATTGCATTAATAAAATGTAATGGCATTTGGTAAAATTAGAAATATCGTTAATACGATTCTTCCCATTTTTTAGATTCGTAGCGATCGAACTGCATAGCAATAGAATTTCCAGATATCAGAGAATAATTTAGAAACTTGGAAAATACGGAAAACTATAAACATAGAATCTCGTTAATAAATTGCATTGATAAAATGTAATGGCATTTGGTAAAATTAGAAATATCGTTAATACGATTCTTCCCATTTTTTAGATTCGTAGCGATCGAACTGCATAGCAATAGAATTTCCAGATATCAGAGAATAATTTAGAAACTTGGAAAATACGGAAAACTATAAACATAGAATCTCGTTAATAAATTGCATTGATAAAATGTAATGGCATTTGGTAAAATTAGAAATATCGTTAATACGATTCTTCCCATTTTTTAGATTCGTAGCGATCGAACTGCATAGCAATAGAATTTCCAGATATCAGAGAATAATTTAGAAGCTTGGAAAATACGGAAAACTATAAACATAGAATCTCGTTAATAAATTGCATTGATAAAATGTAATGGCATTTGGTAAAATTAGAAATATCGTTAATACGATTCTTCCCATTTTTTAGATTCGTAGCGATCGAACTGTATAGCAATAGGATTTCCAGATATCCGAGAATAATTTAGAAATTGCAGAAAATTATAGACATAAGATTGTCTCGCTGCATTAGTAACAATGTTTAGTAAAATTATAAATATCTATAATACAGAGTTATTACGAATAGGACGATATCACATTTCATTTTAATTCGTAACATGATCGATACACAATATAAAAGATCATTAAATAAGTATATATTATACAGTTATAAATAAGTATTAATATATTATTATACAGAACGTATCGCTCTATTAAAGTACCGCGAATGTGTATTTCCCTGATAATATAAATAATGCTGTCTCAAAAAACACCAAATTTTATCATTTAATGTAAATGTATTTCATTCGACGTGCTAATTGAATTTTCAAGTATAAAAATAAACCTACACAATGTTTGCCGCTACAAAAAATCGCGGCGGCATATTATTAACGTAAGGAGGTATTTTTTTCTTCAGAAAATTTGAACAAAAAACCAAATGTAATTGATCAACTAAACCAATTCAATGTACAGGGTTGCGTCATTGAGCCTATATTAAGTTTCATCCGTAAACCTTGACAAAAGAAATAAAAGAAGAATGTAGTACTAGCGAACGTTTTGCCCGAAAAATTTTAAAATCGCATAAATGTTGCGCGTACCGTTTTTCCATTGGACATACTTTACATCTAGGAAACGAAGTTTGACGCATGCGATTCTACCAAATTCTTTTCACGTCGAGTAGATTATGAGTCAAATTTTTCTCGAAAAGTTCTATAGATAGGCAAATATACATTTACGAATAAACATAGGCTACAGCAAACCTACAACTACGAAGAAATACGAACAACCAAATACTTTGTTTTAGTATTAATGTCTGGTGCGGTATTTTAGATATCACTGTTGTTGATCCGTATTTCTTCACCAAATGTTGAAAGTTAACTATTCATTATAGAATTTGTACCAAATGATTTTCTTTGGAATCTTCTCCTTCGAATGCGATTAAATTTGAAGTATTATCAACAAGATGGTGCACCAGCGCACAATGCACGCATCGTAACAAATTACCTACACTGAATTTATTCTGGTTTGAAACACGTAGTGCAATACCACGGCCACTGCGCTCTCCCGACCTAAATCCTCTGGACTTCTTTTTATGGGATTACCTACAAGATAAAGTGCATTCTCGTCCATTTGTGTCGGTGGAAAACTTGAAAGAACGAATCAAACTACATTGTTCAAATACAAACAGTAACCATATTAATTCCTTCACGAAGAACATAAAAAAACAATATACAAAATACTTACTATGTGAAAGCAGAATGTTCCAACATCTTTAATAATGTACAAGAGTTATGAAAAATCTGAGATATCTCACGAAATATTAGTTTTTTTTTACCTATTCCTATACCTAATCAAATTTTTCGTTATGTACATAAGTACTGTTTATAGTCAAATAATAAACTACAGTTGGAATGTTTCTACTGCTCCGCGGAAATTTCTATTAAAATTATATTATTCGTCGGATTGATAATTTAAGAAGCAACTTGAAATTAACGATCTTCTAAAATATCAAACAAAAGACATGAAATTGCATCAAAGCTGATACTTTTGAAATTTAATAATCATTGCTTTTTACATCATCGAGTTACATAAAGGTGCACAAAAGTACGTGTAACCATTAATCCGTAACATATTCATCATACAACGTAATACTTCCTCACTGTGAAACAATAAATATATTGCTCGGAGAGTCGCAAAATTGCAGAAATTTGTCTACTCGTGGCAATGAATTCTCGTTGGAAAATTCGTAAACAAATTTTCATTCGAAACAATGTCATTTTCCATTCGGTTTATAAATTGTGGAACATTTGCCACGTCAGGATGCAATTACGGTTGTTTGCCAATTTTAATAAGACTCTTATTTTCTAAATACACACTATAACGATCATATTGTCTCGAGCGACAATAAGTGACTTCGTTAATTGTAAAACAAATAATCTATCTAATTCTTTGAAAGACCACGTAACAATTTTGTTTCTTGATGAGATGTACGCCTTTTGAGGGATACATTTTTTCGCAAAAAATACATAAAATTAATATGTTATAGTTGCACGGTAGAAATAATCTTCATTTGACAGAATAAATATTATCCACTATAGATCTGATCATTCGTCGTACTTTAATATTCCTTCAAGTTCGGCAATATCCTGGTCGTTTGATTAATATTTTTTCCATACTCATTCATCCAGATATTTTCGCAAGAGGTATTCGATCCAGGAAAGTCTTGAAACTCGGATGTAGCCCGGATTGCTGTTTTCACAGAACATCGGCTCATTTGCGGAGAAAAACGTGCACGATAAAGTAATAGCGAAAAAGAAAGAAGAAAAACATCCACTTTCGAACATGTGCCTGCGTATGGGACTTGTCCAATGTATATTCCCTGTTCGTATTACGCTACAGTTCCGTGATACCGAGAAACATATCGGGTTATAAATCCAAATACGAGGTATCGTGTTGTTGAACAGTACATCATAATGAATAATAATACAATACAGTTCACATCTGAATTCGCGGCGCAATCGAAAAATTCCTCGTGCAAAAATAGATTGAATACGCGCGATACAATTTTTTAGAAAATTGGTGTTGCAAATTTCCGCAGCGTCGTTCGATTTAACTTTTATCGTTCTATAAACCATTATTTATATTTGCATCGACTGCTTCGAAACAGTCGATTTTTTTTTACATTTGCTAATTCGGAGTCCCGAAAGCATGCTTTTATAAAATATAATTAAATTTCGTAATAGTAAAGGAGCTATAAAATGCCAAATGGCGACAATAAGATGTTTCGAGTCTTGTTGAAAATAAAAATACAACGAAGATGTTGTTATGCAAATGAGGTGTGGAGAAAGTGCTGAAGAAACACATGAATCGAGATTCCGAAGTGTAAAGAAAAATTTCAAAATCGGTGGAAAATCTATTCGTGAAGATTTCTCTTGGAACAGTTTAGTAAAAACACGTCTCGGTGCACATATGTGAAATAATGAATACTTATTTATCGAAGGATTTAGCACTCTTACAGCCGAACGTGAGAATTTCAATGTAACTTCCATACAATGGAAACAGGTTAAACTAATAATTAAGAAAAGAGACAAATTTACAAAAGGTGTAATTATACTACGAATAATCTGTTGTTATAATACATTGAGAAACGTGACCTTACGTTCTTGATACACCATGGCCATTAAGAATAAAATAAAATTACTTATTTTCTAGTTTGCTTAACAAGTCTGCTTCTGGAATCGGTATGGCATTTATTCTCAAATCATTTATATTGGATGTAGGTTTCTTATTGATTCCGAGTTTATTACTTTTAAATAAAGTAATATTTTCAGTGAGAATAAGTAGCGATCGTTTGATCGACGTTTGTGAAAATGGTTCCAGTGAATCGACAAGCAGAAAAGAAACAAAATTTTACCGCCAGAATTGTAATACGGAACTATGTATGTATACAGTGTTCTAAAATTTACCATACACGATGCATTTATTAACGTGAACTAAGAAAAGATACCTACAATATTTCTTTACTTCCTTAACAAGAATGGAAGCAATTTACAACATAAAAGAGTACACATTTTTTAAACAATTTCCCATCATTTTACTCGCGAAGAAGTTCAGTTGCCCCTATCCGTTTTCTTACCAAGATCGTGCAATATTCTCTGGTTAATTAAAACGATACTTTCTCAGACAATTAAAACAAAATGGTTACCTTTTATTTAACGCATGCGGCCGACGTGTTTCTTTCAATAATCATGATTTATTTTAAATTATAAAACACTTATTGCAAGTTCTAACTCTTTCTTAATAACGACACGATTTCGGTTCTTCTTTTAATCATTGTAGATTTTGATATCAACCAAGATAACCAAAATTATGATCGAAACCATTTCGATGAACACGTATTTAAAAAAAAAAACAAGAGATTACATGAATCGACTCGATGAATCTGAAGATTAATTTTCGTATTAGTCATTGTACCATCGTGAGAATATTATGAACGAAATAACTAGATTTTATCGATGAAAATATGTTCAAACAAAACTTTATTTGCATTGTTTTTAATTATGCATAAAATGAATCATGCGTCACTTACATGCATAACATCGTCTATGATCTCACATTCGTCGAGAAAACCTAGCCAATCTGACAATAATACACAAATAATAATAATAATAATTTCACAAAGGTATAAAAATTGTTCGGTGTGACAGTTTGCTGCCATGCCCCAAAACTCAATACCGTGGATCTAAATTGGCTTGATGATTGTTTCGCAGATTAGTAACTTGTTTTCTGTATTTAGCTTGGAATTTCGACCGATTAGGTAGCCCATGTTTAATCTCTTTCATTTAATTTGTTCTACTTTCTTCCGTATGTGGTAATTTCAAGTAAATTTATTGTCTAGGTGTAATCCTAGATATTTAACAACATTAATTTGCGATATGACTGTTGTTTATTGAAACACTGGAAGCTGTCTGTTTTCTTAACGTAAAAACTATGTGATTGGATTTTTCCTTATTGATTTCAATTTTCCATTTGTCGAACCATCGTTCTATTGTTAGTGGACATTGTTGAAACATTGAGCAAACAATTTCCGAATCTTTGTTCATGATACTATCATTGAAATACATAATACTATTTGTTTATAGATACTAATAGATCGTTGGTTCTAGACCAACAGTTTTTACATTTGTCTCTCATTGGATACAAACGTTCCGCATAGACACAAATTTAATGTTCATTTCCTTTCAAACACAGTTACATAATAAAAGTGTACATGGCCCCTTTCGTGTTATTCGCGATAGGAGTGAACCTTATTCCGTGTACAATCACCGCCTTCGTGCATTCTAAGCTCATTAAAATCGATCCATTCCAATCAATTCAAGTATCGCTACAATAAAATTTCGAAGCCTAAACACGCTTTAACATGTTTCGGATGATCTACACTACTTTACCAATCGAGTAACTCGATGAAAGTGCTCCACTCTTATACGTATTCTTAGAACAAATTAATTCTTATTCATATATCTTCCTTACACGCGATGAGCTGCTTCGTGCTCGCGCCACCACAACATCGTTGAATAAACTTTCTAATTCACTTCCGTCAAAGAGTCAAGGAACTCGACTTTGCAAACAAAGTGTTTTCAAGATAATTTTATGCTTTACGAAACGAGAACTGGTACACCAAGGTACGGAAATCCAACTGAAAATACGACATCGTACTCGAATATAATTGTTTTCATTGTTTGATGAACAACGTACTCATTGCAGACGAAAAGAATTTGGTTTTACCACTAGAAAAGAATGTACCGCTACGAATATTTGTCGAATGAGAAAAAAATTTTTGTATACGATATTTTTCGAACATCCTTAGACTTTTCTCTGAATCTGTAACCGTTTATGTTTTTGACGTTTACGATGCGCGAGCGAGTGATCGAACAAGAAGGAAGGACTCTTGTACTTTAAAGTTACCAGCGTTCTTCGCGTAGCTGACAAAGTTGTTCTTTGTAAGCGACAATTATCTTTCATTTTGACACTCTCTTTGACACCTAACAACATCAACTGCAAAGACAGCCATGCCAGGTCGTATTTCCTGGCCAAAATTCAATGTTCCAATTTTCATATTTGGAAAGAAATATTTTTTCCTACGAAGTGACCATCATTTAAAGCTTCAAAATTCAAAATATTACTTCTTTGAAATAATTCTGTGATCAAAGATAGCGTTTTAAAAACGAAATCACAAAGTTGAAAGTAAAATAAATTGTTTTTTATTATTCATTATAGAATATCAAAACGCAAGTGTGTGGTATATTTTCGTGCAAACGAGCATGTATATTTTAAATATTAATCGTGACGTAAGTATTTCTCAATACTTCTACAAAGATTGCAAAAGTAATAATCATTTATATTTGAAGAAATGTTTGACAAAAATATTTAAATGTGTTAGACTTTCGACTTATTTTATATAAAAGGTTACACAATTGTTAAAAAGACATGTGAATTTTTAATGCCACTGGCAAATTTTAACTCTGTGTGCAACATTTTAATATTACGTTCTGAATCTAAACGTGTATCGCTGCACAGCAGTTTGTGCAGTGGCTTCGGGTAGCCGGATTATTTTCATTACGTAAACATTATTTATTGCTCGTATTCGTTTTCATAAACATTTGATACGAATTGGTTTTCCCATAGTGTATTTCTATCTTGTCATATTAATCATTTACCGAATATGCTGAGCGAAATATCTCTTGAGTTCGAAAATTCTATTTAATTTTATATATTAAAGTGTGAATTCGGTATATTAAATTTTAGTTATATTTTTTATAAAGGGTGATTCATGTAAGTTGAACGAACTACCCTGTATATAGTTAATTTAAAAAAAAATGTGAGACACGTCTTTTATGATTTTAAAAGAGAATTTAAGTATCGTTAGATTTTTAATGCGTGAACGTTTTCGAAGTCATTTCGAAGTCAACTTTAAATGATAATGTCGAAACGGTGTTTACGTTTACAACATGGTCATGGAAAGTTTGAGTATCTTTTTCGATAAAGGTATTTCTTGAAAATATTTCAAAAACTAATCATTTCTTTACCATCGAATTCTTCATAATTTTTCACGTGGAATGGAGAGGGGAATGGATCTGTGCTACAAAAAATATGCATTTCCATTTAATGAAAGGATGCAATTCGTAATTGCACGTGCACTGTTTAATTTGAAAAGAATCTAAGCTCCTACAGATGTAGCGCTCTTCGAGCCATTTATCTTTTTCCCTTGGCATTTTTTCGCAAATGCATTAATAACGGAATTAAGACCTGAAATAGTTGCGTGGATCATCCAGTATTAGCAATTCAGTTTGTTTAACAAGTATAAGGTGAATAGTAAAATTATTCCGATAATTCTCATACTTCCTACTTACATTAGTCGCTTTTTTTTGTACTCAAACGCAACGTGCTCACCTCCTAATATTTATTTTTAAGTATCAAGTATAAACAAACACGCAAAGGTATTTATAACATCTTTAAAAATAAAATCGAACGAAATAATTATTTTCTTCATTGTCGTAAAAGGGTAATGTATCATTTCGTTTTTTCATATAACGTTGAACATAATTTAATCGTTCGTTTCGTTTCTAATATATTGTATCGTATTTTCTTGGTGATTTTTCAGATTAATTTCATTCGATGTAACAGTATAGAATTCTATTAGAAATATATAGCGTGAATTTAAACCAAACCTTCGTTTAAATTCCATTTACATGTATATCTACAATACCATTGAAGGTTTAAAAAATATTACAGTTATTTTACAATCAACGATATTCCACTAATGGACTGGAAAATGTAATTGCTTTAGTTTCACGTCGTACACAGAACATTTAATTGTTTCGTAATTATATGTAGATAACTGTTAAACAACACGGTTGCACCAATAATTTATAGCCTGCGTTAAAATTCGCTCGCAGTAATTGCGGGCTATAAAAAGATAACGTACACGTGATTGTATTATTTACAAGTTAGGAAGCAGGTGTAAAAGAAAAAATGGAGTTCGCTCGATCTGTTAGAAACAAAAAGTACACGTGCTTCGGTTAATAATAACCGCGATAGAAAGAAGAACAGTTGCGTTTTAACGCGCGTAAAGACGTTTTATTAATGACAGAGAAGGAAGGGAATATATACAACGAATAATATAAAGCAGGTAACCCGCGCACAATTTTAATTAATACGAGTAGTATTATGAGAAAGTGGTAACGGAAGCACAGGGGCTACATATGGCCGCTGATTACATCGACTCGTTGATCGTGCATTTAAATTATCAACGTTACATTTCACTAGTTTACAGGCAATAAATAACGTCGTGCGTTCATAATGGAACATTTTCAGCCGCTAGTTACCACGCACCCGCTAAATTCTCCCCGGCTGAAATTTATTCAGCTATATTTCAGAACGTGTCGGCAGAATTTATTTCGCGCTTACGTAATCGCAGTCGCAGGAAATGCATCAAGAGGTCTCCGATCATTGGAACCTCATCGGCGATCGTAATTCCCTCGAAAACAGATATTACTAATTGGTTTGTCGCGACAATCGTAAACGTATGCAAACGAGCACCGCGTATTAATTAATTAACGGCAAGTGAATCAATGAACCGCGGCACGTTTTTCGTAATTGCACGCCCCGCGAAGGAAGCTGATTACGCGTCCGGTTAGTCAACTTCGGCGCGAAAATTGGCGTACAAACCTCTACTTTCTCGAACCGAACGAACGGTTCGTTCATCTTGTAATTCGATGTAAAATACGACGCGATACGATTGTTGACCCTTTCGCCTACAATATCGTGTGAAACTCGTGGTAGGGAAATCACGCCGAATATACGGCCAAGTCTTGTGCACATTTATACGACTTGCATACATTTTCTTGAAAGTATTAGAAAGAAACCCTTATGTAACGTCTCGAAAAAGAAAATTTAGCGATCACGAGGACAGTGATAGTTATAGCTATATTACTGATTGTGATACGCGTTATCGAAACTTAAATCGCAGGGTAAAGGGTTGTGCGCACAAATTTTCCTTGCGTCACCATGCGTCACATATGTATTTCTTACCGCTGACTTGAAGTCTCACGGGACGGTGTAAGGGCAAAGAGGGATCGGACCGCCCTTCCCCACGCGAGCCCCACATTCGAAGCTTTAGTTACAGCTTCTGCCATAGTAGTAAGAATAGTTTTCAATTACGTCCATATTTCGATATGTGTACAAATATAACGCTGGAGACCATAAAATACCGAGCTTTCTTTTATGCTATCAATTATTGTTACATTTCTGTACTTTGTAGTAAATACGTATTACTTCTTAATAAACGTTGGTAAAACATTGCTCCTTCTAACGCTAACGAGTGATACAATGATATCGAGGAGTTTTTCAACTAACGATACATACAATCCTGCAATATAGTAAACATTTCAGTTGTTCTATTGTGACATTGTTTAGAATGTTCTTAACCAAATGAATCATTAATTGAGATTGCAAGTGAAAAATACAAAATTCTTTGAAGATATCGATTTTTATTCAATTGCTTAAACAAATGACAAATAATATACTATAATAACGGCAATTTACTGTAACAATACTAGTCGAAAGAAATAACTCTTGTCTAAAAACTTATTTCCTTTTTTGTTCAATTTGCGAGTTGTAACAATAAAATTAAAAATAGCCGAAAATTTGAGGATTCATTTTAACAAATTCATTTTTCTAAAATGAATTTGGATGGCAAAAGAGATTGTGCAATATTATACATATATACGTACATACATAACCTCCACACTGTCCTAGTTCTTTTTCATCATAGCACCACATATTTCATAACCTGGAACTAATAATTCTTTCTCCATACAATACATGCACCGATACTTTTTCTCGCCACAGCTGTGAGTACGAGTAAAATTGTACGACAAGGTATGTATATAACGTTCCTGTATATGACAGATCTTTATAATGTGTAAATAGAAAAGGAAATAATTCCTGTTAGTTTTTATTATTTTAGAAAAGAAACTTAAATATATGTATATTACATTGAGTTCTCTTACGTTCTCGATTAAAAAGCTGATATAATAAAATATTACGAAGGTTTGTAGTAAATTTATTTGACAAAACTACGTGCATGACCCAATTTTTCAATTTTATATTAGTGAAATATATTTCTACTTGTTTAAGCATATACTGTGTGCCATTATTATTATTACGTATTATTTAGTAAAATATCGTGAAAAAATACAAACAGAAATTTGAAATTGTCCAACAGTCTAACTTATTGCGTGTAGATGTACATTACCATTTCCTTTTAAAATGAGTTGTACCTCTCTAAAAGAGTCTATTGTACGTAACTATAACGACCCCTGATACATCGAACTCAAATAATAAATTACTTTCCTCGCAATCACTTTCCTCTACACTATTCATTCAGTGTAAAAGACTCGTCAACTTGCGCGGTCGAAACGAATGTCATTAATTAATGAAAATTAAATTTTTAATATTTTTCATTATCTTCATGACGATATTATTCATGGATTTGTAGGTTTTCCCGATGAGAATGATTTGAAACACGACCTTATTCGGATTTTTTGACGCTATAATGACAAATATGTGTACAGATTTCAATTTTCATTAGTAGATGAAATTCAGTCCCACGTGTTTACCATATTGCACATGGCTGTATGAGTCGACGGATCGCTCGCATTGGATAAGCATGAACAGTATTATAAAAAGAAAGAAAGATTAATCCTCGAAGAAATTGTGAGTCGTGTTGCGTCAGACCTTTTTGTCAGTGTTTGCAAAGACAGTAACTTATCGTTAGTAAAAATTACTCGCCGCTATTCACATATTACTTTCTTTTTAGAATAGTAAAGATACTTCGAACACTTTAAACTGGTACAAAAATTCTTACACGAAAGCAGGAATAACTCCTTCAATGTTACAATACTAACATTTTCTGATATGTCGTTCGGAATTATCACTCTAGAATATTCTGTAATATCCGTAATATAATTTAACCGACGCAAGAATACTTGTGAATAATTTGTAATTAGTACGAAACTTTGTAAAATTATAGAAATAGCAAATTCAAAAAACAAAGAACAGTATGAAAAGTAAAAAGAGACGAAACAAAACATTCTATGTGTACAATTTTTACACGTTGCCCACCTATTAATTTAATACTGGTGGCAACACTGGCAACTATTACTCACCATATTACCGCATTACATGAAACAAAGCTGCTCTTCGTTGTTTGTCTTCGTAACAGAACCACTGGCTACGAGAAAAGCTATGCGCAAAAAATGGTAGTAGCTGTATCCACTTACCTGAAATGATAAAAAAGAAAAATAATGGTTTTCGGTTTTCATTGATACAAACACGATCAATGAAAGAAAGAAATAGGAAAATAAAGTATTAGTTCTAGTTTAAGAACGAAATAAACGATAAATTTATACTCTGTCGAACAAGACAAGGTAAAAGATAAGGCGATTGAATCCTAAATATGTAGAAAGAAGAAATCATATTAATTTATAAATTCTCGTTGACAATATAAATATATTATAAGACGGTATAACTAAAGGTCGTTGACACGAGGAAATAGTTCTTGCTATTGTCCTCAGTGTGGATGACGGATCTATTTAGGTTTAAGCTGAAGTTCATGCTTCCAATGAATGTTAGAAATTTTGTTCACTTTTCGCGAGTAGTATGATGCATTATCCATCCCAATAACATCATTATTTTCAATTTTATCCAGAACTCTGACAAACTATACTTTAATATGAATCAATTTTTTATAATAATTCACAGTATTCATCAAATTCAAAAGTCCACGTAGCATCATACACGAAGTCATTCTCATTGCCAATATGCGTAATAATTAATCGATTCCTTTTACCACTCGAACTTTTTAATCCAGTGGTAAGACGACTTGCAAAAGCAGCTCGAGATGATATGACACTTGTATCATGCCACACTCTACTTTTTGTGTGATCTGCATTTAACCAGGTCTCATGCAAGTAATAAGTGGAATGATTAGCTGTCCTATATTCCCTGATTTTTCTCAAGTAAATTTTCTGCCATAGAACATATCTTCTCTTTCAGTTAAACTATCACGCCTTTGTCGAACAAATTTAAATTTTAATGTTTTTAATAATCTGTGAAATGAACTCCTGCTTTGAAGTTGATTAAAAAGAAACAGCATTGACAGTTTCTAATATTTTATTAATAGTGGGTAGTTTACCTCGACGGAAAAATTCACGAAATACTCGTCTTATTACCTCTTTATCACAGTTTTCTACATTATCCTTAAGTTTTAGTCGATTTTTTATCTCTCTTGACACACTATATTCTGTTTTAATCCTATGGGTTGATCTGTATCGTAATATAGTAATATAACTTGTTCTTTGAGAACATTCAAAACAATATTTATCTCATTTGCACTAAAATATGTTTGTTCGATACTTGTTTTAGCTGTCAATATTTCACTATTTCTCTGTTCATGTTCAGAGTCCGAAAACGATATAACGAACGTAGAATTTAATAAACGTAAAAATAACAATAACAGGAGAATAACAAATACAACAAACAAAGAATAATTATACAAAGAAGGCCAAGAAATTTTGTCTAACACTTTTAGTATGGTCCTGTAGAAGAAAATCTTCTTTTCTTTTCTAATGTTAATGGGTAAATAGGAGAAGAAAAAAAACAACAAAATAACAAAAAGTTGCACGTGTCTTGTATAACGCACGACGCGCGTTGGTAATGAACGCGATAACAAAAGAATGACAATGCACCTTATAAGCACCTATTTCGTATAATATTTGCAATGTTGATTCGTGTTAGGCTATGTGACTTGAAAAACAACAGTATTTAAATTTTTAGTCGTATACAGCAAAATTCCGCATCGTTGAAATTTAAAAGTAGTACACCTGTATTTGCAACAGAATCATTACATGTTCATTTCAACGTCGGTATCTTTTATTTTTCTATACTTCATTTATTATGGATTATAATATATGTATACATCTCCCTTGCAATCTAACCATATAGTAAAACCTCGATTGTTTTTACGAGAACCTTATTTGTTGAATCACGTTGAAGAGTGGAAGGGATAATCATTTAACGAGTAAAGTTGGAGAGAGGAGTAATTATTAGTAGTGATTAAATACATAATCGATACTCTTGTATTTGAAATTGGTATGCTTCTATGATACCAATCTCAGGAATGTCTTCAAACAATTTGGGACGTATTGAAATATATGACTAGCCTATCGATATGTAACAGTTACATTAATTTTAAGATCTCTTTTGCATTCAGAATTCATCAGAAATAAATACAATCACACTGAACGTCAAAAATGTTCAGCTCCGTTATCCCATAATAATCGAAGTTTTATCGTAGAATGCATTCGAAAAAGTAACACGCAATCGATTTTCTATTGACAATGGGGTTCTACAATGCTGTCGTGTTTCTTTAAGGAGAACTAATAATTAGATAAGCAACTCTTTGCATAGAATTTCACGATGAATGTTGAACCCCTTGTTATATCGCAATTCTAAAGAAATGCTTACAAAAGTGTTCGGTATTTAAACTCTTTTAAATAATGATTTTTTGTATATCAAAATGATCGATGTTGTTAAAAATCTTCAAATACGTTCTTAACTGAATAAAAGACTGACTGTATACTTATTAAATAGAGTCAATTAGTTTCGGTTGCCTATGTTAATTATTAGGATAAATAAATGAAAGCGATCAATTAAATGCTCTTATCGACAAAGAATGGAAACATTGAGATAAAAATAAATATTGGAATGTTTGCTTCAATACTATGTACTGTAACGTATATTTCATATTGGAACTTCCTTGCAAATATCTAGAAAGACGGTTGTATATGCCATTTTGCCCGATATTTTTTGTGATTTCATGAAAATACTCGATCGTATCGAAAGGAATTTAATGACTCAGCATAGCGAAGATGTTCTATAATATCATAATTTGAAGGATTAATCTAGATCTCTCAATTATTTGAAAGATTTGGTGTTACATATCTCCAGCTTGTAAGTGAGATTAAATAGAATCTTCAGTGGTTGTGCTTCTTGTGAGACTTTGCAGAAGCTGCTGACATCTGTTGCTAATCATGAGTAGTAAAACAAGACAGCCTATTCGTGCCACAGGCAAAGTATCCAATCAAGGGAAATTAACTAATCTACTTGTAGTGACTAACCCCAATAGAGGTAGTCCAACCGCTGATGCATTGCACAAAAGTGGTTTTGGTGAATCTCCTGGCAATGGTAACATAACTGAAGATAACTGTTCGCGACATTAGAAAAGTTGGATTATTCATGTGCCGAGGTTAAAGAGTTGAAGAAAGAACGGATGAACAATAGATCTACGTTTAAAGAGTTGCAAGGAATTAAGCAATCAATGAAAAACAGAACAGCTATTGGATCGAAGAAAACGAATTTCTTGAAAAGAGAACTTTAAAGTTGGAGGAAACTGAAGAGAGAAAAAAGAGAAAAGAAAAGATTAAAAATGTAGTAATTAAAGATATGCTCTATAATAATAAAAATGATACTGGACTTGTAGTAGAGGAACTAGTTAAATCCCAAATTGATGCGAACGAGATTGAGGACGCTTAGTGAATCAATAAGAAAGCTGAAAAGCCAATAGTAATAGCAAGAATGATAGATCCGATGAACAAGAGTTCTGCAGAATGGATAACATCTGGTAAACAAAAACATTATAATTTGTCCAGACAGAAAAAGGAACATGAAATTCAAGGAGTTATCAAGAAATTGGTAAAAGAAACTTTTAATCAGAGTACACGAGTTAACATTTGGTATGGAAAGATTTTTATAATTAGCAAGATGTACAATTGGAACAATAAGCTGGAGAAGCTTCCAGAATCGTATCAGGATTCAATAAGCAACAATATGAATAATCGTAAGATCACAGTAAACTTTCTACTGGAGGAAAATAATAATGACAATTTTAGGAACAGAAGAGTTAGACAGGCCTCTATCAGCAATATAAGCAATTGCTTATTACTGGAAAATCTTGAACACATGGGGTTATTACTTTGAATAGAAAATCACCTGGAGATTAATCGAGTAGCCATACGTTTATTAATCATTCGAATGCCACGATAATAGACTACGTTTGGTTCAGTGGAAATCATTTATAGTGGTTGTATGATTTCAAAGTCACGCACATTGGAATCTCGGATTACCTGCTGATCCGAATAATCCAAGATAACCCTCTGCTAGTACAATCTCGAGAAACCGCCGCTAGCACTAATGGGTCACGCAACTGCTCGATAATTATACCGTGCTTGAACCCGAACAGATCGGAGGAGTATTACAAAGCTCTGGAGACACAACCTACAATTTCATTTACTGACTCAACAACGGTAGATGAAATTAAGAACTATTTTCTAATAGTCATAAATAAGGTGATAGATGATTTAAAAACGATAAAAACCATAAAAGATACGATTGGATTTAATAAACCGATGGTACGATGTATTTCGTCATCAATTAAAAAGAAAGATAAGAAGTGCGTATAGAAGGTGGAGCAAATTTAGAGGAAAGGTCGGTGGTAGTTTCACATGCAATTGAGGAAGACTTGTGTTAATCTGTTAAAACTTAAAAAACAATTTAAGTAACGTAAAAAACTCAAAGACATTTTAACACAAAGTTAAAAATTTCAGAAGGAAGAGACCTCTGCACTCGCCAGTCAGTGATAGAACATAGACTGATCGCTACGGAAAATTCTTCTCCGAAGATATTCATCTTCAACCGGAATTCATAGACTGTAGATATCCGTTTCTGGATATGCAGATACCCAAAAAGACGTCGAACGTAGCCTAAGATGTATAAACGCAGGAAGGGCACCGCGTCCCAATCAGCTGGCAATCGAGTTCTACAAGACAATGCTGAAGAATTAAATCTGTCGTGTTACGCAGTTATTTAATATAATTTTAACAAAGAATATGTGCCAACAAACTGGAACTGTACCGATATAGTAACTATTTCTAAGGAGGTTGAACTTGGTAATTATAGAAATGTAGATCAAATGGATTCTTAGACGAGAACTCGAAGAGTATGGCTTTGAGAGTCGCCCGCGGTTATAGAACCGTGTTCTATGAAGCAACGACCATCCTGTAAAGGATTTCCACGCTGAGAATCCTGCGAGTAGTAAGAGGTCCTGATAAGTCCTGAAAAACCCCCCTAGGCAGTCGTCTTGCGCTCTTGCCCCTCTCCCTCGACAATAAACTAACCTCCTCCGCGAAATTGTTTGTGGCATTTATCGATTCAACGCAAAAGTTTTTAATAGCGGTAACATTCGCTCTTATGACTCAAGCTTCTTAAAATAGTGGTTAGCTGATAGTTTGTAAAGGTATTGAAGATATTTTCTGTTCATCTTTATACCAAAACTAAAAATAGAGTTATAAAGAATTAAAGAAAATATTCGAAGTGTCCGCCTCGTATCTGAATATACGCTACAGCACGTCTTGGTATATCTTGTCTTTATGACCGATATACATTTCAAGATCTACGAGAAAGGATACAATATTGGTTTCAGACTATCCAAGGAGTACCTGGCATTTTTGAGTGAGCGTGGAATTCAATACTAAGGTCTGTCATAACGTATCTCGAGGCACGAGAACATGTCAAACATTTTCTTTAATTCTTCGTAACTCGAAAAGTAAGGTATATAGAAGATAGTTCGTAACACGTTTTTTACCTACTTTAATGGGTTTCACTTACTTCAGTGGATTTGCTCTTTGAAGTATATACATGCATTTGTAAAACATCCTAGAGGAAAATGATATACAAAGAATGTGTATATGCTGTATAATGTCGAAATGTAAAGCGATAAAATATTTCCTACGGTAAGAACAAGATTGATGACGCACAATACATTAACAATTTCTGTAGTTAAAGTCGTAGTTATTTATTTTGTTGCATTACATTCTCTCAATTAAAACTGGATTCGGTCTACCTAATGAGTTCTAAACGCTCTTCCCGCCAATTCTGTTTCACCTCTGTTTTGTAAAGGCAAGAGTGAAATAGAACATGAGCGGATTAGAGGGGCTAAAAACAAACGAGGAATGGTACGGAACAAACGAAGCATCGATGCTTTGTCCTATTTGGTCTTTCGTATCTCGTATTCATTTCATATTGCTCTTATTTTTGACAACAAAGAATCGAGAACCGATCGAGAATTATGTGTAGTTACATACAGTCGCTCCAAAAAGTATTCTTACGCTATATTATGAGAAAATTCTTTTTACCTGTAAGATTGATTTTAATGAAAGTTGGTGCGCATGTAGACTATAATAGTGCACATATAGAAAAATTCTTTTGTCCAGAGAAAATTTCTTTAAGAAGGTGAAATCAAGTCTCGATGGTTTTAATGTTTTTTTTTTTTTATTTTTTCAATGCACCTTTTTTTAGAACATTTTTACAGCGGGATGATAGAACACTAAGAGCTGAACATTTTTCATATGAAAATTTCTGCTCTATTTTGCAATATTACGAAGTTGTATTTGAAAAATTGTGTACGTACTTTATATTGTATTGTACTTTCATTTTCGATCAGTACAATACTTTTACGTTTAATACTTTATATCTTCTCTAACTATTCAAATATTTATTCACTTGCTTTTTGGTATGTTTATTCATTATGGACAACAGAAATATAAAAATATAGTTACAATATATTATTTCGTGACAAATATTAAACAAAACTACGTCTAATTTTCGAATTGTAAAATATATGTGACTCACTCGATTAATTCTAAGAAACATCATAATCCGATGTTTACGCTTCAAATATAAACATTATGGTAGCGTTGTTATCCGAAGTCAGATGATTCGACTTTTAAAGCGTCATTGAACCATTATCTGCGTCTTATTTATTTCGATACGAGATCGCGAGATGAACACTGTGTGTTCGACAGTTCGAAAATTAGAATTATATTAGTTTGGTCAGTGAATATCTCGAAAAGTATTCCATGAAAAGAAACGCTAGTAGCAAAGCAAAAAGTGGGTACGAACATTAGCACTAACGACATACGGTCATCTCTATTATCCGTCTTCGGAGACAAACAAGCGAAACAAGTATTGTCGGTAAGCAACGAAGATAGATTACCGCGGTTGGGAGTCACATCTGGCTCGTCTAGCTTGGCTATCTTCCGCAAGACTTTCTGGACTCATATCGCGATCGTTACGTAGGTAGGTACGTATCAACCTCCATTCCGTTTCGTGTCACCTGGTTCAAGAGGTGCAGCAACGAAGATAAATGATACCGTTCTGATTAAGACCTCGATGCCCGCTCTCATTTCTTGTCCCCCCAGTCGTGTATCGCCTTGTTTCATTTCATCTGGTTTTGTATATCTTTTCGTACTCCAGAGGAGAACTCAATGGGAGCAATATAATCCTGATCGTTTGATAGAGTTGACCATCACAGAAGGAGACATACTGCGAGGGGAGATTTGTTTTTTGTCGTGCAAACTCATGAATTTTGATGAGTCGAGGCTAGTTTACCTTGGGAAAAGTATTAGAACGATATTTACTGTTTGCTTCATTTTTTACTTGACAAGAACACTTTTATGCTTGCACAAAAATACGAGGCAGAAGGAGAAACAGAGGAAATAGAGTTACAACAAATAAATAATAATTAACATCGATTAGGTAGCAGCAGCGTCTGTGGTGGTCTTTAATAACATTAGACATTTAAAAAATAATCATTAGTAGATATTCTATGTCGAAATTCTATTGTTTATTCAATTATGGAATAAAGATTTGTCTCGAAATCGATGATGAGTAAGTTCTCGAAGACTCAGTTTGATATTCGAATTTAGAATGTTAGACAGAATACTTTGTGGATACTTCATACGCGGATATAGAGATAAATTTTTGAAATTGATTAATTAATTAATTTTTACTATTGAGAATTATTAGCATTATTTTAGTACATTTCTTTTCACTTCATTAGTTATTGTGCAGTGAGTTTTATTGTTTATAGTTACTATGAGTGTGTTATAATAAGAAAAGAAATAGGCCAGAGAAAAATTAGGCAACTTATGAATGTATTTCAATGTATTCGATGAACAGTTAGTAATTAACTGTACCTATGTAATTCGTAACTTTATAAGTACGTGTTTCATTATTATTTTATGAGATATATATTTTCAAATAAAATGGAGTTCTTAATTTTTAAATTAGGATAGATACAAATCGAGTAAAATTATTTTTCTCCGAGTAAATGAGAAATATTTATTTCGAGGTACAAGCAACAACATACAAAAGTCTTCGTACAGTTATTAGTATAATATATTGATACTATAGTTAGAGTTTTCTAATATTTAGTATAATAATCTTTTGATCGGATTGTAGCTTGCAATCGTGTAAGTATGGATTTAACCAAGTTGGAAGTAATCTCATTCCTAATATTGTTTTATTCAGACTGTAACATCCGTTTTAATTCCCCACGGTTTGAAATTGACCTTTTTCTGATTTTTCTGACCAAGTCCTCCCACAGATGTTTAATTGGATTGAGATCTGGGGACTGGGGATGGGGATGTATGGCTATTATACGAGAAATATTAAAAATAAGCCATTGTTGAACTAAATGAGACTTGTGTTTCGGGTCGTTGTCTTGATAAACATTGAAGTTCTCCAAAATCCCAAATTTTTTAGCACCTACTGTTAAATGATTTTTTAAAATGTTTAAATAAACTAATTTATCCATAATTTCGTTGATAATGTGTAAGTTACCTGTTCCTTTAGCACTCGTAAACCCACATGGATACATTAGTGAACATTAGTGAAAAGAATCTGTTTAATAACGACGTGTATTCAGCGGATTAGTTTCCTGATATTTGTAATTTAGTATAATTTTAAATCAATAATAAATTGTATAACGATATTTACGAACGTATAGTTCAATGTAATCTTAAACGAAGAACAAAGCATACGAGTTCCTAAACACCTATCGTCCGCCCATGAAAAAGACACAATTGTTATTACATTCCCACTCCAGCTAGAGTCCCACTGTTTGGTATTAGTCAGAGACGATGATGAAGATTGACGGCAGTCATTTCAAGATTAAGTGAGAAAGAATAATTGGCAGCAGTATTAGCGTGGCTTTCGAATGAAAGCGTCAGAATATAAAATGATTTCCTTCCTGTTTATATATTACCGTTGAATCGATGGG
The DNA here is from genome assembly GCF_051014685.1 of Ptiloglossa arizonensis. NCBI lineage: Eukaryota > Metazoa > Arthropoda > Insecta > Hymenoptera > Colletidae > Ptiloglossa > Ptiloglossa arizonensis. The sequence goes on along the minus strand of NC_135053.1, from coordinate 7,006,171 downwards.
ATTTTCTTACCGAAAGAATCAGGTTAATTTCATGTTTTTAATAATCATTAATGTCTTGAAATTCGTTATAGATAAAAGAATTAATTCGTATCGATTAAAAATAATATAAATCCGATTAAACTCAATTCTATACAGACAAACTCTGCATAATTACAATTTACACAAAAATAACTCATGCCAAAGTTAAAACCATCGCTTTTATTACGTTTCTTTACATTATAAATTCTCTGAGGAGCTGCTACCATCTGAAACCTCCCAGGGAATTTGTAATCTAAGAAAACGAAAATTATGTTTTAATTTCATTTTAACACGACTTAATTTTGTGTAAATTGTAATTATCCAGAGTTTATGTAGATAGAAATGAATTTAAACGGTTTTATATTAATTTTAATGAATACAAATTAATTCATATAGCTATTTTTCTGTAAGAGAATTTCACCGACTTATAATATATAAATAGAAAGGAAATCGTTCTATTTCGACTCTTTCGTTCGAAGGCTATGCCAATGCTGCGAATTATTTTGTCTCGCTCAATCTTGAAATGACTGACGTTGATCTCCGTCATTGTCTTCGGTCAATAGCAGCAATACTTGTAACGCTAGGAGGGCTGGTACAAACGCAACTGTGCCTTCTCGCGGACGAACGGTCCTTAAAATTTGGCAATATAAAAAAAATGGTAAATTAATTACAATCTTGACACCAAATACCTCAAGCTTAATTGCCATTGAAGAAGAAATGAAAATTAACGACATAGAAAAATTCCGAGACAAATAGATAGTGAAAAACGTCCTACTAATAGCACTCTTCACGCTAGAGATTTTCTAACGATGTTAAGGACATTTATCGAAGATATTCGATCACCATCGAAAGCAAATATTTGAAAGTTTTAGCGTCAAGAAAGAGAAATATGCCAGAATTGTAATTTCGGCGGAAGTGGCTCTAGCAGTACCGTTGAATCAAGTCGGTATAAAAAGATTATTCTCTTCGTTTAAATATATATGTATTTTCTCCATTGCATTATAATTCAAGTGCTCATTCTTCTTAATTGTTGAAACAAAATAGAAACTCTAACGTCGTCTATGAATGAATACAAGAGTGAGAGTTTCTGAGACGTGCGTGTGAACGTTAAAGCGTCGGGAATTATTTTTTTTGTGTCGGTGTGTAGTTTTAATTCTGTTAATTCGTTTCTTTAAACAAGCTATTTTAAGTTTATTTTCCGCATTACAGAACCGAAGACTTTGTTAAGTTAATTATAAAAAATATATTGTATTCGATTTACTCCTCTTGAAGTCGTTTTTCGTTATTAAAAACCTCAACGTTATTAATGGTATACCAATACAGTAAAGATTCTGTAGATGTGAAAAAAATCTCTACTATTCAAGTAAAAGTTTTATCCCCACTACTAGGGAGATGTCCCCTTGAAGCTGGTCACTGAGCGTAATCTGTGTAATATAATTTGATCCACTATCGAATATCAGAATATCAACATTGTCGAGATCAGAAATCGCCATCTGAATCGGTTGAATCATAGAAATCCGATGCAGCTGTCGATACTGTGCAGTTTCAATATCGCTTCCTTGATTCGGTGTTAAATTTATTATCGAACGAGTTTCAATAATTGTGATGTATGACGCAGAAAATGCGGCTGTTTGATTTGAGCTGGCGACGAGGAACGACTCGAAATTACGTCCCTATGAAACAGTTCTTCGGAAAATTTTTAATGTAAGAAAACATAAACGTTACACTTGTTTCAATATTAACGTGACTTGTCTTTGTGTAAATTGTAATCGTTCAGAGTTTATCTCGATAGAAATGAGTATAAACGGATTTATACTATTTTTAATGAAAACAAATTAATTCTATTTGCTGGAAATAATTTTCAAAGAATTACGCGTATTAATTTACATTCATTTTTTCATTACGAGCAACCTATCGAATCAACGGTAGTACCTAAATCGTAAGCAAATTATTCTGTTTATGAATACTTGACGCTTTTATCGAGTGCCTACGCCAATGCACCTTACTTACGAATTCATTCTCACTCGGACTTGGAATTACCGTTGTCGGTCTTCGTCACCGTCTTCAGCCATTAGTAGTTAAACCCTGTGATGGTAAGGGATTTAACCGATTGGAACTGAAGTGGGGTATGTCAACACGTTGTGCCTTCTTTTCGTGGACAAATAATACATATGCAGGTACATACGTACAGATTGAGATAAGATTTAATCAACTAAGAAATTATAAACATATCGCTCCACATATTTGCCCATCTTTGAACCAAAAATCTCGTTCGCAAAACTGTTTTGTTATATATAATTGCTTATTCCTTATTCAATAATGAATATATACATAATTAATCGTATGTAAAAATGTATCGAATTTAAATAATTGCGTGCGTTGCTATTAACTTGCCTTCTTTAATATACACTCAAATAAAACACGATTCCGGTTGCCTATAGTAATTAGTAGAGTAATAATCAAGCTCCAATTATTTTCTCCATTCTGTTAAATCCTTTGCCACTCGATTAAACCAAGTACATATTACAATTGACCGTTCTATGAAATACCGTTACACGCTACTAATTGATAAGATTAACCAAAGAATTTGCAAAATAAGTGTGCGAAACACGATATGTACCTATTATTTACGCAGAAGAGATTGGCCACTATTCGACAAGCTAAAAATTCATAGAGGAATGGGGCTAAATTAGGTATTGGCTAAATTAGGCATCACTTGAAGAGGAACGCAAATGAAATAAAACACAACAAAGTGAGATGTTGTGTTTCATGTGAGATGCGTTCGTGAACTTCATGGTTGCATCATACTTTGTCGTGTTTTGTTTCGTTTCGTTCGCATTCCTCCCAGTGAACTTCTACACGTGCCCAACTTAACCAATAACAATAATGTACCTATTCCTTACCGCTAACTTGAAGTCCCGTGGCAGGAATGCGAGAAAAGTGGAAGTGGTACACCTATTCTCACGCACACATTCAATTCTTGTTCGCTATTCGTCGCGGCAGTTACAGACACATGTGGACTAACTGTTAGAGATAATGAGAAACACGCGGCAGGAAGAGTCCCATTGGCGTAGATACAACATATCACTATTATACATTAGTTATACTTGATACAATTTTTGCTGGTTTTTTTTAAATATGCTAGTAAAGCATTGGTTATATAATTACCAGTAAAAGTAGGTAAAACTCTTTTCAGGAACAAAAATAAAGTGATAAAAATTCAATTTAGAAATAAATAAAAATGGATTTTTTTATTCATTTTAAAAGAAGTTGCGTTGCACACAACACTCGCCAGGATTTTTTAAGCACTTCCAATAGTCTGATGAAAAAATGTTTCAGACGAAACTTAATCAGTTTCTTGTTGCATACAAATTTAAATATAAAGAAATGACAAAGAAAATTTGTTTACTGCAAATGGCATTGAATATTTTTTCCTTCGTATTATTATAATTCGTGTTAAGACGAATGTAACGACCTGATGTAACATGACCTGGACTTCAGAAATTTAGGTTTATAGTCTTCAAGCTTTATATTTATATACATATTGAAATAGGGATGGAATTAAAATCTATTACCACTACTATGACAGAGACTATGGCTAAGGTTCAGAATGCCTTTCTGCCCCTGTGCTGTCCTACGAGACTTCAAGTCAGCGGTAAGGAATACGTAAATAAGAGTGCAATAGTAGCGTCATGAGTCATGTCTGATGTGAGTGAACGATTCCCTTTTCCCCTGTGACTCCTTAGCTTGTAGGACAGTGGCCACCTTCTCGCGCAGCAGCGGTACTTACATTGTACGAATTATTTAATCAATATCGTACCGTCCGTCCACGAGAAGGCACAGCTGTGTTTACATCCCCACCCTAGTTACAGTCCACTAGCTCTCCTAGCATTAGAAGCATTGCTGCTGCGGATGAGAACGATAACGAAAGTCAACGTCAATCGCTTCAAAATTGAGCGAGACAAAATAATTCACAGCATTAGCCAATTCAAAATTGAGTGATAATTCGCTTTCGGATAAACTAAATCCCAAGCCGATGAAATGGAAGAAAGCAACTAGGTGAGTCGACCTTCACTGCCTCTCACTGTGCGGTGGAGTGAGAGAAATAACGGGTGTTCCTATTACCATCGGCTACGCTTAGTCCCTAACTAAGTAGTTGATTTACAATGGTAATATATAAACAGGAATCATTTTCTGTTTCTCTCAATAGAATTATTGCAGTCGATTAAATTGTTGAAGCACACCATTAATCAGATACTTCCAGTACGTATTCGTGCATTCGTAGAATTTTTGAATTAACTTTGTCCCAATGCTATTTAAAATTGTCCCGATTCGATACATTTTTACTTTATCAAGATTTACTAAAATACTTTTACGCTACCCGGTGCTTGTACATCGCTGAAATTACAGTATGTTTTGCCATGTGTGCTCGAGCTCCTAGTTCAGTTCGTTACTAACAAATGGGTCATTCCAATGGATCACTTTTTCTAGTCGATGTCATGGATTTTGATGAAATTGATGAAACATGTTGTAGTCTACGTGAAATTAGGGTAATTATTTAGAAAAGCGATCACCTCACTGATTTCAATAAGATTGAAATATATTGTGAAAGATATCATTTTTTTTCTATATATATATTACCATTCGGCTTTAGTTTCGAAGGCATTCGTAAAACACTATTGCAAGTATTGTATTCAATTTTGAATACGCATGTAAATTTATGGCAACGTATGTATTAGTAGTATTAATTTTTATAAATCAAGTTAGAATTCATTAGGGCTAGTTTTTCTCTCTTCGCAATGCCATGCCAACTTGGTTAGTGCGTGATAAAAATTAATACTGAATCCCAATTTATCAAAAAGATTAAATGCTTCAACATTTTATATATTGATGATATTAATTATTTAACAAGGAGTCGTGTCAAAGTGACAGAAATTAATACTACCAAGACTAATACTACTCAGAGGATATTGACAACTACTATAAGTATATTGACAGGATATTGACAACTAATATAAGTTTGTACTCGCTCAAAACTCAATCCAAATGTGTTTGAAAGTTTGAAAATGCGATATATAATATTAAAAAGATTTTCGCGTTTATCTCGAAAACGACACGTTCGAGCAGCTGTAACGTGCACAGTTATTCAGAAAAAGTTGTTTAGAATCAGTTCCTTGACAACATATTTCAAGATCATTTGACTCGATGAAGTGGTTGTTTCTCTAAATAAGTACCAACATTAAGAGAGGTTCAAGTTATTATTTTGCTAGTTTCGAATTTCTTAAAAAAATACCAGACATAAAAATTCACAATTTTTATTCATTTTGGCGAAATCCGTCTCCACGAATGAATTTTTATATCCGAAACTGCTAAACGTCTTGTCTTCTCTCTTTTTTATTTTCTTATATATCGAAAAGGGTCGATTTTTCGGAATAAATATTTCAAGTTCAACGAAATCTATCGGGTACAGAAAATAATCGATTTAACGTGGAATTGCCCTACTTTTTTTACGAGATATTGCGAGCAGTACTGTTAGATGCAGTTAACTTGTAAAAATAATCTGATTCTGACTGAGAGAATTATGATAAGATAATTCAAGGTGTAGAAGTACAACAAGGATGCGGATGGCGCAATGTTTGCGAGTCAGAAAGATCTTGAGATTGCAAAAAATGTTAACTTACATGAGTAATCGCGCGAAAGTTATGGTGAATACATTACAACAGCGTTTAAAATGTATTTACTTAATTATATCGCGATACGTACAGAGTTATACACATTAACTCGTTCAAACAGCCATGAATATTCAGGACTCGCAATTCAACTTTCGTGCGCCATATTTGGTGTAAGTATGCGCGTGCATCTTAACTGTCACTTATTCCGCCGATTATACGTCGATGCAAGATAAGAAATACGAAGTCCAGATGAACACAAGAGACGACGCCTGTGTTCATGATGCGAAACGTCAAGCTTATCGTTATTCCGTTCTCACGAGGGTCGGTTTCGTAAATGCGCATACCTTGCGAGCCGAATTGTTCAAAGAATCGATTCTCATCGATAAAACTCATCGATTGACACGATGATTGTTAATATTAATGTTACGAACGTTCAGCGGTTATTCTCACGGAAACGTCACTTTAAGCAACAAAAACAAACGAAATATAATTTCGTTAATATAAATGATATATTGCACGATACAAATTTTTGGTACAAATATTATACAGTGTCACCTCTTATATGCATACGTGTTTAATTTCGATGATGCTTCAAAAACGTCTTCAAATTTGTAGTTCTATTGCTACAAATGTTTAATCTACCACTTTTAAAAATATTTTACGAATATTTTATGGTAAAAGTATGCGATAAAATATTGTACGAAATATATCGATTTATCCATATTAAATTTTGCATATGTTTGAAACGAGAACTGTACTATGTACCTACGATGTGCCCTTAAGCTTACATTCCATAAATACAATACAGTAAGCGGTATAGTAAAAAATATTGTAAAAATGGTTATACCTAATTGATTTCATGTCATAAATCTATTGATATCGAGCTTTAAAAGATTTAAAACAACGAAACTTTTGTGGTTATCAATATCTAACAACACGTATGTTTAAATATCGTATTACGTGAACATAAACTTCTGTGACCATCAATATTTAACAATACATTGATTCAAATGTCATATTATGTGAACATAAAAATATTTAATACTATCAAAGATGCCATCTTTTCACTTTTTATGAATTCATTTCAATAATGAAACGAGTTGTTGATTATAAGAATAAAACGGTAATTTATTTACGAAAATATTATTTTTGCTTCGACGTTGCATCAGATAATTGTACGGTCCACTCCGGGAAAACTTCATATGCAATAGACATATATATTCTTAACGCTTGCTCGTAATAAGAGAAAGAAAAATATCAGGTAAAAGTTGTTTGATTTTGAGAGACACACAATATAATGGCAATAGTTTTTTTTATCGATGGAGGAGATATAAAGGTCAAATTGGTTTTTTTTTTAAATGGGATGGTATTGTTTGTTATTCATATTCTGATAGAACCTTTCAAGACGAATAGAATGACCTATATATGAAGGTCATTCAAGTTTACACAAGATCAACACTAATGAAAAATAAATTATTTCAAGTCACTTTTATGTTGAAGTTAACACTTACGTCTTTGCTTGTAAGTGTTTTATTAATGTTGCTCTGTAATTGTTGAAGCGTATGATTGAGTGTGAACAAACATTCTCTGCTTACTAATTACTTTGAATATATGTGTTGGTCAAAGTACATACCTTGAGTTATGCGTTATACGAAAGTGGAAAAAATCAATACGATTTTCATCTACGGAGACTATCGTCAAGTTACGAGACGATCAATGCGTTTGCATGCAGAATGATTTCTCGATCGTGTTCGTCTCTTGCGTTATGTCTTCTCAAACATAATAAAAACTCTTCAAGAAACAGGAAATGCGAATAACAAAAAACATAATTGAGTTAGAGAAAAGTAATTGATGAAGAAACTGCAACAACAATTTTAGCTGCTATAGCAGTACATTCGTATCATTTTGTAAAATATTACAGTTGACCTTGTGTAATCTTAAATGACTTTCATTTATAAGTCATTGTATTCGTTTTTCGAAAGGCTCTATCGGAATATGAATAAAAAACAATATCATCCCATTAAAAAAAAAAAAAACCATTTGATCTTCATATCTCCTCTGTCTTCACCAACAAAGAAACTACTACTATTATATTGTATGCCTTTTAAAATCAAATAACTGTTGCTTGACACTTTTCTTTCTATTATTACAAGTATGCAAGTTATTCAGTTGGCCTGTTTTCAATGCCTCACTTTATATAATTGAGAAAGATAGAAATGAAAACTCGAAGATCAAAGGACCGTAATAAAAATATTCGTTTGCTTCAATATAACGTTACAACGCGAAAGTCATAAACCGTGAAGTTTCCTCAAAAGTCGTCCATAAAATGTCTTAAACGTGTTGATTAGATCCTTTTACGTGTAATGACTTCCGCCGTAATAACTGATAATCTAATACAATTTTTCGAGCGGAAGATACGTGATAATAAGATGTTATGAATTTGAAAGGATGAAATGAAAAGATTGGCGAGGCAGACAAAATTGTGAATGCGCACGTTAATCAGTAACAGAGAGTAGAGAAATATAGAGACAGGAAAGTAGAGGGGGGGGGGGGGGGGTAAGATGTGCATAATCACAACGAGAGACGTTTTAATGCGAACGCAGAGAACTGAGAGATTATGACTGTCACTCAAGGTTCGTCTTGGCCTGCTTAAAATACACGTTAAACTGGATTCAACTTACTATTGTAATTTTCTACGTGAAACAATGTATGAAATAAACGAGGAACCTTTGCTTCCATTACTCCTTTCGGTTCAATTTCTTCTCGTGATTTATAATACATAGGTATTCTTCTTTTAAGGTTCGTGGATTACTTGTAATCACGTCTAGCGTAATTTTTCAAAATATTGATAAAACAGCCGTGAAATCAATCTGAATTACATGTGTTTGAAAATTTGTTTCTCGTTGAAGTCCATTATATTTGTGACAGAATATACCGATGTGCACTAAAGAAAGAAATAATGTTCGTTGAATTAGGTGGGAGTACAAAAATATCAGTAACTTGAAAATAATATCCAATGGAATTAATATTTGTCATACAAAATATGCACAATTTGAATAGTTTATTTGATATTTATTTGACCGATTCCTTAGATTATGCAGTCTTCTTGATCTTTCGTGCACAGAAAATTGTATCAATACAGTTTAACTCAAACTCAAATGGGACAAAAGTTATTTTATTTAAAATATTTACAACTATCTATAATAAAATAGTTATAATCGTCGATCGATACCTTCAAAATTACGATTACTCGGATTTCCTGAGATTACTCTTCAAAAACGCGAAACAATTTTACTTAAAAAAAAAAAATTTCTTTTAACGTTTCCACGTCGTTTTACAAATAAATGTATCCTCCTGTTTGTTTCCATGGAAATATATTACTTTATTTGAATTCTACACGCGTTTGCTGGTAATAGGACAGTGTAACGATTAATGTTGCTACGTCTGAAAATATTATTGACCGTTGTAAATGAATTATATATTAAAGTGTAAATTGATTCCAGGACTAAAGTGAATTTTAACGTTACTACACAAGCGAACACTAAAGTGCAATCCGTTGTATTTTACATTACAACCTCCAAGTGACCTTGTTCTCCAAAACAACAGCCAAGCCTCAAAGGTAGTTTTAGAATAATATACGAGCTTACTGTTTCTCTTAATAAATGTTTCTACGTTATGTCCTTGTAATCTTCGTTATTAGTTTATAATTAAATTATACACAAAAATTACCATTGTCATTTCTAAAGATAACAAAAGGGAAAAAAGCATGTTTTACGAGGCAGCGCTGAAAAGTCGAGAATTTTTTTTTATCGGAGTTTCTGGACGAACCGGTGCTTAGTTAACACCGGGAGTCACTAGATAAAAATCGTGGGTAGTGGACAAACCGGTGTATGGCTACCACCGGGAGTCACTAAGGTAGGCTAGTTTTCGTAGACGAACCGGTGTCTGGTTAACACCGGGAGCCACTGAGATAACCGTCTAATAAAACCATCAAACGAACCGATGTATGACTAATATTGAGAGTCACTAGGATAGAACAGATAAACCCCGTATCTTTGAAACACGATATACATATGTATATACGTACTTGTGTACTTCGAGTGGCATAAGTATAATAAATATATCGATGTGGGTCTTATCGAACGTATCGATTAACGAAAAGTTCCCTTAAATTACTTCAAAGTCCATTATTAAAATATATTCAATTTGAGACGTCAACTTTCTACGACGTATCCGATCAAATGGTGGATAGAAACAAGTGCACCGTACTATTATCCACGAAAGAATGCTCAATAATGAAAAAAGATCTACCGTGGGTGCGTAAATGTATAAATTAATGCACTCGGTTCAAATTTAGCTCTGTACTATTTAACAGTTTGTTTCTGACTGTTGGAATGCAACGACTTGAACCGATGCAGCCCTTGAGAAGTCAAAACAGGGGCGAGGGGGTCGTTACCGACTTCGATATTTTTTGGTTGGTGTCCCAACGTGACCGTTACGGTCTAGTCATTATTTTCTATTGTTTAAATAAACGTTCTATTTACTTTTCTCTTGTGTTCAACAATTTCATTATTCCACACTGACTAATTTCTGTTTGAAATGTTTGGTTACTCGCCGAGAACGAAAGAATGTAATCAAGTCCTCTCGATCTTGAAAGGGCAAAGTGATTACCTTCGACTAGTGAACATCCTCGGGTAGAGAGCCGATCCTTCGTTAAATATCTACCCATCATCTTTCGCAAAACATAGGCGTAGTTGTATCATTTAACAGCAAATATTGCTTATTACTGTAACAAATCGGAATGTCGTATACAAAACAAGAATTGTTTAAATGCGTTTTATTTAAACGTTTCAACTGGAATATATTTTGGTGTTTCTTCGTACAGTCGTAGTTCTTGCGCAGCTTGAGCGATTAATTCGTTTCGAAGCTTTTCGTGCACATCGAGTTGTACAAATACGATATATTGCAGGAAGAAAGATCAGTCGTAGATTACGAAGAATGTGGTGTCATAAAAAAGAAATGTTTGCTTAGTTGCAGGCTTCACAAAGGCTGATTAGACCGTTTTAACACATTGAGGATCGCATGCTCGCGAGGGCACATGACTCCGAGAGCCGCACATTATTCGAAATAACAAATGCGTGAATACTTTGGAAATGATATTAATATAAGTATTTAACGTAAAGTATTACACATTTTATAACAAATTATTGAATTTTTTATTGAAAAATTATAATACCAACACATTGATCACGGTATGCTCTGATAATCTCAGGTATTTTTTAAATTATCTAATAAGTTATCTTTAACGAGTAAAATATTTCATTAAGAATCAATGAGCATATTTGAAGATACTTTTAGTAACGTCTTTTTAGTGCGATATGCTTGAAAACAATTTCCCCGATGGAAAGGTACTAAGCAAAATTTACAAATGTATCGTGTACCACCCTTCTTCTTGTTTGCAGTACATACACAGCATTTTTATATGAACGTATCGTCTTTCGGCACCAACGAATCGAAAGACACCAATTGGTGTCTCCCGTACTTCGATGCGTTAACATATCCAGATACCCGGATTTATTCGTAAAAGCCGTGAAACAATTTCGTGCACACCCAGTACGTTCTTGTAAAAAGTATACACGTTAGTTATTTCAGAGATAGATTGCCAGTTAGATACACGTACAATATCGAATGCACTTTCTTTGTGCAACCGATCGTCGCGACTGGTGTTACGAACGAAATCATTTATTTGACCGTGTACCTGTCGGTGAAATTTTAACTGCAAATTGGACTGCCGATTGGCACTCATGGAAGTCGGTCAATTCGTTGAAGTTGACGAATCGATTCCGTGACCAAGTTACTCCTCGTTTTTCGAGGACGAAATTTATCGTGCGATGCACGATTACTGCGCGTCTTTCTCACGTTGTCTATAAAGATTCTTGCTACGAGAATGACGATCGCGCGCCGAGTAAACTATATTCGTGCACAGATGCGCTTTGTAACTCGTCTGCCGACTCTCGCCACTTACATGCTCACACTCAACCGGATCCCGCGTAAACATTTTAAAGTTCACTTTCTACAGTACATCTGCGATACAGCGGTGGGGACAATGCGCAGACAGTGAGAGTGTACCTTGTCAAACGTGTGAATTTGCAAAACCAAGAGACTTTCATTCGCAGAAAATGTACAAACCGTCTCGTAGCGGAAGCATAAATCAAATATTCGATGATATTATAAACGTAGCACTTTATCAATATTTGGGTTCTTTGAAAAATTCCTGAAATATTCTTCGCGAGGATACGTACATACATATGTACAATCGTGATATTTAACGCGAGTACTTTTGTTAGATTCGAACGACAAATTGCCGCCGTGAATGCTTCGTAGTTATTTGTTCTACAAACAAAATCTGGATTTTATTTTTTTTTTTTTTTTTTTTTAGTACATTTCGTTCGCGTTACTGACATTGGTGTTTGCGATACAGATATGCGTGGCGATGCTAATAAGCAATGACTATAATAATCGTATAATAGACTATAATAAATTCACAATCTTGTAAATGTGTTCCAAGTTGAAAGTAAATTATCGAAGAAATAATTATTCTATTACAGGTAATACAAAGTAATTTCAGTCTTAATGGCAGTGAGTCAAAACTGACAAATTTCTGTTTTCAAATTCGTTTTGACAAACCATCGGAAAATAGGATGACATCCTGCATAATAATGGTTATAAGAGGATTGCTTTGCAAATAATTGAATGTACTCGTATTTGTTGTCACGATCGCATTATCCCACCTCGATGGTTAAACGATAATGCGCTTAATGCATGGAATCGTTTAATAAATACTACACTAAAAAATCAGTAGTTAAATTTTCACGTAGAAATGTTCAACAAATACGCGCGATTCACTTGCAAATCTAGATTACTTCGCAATACAGAAAATTTGCCTCAAGAACGACAAATTTAGCGAAAGGAGCAACAATTGCGGTATGTCGATACAATATGAAATAAGTTTTCACAAATTTGATCAAAAAACTCTTTTAAAGAGACTAAATACGTAAGCAATAAATCTTGGAGAATTTTGCGATACCAAAGAGCTTTTTGTATCATCGATCACATGTTTTTTGATCCAGTATTTAAATGTTCGTGTGAACCATAATTTAAAGGTTTGTGCATTCTATTGGTATAATATAACGACGATATGTGTAATTTCGTGATGATCTGATACGATTTGGTGACAAGTATCGCTCTTAATAAAAATAAATAATATTTATTGCGACGCAACGAGATGGTTAATAATAATTGAAACGAGCTTTAACTTTACAAGACGTTGTGCCCCTTCTTTGAACAAGAGAAAGGTACTCTATACGGTCCTGGGCTGGAAGATTAGCCGTTATGTATAATTTTAATTGAAATAATAGAAAAAAAAACTTTCTCAAAACTATTTTCTCTGACTTGAGACATCTCAAGATCCAGCCGATCAATTTTGTTCAAATTTATCGTGTATATTCAGTACATGTGCCACTATAGCTCGTACCTCGATCAAGTAAAAATCGTTAGATTTTCTGTTCTTTTTTAACCTGCAAAAGTTCAAAGTAACTACGAAAATCGGTATCTCTAATTCAAAATGCTGTCGTTCGTTTAATTATTAATTTTTTTCCGTCTTCCTGGTAACTGCTATAGACAAATGTATTTTGCTTAAGAATACTTTTCGTTTTTTGCCTTAAACAAACAGCCAGAACGACTGAAATGACATCCTCCATGAGAACACTTTTTTCCCGGTACGCGCTTGCACACGTGGTCCTGTACTACTGTACTGTTCATTTCGGCTATTGTTCGTTGTAAAAATTTGTAAATATTACCGAAAGAAGAACAGATGTACGTATATGGAAAACGTCGATGCAAAAGTCACTTTATGAAAGAATAGCAACGAAAGCACAAAAGAAAACACGCTTTACAGTAGAAGACACCCTAAACGTGATATAATAACGAAACATAGAGTAAGATATTTGTTTAAAGGACTCACTGCGGCGGTGGGAAGTATTTTCGCTGAAAAGTCCGCATTAGTTGTCGAAGAAAGAAATAAAAAGGCACATGGATTCGAGAATGACAATATCGCACAGCAGGACCGGGTGGTACCTCCGGCAAACTCGAACCCGGAAACCATAAACCGCGAAGTTGCCAGTTCCTCTGGTGAATCGCGAATGGTGCTAATTTTACACGCATCTACGCTGCCCCACCCAAGCATAACGTTTGCTCGGTGGTCCATTACAATCGGACCAATGGTCGGTTACCGGCGATAAGATTGCCGTGTGCCTCCAAACAAGTAGTTTCGCTTCAAGAATCCATTTACCGATCTAAATAGTTGCAAACATCCCAAAGGAAAACACGTGCGTTTTCGAGTAACGGTAGGTAGAAACACGTATTATAACGCCAGCGGTCGTAAACCTTACGTACGCTCGTGGCAAAGTGCATTTTACGTTACGTCAAAATGCGATTTCCTGTTGCACGGTTAACCTCGTTTCGCAGATGGTCTCTCGTTAGCCACGAAGGAGGTCGCAAAAAATGGATTAGGTAGAATGCGCCTAGCACGAGCGTTCGCTGTGCCCGCTTAACAAACGGTGAGAAAACTGCAAGTGAAGGGGAGATCCCACCACGAGCATCTATTTCCTATTTATAACCTGCGAGTGGAGTTCCAGCTTACGAAAACTTGGCTAGACTACGCGCTAGAACGCCTTTAGATACAGTATGCACTGACCGGGTCTCTTCCAGGGTTTCTTCCTGCATCGCTGTATTCGTTGACGCTACGAGAAATTCGAAGCTCGCAGTTCGCTTCAAATAAACTTCAATTAGAGAAAATATTTTGTCCGTGCGAACGGCTAGCGTGTAGTATCACCGACGAATGCGCGGGTGCAATTCGTCAAAATGATCGCACCAGAATCGTACAAGTAACATTCTCTTGGTACGTTAACAAGATACTAAGCAATTCGACTTTTTTCCTTCCTACCGTGGACCGGGGAACTTCAAATAGGTTTCAAACTTTATACAAATATTTCTTAAAACACGAGGACCACAAGTGGGAACACACTTTTCTTTATGCGTCTACTTTTGTTTTCGAAATAAATGAGACAAATACACTGGATAATAACTCGTCCAACTTCTACATTTCATTTTACTACGTAGTTCTCAGACCTTGTTGAAACGAGGATTGTTGTTTCTTGTGTAAAAAGAAACACGTATTTCGGGTTGCTTCTTTCCTAACCAAGACCCGAAGGTTTATAGCTGTGTGGGTAGTTGCGGTCTAGTAAAATTTACAACCGAGCTAATGCAGTCTATCCATACCTACGAGGTTTCTCTTCAACAGGAGCTTCATTCTGAGACATTTCACTTAGTTTCGAACACAGTTTAGCAGAGTAAACATGCCTCTAATCTCCGAAGAAGTTGCAAGAGCAATTGCGTCGGTTAACGATATATACTTACACATATGTACAGCATGTATTGCGTTGTTAGATTGTTGGATACCGTCTCCACGATATTTTATCGAAGTGTACGGAACTTGAAAGTTACTCCCGTAGACCTGGATCAGATGGAAGAGAATCAACTTCTACGAGAGACGGGTTTTCTGTGCTTTTACATTCTGCGAAAGAATAATATTATCACGAATATCGACAAAGAATACGATAAAAAGGTACCTATCACTGGTCTCCTATTAACAACATTAGCCAACGCGTCTGGACTGTGGAACACTTCCTCAGAAGGAAAGAGTCTGGCTGAAGCTAGAAGAAAAATATTCAGAATGCACATTTTTCTCAAGAATGGTGTTTCAGAAAGAACTTCACTCTTCGTGAAGAAGAAAAACATTTACACGATTTCTAATAAACTCTATTGGACGTTTGTAGATACATAGGTTTAAGGAACGAGGTTTCGTCGTCGGGTTCCAAATCTCTATCAAAAACTTTTGGTACTTATTATTATTATTATTAGTTCATTTATAAGGGTTGACGCCATTTAATAAATAATACAAAAAGAGTATTACAAGTACAGTACACAGAGTGAAGAAACGCAGAGATACAAGAAAAAAGAAAATGAGAAAAATGAAGATATATTACATAAACATAGAACGATTCACTTATTCTGTTGTAATGCAGAATATAGAGTGTCGATTATCGAAATGTCGATAATCTGAATGACCGATTATCTGAATATATAATAGAATGAGTCACGTATATACATATTTCAGCTATACGTTTAACAATGTTTACGTTATAGGACACGTATTCTAGCTGTTTCAAAGACACGAGTTTAGTATTCTGTCTAAATTTAATGTGTTCATATATATATATATAGATTTTATTCGTACAATGAGTGTTAAAAGAAAAAGATCGGTGTTGCAATTAGAACATAAGTTGGATCTTATGTACCTGGTTTCGAAGTGTATCGTAGCAACGATATTGAAGAATGGATGAACATAGATAATAATAATCTAGATTTTGAAATTATGAGCGATGATATTACTTCATCCCCGCTTTAAAAAAGTAATAATACAAATGTTACTATAAATGATGACGTCCAAGTCCAACACAGTGCGAAGCTGAAAATGCATTAAGTATTGCATTGAAGTAGATAAAACATCAAAATAAATTAGATACCGTACAAATATTTATATTGAAAGAGATTCACACTTTGGTAGTATCTAAAAACGTCTAATTTTTGATATTGCATTTTCCTTATCATTGGGTATGTATTAATTTACGTATAAACCATTCAGGCTAACAGATTACTTAATTTCTAATCGACTTATGACATAATTAAGAATTTGATTCTTCGAGACCGATTATTCGAAACATCGATTATCTAAACAAATTTGCTTCCCAATTAAGTGAGATAATCGATATTCAACTGTAGTATCGAAAGAATAATATCGCAACTCTCAGAAAGAAATATCAAATTTAATTAAAATTACTCGTTCGAAATTCAAGCTGAATGTGACAACATCCGGTCTAGAATGACAGAAGAAGAATTTTTTCTTCTTTTCGTAGATCGTAATAATAATATGCGTAACAGTCCGGTACATTCAAATTGAACTTTTTTTAATCCGAAAAAGTTTCATTAAACCATTCATTAGTCCAAGTCATGGATATTCGACTAAATGCGAGTCGAAATTCAAAATGACTTTTTCTTAATACAGGCTTTCATTTTTTTACGCTTTATCTACGGTACACTTTCTATTACACGTCTGATGGTTGAAACAGATGCAGTTAGTATAATTTCTTGTTTAATTTTTTTCACAGATATCCCCAGTTTGGAAGCATTACACAAAATATTACTTCTCTCTTCTGCTATTGTAGCCATTTTTGTTCCACCTTTGTGTCGTTTTCCATTATTTTCAGAATTTTTTATCAAATTATTAATTACTTTAGCATTTCCGTTAATTTTCCTTGGAATTCCGCGATTTGAATATTCTTCTTTTTTTAAAGCTTTCACTTTACCAATCTCTTTAACCACAACGCGGTTCCATGACCTATAATAGCAAAATGATAATAGTAATAAAAAATGTAATGGATATAAGACTCATAATCAAACTTCAGAACTATTTCTAAACGATATGTCCTTACTTGCTTGTGGATAATTGCTAAGTAAGCAAAAATAAAGAAGTGAGGCTATTCGTGTGAACATGTCGATTGTTGCCTTCGCGACAAGATTGTTAGAATTCCCAGAAATATTCCAATAGAATCGAAACAAATGTTTTCTGTTAAACCATATTATATGCTTACCTGACTCACAGTATAAAAACATTTCATGAAATCAGTTTTCATTTATCCAATCATATTTTTGATTGAGGCTATTCAAGTGAACGATACTGTATGTATCGGAAGTTTCGAAAATATCGTAAGTATCGAAAGTATCGCAAGTATCGAAAGTATCAAAAATAACGAAAATATCAAAGTGTCGAAAGTGTTGAAAGTACCGAAAGTATCAAAAATAACGAAAATGTCGAAAGTGTTGAAAGTATCAGAAGTATCAAAAATAACGAAAATGTCAAAAGTGTCGGAAGTATCAAAAATAACGAAAATGTCGAAAGTATCGGAAGTATCAAAAATAACGAAAATGTCGAAAGTGTCGAAAGTATCGGAAGTATAAAAAATAACGAAAATATCGAAAGTGTAGAAAGTATCGGAAGTATCAAAAATAACGAAAATGTCGAAAGTATCGAAAGTATCGGAAGTATCAAAAATAACGAAAATGTCGAAAGTGTCGAAAGTATCGGAAGTATCAAAAATAACGAAAATGTCGAAAGTATCGAAAGTATGAAAAGTATGAGAAAAGTTTTGGTATCGCGAGTAACGAAAGTGTTGCAAAAATTCGGTATCGCGAGTGACGAAATTGTTGAAAAAATTCGGTATCGCAAGTAACGCTGGTAAATGAGGGGATCGAGCAGGAACCGGTATTTGGTTTCTCGTAGCTTCCGACATTTTGAAACAGCGACGTTTCGCTTCTCGCTAGTTTTCCCGTTGCGGGAAAAATACCGTCTCTCCTTATTCCACCGACTTACCGGCAACCACCGCTGTCAGAAGAAATTACACGGTCCCGACGTTTTACTAGCGGCGGTTGACGTACGTGCATCTCTTACCGCCGAACTTCCACAAGACGATCGTCTCTCTGAATTCAATCTCCGAATATGCTCTCCCGGAAACTTGGCGCAATCTCTTCGTCTTCCGGCGTCCTCGCCGCCCCCGCTGTCCCCTACGGTGGAAAGCAACTCGAGCGTGCTTAAACTTTTCCTCCGCAACTTCTATGCTTCGTGACATTGCGACGGAGTATTTATAAACGGACCGCTTGTGAAACTTCCGCGAGTGCATTTGCAAACTGCGGTAGAACCGAAGTATCGTCGATGCAAACCGACACGACGATTCGCTCAAGTGTTTCTGTTTCGGTTTAATATCGCCATCTCCAACTCAGTCTTTGAATTCCGTTCGTCGTGCCTCCGGTTTCGCGTTCGTTCGTTAGACTCGATCTTTCAACTTGCTCGACGATGTAAAATAAATAACGAGATCTAATTGAACGATGGAAATTCGAACGACGAACGAAGGACGATGAGTGGATACGTATGTATATAAGTATGTATGTACAGTGACTCTGAAAAATGTTCCTGCCCACGTAGAGCATACCAGTGTACATATAAATACATTTTTTTCTTCACAGGAAATTTCTTTAAGAAGGTAAAATAAAGTACCGAAGGTTTTAAGTTATTCTAATAAAATTTCTCTTGGGACTTTTTCGCAAAGGAATGATAGAACACTAAGAGTTGAATTTTTCAGATGAAAATTTTTTTATTAAAATTAGACTTGTCGATTAGGGGAACTTCCTTATAATATAATGTGCGAACACTTTTTTGATTCACTGTATGTGCTTGAGCTTCGTAAAGTAAGACTCTCCGATGTTCAGTCTTAACACGAAAACATTTGTCACTTTTAGAAGGAAAGAATAAAATTACCGATGGTTACCACATATGTTTATCCATCTTACAAGTATATACAGTTTTTTTTTCATTCAGAAATATTAAAAATTATTGGAGTTATAGTTTCATGTTTAATGGCTCTTCTAAAAACGATGTTCCATTGGCTTTCAGAATTCCAACCGATCCGATAATCAAAAACAGAGAGCGAGATAGTATTTTCATGAAAAAAAAGTATACAGTTATAGCAGGAACTAGAGAAGAGTCAAAATCTCGATAAATCTAAAATTCTGAATTTACATTTTTCAACTTGTTTTTTTTTTGCATTCGCATGTTAAAAAAAAAAAAATGGTAAAACTCAATATTTAAAAAAATTTCTAGGTTCGGCGATAAAGGCATATCTATTGAAGATTCTTTCCAAATATGATGTCAATTAGATTTTGAGATATCATGGAAGTCAGTTTAAAAATTACCATTTTGAGAAAAACTCGTTTAAAGTTTCTCTTATCAATTTCACACGTAGCAAGAATGTATATTCAGACCTCTGTATCGTCGACATTTACACGAATTGAAGCAAATGGTTTTGCACACATATTTTCAAAGTCGTACACTTTAAGAAAATGAAATTAAAAAAAAATTGATTCTTTTTTCAATTCTAGACCGCCGTACCCTCTTCATCCGTCGTAAAGTCATTGGGAAAAAATGCCGTAACCACTTCGGATCGATAAAATATGAGCCGGTTTAAAACGAAGGGAAAACCGAGGGAAGAGGATCACGAGCTAATTCCAGGAAGTAAATATCTTGATCGTTCCGGCTGGTAAATTATTGGTATTCAAAAGAATGATAATGTTGGAGGTGAAACGCGTCGTTGCACGCACACTCGACGATTACTTTCTCCGACAAAATCGACCGAGCAAAGCGATTGACGAGCTGCTACGTTACGCATTCGGCTGTCTCGATGAATCTTCGTTATTGTCTTTTATGTATTAACAGACTCGCCAAGCAATTTGCGAGTAATACTCGTGAATTTAACGATTTCTTTTGTACCGACGCATACATACCACCAACTCCCGGTATTGCATAATAAAATGATCCAAACATCAGTATCGGGAACAAACGGAGTGCAGATAACCTTTCTTTTTCGTTCAACGTCTTCTCAGTAAAGCAACCTTTCATTTTTTTCGCTGTAAGATCGAAATTGAAATTTTCAGATTACAGTTTTGATATTTCCATCTTCGTTTCTATGCATTTTATTTAAACAGCAATACGATAAAACGTAATGACTCCGCGAAACCTACCACTTCCAGAAAGTATCGTCAAATATCTAGGTACGCGTTTAATCTGTCACTGCAAATTCAAGATTAGTCATCTGTGACTATCACAGCAATAATATCGTACGGGACGTTCCTTATTTTATCTGATCAAAAAAGTCGATATCTTTTTGTTACATTTATTACGTTTTATTACATAATGACTTTGCAAAACGTGCCTACTTCCAGAAAGTATCGCCAAACATCTAGGTATGCGCTTAATCTGTCACTGCAAATTGAAGATTAGTCATTTATGACACATCACAGCAATAATATCTTATGGGATGTTCCTTACTTTATCTGACCAAAACGTCGCTATCTTTTTGTTTCTTTTATTACGTTTTATAGTGCATGTATTTAGAATGTCCCATTCGAAGAACTGGAAAAATGATGAGAGTTTAAATGATCGGTTGCTGCAAAAAGCGACGATTGGAAACTTTAAATCTGTTTTCCTCGAAACCACATTTTTTATTCTTTTCAGAAGAGACATCAGAAAAACTATTAAAACTTTCGACTTGAAATTTTAATAGCCGATAGAAAAAGTCTACACTCACTCATTGAAATAGAATCACAAGAATATCTACCATAGATATGACAAATTCACATTCTGTGAATTTTTAATTCTTTAAGTTTAGTTTAATCCAAGGCATAACCGAATTCATACTTGATCAAATGTTTTTTCTATTATTTTTGTTCTAAATAATAGGATTCGCAAAGGTATATGCATCGCATTAGTATCGATAATTTTATGTTACACTTTGTAGGTTTTCAGATTTTTCAAATTATGCCATTTGGACTTTCATTATTATTTTGAATATTACGTTATATCATAATATTATTTTATATCGAAATATCTTGGACGAGCTTCTTACAGCAGTTCTCGATCCATTTTCTCAGAGGTTACTCCCTTCAAAATTATTGAATAAAATACTGCTACAATAATATTTATTTCCCGAGTATTAGGACTCGGGAAAAACCTAGATTAACTAGCAATTCAGTTTTTCGAGGCCAAGTCAATAAAATTCTAACTGTACGCATCCTTATCCCCTCCTCCCTCTCAAATGGCTTTCTGTAAACCTAAACAAGGTTTATCCTTCGTCTATAACTGCTGTAAACGAATACATAAAAATGTATATAACTACTGTAAACGAATGTGAACAGTCTCTTGCTGTTGAAGACATTACAAAGATGTCTTCGTTGTGGGTCTGGTCCGCTAAGGAAATGTTACCGAATGATAACACTTGAGAAGGGTCATCTGGAAAAAGTTATTTATGTGAAGAACGACCGGAGGAAGGATAGACTTAAAGATGCACATGAATGCAGTGTATGGCTCTCGAAGACAAGAGTCGATATTATCTAGCGAGTATTTCACAAAAAAATACATATATACATTGTAAAACTAGACAATAATAAAATACACTTTATTATTTTATAATAAAAAAATTACCCGATTTCTATGTATTTTTCAATGAAACCGTCTACAAAATAATTCTAAGTTGAGAATCGGTAGAAAAGAATTAAATTTTCGAAACTATAGGTGTATTCTCCCAACATCCGAGTAAAAGCTAATTAATCATTTACATGTTTACTGTTGATCCAGACACAAGGAACTCTATCAAATCAATTTTTGTAAAAAAAAAAAAAAAAAAAAAAAACGCACATTTGGAGGCACATGAATAAGAAAGGGGATACAAAGCAAAAGAAGTAACGGTTTCTGAAAGAAAGAGCATGTTGTATTTATTTGAATAACAGAAATTTCATGTAGGAGTGGAAGCATTCAAAAATACGTCCAGTGTCGAAGAACTTATTTCGATACGTGTTTAGACATTTAGAAACAAAACCCGAAGAAAAGCATAAAAGAGTTGAATTTTTAATTATACTCGTACACAATTAACTGGATTAATTATAGGTTTGATATTGTTAACACATATGCCACACATTTCTACAGTTAGATCCGTTGTTGTAATGTTGCTTACCTCAATAAAGGCCAGATCTTTCCGTATGGATATAACTATGCCACTACCTTTAACGTGCATTTTATCATTTATGTACATTAGGAAGCTTGGAAATTGGACTTTGTCTTCTGCTTTGAGCTAAAATTCAAGATAGATCAAAATATCCAGATTTTCAAGTACATTTTCAATCTCACGTCATCGTGGTAGAATGTTCCTAACGTTTCAGAATATTATTTTTAAAGAGTTATGAGTGGTTTTATGAATTTTGTCCAGATTAAATGCTCAAAGAATTAATTTAATGGTTCTATCTCAGCTTCGACTACTGTACTCGAGTCATCTACTGATGAAATCGGTTAGGTTGGAATTTCTAAATCGATTGACTATCTTAGCGATACAACTTGTTAGCGAACGTTCTGTAAGAAATATTTTTATATTTGATATTTCAATAAAAGCGGGAATGTCTGTTGTAAAATTTGCAACAATTTCGGGAATAATATCATTCATTTTAGTAAAATTCGGTTTTAGTCAAATCTTTGGTTGGTTGCAGTTGCCGATATGTATCATCCAAGTTACCGGAGATTGTGGGGATTTCTTTGGTATTTCGTAGTCCTTTTGCTTTTCGATTTTTGGTTCCACGTCTATTCTCTACTTGCCCTTTGTAGAAGCGTTCTTGGAGCCATTTGTGGAAGAAGAGAACGAAACCATTTAATAGTGGAGGGTGGCGGTATTGTAAGAAGTGTGAAGTTTGGTTAAAAGACAGGAATTGCAGTTTTCTCTGATTGTGGATGAACGTTGGGATCTTTTTGCTTCTCTCGATTATCAGTTTGTGACACATTTAATTCATTATTTGTTTCACCAAAATGTTCAGATGTTTTTTTGTATCATATTTTCTTTACAGTATCCGGCCAAGTGCTCCCCTTTCTTGCACAGGAAACAAGTAAGTTTTTCCGTAGATAGATAAAACCAGTATGTTGTGTCCTCGTACCTTATTCGAAGTGATTCTGGTATCTTTAACAAGTCATCCGGTTGTATGTACATTTGTCTTTGTACGCTGTAAGCTATTATCATTATCAGAAACAGTATAAAACACTATCTATAGTACATAGTACCACTACACTGCCAAGCAATAACAGTCACAGTTTAAATTAAAACGGACTACTAACTGAATACAAATATTTGCTGTTTACTCACCCCCAAAATAGAAGATCACCTCAAAGTATTATGAAGCATCTTTCCACTGTTTGGAGAATAAATATTTAATTGCAGGAGGTTTTAATACTAAACACCCACACTGGAGATCAAAAAGACCTACAGAATATTTCTCTATCCCATGGACAAGCTTAATTCAACACCACTATCGAATGGTGAACTCACCTATTGGCCATCGACAATAGAAAAAACTCTGAACCTCGTAGATTAATAAATAGCTCCATAACTAATAAATAGGACACACTTTCAAATATTACCAAACTTACCTAAACCCTAATTTGTCAAACAGCATTTGTAAAATTATGAACAGCATAAAACTCAATGTAATTTACAGAAATAGAAATTAATTACTAATTCGAATAAGAACGTCGTTTCAATAATAATAAAAAATTGTATATACTATATTCCTGCCAATAATTCATCGCTGTTAAAGTCTCAAATTCGAGAAGACGTTCAGTCGTGCCAAGATCGTTATATAGTATATAAAGAACTCGATAGAACTTTCGTGCAAACAAGTGACATTTTACCGATATCGTGACTATATGTTTGAATAATTAATCAAACATATATTTTAAAAGTATTTAAAGTACTGTATTTATAAATGTTTTTAATAATAGAAAACACTTCGAGCGATTAGTCCAATTAAGGTAAAATTAATACGGACAGGTAGTTCGAGTAAACAAAAAATGTAAGTCTAATTACAATCAAAAACCTGTTCCTACATTGCTTTGAACACATTGCACACCAGCATCGCGATAATGTAGGATTTCCAGTCTATCGCTTGACTGCCGGCACCGCAATAATGCGGGATTTTCTCTCTATCGCATGACCGCCAACTCCGTGATAATCTGTTTATTTTTTTCTGTATTAATGAACGTCTTACGCATTGATGTGTATTGACTTGTCATCTTCTGTTTCGCTCTGCATTTGTTTTTCTCCAAAAAACAAAACACACATTATGGTTTGGAAAGAATCAGATCAAGAATCAGTCTGCGAAAGTGTACTCAGAAATCAGTATTGGTTTCGCATTGCTTACCGTTTCGATTGAAAAGTAATAAAAATCAGTTTTATTATTCTGTGCCTGTTTATCGATATAATATGAGTGAATTTTTTAAAGAGTATATTGCTGATCCTTTATCGGATTATTCGATGTACTCTAAAGATTCTGATATACCAATTGAAAACAATGACAGTGATATCTGCCCAAGAAGAAAATGATCAAGAACTATTCCATTGCAATATTCAATTGATTTCGATTTTTTTTACTAATCAGAAAAGCATTAGAGTTTTAACTTATGGTTAATGAATGAAACATTTATTATCAGCAAAATAAGGATAAAATGAATAACGGGAGGAAAATGTTTAAGCGAAATGATTTTACACTAGCCGATATGAAACAATTTTTTGGCATGATTATAATAATGGGTCAGGTAAAGGAAGACACAGGAGAAGATCATTGGTTCTAAGAATATTATACTAAAATACCATCGTTCTCGAATATAATGTCACGTAATAGATTTCGTCAGATTTGGAACACATAGCATTTTGCGAACAATCGAACATTAATCGGTTCAAATAATCTTGAAAAGATTTAGCCCGTGCTTAGTTATTTATTAGGTATATTTAAATTTGTGTATACGCCATGGAGCAAATTGTCACTTAATAAAAACATCAATTGGTAAAAATAATAAAATATGGCTTCTTTTGTCGTATGTTGTATGAAACTAATAGTGAATGCATTTGCAATATAGAAATATATTGTGCGAAGGCAAAATATTGGACCAGACCATAATATCGTGATAAAAATATATGTTTAGGATATCACATATATATATGAACAATTATTACAATAGTATTCAGAACGCAGATTTGCCCCTCAAAAATGATACAAAAGTTTGTGGTATAATTAGAGTAAATAGAGTAAACGTTTCCAATTTGTTGTATCTTAGTTTTAGTCATAGTTTACACGACGAATATTCAATAAAAATATACTTCTTTACGAAAATGTATAAGGTTTTTAATATATTATTTTCCTTAATTGCTCATTCTTCAGAGACAAGCAAATGAGGCCAGTATTCAGGCTTTTAGCGGTTGATATTTGGTCGGCATGCAATGGTTAATTAACTACCATGAAAACATGTTATTCAGAGAAATCAGTTTCTCTCCACATAATATCGCTACAAACTGGGGTAATTTTAAATTAATGATCGACGAAAACTTGAACTGTAAAATACCATTAAAAACACCCGAATGTATCTCCCGAACGCAGTAAACTCAAATTACATATCACAATATTAGCATTGGCACATAGAACATTTTTGACCGCACAACAAAATTATTTAATTTTGGCACTTTTGCTACTTTCCACAAAAATGAATCAGTTATTTCGATGGCGATAACATTAAACCTTTCAAAGCAATTGTCGATTTGTAAACTTACGATGAAGGTACAACATTCAAGAAAATGAATGCGTTGAACACACGGAGCCTATGAAAGGTATTCAAATTCCATCAGTAATATGAAAAAAAAAACTACTGTCCACTTTTTATCATATGTTCTAAACCGACAAACTCTTATCGTATGTTCTTAACCCACAGCAACAATACTGTCCATCAGGAGCTAAAACTTGATATAAGTGGCAAATCACAGAAACAACAGGAAAATTTGATGAATTTGAACAATCATTTGAATTTTCCAAACATACATACAGGGTAATTCATAAATGCATGTCCATACATCAATGGGTAAATCTATTTACATACTAATATGAGCAAAAAACAATGAAAGAAAATGAAATTAAAGAAAATGTTCTTCGAAATAACTGTCTTATGCATAAACGCACGCTACTACAAGTTTTAGTACATCTTGTTCTCCTTTAATGTTCCTAAACGACCTTCAGGAACTATTACACGACGTACCTTTAAATATCAGGCAAAATTTGTGGTTTATGCACGATGATACACAGTGCAGTAAAAACACTTTTAAACAACATCTTCATAAATATCGCATGACCACCACGATCGTCCGATTTGAGCCCATTTCGTTCTTATTTCTGGGGTCATTGGAAATCTATTGTGTACACAATGCAAGTGAACAATGTGCAAGATCTGCATGAAAGGATACATGGGTATGAAACTGTACAAGGAATACTTGACATTTTTGAACGAGTGAGGATCTGAATTCTAAGGCGTAGTAAACCACATTCGTGAAGTGAACCTTCCTGTAAATCCGTAATTACATTTTCCAAGATGATAAATTACAAGTATAGCGATACATGTAACTCTGGGAGACTCATTACCGGTATATGAAAGTTCATCGGAAAGTGGTGTCATTAGAAATGAGCCAATCGTTTCGGATTCTCACGAAAGGTGAGTAAATCTATGACGATCGTCGTTTAAAATTATACCATGAGAAAAACAGAACAAACCGGAATTGCATTACCTTGATCTAAAGTTAATTGATCGAGTAAAGACCGTGAGTTTAGGAGAACCTCCATTATCGCGTAGAATTTGAAAATATGTTCGGTAGACGTAGAAAATACTTGGAGTAATGTCGCGAAAGATAGAATCGGATAGTAGCGAGAAAATTCATATTCTTGTTCCAATATCGTGGAATATTCGGAATATTTGCAGAGAATTTGAAAGTACAATACCTTGACAGTCCAATCATAGACGAACTCTTGGCTCATTGTCAGTGATCTGGAACGACCTTTAACAGCTTATTCAGATGTTAATTATAAAACGTTTAATCGAGAAATTACTTATTTCGTATGTGTATCCTTCTTCGAAATTTTTAACCGATGTGCTTCGATTGAAAATTTCAAAAAGAACAATTTGGGCTAAAAATAAAACTTATTCCGAAAAAGCATTGCCGAAGGGAAATAAAAAGGAGACAGTACGCTTATCGTTTTGGAGATAATAGACAAGTTTCGCACAAATAGGAAGAAATTGCAAATCTAGAATTGCATCACACTACCTAGAAAATATTTCAATTTGATAAATATCCTCGATCTTGACTACAAGAAGTGATCAATCGTAGATCCAAAATTATTTTTCTTCAGTCTAAAATATAATCGTTTGGATACGTCTATATTTATCGAAGGTATTTTTATCGATCGTTACATTCCGATCTTCTTCGGTGTACAAGATTTTCTTTGACGAGTTAAGCGAACCATGAAATTTATCCAAACCTACGCGTATTTAATTTTGCAGCTAATCATTGGCTGTGTCGAGATATTTATTCGACAACGTACAATATTTTGCGCGTCCACATATTTCTGTAAGCAAGAAAGTTAATGCGCCAGTTTCGAAATCTACTTTCCTATCTTGCGCAAAATGATATTACGTTCGAATCGGTACCGACTTCCATCGATGATCATCTATTAGAATGATTGAATAGATATGTTCCGGCGCTAGTGGAAAAATAAACGGAGCATGATTTATCGAAACACGGTAAAAAGATCATACCTTCATTAGACCTGATCCAGTCCCAGGATCACACGAGAGGACAATAAATGATCGTTTGATACCGGCCGACGATAGATCGAAAGAAAGATTTATTGAATTTCGTTGCTACGTGCCCGAACTATTAACCATAATCATACTAGTCGTCGGTAAAATCAAAACATCTATCATTCCTGTCAATGAGCATAAATGCAACCTATGAAGGAGCAACGGCGACTCATTCTCTGAGCGAGTCTCCATGTGAATATAAATGGAATCGTCGATGCAAAGTAGTCGAAAGGTACTATAATAGCTGGAAAGGATCTTGAGTTATTCCGCCATACAATTTATCGAGGAGTAAAGTGAAAGGCCGATGAACTTTCGATTGAATGAATAGCTGGCTTCTTTGCGCAACTTTTACGCGCTGCAATGTTTGAACTTATCGTTCAGCTAATTGTACGATTTGTTCACAATTACATCAATGCGATGGACTAACGGTCGAAAGTCCCATGGTAAATACATAAACCGAGAATAAATTTGTACCTACATATTTGCGTAAGTGTAAGGAAGCATTCCAAAAGCAAATATTGTTCAACGATGTGAGATTGGAGAAAGGGTTGAATTTAAAAATGAATCACTTCAATCTATCGCAGAGTCACACGTGAGAAAATATTTTTTATAATAAACGATAACCAATACTTAAATATTTCGAAATAATTAACCCAAAATTTTACGATACAAATTTCGTGAACAATTCGGGCTAGATATTAGAAAATTATCATTCACGAAAAGTAGAGACAACATTCGCATTCGTACTTTATTATGCATGTAAAGTTCAATTAATGGTAAATATTTTCAGCTTGTATATATAAAAAATAATATTTGGTAACATTATTAAAATCAATTTAGTGTATCGATGTACAGTTCTTTTATTGTGGAAACAATTTTGAATTGTTATAATATATACACATTTCGAATCGTATCAATTGCTTATGATTATTAACGATTCGTTCTGATTGTTTAATAGGTTTATATTTTCGAGGCAATGACTGTTTTATTGTTTTTTGATGTAGACACAGCGATCGAGTAAAAATTTGTTCATGGTTGAATTTGGTCCGAAAATTCCGCTCCATCTTTCGCATTTCTGCTTCTGACATTTAATTAAAATACATATGTTTGATTGCAAAGTGGATAGAATGTTCGCAGCGATCGAGCAAATATAAATCAAACTAGCAAATTACGAAACATTATATCCATGTTATTTTCCCATTATTACGTTTTACTGTCCGCAAAATTGATAATTGTAACCCATGACTAAATGGATAGTTAATTGATGAAAAATTGTTTCTAACTTGGACGGTGCAACTGAGGTTGTTCAAAGGATTAGGCTACAACGGAAGTTTGAACAATTTGATTCCTTTGCTCTTAAATTAAATTTTCAAGAGTATATTTTATCTGGAGTTTATTATAAAAATATCAGAGGTATGAATTTGTTTCGAAAGATATCTCTTTTTAACCTTGAAGATGGATTGTGTATGTATATTGCATTGTATGCAACAAATATTAAAATACAGTATGTCTATGGAAGCCACTTTGGCGATCGATTAGGAACAAAAAAACCATGAAAAAGCTTATGTATATATAAACTGTTACACGTGCACTTGCGAACAAAAGCATGTATATATATATACATATCGAGTTATCGCCATTTTTGTGCTTCGGTAATGTGTAACTGCCTAGAGACATCGTTTGTTATAGTTTTTCAATGATCAATTAATCACAAAATTGTTAGATTCGTTGATAGCGTTCTTATATATATCACCGAAGTATTTTAGCATTTGTAACGTGTGTCATAAAAACTAAAAACCATAGACAATAATTCCTTGGCAGATTTATCCGTTATAAAATGGTCCGTTCAAAAACGATTTAACTATTGGACTAAAATGTGGCAACATTACGTATAAACTATTTGCAACATACACCTAATGGAACATTTTTCAATGATTTCTAAGATGTATTATTGAAAAAATTGAGACAAGATTAACCTGTTAATTTGCCATAAAAGAAAAAAAAGGTGTGATTACACTATCGCCAACGTGTCCGTGTAATTACGTTGAACCACTGTTGGCAACACTATTGGCAACATAATTGAAAAATAGCACATAAGTTTTCTATTACTCGATAGTAAATATTATTGAGATTGACTACTTCATCTTTAGTGAATCCAATTTCGTCGGTAAATGAAACAACGAATGAAAAATGTTGAACGATTATTGGCATCTGTAAAAACCAAGTACAAAAATTAGCTCTGCAAAGTAGATGATTATCGTTAAGTGTCTATACTTGTTGAAGATACGTTAGTTGTCCGGCAAAAAATTCTCCGACTGACATGTGTCCAACATTCTGTATTACTGCTATTCTTTGGGTACTGTTACTATCATTTTCTTGAACGTGATTCAGGATCCGCTCTTCAAGATTAACAGTTGCGATACTGACTGACCTAATCTCTGGAATGTTTTCTCATTTGGCAAACGTCTGTTGGGGTAACGATCTGTATATAGACATCTTGCTTCGACTGAATTACATTCGGCGAATCCATTCATCAAGTTCGTGACTGCCATTTCCTGGTCGGAATAGTTCTTCATTATCACTTTCAACGTCCAACGAATTCCAGAAATTTCAAGCTCTTGCATCGAGGCAAGAAACTAGCCTCATTTATGCAATAAAATAGTCAGCAAGGTTGAGAGATATCAATGAGTTATTGAGTGGCGTTGTCTATACATAGATGAAGTTTGCGTAGACAAAACTTAAAAAAATATCGAAACATTCTATGTACGAAGAGTAATTTATCCGTAAAAACAAAAACCATTTTTCATTCCTGCCATAATATATTTTTAAAGGGAAATCGCCGTTTGAAAAAAAATATAGGTTTTTCAGACTCATGGAATATTTTCAGAACGGTGAGAAGCATTCGAAAAATAGTTTGAAAAAAAGTCACATATTATTTATTTCCATAAAACTGCGTGTAAAAAAAATTATCGAAGAATTCGCGTTTTTTTATGGATTTTTAATATCTCACGGTTGAGAGTTTGTATTTAAAAAATACTTCTGCGTATCCTCTTTTCATAAATATAATCAATTTTTCATAATGTACTTTTATTTAAATAAAATAACTCTGTTGTAGAAGTTCAAAAATGTTTCAGTTTTAATTAGTAAATGATTTTATATAAATAAAATCTTAATCAAGAACTTCAATTATGATACACTACAAACACGGATTACTTGAAGTATTTTCTAATTACATTATTCTGTAAATCACGTGATAGATGAAGTATTTCACAAAACTCTATTTTCATCGATGAACTCGTCGATTTTTCCAATAAACATACACGATGCAAATGTGTTTGACTCGTGACCATTGCCATTGTAACCAGATAACAACTAGGCTGCGAATTGAGTGCATTTATGGTCTATGTTAATACGAAAAAATGTGGAAAGTGTATGCAAAATATCTTTAAGGAATGACTGTAAAAATTCTTAATATGGAAATAATTTTTGGTAAGTTCGATAAAATTACAATAATGCTGGTATAGAATAGAGATTCATTGAAACAAGAAGACGTGGCTGGACTGTTTAGTGTACTATAGATATCTATGTTTATTATTGCATGCCCCACTTTCTGTAGCCCTCCTCATTTCTTTATCCATTGTACTCTGTCATTTATTTTGCATATTTTGAATATTTTGTGAATTCTGAATTGGTAACTTTGATAGAAATAGAAACGAATAGATTTGCAAACTATAAAAGTAATCCTAGACAGTTTCAAACTTTATCACGACATAAAAAATGACAGGAAATTAAAGCGAATGAAATATACGTCTCTTTATCACTTTATTTACTGCAATCGATAGTGCAAAAACCTGTTTTGGAGTGGTACTGATCGAAAGAGACATTGCATTGATACCCCCCCCCCCCCCACAATTAGTACAAAAATATTTTATTGATTTTATTCCACCAACTGCTAACAAAGAAAAGAATTATTTAACAAGATAATGTGTAGTGTGTTATTCATAACGAATTGATGGAAAAAAAGTTATACATAGGAGAAACCAGATATTATTGTTCGGATTGCGATTTAAATCTTTGTGTCCCGCTTGAAACGCGCGTAAAACAATTCTTTACATTTTATATCATAAGCAGAATAAATTTAGACTATAAAAAAATAGACACCTTTTTTGTTACATTTCATAAATTTATTAGACTATTAAAGGATCGCTAAATGCGTCCTTGAGTCACAATGGTCACGTGAACTGTCTGTTTATATTTCTTGTCAATTTGCGTTTAAGTATAATATTTACTATTCCCTAACTATTGGGGTTCAATGTACATACGATGAGTAAGGGTTCTTTAAAAAAAAATTACATATTTTAGAATTATAGCTGGAAGTTTCAGATTCTGAATCACTATACGCGGGTCCGATAAATGTTTTTTACAACACATAGTTACACTATATTCAATATAATGGCAAGTAAACGTCTTCCTTCATTGCTATACAGAGTGTTTACGCAATTACTTGATACCATTTTTCCTTATAAATAGTAAATGTTAGAAAAGAAAGTGAACAGAACAATGTTTTATAGCCTTCTATGACGAATATGATAGCGTGTATCGATTTTTCATATGTACAATATTTTTCAAGAAATGAAGGTGATCTTCAATTTTTTTAAATTGTGAAACGTTGAAAGTGATATACTTTTGTATTTCAGATAAATACGTGTGTTAAAACGAATTCATCTATGTGCTATATAATGACCTACAATGTCATACAAGATCAGAAATGTAATAAATATTATGAGTGTTTTGTAGCGATATGTGTGTAAAAATTCATTACCGAGAAGGTTACTTGATAAGAAATTGTTCGGTGAGAATAGAAACGGATGTAAATACACTGATAGTAAATAACAACGAAACAATCAGTCACGTTTCACGAGCTAAGTCAAATAAAAAAGAAACATTCCGAGACATAATACTACGAAACATTGCATTAATAATAGAAGAAATAATACTTTCAACCATTCCGAAAAGGGTAACGCACATGTTGTGATTTCGAATGTTTTATTTGGAAAAATTTTGCACATTAATTTTTAGATAATGTAATTCTCCAAGATATATCAATTTGCACTTGCGTAACAAAATAATTAAATTGTAATCATTAATCTACAATCAGCTATTTTCGATCAGATTCGAAAAGCTTTTTCAATTTGCTTGGTTTAGAAGCTACTGAAGTGAGATAAAATTAGTAATCCCAGTATATGAAACGAGAATATAATGTTTGATGTATCAGGATCAATCGGGATTGTTACAAAATTATATCGCTACAGATTATTCTACCATATATTGGTACAATTATATAACTGTAATTTGCATATAATGCACGATTTATATGACATAAAACTTTCTTTCTTATTTAGTAAATAAGTAAATAATTATATAATGAAGATGGACAAGAGACAAACACGTTTCCATTATGTATAATATATTAAAAGATTCGACAAAATAATCGGTATCAATGTGCTTCTTAATTATTTAATTCGAAAATAGGGCTTCGTTCAATGTATTATTTATCACATGAGTTATAAAATAATCTAACAAGGTAACACTTCAAGTGTGATATGTACTTGAATACCTGTAGCCGTATTGTAACTTTCGCCATTGATCAGTTTTAATGAGGTTGATCTTTGATGCACTTGTAGGTATGTATCCTCTTACTGAAATAATTGAAAACTATATTTATGTAAATAACGATTTATGTATCGTTTTATGTAACCATTTGATTTAAAATTGCTAAAACATACCTGAAATTCGATAAGAATTTTTTTTTATTCGAACAAAAATAGAACACGTAAATTGATTACATACGAATAAGAAGGAAATAATTGTGTGTGTGTGTGTGTGTGAAAAAAGGTTAGAAAGAAGTATTTTTGCATAAATATACAAAGTAGAAAATTTCAACATTAAAGTTTGATGGTGAGTGCTTTTTAATAGTAACTTAATAATTATAGATATTTCGATAATCATTTGTACGTAGTTTTATAAATATCACAAAACGTGTTATGTTTGGAAATATCTCACGAGCCTAAAAATCTACCTTTTTTTGCAAGCAATAATTTTGCGATAATTTTACTTCTTTAAAACGTATTATAACACCATTAAAAGTGTGTCTTTTTTGTTACGAATGAACTATTGCCCTTGCACAGAATGTTTCAAAATTTTCTGAATTTTAGGATTGGGAAACTTCCCTCTTCAGTTTGAGATTAAAAATTCACAAAGTGCAAAAGTAGCTACAACTCGGAAACATAATTAAGCAGGGCATACGTGTATATGCAATTTTTTATTGTTCTTGTGTCCCCAATCCATCGCTGAAATAGTTCCCACGCATTATGATACAACGTATATTGTAGCACAGTGATGGCGAAACTGTAGTACGCAAACAATTTACAGATATCGTAATTTTATACGGTACTAAAGCAATTTTTTTTTTCGGTACTAAAAGCAAATTTTATTTTCCTGAAATTATATGTATCAATGTTTCCTAGTTAATGGTCTTTTCATTGAAATTGAAGAGTGATCTTCGCTACAAAAAAGAGTCGTCATTATTTGCAATGATTTCAAAGACCCTAACCCCTCTCACTGCATTTCATCAATATCTAAATTTTTTGATTTTTTCCCATCAGAAATAGACCAATCTGCTATTGTATTTGAAACAAGACATTTGTTTATACGCAATCGTTTCACCATGAAATAGAGCGGTATGATAAGTACTCGTGTTAAGAGAAAGAAACGCTTCTTTTTTTATAATTTTTAAAATTTATTTTTCAACACAGTTTCCTTTTAACTCGATATACTTACGTCAGCAAAATTTCAATTTTTTTAAATCGTTTAAAAAGTATATTTTGTCAAACTCTGCAAAATAGGCCTCTGTTTCGGCGATGACCTTTTCGTTTAACACGAACCTCTTTCCGCCAAGCCATTTTTTCAGGTTTAGGAACAAAAAGAAATCGCGGGGAGTCGAATCTGGAGAATGGGGTGGATGAGGCAGCAATTCGTAACGTAATTCGACCAATTTTGCTGTAGCGATTACGGACGAGTGAGCTGGTGCGTTGTCATGGTGAAACAGCACTTTCTTCTTCGCCAAGTGGAGCCGTTTTCTCTTCAATTCAGCGTCGACCATAAATCACCATAGTACTGCCCCATGATTGTCCTCCCCTTCGTCAAATAATTTGTGAAAATGATGCTTTATGAATCCCAAAAAACGGTGAGCATTATTTTTCCAAACGATGGAAACGGTTTTCACCTTCTTTGGAGCAGATTCGCCGGACGAAGGTCCACTGTTTTTGTTGGAATGAATGCAACAATAATCTTAAGGGTGCCAGATGTCGATGTCAGTTTTAAGGACTGTCTTCATATTGGTCACGCGGTCAACGGTTTGGCCGTTTTCCTTTTGGTTTTTCTTTCCAGTTCAGTTCCAAGTCCAGAGTCGCGAAGACCACACGACACTGTCGTCGTTCACATCAAGACATATCACTGTATACTTGTTTGTTCGGACTTTGTATTCTTATATGTACAAAAACTATACTACTAGATACCCGAGATCTCTGCATATTATAATAAACTAGATATTATAATCTGAACTTTACAACAGTTTTGATTGTTCTTTCATTTCTAGAACGCTTAAACATGTCCAAACAGTGCTCCGAAGTTGTCACGCGGTTTCGTTTTTCCTCCAGTGTGAGCAAACATGACACCCATCTTGCTTTCTCATGCCCAATTTTTCATGTGGAATACTTTGTACGTGTTTCTTTGATATGTTTACAATGTTAGCAATCTCTTTGATCTTCACCCAGCGGTCTGATAACACAATATCGTGGATTCGTTGACCCAGGTAGTCACCTCAATCGGATGGTCTAGGCGCTCTTCAACAAAAGCGGATGTTCGACCACGCTTGAATTCATTGAACCGATATCTGATGGTGGTCATCGAGGGTATACGGTTCTTATAAACAACACGTAACTTCATTTTCATTTCCTCGCATGCCTTTCCATAGTTGGAAACAGACACAAATTTGTCCAATTTAAACAGTTACTAAAACAAAACTACTCGATAAATCTGTTTGAAATTTTAATAATCGTCGTTCGAAAGATAAGGTTAAACGATGATATACGTATTTTGGATCAGTGGCGTCCCTAGCTGTTAAAAACGGATAGTCGTCGTACAGCCCTCGTATACGTAGTATGTCACAAATGACTATTCGGTACTAAAGTCGTCTAAATGATCAAATACTGTACGATATCGGTGTTTGTGTTTTTAACCCCTTTAACTCTTGATAAATTTGTTGTACTTTGGTTGCTCCACCACACACTTCGAAATGTTCAAATGCTATGAATAGATACTTCACCGTGTACTGTGCGAAATGCAAATATTGGATCAAGATCTTAACACACGGTATGTATAATTTACTATTTATATACTTGGTGAATCGTATAATTTGTCCATCTCTGTTATAAGCCAATATATAAGTCCATCTCTAAGTTGAATTTCATCGGGTCGAGCAACATTGTACTAAAGTCGACTTTTCCGTGCCAAGTTACTCTTGTTTTTGCTCTAAAGCAGTTTTCGAAACAATAGAATGTTTCAAATGCCCAAGACCTTTCTTGCACTGACGAAGAAACTGCTCTATATTTTCTTCTTTCAATACCGCATTCACCCCTCAAGCCCGGCGTCAGTACGCCGCATGCCGCGGTATCGCATGCATCGTCTTTGCCAGTATGGCCCAGACGATACATCCGCATACCTCATCCGATAAGCTTATGTTACACCCACAGACTAAATTCTCCGTACAACCTCTCGTCACCTGCAGGCTATGATTTCACGTAAGGCCTCCAGGTTCCACCGAAACCAGCGATATCAAACTGTATATAAGTACACCATCTATCGAATAAAGTCAGTCAATTTCCAAGCAAGTTCTGCGTCGAAACTTTAAGACTCCGTTCTACGTCAACCGAAATCTTCTCGATACTGTGAAATCGCGCTACGGCTTCGTTTTAGTAGTTTTTTTTTTTTATAAAATAACGTTCGGTACTTTAAAACCTGCTACGAGTTCGCTTTAGTAGCTTCATAAAGTATTGTTGTATCAGTCTAAATGTCACCCCAGTGCATATCAGTTTATCTTTCACCAGTAGATAGATAAACTGATATAGAAAAGTTCCACTTGGACTTATATTTTGGCGATCCTGACTACACACCGAGACAATCTCCTTATTTAACCCCTCGCCCTACGATTTAAGTTCCAATAGCTTGGCCCATAAACAACAAGATCGGTCACGCGTCGAGCTATTTCACGGTTCAACTAAGCGTTCGAAGTTGTCCAATCGCATACACCTTACGGAATGTAAATACATGTATAAGGTACAACTGCTCTAATCTTGTAAGATGTTTGATGAATAATTACATACGAATCATCAGTGAACAGAAAAGGTTCATTATCTGGAATTAAGTAACAATAAATAACATTCAATTCCAATTTCTGAATAAATCCTTATTGTACGTTATTAACGTTTGAGAAAGAATTAATAGAAAATTAATAATCTTCAACCGTATGGAACCTTTCGAATATTGGTATACGTGATAGAACTTTACGTCTTTTGCACTCCCCATGTGTTTCGCTACGTTTTTTACATTTTGTACAAACTTTACAAAATCTGATGGCCACAATTTGATACCCATTTGGGTATTTTCCAAAACAGTAGCTAAGAATAACACACAATTAACAATGAGACAAAATAAGACGATCTATAACGATAATAATGAGACGACCAGAACTGACAACAAATCTGACCCATGCTATTCACGTTAGGCCACATCTACGAACCACAAGATCGACAGATGTTTACGTTGGACCCGACCTATGCACCAAGGCTCTCGCCCATGATATTCATTTCTGGCCCATTCACGAGCCTCACAAGTAGTTGTAGGGCAAAGGGTTAATACGTTATCTAAGGAATTTCCCTGACACACTAACGGCCAGTGTTCGTATGGGATACCCATCCATGTATCTTACCTGACAGCCAGAGTTCGTATGTCTTACCGACTTACGAGTCGTCACTCTTCGCTTATCGCGATACTTTTTTGTATCAGTTCAAGATTTGAGTCACACTCTGTTTATGTGATGTGAGAGAGATAGCTAAATACTTAGAAAATATACATCCAGCTCGTAACTCAAAACTCTCTCGAGACGCAGTTCAATTCTACCAGTCGTAGCTATGGTCTCAACAAGTAGAGACGTTACCTCGAGACGAGTTTGAAACTGTAAGTGATAGTAGTGAATTTATCAGATTCTGAGGATAAATCTGGCGATGCAGTCAGTAGTGAACGATCAAGCAACTGCAGATGCCATTGCAGGTACTGTGAATGAGTTCGAAGAAACTTCGTCAAATGCCAAGAAGTTAGCTATATCGTGGAAAAGTATGGAAAGTTATAGTGGAACTCGTAAACAAAGCTATAAACGTTGTAGATGCAAACAAACAGATAAGTGGAAAAGTTCTTAAAAAAAAAAAAAACAATCGGCACTAGTATCGGTGTACGAATTGTATGTGTATTCCATCTTATTATTATTTATGAGAATTGTGAACAAACCCACTCTAAGGTCATATTTTTCAAAAAAAGACAATAACTTAGAAAGTAATTATCAAGGTCCTGCCCGATTATTCAAAATATTCTCGATTATTGGACATCTCGATAAAACAATCCCGAACATTGTATTATTCTGGACAAGATATATCCATAGTCGAGTCCATAATTCTTTGGAAAGGAAGATTTGGTTTCAAACAATATCTACTATTGAGAGCTTCAAAATTCAGCATTAAAACATACAAACTCTATGAAGCAAAGACTGGTTATTTATGGAATTGTTTAGTTTAATCGAGTTATTGTTTAGTTTGAAGCGCTAGTGACGAGTAGCGCTCCACGAAAAATGTTATATCTTCGTTAATATATATCGAATTTTGTTTTAATATTTTAAGATAGTATTCCTATAACTGTTATATTTAAAAAATATATAAACGAAAGAATTTTTTCGAATTTTTTCGAAACGATTTTTTCGAATTGGAAATTGCCCCAAATTTTCCCCCTTAATTGACCAGCTGCATCATGGTCTTTATATTTGTCGAAATGGTGATTGCATTGAGAAAAATATGAGAAACTCCATTTAAGTAATGGTTTTACATAAAATTTCGAGAAATGAAATACCGCAGCACGACTGTTGCCAACAAAGTATTGATTTATGATACAGTTGGCAATGTGCGAGTGCCCTTGGAAAATTAGACACATGTACACGTAAAAGGTTCATATATACACGAGAGATTAATCGGTACTTAGAATGGGAATAGTAATTAGAGATATAGCTCACTTGTCTGAAAGATAGGGCCAAAAATGCTGGGACTTGGAAAAATCGAAGGAACAGTTACAAATACTTCTACATGTACTCTCAATGATAGTAATATCGCATTTCTAGATACCACGACGGCGTTGATCGTTGTAGAGGCTTATCAGTACTGCGAGAAGCAGAATGCACACCGTTTGCATGTCAGATAGGGGCAAGTGCTTCGTGCATATGGATCTCAGAAATCCAGAAAATAAAAGTCATGAATTATATTACAACTTCATAGACAACGCCATGTTTGTTACTAGGAATAGCAACAAACTACGGTTAACTTTAAAATTGTATCCGATGTTATGAAATTTTAATTGTATTTTTTGTCAAAAATGTTCGTCTTGACGACAAAATATCGTACGTCCTTTAAATTTTGTCCAATTATCTAAAAATATAGTATATTGTCCATGTTACAGGAAGCGATTTTTTCTTTAAATTATCGAGAAATTTATTTCGATTACTGATCATTATTCGGTATTGAATAATAATCCATCGGAAACTATTATCCTTTGCAAACTAAAAATTTAAAAAAAGTAAAACTATTTAAAACTATTTGCACGAATCTTTCAAATTTGGAATATCGATACGAAGAAAGAAAAATTAATCGACGGTTTACATCCAGGTTTTGCTACTGAATTCATCGATAACGATAAAACTTTGTCAACGTGTAACACACACATTTTTCTAAATTACACATCCCCTCCCCCCTTGAAATGCGTTTCTCTCGAAACTAGGTTCTTAGAAATGGTGTGCAGGATATCTCGAAATCTAATAAACCGATTTCTATGAAATGTAATATGTACCTTTAGTGTAACGTTTATTAGGTATTGACGTTCGAATTTTTCTTAATTTTTAACAATTTGAAAAAATATAAACAACAAAACGTGAAAATTTTTGGTATAAATTCGATAGATCAACTACAACTAGTCGCTATTTTCATAATTTTCCTAAAAATGGAAATGTTCGATCGTCAATGCCTAGAGAATACTACTTCGTGTACTTTAAAAATTTGTTTTCCTTTTCTGTTGCATTTATTCACATCGATAAGCAATGTAAAAAAAAATAATGTAAAATGATGCCGTTTGTAAATGAAATAAGAGCCTTTATTTCGGTTCTTTTTCAATGTTGGTTTTTGTACTTCATAATGCGCTAAAATGAACCACAAAAGTTTATGTCAATCGAATATTTACTTTTCTTGTATCATCCTTCCAAAGTATTAGTGATTTTTAGACTCGTGAAACTATCGTGCCTTCTCAATATATCGTGAACCATTATCGAAATATTTTTCGGTTCGTGTTTATGAGACCCCGTAAAAATCGGTGGGTGATGCATGGTGTGGTCTTCTCGTCGTCCCCAGGACGGAGATCATTTATTCGTGACGGAGATGCGTCCAAAGTGACTATGAACGTTTTCACGTAGGTACGTAAGCGAGTCCCCGCGCTTCATTCTTGAGTGAGTTCCGTGGACTATTTTCAGATTGAACAGCGATGATCTCTGAGCTATTTCCGTGCAATCTCGTGCCAACTAACCGGATTGTAGTGGCATCGCGCACGTAAGTATCGTGGAATACGTTCTCCGATACATTTCCACGAACGGAAGCTGTTCGCAGAATTCATCGTGCGAGCAGAAAACGGTACCAGAAGGTTCTTCGATATTTCGCGATCGCAGCCTATCTCGTTACAGCCAAGCGATAACGTAAAAATGACATTGATCCTGTGCGGCGGCTTCACGGAAATTCTGTTATGGAAAATTCAATATCAGACGGAAAACGTAGGTGCTGCTGACGGAAACAACATCAAATTGAACGGCCGGGTTTTGACGCTTCACAAATTGAGGACGGTTGACGCCAATTGGCGCCTTTTAGATTTTAACCGTCAGTGACGGGAGACCGTACACGTTCATGGCGTATCCTGTAAAAAATATTAATTACTATGTGTTATTCGACTAGTACCTACGTATGATTTCGATAATTCATAATGCACAGTATCTATTGAAATTGTACTATAAAAACAAAGCCTACTCGTAACGACAAATATAATACTTTCATGAGAGGAAGCTATTGGTCAGAGCAGACCAATATTTGTTCTACTGTTCAATACTTCGTAAAACAATCAAGTAGTCGAAGAATGGCGTTTTTGATACAAATTGTGCATTGTTCGATCCATTCGTAGTACATAAAAAGTTAAATGTTACAAAGAAAAATACAGTATAAATACTTTTACTTCAAATGGGCGAGAAATTGGGCAAATTACGATTCTGAAGTAGAAAAACAAAATGTAGTTCGAATTGCACAACATGGAACCTCTACGTGTAGATATTAAACATGCTCCTTATGGCGATCGAGCAAAAAGATTGTTTAGGAACGATCTTGTAAAAATAAAAATATCCAAAGAGAAAATGTCGCGTATGTAGTGCAAACAAAAGAAGGGACGACACACGATACATTTGTAAATTTTGTTTAGTAGCTTTCCGTGGGAAAAATTGTTTTCAACCATATCACGCTGGAAAACGTTACTAGAGGTATCTTCAAATGTGTTCAGATTTTTAATGAAATATTTTACTCGTTAAATACTATACACTCTTTTGAATCTTATCAATCGTTTATTAAGTAACTTAAAAAATACGTGAAAATTCAGGCTGTATGCTTGTCAGAGCATACCACCTTCGGTGCGTTACCATTATAAATTTTCCATAAAAAATTTAATAATATTTTATCAAATGTATAATATTCTATGTCAAAGACTAATAATTACATCATTTCCGAAGTATTCACGCATTTATTATACCGAATAATGCGCAGCTCTCAGGGCTACATGCCCTCGAAAGCATGCGGTCCTTAATGTGTTAACACAAACGTCACGGTGGTCCCTGAGGACCACTCCACAGTTAGACACTCCAAGTGCTTACAAGACATGAACTCTAATACTTGTCAACTTTTAAATAGCATTTCTCTCGTTACTAATACCATAAAGTGACAAGTACATCGACAAATTATCGAATATTTCAACTTTTTACACTACACTACACTACACTATTATCGAATATTTCAACTTTTTACACTACACTATACTATTATCGAATATTTCAACTTTTTACACTACACTATACTATTATCGAATATTTCAACTTTTTATACTACGATTCGAACAAATGTCGGGAACATCCCTAGGTATAGAAAACTGACGTGACGTTTAACGTGTTAATGGCGTTGATGTCTTCCATTGAGCTGGGAATTGTTCGGAGATGAACAATCTCGTGCAAATTTTTAACGAAAATCGTTGAATCTGACAAGTAACGGGGAATCGAAGCCAGAGACCACTGCCCTTATCCATCTTTTATTTCGTACTACAAAGTGTAGTAATTACAGCGCTTGTGTAACGGTCCATTAGGCTCGTCAGTGTTAATGAGAGAAATAATTCTGCGACTGATCTAGATGTGTCAAGGTGTGTCGGTACGCAATGAGATAGCAATCGATGAACTGGTAAAAGGCAAGGATGAAACGGTACGAGAGAAGATGTGGCCACTCCTATTTATCGAACACTACCCCGATCCATGCTCGTTCGGTGTACTCGAGTCTGTTTTCACAACAGCTCATCGGAACTTACAGTTCCGTAGAGTAAGCTTGAAGCGATTAGTGAATTTTGGATCGTGATTCCTGGATAGAATTGATAATATTGGTCCGCGTATTAATGATCTATTATGTTCTATTGATGTTCCACCGGGTACGCCAACAAATGGAAATGGACAGCTAATAATTGTCGACGAGGCAACCAACGAGTTGTTTAATTTGAAAGGCTAA
Organism: Ptiloglossa arizonensis; assembly: GCF_051014685.1. Lineage (NCBI taxonomy): Eukaryota > Metazoa > Arthropoda > Insecta > Hymenoptera > Colletidae > Ptiloglossa > Ptiloglossa arizonensis. Next base: position 6,962,825 of record NC_135053.1, on the reverse strand, counting down.
CGACATTTTATTCCTTCTTCATTAATTTGTACAGGCTGTCGCATAACTGGCGATACAAGTGGGGAAACGGTGATTCTACATGAGAAACTGAATAAAAAATATGGAATAAAATTTTTCCACACGAGGCTTTGTTTACGAGAAAAATGCTTTTGAAAGTTTATCAAATATGCGTGCATTTGATCAAGATTCAACTCAATGGATTTCAATGCATGCTATTTCTATTGCCGCGTATTTTGAAAATATTGATGTGTCATTCGATGTGTTTGTAAACAGTGTCGATGTTATGCTTTTTTCTATCATTCTTACACTTCTCTTATGTTTATCGAATCAAACTCTTAGTTTCTACCATATTATCGATACGACTACGTACAGCAATCGAGAATATACGGACATGATTCTTGCATTGGGTGCATGTGCATGCGGTGGCAATGCATTTCAGTCCTGAAGTGACAAATTTTTTAAACGAAAACCACCAATATTGAATCGACCGCGATGGACAAATGCCTTGGTCATTACGATCTCTGGATCTGTCACCGTTGGATTTTTATTTACCGAGTCATGTTAAATCTACAGTGTATTCTAGCGACGTAATGAACATTGTACAATTGAAAGAAAAAATTATTATAACGTTTGCAACATTGAAACTACAAAATAACACATTAGAAAATGTTCGTAGAAATTTAATAAGAAGAGTACAGTCATTTATGCAACAACATGGGCATCACTTTCATAATTTTGAAACTAAAAAAAATTCGTGTAAAGTAAACATTCCGTTTTATTCTGTGCTCTCGCGTTCGAATATTGGGAATGTTTATAAATATTAGTAGAGATAATGAAATCTGTTGAGTTTAATCTTGATCAAGTGCACGCAATAAATTTTCGTAGTCATTTTCCTCGAAAATAAAGCTTCGTATGAACAAATTTTATTGTATATTTTTCATTCAGTTTTTCATATAGAACCACCACCTTCCTGCTTGTACTACCAATTACACGACATCCTGTATATTCGATGATATTGCATCATGGTCGAAGTATCGCACTTAGTGCGGTTACGATACGTATACTTTCGCTCCAATAGTTTAAATTTTCAAGGATAAAACGTTACACTTGGTCCTGCTTCTGTATTAGTCGTGATAACACTATCTACATTGTATCAATGTACATTTCATATTTGTTCCACATTTTGTTGCGTAGATTGTGGCAAAGTAAATTTTACACTTACAATTTATCCTATCCGTTTCATTTTTATTCAGAAAGTACAAAGTTGAAGTTGAGAAGATACCAATCGTTTTATACAAAAATATCAATCGGGACAATTTGTCGTAACAGGCCATGGCGGAAGTTGTCACATAATATAACTAGCCTCTTACTAATTTATTCATGACATTCTTTTTTTTTTTGCCACAAGAGTATAGAATTATTAGTTTTGAATTAAAATGTTTTCTACAACGTCTGCTTTTTGTAATATCTAAGAGATAATATATGTCAGTTTGGAAAAATAAACAAAATTTTCCCATAGTATATTTGTCAAGACTATAACGAAGATAAATGCTAAATAGTACTTCAAGTTCTTTTAGGCTATTTTATCACACTTGGTGCAACGAGTATCCGATATACACGTATAGATACGTGTTGTTAATACATACATGAAATTAAAAATATTATCGCAATATGTGGATAAAGAACTACCAATTCAGCAATGATAGTTAAAAGAGTCGTATTTGAAATAATAACATCTAGAAAAAAAGTAACTCAGACTACAGTGATCCAAGTCAAGACAAATATGTATTTAACTCGTTGAACATCAACCATCGAACGTACCGTAGAAACAAGGTGTTTGACGAAAACAATTTTCTAGTTCGAAACTAACGGAATTGTTTTTCTCGCAATCTCATTGCTTTGCGCGATAAACCAGTTCGCTATAATTGACGAGAAATGGACGTTTTCCTGCAGAGAAACTGTTCCATTGTACAAATTACAACGCTTCAAATGACACACATACATCCGACAAACATTGAGAATTCCTTCAACAGAATCACTACTTTCAAGTGACATTTCTCGTGACACCATACGGCATTATGGAAACCTTATCTGTACATTCGTTTACCTCGTTTAGCCTATTTTCTGTAATACTTTACACAAAAGTTAATAGTACTCGATTAAACACAATAAGTTGATATCTACATATCTACATATCTAGAAATTAATTTTATACTATGCTTGGTATTAATAATTTTGTTTTCAATCTAAAACAAGTAGATCTTTCAGATAATTCGAGGATAAATTGGAGGGCAGTCTGATAATTTGACATAAAAGGAATTAATTTTGTTGTAATCCTTTTAAAGTACATAATCTTGAGAATGTATATTGTGCATTTTAGTACAATATTTGAGAATAATACTTATATAAACGAGTCGGTCGAACGCGATCATTTATTTAATAATACGTACATACACAAATATTATAAAGCTGAAGTTATTAAAATCCTTTCTCGGGATCCGAATGTGCAAAAAAAAAGTTTGTTCTAAAATAACAAGGGAGTTTTATTTGTAGAATAATTGAGATGGAAAGCTTTTTGGCTTCTTGCATTTTGAATGAAAATTTTGTATTAATTTTGAAAGTACCAATGACCAAAGATACAGTAATTGACAAGGAAGAGTATACATAATTATAATCGAATTTTATAAAAAAGTTAAAAAGACCATCAAGCCTGCAGAAACAAGTTGAAAATGAATTTCTGGAAATGGCACAGGTGGTACTGTATAGGCTTCGCATTACCAATTAATCGTAAGTTATAATAAAATCCCATATGTTCTTTTTTGTTTCTAAAATTTTGAAAGCGTTTTCTTCAAAACGGCATTCTTCGACACTATGTGAACGATATCTTAAAAGATTGATGGTCTGGAAATTTGAATATGTTATAGAAGAAATTTAATTTACGTTTAGAGTGAATCATCATCGGTTAAAAATGCTGAATACTTTAATTGTTTAATTGACCAAAGAAAAAGAAACAAGGTTGAAGAACTGAATTGTTTCGATACATTAATCTAGATTAATAATTTTTTCGATTTTTGTCTGTCAGATCTTGTCTGTTGCTTTATCTGAAATAATGCACATCATTGAGAATGATTCTTTTTCTTATCAGATTTTAAATAAAGAAAAATAACGATGAAAAATTCTATTAAGAAAATATTATAACGTGTATTTTATTAAATTATATTATGCGAGATGTATGTCTATTAAATTTCATTCCAATGTTCGGTCGACAATATCAAATTGCTCATTTAATAAGCAACTATAATTAGACGGGCAAATATATATTTATGTCCTATCTATTGGTAACGTGTTCAACCGTAACATTTGTGTTCTGCGATCAAAATTTCTATAACAGTCCTGTTTCGATTTGCGCTAAGAGGAAAAACGATTTTCCCAGTTTTATCCGTAACCATGATAGACAAACGTTAGTTGCTGCCGAATTATATTTGTACGATTACTATAAACACAGCACGACACCGAGTGAGAAACCAAACTGTGCAAGAGTTTCCATCCGCAAAAAGTACCGATACGAAAGCTACAAATTGTAGAATAAATGCTTTTGCGATTAAAAAATGTGTATAAATATAATCTTCGCGCAAAATAACGCAAAATAATCGTTGCGTGCATCGATGGTTTTTTCGTGCGAGTTTTGTCAATGCAATCAAAACAACGTAATCGAGTGTACTATATAGAACTGATTAAATCGCGCAATACGCGCAAAAGTAATCAAAAATCAATATGGTTGCGTGGAATGGGCACGTGACTGCTTTAACTGACTGCACGTGACTTCATAAGCAACAGATGCAATTGGTTTTACAATTAAACCAATTGTGTCCGGCACCTCTATGGAGTTCTTTTTGCATTTTCATTTTGTACAGTCTCTTATTATAATTACCTTTTACTTTTATCGGATATACACTCGTGAAGTGGAACACAAGGAATTATACACGGTTGTTTTCGCTTGTGTTCGTAGAGAACGTGTACTTTGAGTACGAATTAATCGAATACGTACTGATATTTTTCGTAAATTTACCGGTTAATATTTATGACGATAATGCGATACGAAAAAAAGTGAGAACGACACTGTATTTGTTTCAAATATGGGTGGGCAAAATTTGATTCGAATAGGAAATGACGAATAAAACCAACGTACAGCGCTTTATTCGCCATGTTTATTTCATCAGACGATTCGATTTTTGTTTCTTTATTCCAATGTAATTCGAAGCTTGCATCTAATTGAAAATTTACCAAAACATTGTAATTGTCGATCGAAACTTTGATCTAGACACAAGTTTCGAACTTGACGAAGATGCATACATGGTATTTTACAGTGAATAATTTTGTAACATATCACATAATATATATAATCGCATATTTATGTTACGATTCGTAGACTTCATTCTGTGTCGAGCGGTCGATACGACTGCGGTGCATCGTATGCTGCACAAAATTTAAGGGGGTATTTTTAATTTTTAAATAAAAATAACCAATAAAACTGGTAAAGTGAAATTTCTTTTATTCTTTGTTTATTACTAAATCGAAGCTTTTAAATTTGGAGGCCCGCATTTTTGGTTAAGCCATTGAGCACGTTTTTCTAAAATAACAAAGCCATTACTAGATATCAATTTTAATGACGGCCCATGCTCTAATTTATCATAGAAAATAATTTTATACCATCTTCCATGAGGAATTAAACGATGAAAGGATTATCATAACATACGAATAAATTATACAGCAGAAAGTAGAAAATCTGTACAGACGATTGATTAAAAGAAGAGTTTGGTTTTGCATCGATATCGATAAATTATTTTAAACTCCGTTGTGCATTCGAAATATGTAAATTGAATGTAAATATCTTAAGATCAGATGATTGAAATAATGTATCGATACAGGTTGGTGAAATTATAGTTTTATTATCTAGAAGAGTATAGAAGATTAGAAAATGAATATATAATTACCTCTAAAAATATATCGGACCTAGGAAATAATTTTCTTTGACCATGAATTTCTTTCTCGTTAGAATAAACATACCTAGGTGTTCCGTATCGAATGATATAGACTATTGCGTAAACCGATGCAGCGCGTGCGATCGAATCGTAATTGTAAATCAATTGGGTAAAAAATTGAAACTTGATATTTCTACTAGTATTTCAAAGGATAAAATACACGGTTAACTGAACAGTAAAAACAGTTTAAAGACGTTACTGCGGAAACGGACTCCTTTTACATTTATTTAATAGTCTGTCTTTTAGGATTACAAACAGCAACAGCTGTACGATGGTATCGAAAGGAATCGGTCCGAATCAACACCACCTAACAAAGTAATTTCCAACTTGGTTGATCCGCGATAATTACACACCTCGTTAAACTAAATCAGCCGACGAAAAGTTGCATTCAAATAAACACATACAAGTACTCGTCCCATAATTATCGCAGTGATAGCCGTACACGCGAAGATAGCAGCATGTAGCGTGCACACCTGCTCATTGGCACCTTCGTGATACCATCGGAACCAGAGCTAAATACGTTGGTAGGAGCCTTCTAGTTTATCGCGATTCCACCGAGGATAGAGCGGAACGGGGATACTTAGACCACGGCAGTGCTGGTTAACTTATTCGGATTTACCTTTAATTGCGATACGTCAAGCATTTTATGGCATGGCATCCGCGGCACCTATAATTTAGTAGCATTATCTTGGTATGCCGGGGCAAGTGCTCCTAGTTCAATCAATGTCTGCGCTAGCTCGCTCGACTTCTTCGTGGCCTTTTCTTTCTTTCTTTCTTCCACTCGTGCGCCCTTCTTTCATCGGATCGCTATCTCCCTCTTCTCACCACGTGTCCACGTTCACAGATTTACATGAAAACGCATAAATTACGTACGTACGTGTGCATGTACGCGAGTGCGCCGAGCCGTGAGCTTTGTGCATGTTCACCAACTGCGTATAATGTGTGTCAGCCTTTAATCATTTTACGGATTAAACGGTCCCGCGTTAAACGTTAACGCTACACGTGGACAAGGTACTCGTATATATATATTGTACTTTTTCAACGAATATACTTGTATACACTCGAACGTTTCGAATATCCTCCAGTATTCATACGCAACGAGATTTCTCATACGCGTGTACTCGTTTCGTTGAAGATATTACTCTTTTATACGAAAAAGATATTATTCAGTTGCGTCATGAGACGAAGATTGCATATTGTAAATGTTCTTTAGAAAAACACAAACAGATTACAAACTGGAAACGTTAAGTTCGATTGTTTTGACGAGTATGTCTTTATTTTGCGAAAAATTATGCAATTGTTCCGTTATTAAATGCGAAATTTATCCGAACGAATTTTCACTTTCTCGAAGAAATTCACGGACAGAGATCGTTAACATTCGCAGCGATAAAATGACCAAAAACACAATTATAATTTTAAGTAATACCAAATTAATATGTAAAAATAGATGTCGTTTGTGCGCGACAGGAGATTCGTCGATTTGACGGATCAATGGTGTTGATTCATAAATGCCTTGTTGAACAGTTATAAAAAAAATATGAAATGCGAAGGAAACGATAACGGTCTTACCGCGAGATGTGGCACTGTACTATTAGGAATCCTTTACCGATATTCGCTTACGGTAACTGGACCGCTTTTCACACAAAAACTACGAATAAAATGCATATCTAGATATTACTCGCTCGAAAATAGTTTTAGCCATTTCAGTACCGTAAACTCTTACTTCCCATATTAATGGGAACAAGGGTAAAGCTAAACTAATGGGAAATGGGGTAAGCCATTTCGAAACGGTATAGGTATCAACGGATGGCGTAAAGATCGTTTATTTATTCTTATCCTGTTTTTATCATACTTACCGCTATCGTTTCCTGCATATTTTGTATTTTTGTCACAACCGTTCTATAATAAAGCATTTATGGCAATGATTTGTACGGAAATCCAAAGGACACTCTGTAGTGTATACATGTAAAATCAATTTTGTGCAAGGTTAAACCATCTACGTTTCTCATTTTGTAGCTCGAGTGATCGGCACGTACGATTCAAAAGATCGAGCGATTGATATTGGTAATGTCGTAAACGATTGAAAAATCTATTAGCGAAAAGTTAGTAACACCGTCAGAATTTTTAAAGAACCGACAATTCACAAAGAAATATTAGAATAAATGACGAATAAAATCAACGTACATATAACGATTTCAATTCATTCTATTATAGTTGAAATTTAATTTTCATTCAACCGGAAACGGATACAGAATTGCCTTTCTTTGATTCGTTGTTCGAAATTTTTCTCGTCTGTGTAAAAAAATATGCAAAAAACCAATATGTATAAAACTTAACTCGTCATAGTGCAAATCATGAATTACACGTTCAGAAATTACTATTTTCTTTCTAGTTTTATTAAAATAAAAATAGCAAATTTTCTTGGACGTGCAGCCTTCTCGAGATTTATTCTTATCGTTAAGAACGTTGTCAAACATTTGTTTCGAGCTCGTTTCGGTAAACAGTTAAGAAAACCAAAAATAGGCACAGTTTACTGCCTTAAAAATAAAGCAATAAATTTATTCGAAAGGCACTGTGGGAACTTTATACAGAAATAGGCTTTGTAGAAAAATATAAAAAAAAAACGTACACAACGACTTTTACGGATAAATTCAAACGAAAACAATAACAACGACACTTTTTCAACAGCTTTCATAATTATAGCTTCGTTCGCAATAATACAAAACATTCTTAATATTTTAAAAACGATGAAAATTTGATTCAAGTTTTACAAAACCTTTAGCTCGGTTAACGAGGTTTATTAGTATCGTATAAATAAATCTACTTACAAAGTTATAAAAAAGCGTGAAAGTAAAAGATATTATAAATGTTCAGTGTCTTTGTTTGTCCGAGAAATTCTTTTTAGAAGCTCGATCGTAGTATACTTGAGCAGTCATTCGGAATAATTGATTCTAAAATTTAATCCAATACTCTATGCGCGTATCGTGTATTATAATACAATTTGTATTTCAATTGCAAGGAACATGCAACGTACAAACAACAGCAATTATCGTCAAAGACTTAATAAATAACACATCACCGTTCATAAATACTGCATCGAACCAAATAGAATAATTTTTATAATTGTCAAGCAATAAATGTATTCGAAATACGACAACGGTTCAAACGTTATCGTGCATTAGTGCGGAAAGTATAAGTTTCTATCGGATTTGTTTCCCAAACGGTAATTACAACTATTAAACCTTAGATTTGTTTACGTAACCATCTCCTTTTTCTAACTACGAAGCATAAGCAATCGTGCAGTCGATTTACCTACAATTCCGACTGTGTATTTCACTCGAGTAGTAATTTACTCGGAGAGACGAAATTCTCGCTAAAACCATTTCCGGTACGATAACGATGACTGTACGGTTTCGAAATGCTCTAGATAGTAATTTGTAGCTCCCACTTCAGAAAATCACTCTTACTTCGAGAAATACTTTGATCGCGGGCACACATTTGTTTCAACAAATACTCTTACTTGTTTCAAAATATTTTTTATAAAACTTATTTCTAGTATATAAATTTTCCAGTGACAGAGGAAATTGTTCAACTGACACCGAATCGGATAAATGTACGTCAATTTTAACAAGTATTTAAGTATTCGTTCAAGTACCTGTCCATTCGGACAAAATTATTTTGTTCAAAACTGTTTATCGGAGTACATTTATACCGCATACTGTAACACAACCGAAAAGAAATGCGAAATACCACGAACATATAATACTTTCTCACTTATTGCATACGTATGTTTCCATGTTTTCCAGTTTTCCTTCCTTTTCCTATTCTCGTTTTTTTTCTTCTATGCATATTACTTTATTTCATTCTTGATATATTGTTTTCCAGGTTAAGTTAACAACAGCATGTAGCTGTACCTCTTCGGTACCGTTACGCATACATAGTTTTACTATACATTATTAATGTTTCTTCCCTTTTTCACTCAAGACTTCGTGATTTCGTTACACAATCTTGCTACGATGAAGACGTTTTATTATTGTCGTTGTCGTCATTATCTTTATCATTATCATTATCATTATCATTATCATTATCATTATCATTATCATTATCATTGTCACTGTCATTGTCATTATCATTATCGCTATCATTATTATAGTTATTATCAACGTTATCGTTACTATTAGTATCGTTATCATTATCATCGTTATCGTTATCATTATCATTATAATTGTTATTGTCATTGTGATTGTCATCGTTATAATTACAATTACAATTACAATTACAATTATCATTATTATCATTACTGTCACGCATATAAAATACTTGGTATCGCGCATGCGCCCATTTAACGAGCACTTAACGAACACGCGCGTACACGTTACCACGTGTGCCCGTTGCACACGTACAAGCAGCACCTTTCCTATTTTCTCGTGCACTCCCCGTTTTGCTTCTGAATGCTCACGGGCAATCCGAAGTCCGCTACTCGCTGCCGACCGAGATGCAAACCACTCAATTATGGAATGGCCTCGAGCACGAGGTTCAGCCCCGGGCGCTGCGACCGCTCCACCGTGATTCGACTCAGCGGCTCCTGGCTTTCGTCTACCCTTCTTCTACGTGTCTGGGATGCGTTTCTCGCCGTTACCACGGTTAAAGAGACCATGGACGCGATCGTTCTCGATTACTCCATCGGGTTTCACTGATTTATACTTACGCGGCTAGAGATCAGACAGGAGGCAAGGTAATGGAATTGAAGGTGGACCGGTCAGCCGAGGAACTCGCCGGAGAACGATGTTTCCCGAGGGAACGCTCCGTTCGGAAGAATCCACAGAGACGTTCTCGTTAGCAGTCGATCTTCCAACGACATTCGGATGTCGATGGATTTGAATTTTTCCATGTAGCCACCGAGACCTTCCGCGTATTAACATCTACCTCTGTTATAGGAATTCTCTGACATCGATAGACTCTATCTGGATGTTCTATTATCCAAACGAGGAGTATTATCACGATTTAGCGTGGAACTGTGCCGGTCATACGATAATTAAGCATTCGAATTCGTCCGCCGATAGAGCGACCAATAGGCTTCCAACTTCATCGAAAGACGAAGAAAAGAAGTGAGAAACCCCAGCTGTGCGTTATTCGTTACGAACGAGACCAAAGAGAACACGTGTTTAGAAAAGTAATAACGTGTGCAATTCTAATTGTTAAATAAATACATTTTATAGCAATCGGTGTTAGTTTACTGGCCACAGAACCGATTGAATATGTATTCACAACCGAGAATGGCATCAAAGTTGATACGTGTAAAGATAACAACGAAAATAAGACGTAAAATAATTTATAAAAAAGACCTTATCGTCCACTTTTAGTTATTATATAAACCAGAAATTGTTGAAAACGGACAGACACATCGATTTGAATGTTTGGTAACCATCCATCGATTACTGTCGAGCAAAATATTTTTCTCGAAAACAAATGTTCTTGAAAAGATAAAATCAATACCAGAAAATTCAACATTTCTTTGTATTTTTAGTACCCTTTTGGGAGGGAGGGGAATTTTTCACAATTTTTAAAAAACTGAATATTTTTTATAAGAAAATGTTTGTTGTATCTTACACGATTACGAAGTAAAGTAAAACACGAATACCTTCGATACTTGATTTCACTTTCTTGAAGAAATTTTCTGTCGACAAAAAATGTTCACTATCACGTTCCGTAAGCACACGAACTTACATTAAAATCAGTCTTAGAGGTAAGAAGAATTTCTTTATAATACAGTGCACGACAATTTTTTGGGGTCACTGTAACTGAAGACAAAATACGTTAAGTACGTGATTATTTGCATAGAACTCCTAACACGATTTAAGTAGTTTAGAAAAAAAAAATGGCACAACCTTGAACTCTGTATACTGCATGGAATGAATCGTAATAAATTCGATGCCTTCGAGATCCTGGCAACACGAGCTTCAATTAATTCATATAAATGAGTGTATGCAATGGGGAAAAGTCGCTTTAGCTACGCTCTGTTTGTGTAACAATAGACTAAGCTGAATTCACAACTAGCGATTGTTTCTACGCCGTGCAATCTTCTCGCAGACCGTATTGTTAATGCTATGAAACCTTTTTGCCATATCACGTTTATCGGCGTAGAAAATCTTTTCCATTTATATGTACATGTGGGTACAGTGTGTAGCAACAGAAAATGTCTGTATCGCTCGTGTCACAAGTTGCCAACTTTAACGCAACACATATACGACTCTGTACAAAGAAAGTGGTTTTTAGTATGCAACACTAGGTCTTTTGGAAAAACGAATCGAATCGAATGTACTAGAACTTTCTACCTGTGATCATTTTTACACCGGATTCAAGTAAAAGAATCGTTCTCCCATTGTTCGTGTTTATGCAGACCGAGTGACCTCGTCATTGGCCTCAATTCAATTCATCGTAAATAAAAGTCATCACCTACTACGTTTTCGAATGAATTGGTAATTCCGATTTTGTTACTTGAAAGCAACAACAACCACTGCAGTTCGCGTAATGCAAAGTTTAGGTGCATTACACGACACGTTCAATGTATTTATCTTTTACATTTGTAAAAAAATTAAATACACAAGGACACAAATACGTGATAAACGATCGACGGAGAGAGCATAAGAAAACATTTTACGTTTAGTAGCAATGAAGCAATTTGAGCAATGCCTTCGTCTGTGAAGCTTCTAAAAATACTTGTATCTTGTAGCTTTTAGATTATTAGTCGTGCATATTTTTCAACGACACAATACGAAAGAACAATGCTCGACAAATTAATAAGATACTTGTATTTTAATCTTTGCATACGTGCACATTTATTCGTCCGAGTAATACAGTCATTCGTAAAGCAGGAGATTTGTATTAAACTGAATATTATTACAAACGAGAGTATAATATAATAAAAACTAGATTGTTCGTTTCGATCGACGAATATAAATCTACTATTTTATGTAATAATATCTAGTACAATTTAATCTTCAAAATACGTTCACTGGGCGAAACTTTATCTAGACACAAATGTAACAATTATCGTGAAAGGTAAAACAGGAAATAGTCGCACATACACGTATACGTAACGCTAGATGCAAAGAACTCGGTAAAAATTAATAAAACGATTTGAATTTGAGTAAAAAATTTAACACACTGGTCAACTTACCCATAACGATAAGCTGTACGTAAATAGTAACTTATTACCTTTTAAAATTTGATCGAAAGCGACACGGGACAGATCGGACCCTCTCTTTGTTGGAGTTGACATATAGGCAGAAATTTAAATACCGATTAGTTTGTCGTATCACTATTCTGTACCTTCACTTTCGGAACATCGAACGTCCAACATTCTACATTTCCGTTTCAAAAACATTCGAGATTAGATATTTTACGCACACTCGACCATTCAGCATTCTCTATTCGGTATTTTATATTTCTGTTTCGAACATCGACCATTAAGAATTTTTGTATTCTGCGCGTATCATGATTTGGCAAAACTTTGAACGGTAACACTGTGATTTTCACATTTAGTTACATCTTTATTTTCGAACATTGAACTATTCTTATTTTGGTAAGAAACACGTTGCGTGTACACGTGTAATTTCATTTCCTAAGTAGTTAGCCCGTGTAGAAGCTAACGCTCTTGTAAGTCTTCTTGCGTAAGGTAAAATCCGGGGTTACACAAAGACCTAATCGGCAACAGAAGTTGCACACACGGTGTTCAGATATTCATTCTATTTTACGATCGAATCTAGGATAGCTTCCGATAGCATTTCTTCAGGACGAATAAATTAGAGAGACATCACCGAGGGTGATGGTAGTCACCGACGAAGCGATTTCCGCCCTTAATCCAGAACATTCCCAGACTGGCTTCCGTTGACTCGTAGGCAATGTCGGCAGCCATGGATGTCCATTCAGGAAATTGACCCATCTCAATTGGACCAGTACCAACGAATACGACGAAGAAGCATTGGAATAAGCCTCCCCTTTTTATTGACGTTTAAGCGCTTCAAATGCAATCTTCTTTCAGTTCGTATGAATCGTTTGGGGAGAATGAAAGAGGACAAAGGAGGTATGCACTGATAGCGTAGGCAACAAATAAAACGTTTCAAAGCGATGCTTCAAGCTACCGGAAATATTTAAGAAGAAAACAATGTATTGAAAACTAAAGGACATCTGTAAATATTCCCGAGGTTTCCGATATAAAAAAAGTAAAACGTTCGAAAACCGAAGATATTCTAAGAAATGGAATTACAATGGATGAAAACAGTATTTGTACACGGTATTGTAAGGAAACTTTCCAAACATACAAGTCCGATTTTAATGAAAATTTGTGTACGTGTAGATCATTCTAGGCCGCATATGACAACATTTCTTCACCGACGTAAATTGTTCTCGAGATAAATCAAGATACGAATAGAGTCAAGATACGAAAATTCAACATTTCTTTATCTCATTTTTTTAATAGAATTTTCTAGAGGGATTCTTTCCACGATAAGTAAGTTACGAAGAAAATGAAAGTCGTTGCGAGTTCTCCAATCGTCTAAAATCGGTTGACATCCGCCTTTACGGTGCCACTTTCTCTTCGATTTTTCACTCACAACTTCGTAGCAGTGCGAAGTAGAGCAAACCTTTTCCAATGAAAAGTGTTCAGCTCTTAGTGCTCTATCGTTCTGTTGCAAAAATGTCCCAAGAAAAATTGCGTTAAAAAAATAGAGAAAGCATTAAAACCTTCGAGATTTGATTTCACCTCGTTGAAGAAATTTCCTACGAACAAAAAAATTGCGTACTTTGTATATGCACTATTGTGCTCCAAATGCAGAGAAACTTTGATCGAGATCAGTCTCACAGGCAAGAAGAATTTCCTTATAATGTAGCTTACCTATACTTTTTGGAGCCACTGTACTATAAATGCGTTAAATTCTCTACTCTTCGATAACTCCTTCGCTTCGAACTTTGTAACAAAGACCGATTCGCTGAACCTCTTGTAGCCAAAATCTCCGCATGCGTTCCAAGAATTCATTTTCATGCGCACTTTACTCACAACCGATACTCTAAACGTAAACATCCTCTGAACTCTCCTGCCCCACCGTGCCAAACTCTCGTCATTCGCGCCTACAATCGCTCGGTCCGTCCGCTCGAAAAGTTCATTCACCCTCGGTCGTACGATCGACAACGCACAGACATATCTCGCCTACGGTATTGCAGAAAATCCACCGACAAAGCACTATACGGGGTAAAAAAAATCGAACGTCGAATACAAACGGATGTTTGCGAGTGTTAACAATGTTCAATATTATTCACATAGTGGCGCAGTTGCAATGTCTACGATGACGACGTCTCAATGTTACGACACATCCCGATATGAATTCTGAGAAAACCTTTCCGACGAAGATTAACCAGAATTCGTCCACGTGGAAACTCTTCGGCCTGGTCCTACCAAAACACCTCCAGAACATTCCAGTAAGATAACAGCCTGTATATAAGCTTGCGAAACGCTCGAATAAAGCAGTCTGTATTTTGTAACCTTCCGACAAAAATTCATCAACCTTGGAACGATGTACTTGAAATTGACTCCTAACACTAGTGGTGATATACGTCAGATTGACTCCGTATCGCTACAATAGTGGTGACTTGTAACCAAATTGACTCCGTATCAATTAATAGTGACTTGACGTTTTTAAAAAAATTGTACACTAAAATGTATTGTTTCATTATTGTTAATTGTATCGAAATAAAATTCATTATTGCAATTGTATTCACAATTGTATACACAAAATACAAATTTCTGTTCATGAAATATTATAATCGTAATAATGATCCAGAGAATGACAAGTAATAGCGTCAACAGCTAAAATATACCTTCGTCTAAGCATACATCAAATTGGCATCGTGTTCCTACTAGCGATACGAAGTTAATTCGATATCGTATCACCACTAACGATACGGAGTCAATTTGACGTCAAGCACAATTATCGATAGAGCGACAATTCGACGTCACGTGATCACCAGTACTATGAAAATAGTGGTCACCGCGCGAAGATTGAACCTTTTACCACGTTGCGTCTCAAGGTATTTTATAAAGTAAAGTGGTCAGTTTGGATCGATGATCGTCACGACTTTCACCAATTTATCGCTACCTTTAACTTTAACATCTCAGAATTCGAGTGCGGCTCGAATCTTTCGCTAACAAATGACATAGAAGAATTCGTCCCGTCACAATATCAAGACGCTACCAGACGCGACCTGTATCCGCGAACGTTGAATAATATTAAAGTTTTGCAAATTGTTTTTCACCGGCAGCTTACAGCCGACCGATACACATCGGACATACGCGTGGGACGATTACAATGGTTTTTCAAAAAGTTGAACCAAGTACCACCAGCCGAGTGGAAAGTCCGATGTTATAAACGTTAGGTCGCATCGACGCCCGCGGCGAAGGTTCCGATCGGAACCGTTAACGAAGCGAGATGTAAGTTCATCATAAATTGAGGTTGCGTTCCAAGATGAAAGAAACCTGACAACGTACGATTTATCGCTGGTAATCGATGTTGTCTAGCCGTCAAATCGCAGCTGGGCAACTTCTCGACAAGGTGTGCAAGCACGTTTGCCAATCGCTCATCAGTCCGAAATAGAACATCTTCGGCGATGAGTTTCTGTCAGTCGATGACCTTAAAAGGTGACAACTGTACCTGCGACGAGGAACGGGCCAACACGCCTTCCCCGTGATACACGTACACAGGGATTCGTGTGTGCGAGGACGCGAGCATGTGTGCCGTGATCCCTTCGGCGCTAAACCTGATACTTCACAGCTAGGTAAATGCGACCGGTTAAGATTTGTCGTCGACTGGATGCCGCGCAAGAGGTAAGTACGACAAATCTTGATCCCCGATCTATCGCGACACCACTCCACAAACGCACCGACCTAGATTCACGGAGGTTAGCGATCAATGTGACCGAACGAATCGAACGAGGATACGTTTTTACGAGACTCGCGGATATAAGACGAAGCAACGTTTTTAAAGTTCGCTGTCGTCGATGCTGGAAATGTCGCAAATTCTAAACGGGTCGAAATCATGCGTACGTAAACACTTGAAGAAAATGAGATAGATGCCAGAGCTGGACGTACGGGTAACGCATCAACTCACGGAACGTAATCGCTTTGATCGCGTGGCAGCTTGCGTATGGTTGCTTTACACGTAACGAAATGGAACCGAGAAGATGAAAAATGAATCGTGTAGGAAAATCTCCAAAGGAAATCAACTCGAACCGAAAGAGAACATCCAGAAGAACGAGTTGCAAAACTTGGTTTACACTCTCGCAAAGTTCTTTGTGTACGGTGGGAGCTACCAAGGAATTTTGTAGTACAAACCAAAGGAATTTTATACAAACGAGATCGTGTCGTTGATTAAAGAGTGTGAAAAGATTGTGCAAAGGGCGGTTAGAGTTTTTCGTAAGTTTCATAGATAAGATTGGAATATTATTTTATATGGTAGAAAAATAAACGACACAAACTTACGAAACGACCTAATGATACGAGATACCCAGAATTTAGGCAGTGACGAATGAGCACTACCGAAATTGAGTACGTGTTACAATGTTTGTAAGTGCAAAAAGAAAAACAAGAAATCATTGCAAATATTAAAACCATAATTTGTTTACAGGTAAGCTACCACCTATGGATTTATCGAGTAAAAATACTTGTAAGATATCAAAAGTAGTATCAAATTAAAATACAAATACAGTCGATAATTTTGGGATATGTATGTCAAAATTGATTGTATGCGATTTTTAAATATTTATTTCTATTTTACGTGACGATGCAATTTTACAGCGACTACTTTTTTTTCGAAAAGTAACACTATTTCGTGCTGCTATTCGATTGTTATTTCCCTTGGAAAAAATTGGAACATTTAATTACAACTTTTAGATCCAACAAGGAGAGGGCAAAGCCTTCGAGTTAACGATTTTGTCTTAACCTTGCTCACTTGTAGATTTAGTTATTCGGTTTATAAATATATAACATTAAGTTAAATACATACGTCGTCTTTGTTAACATTACGCGTAATCGTAATTCAAACAATTCGATTGCATTCGATGGAGTTTCACGCTCCTTGAATATCTTTAGGGGAGACTTTCATGGGACGAGTCAAATTTTATTTTCAAATATTCGAATTTATTTATTTATTTACTATCGTATAAGGTTACACCGTCGGTACGCGCACGAGAGAAAAGAAACAACAAACACAGACATAAAATGATAAAGTTATACAAGAAGATGAAGATTAATCGCTTTGCGGATCATTTACTTGTGGCATACTTGAATCTATAAACAGAGTTGAGAAAAAAGTCAACATTGTTGTGATTGAATGATATTAAACTTTCCAGAACATTCGTTATAAATTGTACATTGACGTTTCAATCTGGTTTTCAGGCTCTTGTCAGGAAAAATTATAAATTGTACATTGACGTTTCAATCTGGTTTTCAGGTTCTTGTCGGGGAAAATTATAAATTGTACATTGACGTTTCAATCTGGTTTTTAGATATTCTTGTCGGGAAAACTGTTTAAAATTATATCACATTCGTGGTGCTGGTGAACTACGGTATCGTTAACACTATGTATATTAAATATAATTGGACCACGTGGAACAATACGTTTATTATACGAAATGTTCAAAAATGTTGGGACCAAACCCATACTGCGCGTTAGTGAGATCAAATAGAAAAAAAAAGATCGTA
Source organism: Ptiloglossa arizonensis (assembly GCF_051014685.1). Taxonomy (NCBI): domain Eukaryota; kingdom Metazoa; phylum Arthropoda; class Insecta; order Hymenoptera; family Colletidae; genus Ptiloglossa; species Ptiloglossa arizonensis. Next base: position 6,945,029 of record NC_135053.1, on the reverse strand, counting down.
TAAACCCACTCTGAAAATGCTTTATTGGAAAGATATAAACTTTTAAAGATATTTATAATTTATTATGGCAGTTGTAAGAAATGTTTGAAAATTTCTCTCTCTTCAACAATACAAGCTTCCATTTGTAAGCAAATGTACATATACAACGCAAAAATAAAAATTAAATTTAATACTGAAAATTAACTCATTTGCAGCAATGTTTTCGACTCTCTTCGTAAAGTTCCCTTAGGGTGAAACATACAAAGAAAAATAATATCATTGTATGTCTGTTAATCCTTCTAAAATATCAATAAGAAAAGAATAGTTATCTCGTTCGTAATTTGATAGATTAGCCATAACATTAATGTCGCATAATTCGTAGATCGGAATCATGCGACTTAACGAATCAAAAACTTTACTTACATCGATACACAGTACATCCAATTACAAATTGAATGTCACGTTCTTACTGTCACATTTAGCGTTAAATTTTCAAATTGCAGTAAACGCAATTTTCACCCATAACCGATGCGCTGTAATTTCACTAACGTTATCTAAATTTCAGTAACAGTGTTTAGTATTCACGAGCATTCCGAGCCTTCGCAAAGGAAACTAACGCGGAATATAATTTTCCGCTTCTTGGCCATTCGAGTGCGATCACGTCCACGCTTCGTGATATATTCGAACGTTAAACGTCGATAGACTCATTCTGTTAGCGGTTTATCTGCGTTCCCCGTATGCGTATGTCATCAAAAACGACATATTAACACGTCGCGCCTTAATGTACCTTCTCGCGGTGCATTGTAAATTTCCCCCGTAGAACGTCCCATCCTATTCGCCATGCGATTCAGAATTTCAGCCCTGCGCATCTTCCTCATCGTTACTCCGCATAACCCTCACATTGCTGCTACATTCAAAAGAAATACACTGCCATGTGGTTTATTGTTAACACTAACTTCACGGAACCCGTCAATTTGACGGATTTCTGATTCAATGAGCGAAATTACAAAAACCATTACTATTACTTTTCTCAATTTAAACTGTCTGTTATGGATGAAACGATACGAGTACATACTCGAACCTATTTCTCTATCAGCACTGTAATTTCAAAATTTTGCACGATGTGTACCTATTTCTTCGGATACCCGTCAAATTGACGGGTAACCTACATCCATGGTTAATTATAATAAACAGGGTTTTCTCGTGAAATTATTTCTCTGGTAACAAATGTAAAAGTAATCGGAAAGTAGATAAGAAATACAAATCATAGTTCAACGAAAATATCTTTCGATGGCGTCGAACCTAATATCATTACGTTGCTGTTCGCCAGAACAAAAAGTATGTTATACATGGTTTTCCAGTATATGTACCATAACTATAACTATAACTATAACTATAATTATAATTATAATTATAATTATAACTATGACTATGACTATGACTATAACTATAACTATAACAGTATAGTACTGGGTTGCTCAATAAGTTTTGTCGTACGATAAAAGTATTACATTGAACAATACTGTTCAATAAGTTTTATCCAACGACAAAACTTATTGAACAACCTATTATTTGGGTAAAGACAATACCCGATCTTCGACGCCTTTAGGGCAATTTGTAATTATAAAGTTAGCCGAACTATATTTACGCCGAGGAAGAAATACGTATATTACTATAAATAACTTTTTCACCAGCATACGTTTACAAAAAAATTATTTACACAAAATACTACTTTGATCGAGACCATCGGAGCGGACAAGAAAGAGTTACCGAAACCACCAAATGGACGCAACGATAAAATTACCCTGCTTTCCTCACTGAATTATCAATCACACAACTGCATTTTCACTATTTACCAAAGTAAACCAAAAGCAAAATTATTGTTACTACGCACATAACATACATCTGTGAAAATTGAAAACAATTACAAAAGTGTTCTGGAAATAATTAATTATTTTACGATAAAAGCAAATTTGAAGTAGATGTAGTCGATCAAAAGGTGCGCAAATACAGTGTATTTAATAGCAAGGAGGTTTTTCGATGGTCTCTTCAGGTTTTTTATAATATTTTAGATTTGGCAGTCAAAAATTCTTGGATATTATATTTACAAATAATGCACCGGTTCGAAAATATCGAAAAAGATTTCTTATTTGAATTAACCGAAGGAATTATCAACGAATACAAGAAAAACGAATCGTGGATTCTTCTTCTATGCGTTAGCGGTTTATAAAAACGCAAGTTATGTCAAATCGGCTACTGTAATAAAAATAGAAGCAATAATACTTGTATTAAGTAACAGATTTAATTAACTTATATCGAGTCTGTTAATATTTTAATTGTTTTTAAATTTAATTAATCCTTTTCCAAAGTAAATACACAATTTCCTTTACCCGTCAATTTGACAAGGGTCCGTAGAATTAGGTATACAAGAAACGTCCGTAAACCTAGCGTTAAAGATGAAAAACAAAGTAAGCTGAACAACATTAACCTCGCATAATCAACGTGACGTGATTTTCTTCGTCAATATTTTACTTTCAACAGGTGTATACAGGGTGAGCCGTTTGAATCGAATAACCCTTTCAAAGATCTATAAGAGATATTAAAGCGAACTTTTTTGTTTCTAATGGAGTTACACAGAGTGTTAGATAAAAAGGATTCGGAACTTTCAGAGCAAATAATATTGGCCAAACGGAGGAAAAAAGTTCTGTTAGAAGTATATGCATTTATATTTGGCAATCTGTGCGCGACCCAATGGACTCCTGAACAACAATAGGTTGTGCATATAGCTTGTTTGTACAACCTCTGGCAGAAAGTTTCCGATCGTATAAATTCATTCAAAATTTTACGAAAAACTGCCGTATTTCTGTTCTGTATCTCTTTAAATACAAACAAAAATATCTCATGTCGGTATCTTCTCCTCTACGGTTCCATTAAAAAAAAAAAAATTATCCTTCGTATCTCTTATATCTCTACCGGCAGAATAATTATTTACATAAATTTATATCTCCCTAGAAACCACCAAACTGTTGTTCAAAAGCTTTCGTCGATATCGTTAAACAATTTCGAAGGTATTTAATGTGTCACCATGTACATTGAGATTGTTCCAAAACTAATTATAAAATTTGTAAACAAAATGCTTATACATTGAAAGGAATTCTCTTAATCTTACCTAAATTAAACGCAAGTAACGGCTCTAGAATCGGCCTTTAACACGTTAAGCGCCATATCAAACACCAATGATTGACACTACTAGTATACTAGTGTACTAGTATACTTTCCATTCAGACCGCGCCAGTCACCGGTGACAGACAGTATACTTTTCGCTCCGGACGCGTCAGTCACTGTTGACCGACGATACACAATTTAAAAAGTTATATCTTTCTATTAATAAATTTCAAACAATTTAGAGATCATAAAAGAATGTACTTAAATATTGCTTACAAAAAATTTAATCAGATTATTAAAACACAGTACACCCAAAAATGGTTGTTCTTTGCAGGTTTCACAAAATGTTATAATTTTTTTTGTCATCTTTTTGGCAGTATCTCGTCCAAACCGTGTTGCATTCTCTTCGTAGCATTTTTTACAATATCTTCGAACTTTAGACACTCTTCCAGTTCTTTGTCGAAGTTTATGACAAGATATTTGGGGTATATTTACCTCACCGAACGGATCCCACAATACATGGTAACAGATTGCGATAAATACAAACAAGAAATACATCTGAAGTATTAGATGCAGACTTATCGCAACCTTGAACAAATCTCTGGCAGCATGTCGGTGAAATCGGTTAACGCGACCTAAACGGAAAGAAAAACAAAATAGGCGTGGTGCTTAACACTAGATTTACCAACACTAGGTTTTGATTGGTTTCAACTGCTTTTGCAAAGAAATTTACTTTAAATTCAATAGCATATTTTCAAAAGACATTACGACCTTCTCTGTTCTGTTCGTATAATCAATTTCATAAGTTCCTCTTTTTTCTCGATCATCGATTTTCCTGATATACATATAACGAACATCTTGATATACTGGAATCTATCAGTTGTTCTAACGTAACTCGCCACGATTCCAAGCCTCCGTGTGAAATAGGTGCCGCTGTAATGCGCTTAAATATGCGAGCACAAATTGCGCCCGATGAATCGATTTAACTATCGTTCACGCATCCAGCCGCGAGGGAAAGGCTGCGTGAGTCCGTTTCTCAACATCGACGAGCAACGATAAAATATGAATCTGGTTGGCAGCCATGCACGCGTACACGCCGGTATTAGCGACATATTAACACGTATCTAGAAGCACTGGTACACGGGATCGCATTGCGAATTTCTCATTTCGGCGTGAAATCCCAGTTAGCGGGCCACCGAGAATTTCCATGTCGGCTATAACTGGAACGTGGCCCGATGGTGGCGGTGGCTTTGTTCGCGGTGTGGGCGAAGTTACGCGTCGCATGCCATAAATTGCATCGTGCGCGTGTGTCCTTTTCTTCTGCCTCTTGACACCAGTGATGAGATAAATTCAATAAACGGCACGTATGAAAAGTTATCGGAGGTAAAGTAAGTGCAGTATTGTAACGATAAATGTGAATCTGATGTCCACGATGAATGTAAAAAGTTTATTCCCCACTGTTAAGGTGATTCTCCCTTGGAACCAGTCGAGCGATAAATGTAACACTTCACGATGCTGTTCAGTTGACTACGATATAACACCAGCCGATAGATATATCACGGTTTTTACGAAACAATATTAATTCAAACACGACCTTACTGTATTATTGGTTTTCTGTTCGTGGAAATGATATTGTTATAATTGTCGCGTATTCTTCCGAATAAAATGTGAGAATGTTACGAAATACGTACGGTTCTGAGAAAATGTGAAGAGTGTTTGGAATTGACGAGCGAGTTAAAGTGTTTTCGAGGCGTGAAAGAAGAATGCTCGAACAGAATGACAGAATGTCTGAAGCAAGGTGCGAAAGACGAGTAATTGAGATGGCGTCAGGCTGAGGAATTTTGGGTGAACGTGACCAGATGCACGGAGTGAGAAAGGTTAAGGATTAGAATGAAAGAGAATGAATGCGTGTGAGAATGTAGGGTGCGAGGAAAGCGCAATTGGGACACTTGGAGATTTGTCGAAGTGAGTCAGAGTCGGAGAAAGTCCAGCGATCGTTGCTCTGCCTTTTCTTTTTAAATAAACATAGTAGTAATGTCAAAGGAGTTTCTTTACTTTTCAAACCTCTGAATCTCGATCACGTGGCATTTAATAAAGATTATGTCTACAAAAATAACACCGGACACGATATATAATTTAGATCATATTTACCTGTTTATTGAGCAACGAATACAAAAGAAATCAGATTTTACCGATTCCGAGCTATGTTCGATCGTGTTGTATAACTATCCACGATAAATACGAATAGAAGGGATTTATTTAATAAATGAAAAATATTGAATAAATATCATTCAAATTGTGTCACATTTGGTTTTATTTTAAGCATCTAAACGATCAAGTGGTCTTTAAACTACAGCGATTGCTTCGTCGTTGTCTCTTTCTCTTTCACTTCCTGTCTTTTTCTATGGTCGTCGCTGTCAAGGATATGCCAACAAAGATGTAGAGTTTCATGGACGGCCCTTTTAAATGTGAATTTGGTCCCAAGGCTTCCTTATTTATCGAGAAAATTTTATACCTCGTTTTTGGAAGGGTGTGGAACCGACGAATAATATAATTAAACTCGTCAAATTGCAATTAAGACACCGTATGATGTTCTTGGTTCCAAATCGTTAGCGAAATTAATATCGGAAATAAATCAATAAATTGACAGTTTTTTCCCCCAGTCAAGATACATACATACACACATACATACACATACATACATACATACATACATACATACATACATACACACACTGAGCAAATCAGAAGTTCCAATGAAATTAATTGAAGAAATTCAGTACGGAACGTTAACAAGTCGATTCGTATTTAAAAATATTATACAAGTATTCATAGTTATACTGAATAAGATCGATTGTTCGCTTCCTTCGTTTCCTTTCTTCTGTGCTGTATACGATTTATCATTTAAAATCTTTATCGAAAGAAAAAGTAAAAGTCTATTCGTATTAACGCTTAAAAGATGGCTTGTCGCGTTAATTCTCGTTTGGTTGTATTATTTATACAGAGTTTTTCACCGGGAACGGTGAATATTTATTCAATATTCAAGAAAGATTTAAGTTATCAAAAAGTGTTTTAAGAAAAGAAGTTTGGTTGAAACTTCATAATTTAGACATTACGCGGTATAAATCATTTTTTATCAACGTCGAGTTAATTTTGTTGAAAATAGCTCCATAGTTTTCTTCGTAATACGATGGATTATTTTTAGACAAACTCAACGATTTAACACATAATACTATTCCGTGTGGTAGAATAAGTCATAAATTAAATCGAAACCCTACCTGAATGTGCTTTCTTCACACCGGACCGATTTTTTCGTTTTTGATCAAGTTTCCCCGATATGAAAACTGCGGAAAGAACTTCATAATTTAGACTACACATGTACAGATATTGCTACTCTTTCATGCCTTTATATATTACTAAGTTTATAATTTAAGACGTTGTTTATAATTCAATTCGCAAGGACGCGTGTTGCAAAATATGTACTCCTTCTTTTTATCGATTATCGTTTAAATATGTATTTATGCTCATTGTACACTTAAATTGCACGTATCTTTATTGTCATAGAAACGATGGGAACACAGGAAACAAAGAAGGAAATACAATAGTGTCCGGATATATGGTCATCGATTTGGCCAACTATCTGGAAAGGTATATTCCAAGAATTGTTGCAATGCTCGGTTGACGAGTAGTGCGATATAATACGAAATGGAATATTTGTGATTGACAATACTAATGAAACGAAACCAAATTTTGGTTTCTGATCCTTTTTTTGTACAATACTTGGTGATGTATTCATAACTATTTTCTGATTAAAACGAGACGATATTTATAATTGGGATTGCATTTGCTCATTTAGTAAATTCGTAATTGATTCTTTATTTGTTTCAACAGCTTTTACGTTTATCGAACTTATCGGCCTTCTTCTTTGTATCTTATTGTTTCTTTTCAATTGTTGAGAAAGTATTAGAACATCCTGGTGGTTTTAAAGAATTTTATGTAAAATATGATATTAAAGTCTGTATTGATTTCATTGGAAATGTGTGAATGAAGATTTTGAAACGTCAAAATTTACTCGAAAATCCTGAAGTGAATTTATATAGTTATAATTCAAAGCCCAAGTATTAATCTAAATGAAGGCGAAGTATCAGAATGTATTAAAAAATGTGGAAGAGAAGAAATTGTCTATTTTACATAACACTGTAGAATCAGTAAAAGAAATGATGGATATAGAACTGAAAATAGTTGTATAGAGGTACAAAATATAGACAATATTTTTCATAATTCGGAGAAATAAACTAATAATAAACCCAAATATATGAAATTCCATACGAAAATTCGAATAGACTATTATAACCAAAAATAATTATGTTATTACAATTACAGAACTTATTATCATTCAAAATAGTACTTTACTTTTATTCTAAATTTGCATTCACACTTTACTCTTGCTTTTTATGCAGCACCACCTACCAAGTCTTTCACCCTAATTAGCATAATTATCGTAATAAAAATATTATTAAAATATTACTGTTGTCGTAATATTTGTTATCATTTATTATTATAAAGTCTAATTTAAGATGCATACATACATTATATTATTTATGTCCAAACCTTTCAGTTGTTTACTTAAATATTATTCGTTTAGTTAAGATTGATTACAAGGTATACTCAACAAAAATTAATACAAAAATTAATGTAAATATAGTCGTGTTTGGTATAATTTTAGTCGTACAAATTTCAATAATCTGATTAAAGTCATCTTGCAATTATTATAATAAAAGATAATCAAGAAACAAAATTTTCTTGCTTCGGTAACTCAATACTAGTTGTGTTGTACAGATCAAGATAACAAATAACGCTGAAGTTTGCCTTTCGTCAGCAGTTGCGGAAATTGGTGGGGATAAATCGCAGTCATACAAGCGGAAAAATTTATGGTCGTATATTCACTACTGTATACAGCACCATTTAAAAAAATTAACTCGACTGTAATATCGCCATCATTACTTAGAGTTATAAAAGAAACTTATTTACACCATGTGATATTTCTTTTTATAACGAATAACTTCAACGAGAATACTTTTTTGATAACTCGTATAATTTATAAAAGGTGAGAAGTCTTAGCAATTTCGATGACTTTTAAATATGTTGTAGAAATCAACATTTTGAACAACTTTTTTAAATACATATAACCATTACTTGGCCTTAGTTTCCGAGATTTTTGCAAGCAACTGTTACTACTATTATAATAGATGTCGTCTATAATTACATGCTCGTGACAGCGCATGCGTAAGCATTGAATTGTCAATTGTCTACAGTTTTTAGATCTGTAGACACATCGAAACTGACCCAAACCTTACTCAAATCTAATTATTTTACCTAATAACTCATTTATTGGATTAGGTTTTAGGCTGGGTAGATTTACCCGATTAAACTAGTTGTTATGTAGAACAACCTGTTAGGATTGAGTAAGATTCGAAATAGTATTTTTATTAAAAGTATTTATTTTTAATAAAAGTATCTTCAGAAGCTTTGCAAAGTCTGCAGCTCGAAGAAAAAAAGAAGCGGAACAAGATATATATGTCAATTCTATCAAATTCAACTTCAGAAGGGTAAATGTTTTACAAAATATTACACTCGTAAGAAGTACTAGACATGTAAATAAATAACTTTGTAAAATTTTATCAAAAATAGTGTTGATTTAATAAAACTGCAACGCTTTGAAACCAAATACATGTTTATTTAATTCTCTTAAAAAATATCCGGAAACATTACTTGTATCAGAATAGGTTACTTCAAAATCTCTCACTCCTACCTGTTATCAAAGGAGCCTGTGCCGTTATGCGAAGATTGCAATACACCAATTACAACTGATCATTTAGCTTTGCACTGCACAAGGTACAACGCTCGTCGTCGCAAATGCAATCTAATACCTCTACTTAAGGACAACCTCGACTCCAACAAGATGCAAACCTTACATGGATATATCAAGGAAACACAAAACTAATAGACAAAATATAATAAAGATATAATAGAACAACGTCGTTAATAACCATAGCAGCTGGCGCGACGTTAAACCGGAATTAAAAAAAAAAGTGTTCTCACAGAATTTATTCGTTATAAAGGAAAACATCACACGGTATAAATAAGTTTTTTTATAACTCTAGTAATGATGGCGATATTAGAGTCGAGTTATTACCAAATTAATAATTTCCAAGTTAACTTATAGATTCACAGCGGTACGATATTCAATATATCATGGCTTGACACTTTAAGCGGAAGAGTATTTAAGATGATGAAGAGAATGAGAAGCGACAACTTTGTCCACCCGTTCCCTATGAAATTGATTAATCTCGTTTCCCTGCCGCGTATCTATCGTAGAATTAAGTAACGCGCCCTTAAGAGTTAACGAATTATTAATTATAAAACGAGTTTGTAATATACAACAGCTGCAATGAAACGCATTTACTCTGTCTAAGGAAAGAGATAGTCGCATGCAGTGATTATTTTTGTTAAAGTATTCACGCGTTTATACCGGCCAAATCAAGGATGTTGAAAAACACTTGGACAGATCATCTATAACATTTGGATTTGACACTGTATTTTCGCGCCATTTGGTCAGTCACATTGACGTCAAATTTCATTTTTTTATAGTACGTAGTGACTTCAGGTACTCGCTTTCTATTGTTTTTAATTTTTACACATTTTATTCCTTCAGAGCATGTAACGGTTGGTTAATACCTTTATAATTATTGTACTTTGTGACACAACAGTTACTTATGTTAATAAACCTATCTAATTTAGCAACCAAGCAGATACAAGACTTTTAAATATTGAAACAATTATCCATTTTATTGATTTCTATTTGAATAAATGTAGTATAATTTAAAAAAAAGTAATTCAACCTTTATTATTGTATGTGTGTGTATATATATAGGGAAATTGTTAAAATTAACCTTTAAGTTAATTTTAAACTCCCGTACAATTTTAACGAGTTTTAAAAAAATTGGAATTTTCAGAGTATGGAAGATCCTTCCTGGTTAAATTCTTCGAATCTGTACAATAATTCTTATGTTCCCATAAATTGTGAAATAGCATTATTTATCAGTTTCCCCGTAAAGAAGTAACTCTTAATGAATAATTAGTTGACATATCGCATGTAAATTCTTTACAAAATCCGAGCGAAGAAATTCATTCACGGATAATTAGCATTTACTATTAAAACGGTAAGTTGTAAATTAACCGTTAACCAAATAAGTTGCATTTCTCAGAAACTGATACAAACCGTTTACATCGAGCAGTTGAATTAAATTCCATTTTCTTGGAATAATAAACGATGAATAAGAGCACCGTGTAGCAATTTATGCGCAACGTTTATTTCATTGAACAGTTATTTGAACAAGCTTTAATTCATTCGATCAAAAACGTAATTTCATTCTGTAATTAAAATTATAATTTTTATCGAACAACTAATGCATCGAAAATTGTTTATTTATTATTCGTTATTCAAAATTGACATTCACAAAAGAGGTTTACTCATCTGTGGACATTACCATGTAAGTGGAGCTTCTCCTCAGAGAGTTAGTTATTTCGATTTTTGCAAGAATTTTTAATTTCGTTTTTCTATAATAAACCAAGTTCCACTGTATTAATATTCCTCTCCCCATTACACAATTGTGGACAAATAAAAGAATACTAACATCTCATCGAGCAACGAAAAACGTGATAAATCCATCTGTCTCAGCAAACAATCTATCATAAATATGATAATAAAATATGTAAATATAAGAATTACTTAAAACATAAATTCAACAAATTCAATCTACCATTTTGTTTTCAGCAATGTTTACCTTAGATTTGTAATCAACGACCTCGAAAACATTCGGATACCAATTTCTGTGTAAATTAATGCTTCCCTATTGATGTTCTCCTATTTTCTCCGGATTATGGCAGATTCGCATATACACCTATACGCGCTTCCTCGGAAAATTGGAATAGTTTCACGAACATTCTAGAATGATTTTTTTACTACTTCTTCATTTTTTCATCCCCGTACGTGTCGGTGTACACAATCTACGCTTCCTTATTTAGAAAATCCTAACAAGTTTCGATGACACGTAATTTCACAGACTGTTATTTTCACTTGGAGATTTGATTGGATATAAAATCCATTGCAGCCAGAGTGGATTTCGATCGAGACGACGTTCTGTAATAATTTGTGGGATCCTTTCACGTGACTGTTATTCGACCCCGTAAAATTAAAGGTCTTCCTGGTCCAATTCAATTAACCGATACCCTGTGTTTTCTTAGGCGCAAGGAGAACAAGGTGGGGCCGTCGTCACGAGTACAAAGAGAATGTATAGCCAAAGTAGGTATACATTCTCTTGAGTAGGTATCTGCGGTGCTCTATTCGAGTGTCATTAATGTGATGGATGAAAAGATCAAGTTACGAGTAGAAGCTTCGAGAGAGCGAGTTTGGATTAGAACGTAACTTGGCAACTCATCCTTGAATATATTAACACATCGAATATATTGAATATGTTAACACATTGCGAACGGGAGACATTCTTATTGGCGTCTTTTAGATTTCAACCGTTGGTGACGGGAGAACGTACACGTTCATGGGGTATTCTGTAAAAAATGTTAATTATTATATGATACTCGACCAGTGCCTACACATAATTTCGATAATTCGTAATCTTAGCACATTTAAAATGGTACTATAAAAATAAAGCTTAATTGTATCGACAAATATAATACTTTCATGAAGGGAGTGGACAGAGCAGACCAATATTTCTCTTATTATTCGATACTTCGTAAAATAATCAAGTAATCGAAGAATGACGTTTTGGATGCAAATTGTGCGTTGTTCAATTCATTCGTAGTATATAAGAAGTTAAACGTTGCGAACAAAAATAAAGTACAGAGATTTTTTACTTCAATGGGCGAGAAATTGGACAAATTACGATTCTGAAGTAGAAGAACACGATGTAGTTCGAATTAAATAATCTGGAACGTCTACGTGTAGGTACTAGACATGCTCCTTATGACGATGCTGCAAGAAGATTGTTTAGGAATATGCGGTAGTATATTTCAGAACAAATTGTTAGCACTGAAAAATGAAAATATCTAAAGGAAAAATGCCGCGTATGTACTGCAAACAAAAGGAGTTTCCTCCATTAAGGAAATTGTTTTCAAGCATATCGTACTAAATACGTTACTAGAAGATATCTTCAAATATATACATTGATTTTCAATCAAATATTTTACTTGTTAAATATTATACACTTTTTTGAATCTTATCAATCATTTATTAAAGAATTTAAAGAATATGTCAGAGTTCAGGCTAAATGCTTATCAGAGCATACCGTCATCAATGTGTTAACATTCTAACTTTTCGATAAAAAATTAAAGATTTAGAATATCATCTTCGAAGTATTCGCGCATTTATTATTTTGAATAATGTGCGTTATCCAGGGCCACGTATCTTCGAAAGCATGCAGTCATCGATGTGTTAAACGCAATAGGATCGCGAACGTGTTCACATTTATGCTATATATACTTGCTGTTACTTTGTACAATCGAACGAATTGTTCCAGTATACTATTTATATATTTGTATGCGAGTCACGTCGCTTTTGAGCCTATTTACACTTGATTTTATTTACAAATTGATTAATCATTAACGTCTCGTATCGAGAGACAAGAGTCGATACAATAACAGTGAAATTTGAAAGAAAATTGATAATTATTCACATTAGGGGCATATTTACATTATCTTCGATTTTTAAGACCTTGAAATATGCATCAGCATGTTGCCATAGTTAACATGCTGAATAACTTTTTCCTATACAAAGTGACTGTCGGTTTTAGTATCCAAGATATTCGGAAGTCTTTCACGCTAATTGACATAATTATTGTAATAAAAATATTATTAAAATATTACTGTTGTCGTAATATTTGTTATCATTTATTAGTATAAAGTCTAATTTAAGATGTATACACAATACGATATACACCAAGCAACGTTAGATCTTATATCTACTTGCAGACATGTGAGAAATTGATGCAGTTTCGTTGGGATATCCTGCCTCGTTCACTGGATCAAGATGGGAAGTGTGTAACGGAATAAATATATGTAGAAGTATTAAAAAATTGTCCTCGAATTTTATTTTACAAACGCTACGAACTTATATTCCAATCCAATGTATATTACCTCTAGACGCTTTTATAGGAAAATACACGTAGGTCAAACCCAAAGACGTCATCCATTGTAGATCGGTAATACTAAATAATTTGTATTGTCTGTGGATAGAGGCGTATGTCTTCATTATTACGTAAGTAATGTCTAGTCACTACGTTCACTAATATAATGACTCTCAGTCGATAAACGTATAAATGAAGGTGTTGGTACAAAAGATAAAAATCTGTGTAAAATTTATTTCTACGATTTTGGACATGCAACATTTTACGTTTCTGTTTTTCATTACATTCTACGTTCTACTTTTGTTTACTTGTGGACATTCTCGCTCGCTCTTACCGTACTTCGTTTATTCTGTTTATTGTGACACATGACACGAGAGTTACTATAAAAGGTTGTTTCTTAAATTATCCCATACAATTCAAAACGATAAGATAAATTACAATAAATATAGACACAGTTCCCTATTACATTTGTCATATGTAATTTCTATAAAGTAATTCGAAATCGTCACTACTACGATAGAAAGAAGGATACATAGTTCTGACACTGTGATAGTGGTAGTGACTGTTATAAGGCGGAAAAGTTGTTAAATTTAATCTGATTAAAAAATACATAACATCTAATTTTTGCTCCATAGACAGAGATCGTAATACATCGATGCATAATATATCATAAATTATCGATGCACTGAACGGTAACACTTTCTATGTTGCACTTCTCGTAACATCTTTATTCATGAACTTCGGACTAGCTTTCCACTGTTAATAAATGTGTTCTCGAATAATTGTCTCTAGAAACTCTGTGGGCACTGACAGGCACAATATACGATCATCGGTGAAGCAATAAACGAAGCATTTCACAAGACATCGAACATCCTCCTAAATCAAAGGGTAGATAAATACCGTGGAAAGATGCGCAACTGCAAGATATGGAAAACATTGGTCGGCGAACGAGCGCCGAGGTTATTAACAGTATCGCGTAACCCAATAATTCTGTTGTTCCATTCTTCTTCTTAGATACCCGACACACATTGATGAAGCGTATTGTTCACGGATTCTAGGAAGTTTTTACATAATGATACGTAAACGTGAGTATATACAGCGCAAATTGAGTCTATACGGTTCGCACAATGGAACGATTTCGCCCAACTTACAGCTAAGTTTCTATGATTTATATTCGAGGACAAGGTTTCTCAGTTCCATCGTGCTTCGGTGCTCTCTCCCTCTCTCTTTACTATTTACATTCCCTATGTTTTCACCCTTATTGCAAATATTTACGCTGCATAGAATAATTAATATTGGGACAATATTACAAGATATGAAAAATATTGCAGGATGTTCAATCGAAAAGTGATAGCAAGTTTCATAGGTTTTTCCTGTTATCTATTACCAAATAACTTTGTATCAGAGATCATTGACATCGTTTAACTATCCCCTATTCGACTAGGACTAAAAAAGTATAGCGTGTCATTTAAAAGAATGGAAGTGATCTTGAAACATCTGAAAATCTTCCAGCTATAAAAAAATAATTACTATCGTATTATGACTCCATTCGTACCACGCAACTTTTGTTAATAAATTTGTTCAATATCTCTATAAATAACGAGGTTATTCAAGGTGATCAAAATTACTGCCCCACCCTGTACATGTATTGTTAGTAATGTAGGGAGTATATCATGACACATGGGAGTCATTACGGCGGTGAAATGGGGACACTAGAACAATGGAAAAAGTTTCTACAAACGTGTGCCCTATTTGACCTTGTTCCCAAGTTATCGCAAACTAATCTAATATAATTTATCCTACTAAACTGCTTGCGTGTAATGTCAAATTAAACATTTCTCTTATCATTATTTCATTTACTTATTTTATTCTTCGATCAAGACATGAAACACAGTTCGGTGTAAATGTACGGTCAGAGATAATTAATGATATTGTAATCGAACTTGTTTTCCTTGACAGAAGATTACTGGGCCAATCTTACGTCAATTTTCTGACTAATCAATTGCATGATTTATTGGAGCAAGTTCCATTATATATTGTACGTCACGTGTGGTTTATACATGACAGTGCACAACCACATTTCAGTCGAATTGCCAGACAGTTTTCGAACGAATGATTTTTCAACAGATCGATAGGTCGTGCAGAACCTACGCTTATATTTTGCTTGATTTATTTGTATCCTAGATTCAAATCGGCTGGATTTTTATTTTTTAGGCCACGGAACAACATATGTTTATTCAACGCTCATTGTCAGTATTGAAATACTTCGGTGACATATACGAGACGTATACGGGCTGTCACTCGATCCGAAAATACCTGGAATATTTGAAAGTTCGAGAAACAGCTACACAATGCTGGAGTACCAAAATGGTTGTAACTTGAGAACAAGGTCAAATACAGCATAACGCGTATGAATTTTTTTTATCGCTTTGTTATCTTTAATCGGCCCCTGAGGCGCCTCCTATATGCTCTTTTGAATACATTATTGGATTTAATCTAGAAAGAAGTGTACTTCGAAAATTATGTTAAATTTCTTTAACTAATTTCGAAAAGATACAGAATTTCGAGGAGGACATACGCATATTTCTGGCTAGAGAGTTTAAGGTCATTTCAAAGTTATTTATATTTTTATAAACGTCGAAAGATATACTTTTAGAAGCTAACTAAAGACATTTACTAGCGGAAATATCAAAATAAAACTTTATTCGCCGTTTGATTTCACACATTGGAAATCCTTTGTATTTACAAACCAAGAGGGTAGTTTGGCCTATATATATATATATATATATATATATATATATATATATATATATATATATATATATACAAAAGGATGTTAACATCGCATCGCGCAAAGTTGCAAGCGAGTTCATATATCTTTCTGTTTTCCATGGGCTGTTGCATCTTTTTTGTAAGTCACTCCCATTGTTTCGTTTTGAACCTTACCATGTGAACATCGTTGCGCAAACGAAAGATACTTTTTCTGTTATTTCACTACCAGTGCATATCTAAATATTAATTCAAATTTATATTTGCGTTCAATCTTTGGTAATACAGAAATTACCTGTACCGTAACAATTGTTATGGACCAAGAAACGCTAACGAATTGAAATATAGCTCGTAAACGCACGGTCAAACAAGTGTGAATAAAATGAATTCGTTCAAAAATGCATTGAATGTTCAAAAATGAATTTGTAAGATACAGATAGGTATAAACTCGGACATTTACAGAACCTGAACGTTCACAGAACCTGAAAAACAGAAATGAAACGATATGAGAGCTACTGCAGAACCAATAAGAAATTGTAGAATAAACGATAATAAAGCAATAAGCACCATAAGATTACATATCGAACAAATATAGATGCAGGATTGTGCACCGGTATACGAAGCATGGTAAACACTGGAACAAGTGCACCATGTAAAATGGAGAGCTAGGATAATGGAGCTTAAGGAAGAATTTTATCACTTAAAAGTGAAAGATGTTGAAACAATGTAGGCGTACGCGTACAATGTAGGACCAAAGTAACGGTAACCCGTGTTTTAGAGAAATCTGAGAGAAGCGGAAGCCGAGGTAAGCTGAGCTACTAGACAAGCTTACCTGACAAGTTCACTTCAACTGAAGTTAAATGAATGTTATTAGCGGAGTACGATCGACACAAAATAAGGTAAGATAGAGAACGAAAGATAACGTTTTGTTTCAATTTCAGAAAACCAAATCGCATATCAAAACACTGTAAAGCAAGAGCGAATAACCCCGAGAAAAGAATTCAGGAAACTAAAAGATAATAAACACAGTTTAAGATTCGAACAACTAAACAGGTTCAACGCTACAAGCTAAAGTTACTAGGGAAGCAGTGATGGACGTATCAATTGGAGACAGAACGGAGATGACAACACTGCGTAATATTTATCGTGTCTTTACTGCCCGAAGAAATTTCATATCAGTGTCATAAATAAAGAAAAACGAAGAGGAGCTACGAGTCAAGAACGGAAGGGCGATAATCATCAACAAGCAAAGAAACGAAAGTGTTCACGAGGCACACACATATGTAGATACAAGGACCTCGATGTAACAAGAGGGAAGGCGGTTCAGAAATCTTATAACCGTTTTTCTTATACCGATAATAATGTTATAAGAAAATTAGCCAAGACTGATTTGGTTATTGGATTAGATGATAACAAAATAGATAAGTATACATGTATGCAGGACACATGTATGTTGCATTGACAACAGCATCGGCAACAGCCGATATTTCGATACTCTTATTGATAATAATAATAATAATGATGAATAGTTTGCACAAAATCCAAAGACAATGTAAAAACACGTGTTTAAGACTATACTGTCAAAGTGGAACGAAAACAGGAAAAGAAAATCAAAAGTTTCCGTACGGACAACAGCTTAGAATTTTATAAAACGTAATTATCTTTTTTCAAAGGTACAGGAAACATGGACGAGAGATCGAAAGCCGAAGCTGTGATGATTGCAGCTTACATCAAGAATAGAATATACGTTCTACATTTTAAAGGGTATAGATACCCAACATTATACACGATTATCGAATCAAGGTAGAAGGGACTTGGACGATAGAACGATTGAGTATATCCTCGTTTAATACGTCGATCGATCGTACAGTTAACAATTATAGTATCCACGGAAGAACGACGCAATATCGATCGAACAGATAAAAGGAAGGTGTTAAAAAATGCCCATTTATGGCATCGCCTGGAAATGAAAAATTCACGTAGGATCTTTTAGAGTGTCTCCCAAGGGGCAACAAATGTCCAGTATTGTTTCGTTATAGATCGTCCACTCTGGAGAAAGGCACGACGTACAACGAATTCTATTTTGAAGTTCTATTCTTTGCTGTGGCACGTGTGACAAACTGCTAACGAGCGAGATAGCAGATAACGGCGGCAAACTATAAGGAGTTCGCTCGATTTGCAGTGGTTTCGATTGATAGGGGTACAGAGAAATAAATATCGTTTCTTTTAGAGGAAAGATCATTTAAATTTAAAAGAATTTTAATAAATTGTACTTAAAGAAAACAGAAAACGACATTTTCTAGTATCTTTAATTGTATCTTATTTCGGAAAAGAAGAAACTGACAATGATTTTATCGACACTTTAAATCTTCGTATCTCTTTCAAAAAAGACGAAGTTAATCCAATCGTTTCTGTAGCGTTAGCAGATTTTTGAGAATCGTTTAAGGCTATTTTTTATCGGACGATTTATGACATTAGGTATTACGTGTAAACATCCGAATGTTCTTGCACGAGTGGAACCCAAACCGCTCTTAAATAATTAACGACTCGAACGGAATTGAAAATTCACAAATACAATAGGCCCGGAAAAGCTATATAATGCAACGCAATATTGCCATATAATGCAACCAGTCCTCTGGTTCACGTCTCGAAGGACTCGAGAATTTGTTCAGTAAGGAATATTTTACTTCTGAAGACAATGTGGAAGAGAATGAAGCAAACATTTGCGATCCGAAAAAAAAAGAGACAAGAAGAGGCAGCAGAGACGAAGATAAACAGATTTAGATTTGTCATATGAATTAATCAAACAACACGTGTATACACGGCAATCCGTTATACACATCATGAGAAAAAACACTCTAAATTCTTAAAAGCAGATAAGTACGTTATATATCGATTATCATCGTGTTCATATTTTTGACAATTTTCCCCCGTTATTGTTCGGGAAAGTGATAAGGAATTTCTTTTGTCCTTTGGAAGACACTTTAAAACATCCCACATAAATTTTTCATTTCCAGACGATGTGAAAAATAGGTATTTTTTAGCGGCCTCCTTTACCGAAGATAAGAACGCGATATGAGTGAATACATAGGAAAGAAACGCATATGTTCGGATATAGCGACACTCTGTCCGAGGGTGAAAAGGATGTCATAGAAGTTGAGAGAAAATCTTTTAGACGCAATATCGATCAAACAGAGAAAATTTGCCGAAGATAAGAGCGTATATGAGTGAATACGTAGGAAAGAAACGCGTATGTACGGATATAGCGACATTTGATCGGAGGAAGAAGAGGATATCGTAGAAGTTGAAGGAAATCCTTTGGCAAGTACAAAAGGTGCCAGAGTGCGAGATGAGGAACGAGTGACGAGGACAGTGGTGAAGAGCGACAAGAAGCAAACGTCGATGAGAGGAATACTCGAGCCTCGGGGTATCGAGAAAGTATTGTTATCATAGCAAGTTAACTTATAGAAGAGTCTTATCAAGGAAGAGTTGGACAGCCTGAAAAGGAGAAGAGATGGGAGATAACCCAACTACCGGGTGGAAAACGATGCATAGGTTGTCAATGAGACTTCAGACTGAAAACGGATTTAGAAGATAGAGTGCATCGATACAAAGCGAGACTAGTCGCGCAGGATTTTACACAGAGAAAAGAGATGGATTACAATGAGATTTATTCGTTCGTTGCAAACTTCTCGTTATTGAGAATGCTGGTCTAGCGGTACTGCGGCGTTCCTATACGAGATACCACGATGTTAACTATGCGTACTTGTGCAAGAATTTACAAGAGGAGATTCATATGAAATTACCACCACTACTTGACACAAAGGAGAAACAGTAGCGAAGTTCTCACATCTCGTTTATGGTTTAGAACAATTTCAGATAAACCGACACAGGGAGTTAAACGACTTCTTAGTCAACAAGTACTGCGAGAGATGAACATCCGAGTACGTAGACGATATCTTTATATTTACCCCAAACCGCATCACGATTACGAAGATACTGAAAAAAACATCAGAAATACATACGAAACAATGAATTTCGGTGAGATTAACACCAAGTGTAAGAATCGATAGAGATTTCGACACAATCTAGTTGTCACGAGTGCAAAAATATCGTGTTAAGGAAATACGGCACGATGGGATGCCGTATAGCAGTAACACCCTTAGATCCTGGAGTAAAGTTGTCGCAAGAGAATGGTTCAAACTCACACGAAGATAAAGATGTCAGGAACACCAACCATCAGGAATTCTTCGCTTACAGTTCTTACAAAAGGGTGCTCGTGCATACGACGTGTTATAAATCGTTATGAATATATACCTAGTCGAATAAAGGTAATCTATTGTGCTTCGTTTCACGTTACCCTCACATTTAATCCTAACAGAAAAAGATACGCCGAAGGTTACGTATCGAAAACTGGTACTTATGATTGCACGCACGGTCAGACATTGTTCACTGTGACGAAACTATCATAGTTTAATTGCAATTCAAAGAAACATTGAGGTCGAGCAAAGCACGTATTACGTTAGAAAAATCATAGCCTAACGTACAGAGCAAGTAAGAAGTCAACAATATATTGTCACGGTGATTGGGCTACCGACTTGGACAACCGACACTCTTTTCCAGGTACGGTCGTTAAAATTGGAGAAAATGTGAAACAATTTATATCTACATCAAACATGGAGGCTAAGAACTTCCTATTGTCTTGCGGTGTCACTGACCAGTTCTCTTTCAGATGATACAATAGTATTGTATATTGTGACAATCGAGCGATGATCAATTTAGCAGATACTTAGCAGGAACTCATTCCGCTCTAATACCAATTGAGTTGCGCGGCTTACAAAATAATCAAATTGTTGCCTGGAATAAATTTTATCGATACTGTAGCCGTAACAATTTAGTTACCGACATCGTGCCGGTAACTAGATTCGAGTATAGGTTAAGGATATCTTTTGTTGTAAGGTGTAGTCAGCGCGAGGTGACAAAAGAATTAAACGACACGCGTTAGAGGAAAAGAACTATAGAAAAGACGCGTAACGAGCAAGCACGAGTAGACAAAAAAAAAAAGAAAAAAAGGAATAATTAAACGTTTTATTTTGAAAGTACGGTAAAGAGTCCGGCGTTCGTTGCGCATCTATTTTCTCTCCGCGTTTACTGATCGCGAAATGAATTATTCGATTCACATGAAAAGGTTAACCTACTCCATCACGCGGCAGAGAGTAATACATTAAACCAGGCGTAAAACTATTTCGGTAAAAGATCCTACTCACGGTGTAAAATAGTTTTATACGATAAGCTACGACAAACGTTGAAAAACTACCAGGACTCAAAAATCATTTTTCACGCTCAGGAACAAAGGAACTGTATGAAAAAGTTCACCATTCTGAAACACAGGTTGCGTGAATTTTCGGAAAATTCCAACCTCGACGAACAGACTGCCAGAATTTTTCGAAAGTTATTACGTAGCTGAACGAGATAAATTACGGTATCGGCTTTTCCAGCACGTCACTACCGAGCATATGCGGTGAACGTATCCTTTTTCAGGCTCGTTTTTCTATGATCAACGCATACATCGTGCTTGTTATAAAAGCGGGCAGCCTGTCAAATAATGTTTTTTCTGCATCATCGAATTCCCGCCCCGTTAAACGACCTTCTTCACGTGCTACAAAACCTTGTATAACACGTTTCAATCTCCGCCCCATCGATGCCATGCACCCATGCTTGTGTATTATATCGCACTCAGGATCCTTTCGCCTAAGGCGACCGTATTATAGTAAAATCGCTTAACCCGACGAGCGAATCTACTTTGTCACGAACAGGTTTCATTTTACTTAAGATAAATCTCTGAATCGTATCTACCACGTGGGATGTATGTTCAATTATGATAATTCACGGTGAAAATTGTTGCAACATTGAAACGTTCATCTCGTGCGTTTCAAATAATTATTAATAAGTAAATCGTAGAAGCGCTTGTTTGCGAGTTCAAAACTAAGCAAGACGAACGCAGTCTCGAACAAGCTTATATATTTTAACTGTTAAAAATTAGTTTATTAATCAGTTTTATATAAATAATATAAATAATAATATCGAAAATAACTAAAAATTAAACGTACACGTGTGTGCCAGTATACGCGAAGAGGTTAAAACAATAGTTTTTTCACGAGCCAAAACTTGGAAACTTAATTCTATTCGTATTATGTTTCAAACTGTATAAAACTATATAAAACTGTATCTATGTACAATGATGAATAAAATTGAATAAGTTTTACGAATTTTTCTAAAAACATTATTAATTTTTTAAAAACGTACGTTTTTAAATATTATCTTACGTTACAAGTACTTAAACTGTATGTAAATGTAAATTTCAGTCGCTGTCTATCAAGGCAAATTAGTATGTGCGAAAACATCTTTAATCTCTTCCTAGATCGCGGGTCAGTTATACTTAATTTCGTCCCAGGCATTCATTCGCGATTTAATACTCAATCCAATCGCTTTTTTCTTCTTTCGCTACTGCATTTGTTCGTTGAAGAAAATTCTCTAATAATCTTTCACTGTAATCGAGGCTAATTTTATTCCACTCTTCCTAGACTCTATTCTGAAGATTATCGGTGTTGGAAATATAATACAATACTTACATTCTTAGGTATTTTATACGCTTGTATCTATGTAATTATCGGAGTGTACAGAAACTTCAGTCAATTTCTGTTGGTTTCTTGGTAGTCTAATTGCGAGTGCAATGGGTTGCAACGAGTCGTCGTTAGCGTAGTATATGTGCAGAGTATATAAAGGCGTAGGCAATCAACCTTCCATTCTATTAGTTTGCAGTTACTTGGCCTGGCTAGGAATATTATTTCTATCTTTGGTCATCCAGTGACCAAGAATTAGGATGGTCGTTTTTACTCCGATTAAATAATTTAGTGTATAGTATCAAAAATTATACTTTAGAAACGAATCGATCCCAATTCAGTATGCACTTAATTCGTGTCAGGTTGTGACATTTCGATTATTAGTAATGTAACTTTCATTGCAAACCGTATGCTATATATATTGTATTATTGTGTGTGTGTGTGTGTGTGTGTTGCTGTGCGTCATATCGATATTGTAATCGAATATATCGCTATTGAAGCATCATATTTGCCATCGGCATACGAATGTCTATATTTAATCATTAAGAAATTTCCAAATAGAATTATTTTAAAGACATAAGTACTCTGTCGCTATAATTAAATATTTGATTAGAAAATAAAACCTAATGCGTTGAAAAAGTAGTAAACGAAACGTATCTTTTTTACGAATGTCTTCATAATTTACTAAAATAAATTTTTCTAACGAGTAATATGCAGTATTTGTAGTAGGCATAAATTGCACTTTCAGGTTTTGGAATTGTGCTCAAGTTATTCAGTATGTAAACCAAAGAAACCATATACATATCTACAGAATTCCAAATCTAATTTATATATATATCAATGAAGTGGTATAATACATGTTATATAATGGAATATGAAAGGAAATTAAATTTGGAATTCTGTACATACGTAAGTAGGAATTGATGAATTCAATCACTCGATTTTTTTAAATTATTCATCACGAGTGTGTGGTTGTATTAGACACTTGAATATGTATTGTCCATATTTTAATATTTACAAAATATTGTGTAAAAGAAAATCCTATGTTATAGAGTAGTAGACGAGAATATTAGTGTTAAATTTCAACAAAATCGTATTAACGTTATTCGAGTTTCACAAAACGTCAGTAGAAAAGATATGATTTTGAAAAATACTCGCTTTAAATTATATTCTTGTCGTTGATACAATTTTTTCGATACTATCTTTCTAACATTATTCTCGAGTTTGAATTATTGTTTCATGCGAATAAAAATTTTCGATTTCTTTTCGTCGCAATGGTGGCATAACTTCTTAATGAGAATTAAGACGTATTTGCGAACTCGAATATATTTAGATATATTTCATAAAACGTTTACAATTAGAGAACAAATATTTTTCAGCTCGCAAAGGCTAAAATCAACCTCAATTATTAAGATTATTCTGCAAAGCGAACGATGTACCTAATAAACTTTTATTTATAACTCGTTAATGTCTATGCAAACAGACAACCTGGTCCAAAGTTGCTCGACGATGTTACGTGGTGTAGGCTATTCGATTAAAAATTCTAACCGCCTTCGTGGATTTACAAACTCGTTTCTCGAAAATTAAATATTAATATATATTTCCGTTGGTAACACTGCGGTGACTAACTGAACACACGTGCTCTCGTTTGATAATTAATAATCTAACTTTTATAAACAATTTTCGTGAGACGTGATACATTTTCCGTAACTTTTCAGGTGCGCGCGCATGCACGAGGTCGTACATCGTTTCTTCTAGGATTAAGCAGTGGCCAGTGCTTGCAATTATTCAACAACAATCATCGCTGTAGAATACCCGTTACAATGAATTATTAAAAAAATCCCCAGAGCGGATGTTTCAATTCGTGACGCTGATTGGCGATTAAATCGCTAGTCGGAGAAGAATTTTTGTTTAACTCGAACTCGTAACGACACAAATTTCTATGGAATCCCGGTGAATGCATAGAATATCGATGGTACGATTTAATACTCCTGTTCGTAATTTTACGCACGTATTTTTCGTAGTTTCGTTCATATTCTTTGTACTCGCATTTACTTTCTATCCAAGATACATCGTCGATTGTCCAGTTCTTTATTAGTTTTGCGATTTCTTTGAGCCAAAAGATAGTGACCATGTTGGTACGCGAAACGACGTAAATACTTTGTTGGAATTCCTGGCTGAAATTTAATTCCCTCCATACAGCTGTTTCGTGTTCAGCTTTCGATAACTCGATACTTATTACACTTTGATTAAGTTTAACGATACCACGAGAGAAACACGACCACTGATAGGAAGTTTCTGATCGTACACATTAAGAGAAAATTTTACGAAAAACTGCCGTAGTTTAGGATTTCCAAATGTTATATATAATTAAAACCGATCTAGGAAGTTTTGTAAGTAGTAGGTAACTACAAAATAACGCAAACTTTCATTTATTTTCAAAGGCAATGTAAAGGAAAATCTAAATGTTACGTAGAAAAAAGTTTCCGATCAGTGAAAGTCTTGGAAATAAGTTTCGGATTATGATTGAAATAATTAGTTCCACGAATGTTTAAATCATAAAAGGTAAGTGTAAACATAAGACGAATTCACGAAAATATAAACAAGCGCTCTTATGACCAAGGCATGAATTGGTTAATAGTGTTTCATTCAATGAACAAGCAAGAGAGAAGCATACACCATGCTATCGTGTAAATTATATTCAAACGACGTAAAGACGAGAATAATTGAGCTCCTAAAAGAGGAGAGTACACAAAGAAAGGTAGCAGAAACAATTGAGTGGAGTTAAAGTGCCATTAGTGATTTAGAAAGAAAATACGATGAAACGTGCACTGTTTCATCGCAAGAGTTTTGGTCGTCCTCGTGGAGCTACTAAAAGGGACGATAGAAAATTACATAAAATTGCGAAGAGTACGAGAAGAGCCACTTCAAAACAATTAAATGAATAACGGGGACCATATAGCTCTGATCGTACAGTTAGAAATGGATTAAACGAAATTGGTTTCACGTTTTGGAAAGTTAAGTTAAAACCTTTACTCGCAAAGGCACGTAGGAAAAGAACACTTAGAATGGTGCAAAGAACGTAGATGACTGATCCAAAATAATATTCAATGAGTCGTGTATAAAACTTGAAACGGGAAACGATGCAGAAACATTTGTTTGGAGAAGAATAAATGAAAAGTTTAACGAAGATTGTTTAAATCGTAAAGAAAAGCATCCACGATATATATATATATGATATAGAGCTGTATATCGAAGAAAGGAGTATAGAAATTGTGAATTCTCTATAGAAATGTTAATTCAAAAACATACTTTTATTATATATTTTGAAATATTTTTTTAACTTCGACGATAGAAGACACGTTTTATCATCCAAGACGACAATGCCAGCTATCACGGCAGTAAGACAGTGAAAAACTATTTACAGCAAAATAATGATAAAACAATGCAATAGCCCCTGAATAGCCTGGCTTGAACCCGATAGAAAATTGATGGGCAAAATTAAAGAAACTGATTCGAGAAAAAAATCCAGGTAATAAAGATGAATTTTTGCTTGTACAAATTTAATAACATCAATACTATATCGTATTAAAGCTGTTATTTGAGCATGAGATAATGTTGCAAAATATTAATAGCTCCTTTGATCGGAAACTTATTTCGAAGATTCTCACTGATTGGAAACTTTTTTCTATGAAACATTTCAATTTTCCTTCAGATTGTCTCTGAAAATAAATGAAAGTCTGTGTTATTTTGTAGTTAGTTACTTCTTATAAAAAAAACCCTACATTCCTTATCAGTTTTAATTGTATACAATAACATTTAAAAATGTTTAAGTACGGCCGCTTTTCGTAAAATTTTGTATTAATATGTACGATCGGAAACTTGCTGCCAAGGGTTTGTTTACCTCGACGAGGAAATTTTCCAGTAGCGGCAAATGGAAATTGTCCACGCTTTCCAACCGTTAGAAAGTTTGTCTCGAACCGAAGGAAACTGCAATTCAAATTCCATTGGTGTCTTGCTGCAACCAGGTAGGTACGAGTCAAGATGGATAGCACGACTTCGTGTTGTAAACTATCTGGTTGCGAATTTGGTTACGGGACGTCTGGACTGCCATTCAGGGAATTCAATACATTCGTTTGTTCACCGTTAAAATGAATAAATAAATCGGTTTACCAATTCCGCGTATCGGCCGTCACGGTTCTATACTTGTTGAAAACTGCTCGATATCGTAAATATTTTCTACGAAGAACAAACAATAATACCAAAGTTTAACGTTCGTTATCACGTTATCGTTTTCTGAATTCTAATTTGAAAAATTAACGCATTATTCAATGGTAAATTTATTTACGTTTACCATAACGCGAAAATTTTATACATTCTTGCAGTAAGAATATTAATCGGATAGAAAAATGTTATTAGAGAAAGTCCAAGTGTATCAATGAACTCCAATACAGCGAACGACAATACAATCGTATGAATTTCAGTGTGAATGATTGTAACCATTGTAACCTACATTTGGATGACCGTAAACAATCAAAGTAAAGGATAGAGAAATAACAGTTGTACAATTCGATGCACGTTGATTTCTAATATTCTAATATCATTTGTATAATCATTTATGGAATTATTTTTTAATTACCTTAAACAGCCTTATAGGCAATAAAAATAAATAATATCAGAATATAAAAATATCTACTCTGGCTTTGTTCATTACTTTGATTGTTCTTCAGACATTTTCTGCTATAATTATTCACACTATTAATTATTTGGTACTGCCTAAACTAAATTTAGCGATTCTTAAATCTGACCTGCAAAACAGTAAATTCGACCCTCTAAAAAAGAAGTTTTAAATCCCCTAAAGATACTTTAACACGACTTAACAATATTCTTCCTATATTGTCAATATATTTGAAAATATTCACTTTTCACGCGTTAGGTGATACAGCTCCGTTTAATAACGATTGCGACCCGTATTGTGAAAAGTGTAACTAGTAATACTCAGAAAAATATAAAAAAAAGACAGTTTTAACATGCTGCGGCGAATATACAATAATTCCCGCTTTCAAGCGACAATTTTTATTCAGGATTCAGGTAACGGAATCATCCTTCGCTCCCTTCAATATTCATATTTATGTACATATATAGTGGCAGTGACGACCCATTGACTCACGCAGCCAGCGACTGCAGACGAAAGCGACCTTTCTCGCACGCCGGATAAAAATTTCATTCGCTACTGAAAATTCAAATTTGTATCTCTGTCATTCTATCTTTATAGTAATATTATCAATGGACTGGTAAAATTTTCCTTGTAAAAATGAGTCCAAACACGACCTTGTTCCGATTCTTTTTAATTATACGTAGTTTTTCAGAAATTATTCGAATAACGTACACAGTAACCTGCTCGATAAAGCCAACAGAATTGAGTATGGATAAATGGTATTTTAATCTTTTCGAAACATTACGTATAATTGATGTCGGGAACTTCAACGCGATACTGCACGAGTATCGATTAGTCGATTACTAATGCAAATTAAAAATTTATGTACTTTTCATTGTACTTTCAAGACAGTATCGTATCAATTCATTAGGATCGGTGAGGTCTTTTCCGGTGAAAATGAGATCAAACACAAGCTTCTTCCGATTGTTTTTATTTACGCGTAATTCAAATCGCTTTTGAAAGGCTTTCAATTTTATATAATTGAGAGCAGCACCAATGATGCCAATAGATTTATTTTCGACGGAAAAATCATGCCAATCGATCGATTATGTCTTCTTGAAGATACAATGGTATTGAAAATGTCAATTTTCTTCAGGGAATGAAAATTTGACCCCATTTATGTCTATTCACGGTAACTATTCAACTGGAAGGGTGGGGAGGGGGCGGATGTCTCATCAATTTCGATAATTTTTTAATATATTGTAGAAATCAACATTTTGAATAACTATTTTCTATACATACAACCACCCTTCAGCCTTAGTTGAGGGAATTTCCTCCAAAAACTATTGCTGTTACTGCAATGGATGTCGTCTATATTCTTTACGGCTGACTTGAAGTTCCATGGCAAGAATGCGAGAAAAATGGAAGGGTTACACATATTTTCTTGTATATATTCAATTCCAGTTCGCTATTCGTCGCCGTAGTTACAGACGCATGTAGACTGACTGACGAAGAAGCTAGGAAGATACAGAGAGATAATGAGAAACACGCGGTAGACAGAGCCCCATTAACATAGATGCAACATATTACTATTATACAGTGGTTATATTTAATAAAGGACAGCAATTTTTGCTCATTTTTTACGATACGCTAGAAAAGTATTGGTTAGATACTAATCAGTAGAAGTAAGTAAAATTTGTTTCAGGGACAAGAATAATTTAATAAAAATTTAATTTATAAGTAAAGAAAAATAAATTTTCATCGATTTCAAAAGAATTTATATACAGCATGTCACCATGATTTTTCAGGCACTATCAATAGTGCGATAAAAAAATGTTTCAAACAAAAGGAAATCAGTTTCTGGTCAGCTACAAATTTAAATACGAAAAAATTTGTCTTGGTAAATAGTTATACTAGCTTTCATATGTTAATGTACGGACAAAATGTGTCCATTGCTTTCTTAAAAAGATGTATACTTTTCTTCGAGAAGAAACTTAATTTTCTGATTTTTATTATTCTGTTCGCCTTGTATTTTTTATGTACGGTAATAGGAATGTCAAGTTTTAGTACCTTTGGAACATTGTTCTCTTGGGAAACAACTTAATACTTCTTTGTGAAAAATGACTAAAGTTAAGTCGGATTGTGTCATAGAAAATACTTGATTCCATTAAAGAAAATTAATTGTATTTCAAAATCATCTTTATCAGTGCACTCTCAACTCTTATGAGATAAGAAAGACGTTTCACGCATTAAATATTTTTTTTAAATATTTAAAAAAGGAATAAGTCAATTATTGTAACCGCCCTCCCCACCCTTCCAGTTGAATAGTTACCGTGAATAGATATAAATGGGGTCAAATTTTCATTCCCTGAAGAAAATTGACATTTTCAATACCATTGTATCTTCAAGAAGACATAATCGATCGATTGGCATGATTCTTCCGTCGAAAATAAGTCTATTCGCATCATTGGTGCTGCTCTCAATTATATAAAATTGAAAGTCTTTCAAAAGCGTTTTAAGCATAAAAGAAACCTCGGTATTTTATAGTCTCCAAGCGTTATATTCGTATACATATCGAGATATGGACGTAATTGAAATCTATTCCTACTATTATGGCAGAGTGTGTGGCTAAGGTTCAGAATGTGAGGCTCGAGTGAGGATGGGCTGTCCGATCAATCTTTACCCCTGTGCCGTCCCACGAGATTTCAAGTCAACGGAAGACGATACGTGACCATGTATGTACAGTTTCTACGAACACATTTAGATGACAGGTAATAGAATTATATAACGAATACACTCAAAAACTCGATTCGAGTAGCCGGTCACTTTATGGCGGGCGAAAAAAAAAAACTGCCTCGAACCTATTTATTTCTACAACACGTTAAAGAATTATCGAAATCGATGAGTCCCTCTTCCCTACTAAAGAATTACCCTTATTATTCGAGTGCAAAGTCTGATCTTTTAAGAGTTACTTTAATTAAAAGTAAACCGAATATATTCGTATCAGTGCTCGTTTTCATCAGAAAATATCATCCATTGATATTATTCTTGTGAAAGTATAACGATAAATACAAGACTGTTAATTCTCATTGGTGGATGACTCGTTCCATGCGTGTGGCTTATTGCTTTCGGCTTCCAGCCGGTGACCGCAGGTAATCCGAGAATCGCTACTAGTTTATTTCGCCAATTCTCGGGGTACTTCGTTTACTTTCCTAGGGAGACCATGTGTAAGTGGCTCAACCTTGACCCGAAATAAGAAAGGTCGTTCCTTGGAAGGAAAATTGGACCAACTGAAACGTTATAGATCCAATTTTATATCAGTTACCCGGAGATTACTGAATTTAGCAATTTATTGCAGCACATTCAACGATCGTATTCCAAAATACCTCCTGACACACGAATGTGAACAGTAAATTTCTTCCTTCGCGATATTTAATTATTCGTGTGGATAATGAAAATAATTGATTTATTCCTTGGGAACGAGAACCGTCGGTGCTCATTATTCATCGACACGTATTTTTATAAACTCCATAATTCGTTCAAAATTACCAGAATATTGCACTGTTAATTTTATTTCGTATCTTTTTTGAAATAATACCATATTGAATTATTATTTACAAATTGAACTGTCACAAATTATTCGTTTCAAAAGGTACGAAAACAAATTATAACGTAAATTCCTCAACCGGTTTCAGTGCAAATTGTATAGATATATTTTTTCAAACGAAAAGGATATTGCGCATTTACTTGTGAACTTGTTATCGGTCAAACAAATATAAAAAATGATACCTAAACAGCATCCGATAGTTTATCGCATCGATAGCAATTTATCCTTATCGAGTGGAACCATATGCACTGTACAAAATGTACACATAATAACGAAGATATCAAATTCTTTTTACACAAGGAATAACCACGCAAAACGAACTGATAATACTGATAAAAACGGTGACGTTTATGGCAAATCTTATCTTTTTCGCAAGGTGATTCTGGAAACTGAGTTGAGCTCTAGGTGCATTTTACACAAAGGTAAAGGAAATTGCTAAAGGAAAATACTGCACCGTACAGTGAAGTCTACTTTCTTATGATTGCATTCTTTAAAAGAATTCATCAATGCACCTGAAAGATACAGCTGTACAGTCTTTCGTCAATATGTTTTCTTTTAAATAAAGCGATATATCCTGCTATTAAAAATATCCTACGTATAAAAATATTGAAGCGAATTTATATTATTTTTAATAAAAACAAATTGGTTCCTTTTACTGCAAATAATTTTCAAAATATCAATGGTTTTACGCATATTAAATTGCATTCATTTTTTCATTACGAGCAACTTATCGAATCAGCGGTAGTACCTAAACCGCAAGCAAATTATTCTGCTTATGAATACTTGATACTTTATTAGGAGCCTATGCAGATACACTTTACCACGAATTCGTTCTTATTCAGACTTGGGATCACCGCTGTCGATCTTCGTCACCGTCTTCGGCTAACGGCGATTCTTGCTTACAATCGCAGGAGTGGCGACGGGCTACGAATGGAGTGAGGATTTACACGCTGTGCCTTCTTTTCGTGGACTAACTAAATAATCGTGGACTCAGTTCGCGTAATATTTTCACTATCGAAGATTTGTTAGTATTAAAATATAGTTTGGTATCTTATTCAATTCAATTAGTTCCTTCCATTAGGGAAGGTGGTACTTTGAACCTTAAAATTTGTAATCGGCACGGATTAAAATTTTTAATGCTCGAATCGTCTTCTCATCACGGTACACCAAGTGTACGAATGACACCTGGATTGGACGGTGGTCTGTGTTTAATCCCCCGATAATATGGATTAAGGTAAAGGATGATACCTGCGTTCTTCACTTCCATTTTTCATAATCTGACGCAATATTCTCATACTTTTGTGTACCTTCTGCATATTGCGCATAACATGACCAAAATTTAAACGAACATATTTTTATTTCTGACGAATGCTGCCGAGCCGTGAATTGAAGCTAACGCAACAAAGCCAACGCACAGATCGAGCGTGACTCACAACAGACAGAAATAATCCCCCCGGATAGCGTCTGGTACATGTGAAACAGTGGAATAGCCATTATCTGATCGAATAGGGAAGCACAACGATTTGAACGAGGATTATTTTGGATAAACAAATTTTCACTTTTCTAGCACCGATCATTCAGCATTTCAGGTATAATATTTTCGTTGTATTAAAAACAACTGTTAAAATGTTTCCTGTCGCCCACAATAAAAACATCAAAAAAGAAAGCCAAAACTGAACGTTTGGAACAGTTAAAATTTTTTGTATAATTTGATCAATTTAGTATTTTATATTTGTAACAAATTCATTAGTTTTTACTAAAAATTAAGTAATGTGTATTTTTTAATAATATTAAAATTAAAAAATGAATTGGTTATCGAATGATATTAAATCAAATTCCTAGAAATAGGAATTCCTTAAGTTTATTTTACATTTATCTGTCAGCGTTGTTTTAGTGTGCATAAAGTTTAAATTATATGAAAATTTTTTCGAGATATGTTCTATACGTACCTACTACCTAACAATTAAATGTATGTACGAAGGGAGCTGCAGAAAATGGGTACGTGTAGAGACTTAGCGAGGGGAGGGGAGACAAATGTATGAAACACAGTCCTCAAAAGAAGTTCGGTAAATTGTTCAAATAAAGAAACCAGTAATTTAAAATGTAATAAATTAATTTTCTTCTCTAAAAGTTTCAACAAAAGATTTCCTTCGTTCACTGGTTTCGAAGAAAACGTAAAATTTGAGAAACACCGACCTGAATACTTTTTCTAATGCAACAGAAAGAAACACCGAACTAAAATACTTTTTCCAGTGTAATACTTTTTCGACTTCTTCAAAGATTTTTATCGAAATATTTTAACTCCAGTAATCGTAGCTTATCCTATACAACCGGTATTGTTTCTAATTTTACCAAATTTTCACCTTACAATATTTAAATTATCGTATATTTCTATAGAAGAGAATTCTTGTAGTAGAATATACGAATAGTGGATAATGGAGGTTCTACTATACTTCAAACAGAAATAATAAGTTGCTCGATAAGTTTTGTCGTTCGATAAAATTTATTGAACAACCTATTATAGTTGCTTCGCGTGTACTCGAATTATAAACAGCAACGGAAGCGTGATAGAATTGTTTGAACGCGATCGATTTATCTGCACGGAAGGATAAAAACGAATTTGCTCGAATGCGATGAATTCTATTAAGTTTCATTGGTACGAAATATAAGTGCCTTTTAAAATTAATAAACGAGCAACAATACTTCGTATCCGTTAATAACGTTGAACTGGACTGTGCAACTACAAACTTGCATATCATACAGATGTAATTTTAATCTCAAGCTAAAAATGATCAAATAAACTGTTTAATTCGTGATTATAATAAAGTGTAAGCATGGAAATGAAAAAAAAAAAAAGAAAAATAAACGATACCAACGCAGCAAAGAAATTCAGTACGAGCTAGAAACTGTGCGCATGATTGAGAGTAACAATTATCGGCGTATTGTAATAGTAGTGCAAAACGCAAAGATGTATAAACAAAGTGCAAAAAAGTCTGTAGAACGTATAAATGAATTATTTGCAGTTGCTAGTCACGATGATAATTCCTGTTTCTACAAACCGATATTCACAATTGAGATAATGTTATCGCAACAATTAAATTTATCTGCGCGACATAAATGTATGCAAAAAACAAGGAACAATTGGTGAGCGACACATACCAATTTTGATGAAACTTTGCACAATCGTTCATCGAACGAATCTAAAAATTTTGTTGCATTCGTTTGGTTGGTGCTATTCTTGTACAATAAAAAGAGAAACCATCACTTTTAACCGAGTCGTACCATTTGTATATATACACCCATTTATAAGTCGTAAATAACAAAAGATGTTGCAAACAATTTTAACACATCTATATTATATATCTCTAGGAAAAGAATTTTTAAAAATCTCTTCCCTTTGCCTCCTTTTTCAGAAATTTTCATTTGTTTTTTCAGTCCGACACAAGTGCTTTTTTTCTATTATTCGAAATTCAACGATACGTGACAATGTATAATTTCTATAATTACTGTGTATAAATTAGCGCTCTAATTTGGTGTTATCGCATTATTCCGAGTGTAAGACCGAGTATTAATAATTACGGAGTAGAAAGTATATTCAATTGTAACGTAAGTGGTTTCGATTCAGAACTATCACATTAAAGATTATTACATTTAGTTATTTATAATAGTACTTACCGAAATACACAGAATTAAAGCGAAAATTTTAGAGAATTCCAATAATTATGTTATATAATAATTAAAAATTATAAGTTACAATAATTATTGCATTACATAAACTACCTTGTTACATATCGTTGAATTCAGAATAAAAGAACACGTTCGTTCATCTGAAAAGGAATACAAATTTCCGAAAAAGGAGGAAAGAGGAAATTTGATTTTTGTAAAAGAAAAGAGAAAACTTTTTCTCGGAAATTATTTTCTACAGACGTATAGGCATTCAAGAACTTTACAAGAACATTTATTTGAATCTTTTCTCGATGTTTTTTTTGTAATTTACGAGTTACACGTACATGGAGAAAGGGGACCACTCGTGTTAAAGGAATAGCTTCTCCCTTATTGTACAAAAGTACCATCGACCGAGCGAACACGGTAAAAGTCTCAGATTGATCTAATAAATAATTGTATAAAGTTGCAAAATCAGAGTGTACCTACATTCCCTTATCGATTTTTCCCTAGAAGCGAACTGCCTACGGAGCATCATTAACAGTACATACTCCAATTTAACGCCGGGTATCGTGTCCCACCTAGTGGTATCAGCGCCACTGACATAAGCAGATATCTCGTTACAAATAATAATACGCGTTCCCTTTCGAACGAATCAGCAGGAAGGGACGAAAAGAGAGAAATCACGGCGCAGAAACAATAATGGAGACGCAAAGCGTTCACTCGATCGAACAAACTGTATACCAGGGTAGGGATATATAGACAGTCTAGGAGTGCAATGCGATCCCGTTCGTTGGTTTCCTCGTGACATATCACGAAAGGTTTCGCCATAATGCCAGAATGTGCCTCGACACGGCCTCAGTGCTTATTATAGCCGACCGCTCGAGTTAAAGGGCAATCCTCCTCACACAAATCGAAACAGTTTTGCGAAACCGATTTAGTTCGACATCGACTGAACCTCTATAAATCTATAGCGAGTTAGTCTCCTCACGAAACGATTGTACGATTCACGTTGATGCCCTTATTGCTGGATGATACATCGACACTGATCGAAGAAGCCACACGGAAATGCGTATCATACTTGGATGGAGTTTTGCAATAATAATACAAGTCACGAATTATCGAAGAATGATTACATTAAATATGTAAGCACAAAGGAACGATCTATAAATAAATAGTAAAACAACAACGACGATAACAACAACGTGAAGAATCCAATGACAGAAAAAAGGAAAATACTGTATTGAAAAGTAGCGAAAAACAATTCTACACAAATATACAAGAGAAAAATGAATCGATCAACGTAACACCAAACCAACGAGGTATAAAAAATTTTTGGAAAACTATCCGGTCGGACAATAAACATAATGATAATACCAAATGGATGAGAAAGGAAAAACACATTCACTCGCACATAAGAAAACAAACGGACCGCGCAACAACAGTGGAGAAACTTTCAGAAACCATAAAAAAAGTATGCACAACTGGAAGAGCCCCAGGATCCACCACATTCAAAATTTCTGGTATAAGTAACTAATATCCACATACGAATATACAACCGAACAAAGTAACTACATCACAGACAAATCCGACTAAACTTCAAAATTTCTAACAGAAGGTAAAATATATTCCAAACCCAAAACAATGTTTTTCGGGACGGGGTGGTGCAAGTGGTATCACTGGATATTATCAACGCCTTCAATACCCTACCCTAGGGGCATTTTAACGGGGGTTCGAAGAACACCGAGTCTACCAAGGAAACGCAGGGGGGGGGGGGGTACTCCGCAGGGGTCCGTGCTGGGCCCCTTGCTACGAAACATTCGATACGACACTGTTCTGCGTGACGAGGGCCTTCCCAAGGCTCAATGTTACGCCTATAATAACTAGTGCTGGCCATCCGGGACCATTGCGGAAACGCCGTCCAACCCTGATAGAGGCAATGGAAACCTTTCCGCTGTCATTCCGTGTTTCTCTTTGGTCGTCCAAGGATGATCACCGTGGTGGGTTTAGTTGGTAGGCTACCCAGATTGCCGAGACGGGGAATATCACACGCACTCCAATCTGACCCCAAGGTGTTGGGAAAGTCTTAAAAAGACTCTTAAGAATCTCCCACGACAAAAAAGAACCGAAAACAAAGGTACAGAGAACTCAGCTAACCATAGACCAAGCACATGCTTGCTAACACTCTAGAAAATAATAACAGATACGATATGTAAAAGAATAGAAAAACACTTAACTCGTAACATCTTGACTGAAGAACAAAGAGAATTTAGAAAGGATAGTCACGGATTTAAGGAACAATTAATAATACACAGCATGATCATGGTACAAGCGGTAAAAATACAACGGGACTTGCACACCTGCTGTATAGATTACAGAAAAGCTTTTGATTCAAGACCGCAACTGATAAAAGTACTGCAGGTATATTGAATAAATTAGCGACTGCGACAATTTCTGAAACGAACCACGAAAATCTGGAGAAAGATAGAAAGTTTAGACAAGAGTCTATGTAATGACCAAAATATGTAAAATAAGGACAGATCTAATAAATATAAATATAAAACTTTCAGAGTAACTCTTTAAATGCATTATGACGCTGCACGTTTTTTGATGCATTGTCAAATGCGCTCAATAATACAAACTGCGGATATGCCATGTATGTTGAATACAACATACATGACAGGAATTCTCAAAATAATTGAAAACATAACAACAGACCCAAGAATGGAATTTGATATAAACAAATGCAACTTCATATGAAACGAGCCGCTGGATCGAAGGAAACAAACCAATAACACGTAATAACGAAATATGAAATGATATGGAACGAAACGAAACACATCACATATCTGGGCTTGCAACAAAACATACGAATTAATTATACACAAATAAAATTATATCTGTAGAAACTGTATATAAAAAGACTATAAATACTTTTGAAGATGAAACAATAAATACATACAATTATATACATACTAGATTTATTATGTTTATAAAATATGTAATGCAATGTAGCCAATCTTTCCCCTTAATGGTTTAGATCAAATGAGCTTGTACTTTATAATAAAAACTGGTTTTGCGTATTTTAGCATTTGTTTTCTTTTCAAAGCATTGTTCTACTCCATCGTTAAATGTTTTCGCTCGATTTGTTCGACGGTTCCTGCGTTATTGCAGAGTAAAAACATTCGTGTCTCCAATGACTCAGCTATCCCCGCACGAGGATTAAAAATAAGCATTTTTAAGCACTTTGACACGATCATGTGACAAAACCATTTACATTTTGCGTCTGACTGACGTACGTGTACATTTTAAATTATATACACGTAGAGCAAATTCATAGTTTGAGAATTTAAATAAAAGATAGTAATAATATATTATATATTTACTGCACCACTTTTTCGGCCATAAATACTTATAATTGTGTGTCTTTACATTTTTATTCATTGATATTAATAGTGAACCAATATAATCATTATAATTTCGTTTAATTAAATAATTAAAATGAATTTAAATATACCGATACACTTGTAGTTATCCGCGCAATAGTCTAATTCAACTTTACTCTGACAGTGTATTTCGTAAATTGATAACTTTATTTTCGAAAAAGAAATGCCTCACAAAAGTATAAAATGCAGCAATTCCTGCTTAAACTTTACTAGTACTAATTACTTTAATCTCTTAAATAGATTACTTTATTATCCTGAATAACTACTTTTTCGATAGTATACATTGTATCATTAGACACATTTGGCATAGATATTGGACTTAGACTCCTTCGATATTATATTTATTTAGTATTTTTTAATGGTAGAAGAAGTAAGTAATATTTCTTTCAATCGATGTCTTTCTTTTCACAATTTTTTGACGTCAGTTATTGTTAATAGAAATATCATTCTTTTGAAACTCGAAACATAAATTTCGTAACGACAAGTAAGAAAATTTAATATATCTAATACATTTCAAATAAACTTTGAATAGTGGAAATAAAATAAATTTGAATAGGGCAAGTGCAAATAAAGTTTAATAAATCTATCTGTAACAACATAATTAACGTGAAATATCGAATATACGATTATCCTTCATGGAGAATACCGTCTTATTCGATTCAGATGTTTCTAACTGTTATTTAAAATGATGCTTCCAATTATATATAATAGAAATCAAATCATCGCTAACGGTTATTCCTATGTAAATTCTGCACTTATTCACAACTTCTATAACCTATCAATTATCTGAGCATATTGAAAATTGCGTTAGACACGATAATTTATCCATGAACTGATTAACGATGCAGGCACGAGTAAAAAAGTAGCTACGACAATATTAGGTACGACTGCACTTGTATTCACATTACGTGTCACGGATCGCTTATAATATTTTACGATCGATACTCAATGTCGGACACGCCCTGATCTGAAACACCGAGCAAACATCATGAATCTTAATTATAACGGCGGTTCACGAGAATTTTGAGAAGACTACGTGATCTTCGATTTCTAAACAAATTAACGTTGCCCATAAAATCAGAAAACATTCTAGTAGGTACATGTACTGCATTTTGCATTAATTAACCCTTTGATTGTTTGACTTAAAATTGTAACACGGTTGGTCCCCAAAGTGTGATCCCCAAAGTAATTTAGGTAAATACTAGCGGTGTGTAGTGGGCGATCAAATTATTATGAACACGTAGAAAATATTATCACATTTCATACTTTATGTTTTCGGTGATATTACTATATAACTTGAAGAACAGTGAAGTATTCCTTTTCTTTTATTCTTGTTACGTGAATCTAGAATTAGCCTCTACGATCAAATTATTATGAACACGTGGAAAATATTATCACATCTGATATTTGATGTTTTCGGTGGTATTATAACTTGAATAATAGTGAAGTATTCTCATTCTTTCATTCTTGTTACGTGGATGTAGAACTAGACTCTACTTTCACTTATTGGCAGCAGTGTCTTGTTTACTTAGTGTTCGGATAGTGTTCGGATATTTGTAACGAGCTATCATTTTAAATGACTTATGAGTTCGTTTCTGTTGATTTTTATTTCTTTTACTTATTGTGTATTCTAAGACTATTAAATAACTGTCCCGACGTGTGTACATATAATTTTGGATACGAATCCACTAATTTTAATTCTATATAATTTGTCAAACACGTTTGAAGTTATAGGTAAAGAAACAAACCTTTCAGAAGCAAAATTTCTTCAGATTAAAACGTTGTTATTACCTATAACACATTTTCAGAGACAAATAGCGACAATATCAAGAGTTTCGTTAGGGAACTATAAATAATATTCAAAAAAAAATTGACAGTAGTGGATCTATTGCATCTTGGTGTTTAGGTACGTGTAGTAAAACGTATAACAATACCACACGATGAAAAAAAAAATTAGGAACATTTCATTAAGAAGCCATAAGAAATCTCGTAGAGTATTGACTAAACCGATTCAAGATGCTGACATATCGGTATCAAATATAACAGAACGTCGGCGTTTAAAAGAACAAGGTATTGAAGTTTGGCGTTCAGTTAAGAAACCAAAAGCAACGAAAGTCTTGAATGAAAAATGACTGCGATGGGCGAAATAACATCGTGATCGGAGAAAAAAAGACCGGGGAAACGCGAGACAACAATTTAGTGTGTAAGTTTCTATATATTTCACGCATACT
The DNA here is from genome assembly GCF_051014685.1 of Ptiloglossa arizonensis. Lineage (NCBI taxonomy): Eukaryota > Metazoa > Arthropoda > Insecta > Hymenoptera > Colletidae > Ptiloglossa > Ptiloglossa arizonensis. Next base: position 6,904,687 of record NC_135053.1, on the reverse strand, counting down.
GTTTTCTGTAAGTAGAAATATGCAACTTTCTTTAAGGTGTGCACTTTTCCAGGTTGTGCATTCCAAACGAATCGTGCATTGGAATACTCATGAGAAAAAAAACCTTCAAACTGCATTATTGAGAGAGAGTCAAAGACCCTCTAAAAGTGATAGTTTGATTTATGATTCGTGGTAAATATATTGGTCGGCTGCCAGAAACATAATAAGAAACGCATTATTTTAAGTTTATTTTTATTTCCATTCTTGATCAAACTTCAAATAAATAATAATATCAAAGTTCATAATAATTTGATCAGCTACTGTATACCATATACTTTTTACTATATGTTGGATTCTTATGAGTCGGGTGTTTGTTTGAATCTGTCGTGTTTGCTGCGTGCCGTGTTGAACGTTGACTTTTCAAAAGTTTTGATGCCGGTGTGTAATGTAGCGGAAGTGATAAAAATAGCGTACGATTGATGGTTACCGAGTGTGCAGAGATTACTAGTCTAAGGGAGAAGTAAGGTCACTTCTGCTTTTTCCGAGTACGTGCGCTGCACCGAGAAGACCGAGTAAAGCCTAACGGTGACTCGGGGAATCCCCGGATTGCACCAAACGTGACAGCCAAATGTGCGATAGCGTCATGTAAGATAATGTGTTTCAAGCGATGATTTGATAACTGTGAGATTTGAAGTGAAACTCACTGTATTATATAGCATGCGATACTGAGCTTTTATTAAAAAATTTTCATTAATATATATATCGTATACGAAATTTAACTCGCATTTAAATCAGCAAAGAATAAGCACAAAATTAAAAGTATTGCGACTGTTCTTCTTTCATTTCTTCTATACTTCAAGTAGACGTTCATTACAGCAGATTATCGTGTAACACATTGGAAAGGAAATTGACTAATCACAAATTTTATGGAAAGTTCCCGATCGATTTAGTTTCCTTATGATTTTTTACGCCAAATACAAGGATTATATCGAAAGATTGATATTTACGAAGTTAAGTATCGATACAGGAATTTACCATCGCGTTAAATGTCGATAACAAGTATCGATATTTGCATTGAAGATTATTAATACTCGAAATATAGATACTGTACGGCCCATCATTGCTACTGCAAACAGTGGTTCGAAGGCGGAAAAAAGTCCAATTTTTTCAATGTTAAGAAACGAATTTCGTTAATGCAGTTTCATAGTAAGAAAGGGGAAAGTATCAAAATCTACGCTTCAATAGAATGTAGTTAAACGTTTAAACGAATGAATATTGTTTGTCTCGGAAATAATTAGTTTTAGTGTTTTGTTAGTTCACCATAAATTCTCAAATGATTAATTAAAACTCTTATTTAGTTTTAGATCTGCCATTTTATTTCTATTGAATGTTTATCATCTTCATGAATTCAGACTACTAATTCGTAACATAAAAAATCGATATCTCCTGAATACTAAGGTAAATATGACAACAAAATATGAAAATATGACATTTAGAATATTTCTCAAGGAAATAAAATTTGTTCGTTTGAAGAAATAAAACGGCATTCGATTCCAGACTACATTACTTGCGATTCGTACTAAAATTTCACAAATTGGCGTTCAAATTAAATTTTGAATTTACCGATACATGAGATTTAGTTCATTATCTTTTTAATTGTGTCGATAAATATTTTATTTAATAGAAAATTGAGGACACGAGAGAACGAGGGAATAAATTTCCAAATTGTAAATGAATTATATTTATTTCGTTTCATTTTACTCATTCACTTATACGAAATTCTAGATATGTAAAAAATGGTCTTTTATAAGAAACAATTTTTAAGACTCGTGCAGATTTTTTACTAAGGATCACTAAGGGTGAACAAAATGTATTTAAAAATAATAATCGAATAACGAATACGGGATTTACTCGTAGTAAATCCTTTTTTTACATTACAAAACTGACACAACTTCGATCAACTTCACCTAAAGATGAATCTGGGAAGAAGAAGGAACAAAAAGTAAGATATGAACATAAAATTGGTCACTACTTTGGATAAATGTAAGATGACTGATCACGATGGAGTTTGAAACGTTATTGCAACTGCCGAAACACTGCAACATAATTTGAAGGATTTAATAATTAACCGATCTTCGATTCAGTGATTTAGATATCGTCTTCACGAAGAACCATAATTAAAATACGCGAGGCTTTTCAAAGAAATTTTCTAAAAACTGTAATTATACATTGAGATGGAAAGATGTCACTAGACATAACCGACAACGAACAGGTAAAGAGATTACCTGTTGTTATTACATACTGGAAAGAATAAAAACTTCTCGAAATTTCGACAATAAATGAATATACTGGTGAAGAACAAGCGTTAATAGTATATGAACTGTTGGAAGATTGAGATTCGGTAAATAAAGTCCAAGCGACATCTTCGATTATGGTGTTATTTTCCTTGACGGAAGCGTTTCTACAGGAAATAGCTTTCATGTAAATACCCGGAGTTTTCCATCATGCTCGGTGGATGACGAACGCTATCTATCTATTAAAGAAATTTTTATTCCGCGAAGAAATTGTATTAACCGTACAACAACTGGTAGGAATAAAAAATATTTATATAATTGTATCTAATTTATACATCGAGGGATAGTTCTACACTCCTAAAAATTCTGCAACGGCATACTAGCAGAATTTAACATTCTTAAAAAATTATTTGACTAAAAGAATACGAATGTGACATTTGTGGCATCCGACACCAAAAAGTACTGTTTATCGTTTCTTAATAATTCTCTCGGGGTCTTGTTGCAAATTTCACGAATGAGTAAATTGAAAATCTTTCAGGAAGAATTATTATAAAAAATGTGGGGGAGAAAAATATATATAAAAAATCACAAAATTGAAAAATTAAGGACCAATCACTTCAATATACGATACACGATTTTGAGAAGAATGGATTCAAGGTTTCAAACCGCTACGAATTTGTTCATTTGGAGAATCTCGGCAAAGGTTTTGCGGATACATTTTTTAAATTTCCACGGTAAATGACCTTGAGGAATTTACGACAAGCAAGCAGCATAAAGTGGCAAATACGTTCGCATAAAACTGCGCCAGTTTCTCCTTGCTTTAATGTATTGTACGTGTAATTGCCTCGTTTCCTCTTGCAGGCGGTGTAAAAAATATATTTTATAGCGATCGTAAGCATTAATTCGAAAAATTTTTCAAAAATAAATGGAACAAGTCACGGCTAAATAAAAACTGCAGTGTATTTGATGCAGTTGCACGTTAAATCCCGATCGTTGATTTAAATGTAAATAATGCCTACTCCGCTATGAGAACATTATTTTTTCAAACACCACGCGTTGCCAATTCGTTAAATTATACAACGATTTCAGAATTTTGCAATTTTCTTTCAAGTCGCGCTAATTGCCGTTTCGCGCGAAGTGGACGCCAATCGCGAAAGCGAATTTCCTCTTTAAAACGCACGTTTTCCGCGCTTCTGCCGATAACAGTGGTTTAAAGGCTGCAAATAATGCACTCGCAATCGCAAAGATTCAGTAATTACATAGCAGTACATAACCTGTACACGGTGTTTCACGATGTACGTGTATACTGCACCCAGTAGCACCGTATCAACATAACGGACAGGACTCGCTGATTTGCATATTCCTGGGCAATCGTGTCAAACAAAATGTTAGTTCGTGTTAAAACTCATCATTGCGCAAGGCGTCGAGGACATTTAACGACAAACTACGTATTTCGTTATAAATGTTTGTTCGTAACCCACTTTCGATACTTCAGAAGTAATAATCACCAGATACCGAATCTCCCCGCGACAGATGTTCAGGAATTACGAAATAGCAAATGCGAGCACGGTTGAATCGTATGACCACATAATTGTACAATGTAATAGATATTATGCAATAGATATTAGCGTCTCAATAGTTGCAATTCGAACTACGTAGAATACATAGTTACATACAGTGGATCAAAAAAGGATTCGTAAACTATATTAGAAAGAAATTCCTGTAACCTGCAAATCTGATTCGAATGAAAAGTGCACGTAAAGCATACCGAACCGCATATGACAATTTTTTTGTCGATAAAAAATATTCTTGAGAAACTAAAATCAAGTGGAGACAATAAGTCTCTGAAAATTCTACATTTCTTCATTTTCTTAATACAATTTCTTTGGGAGACCTTTTTCACAGTTGAACGATAAAGCATTAAAAACTGCATATTTCTTGTAAGAAAATTTTTGTTGTATCTCGCACGATTACGAAGTTATAAAGGAAACAGCTGCGATTCACTTCTGGAACGCAACGAAATTGATCCATTTCTGAAACGACTGATTACTGGCGAAAAGTAATTTATAACAACGTTAATCGAAAAAGATCGTAGACGAAGCAGTGGTCGAACCGACCCAGACAACATCAAAGGTCGAGATTCGCCAAAAAAAGATTATACTGTCAGTTTGGTGGGATTGTAAAGAAATTCTACATTTCGAACTTTTGCCAAGAAACCAAATGGTTAATTCAAACGTCTACGTTTAACGACTCACCAAACTGAACGATCCAGTTCAAGAAAAGCGGCCAGCATTGGCAATTCGTAAGGGTGTTGTTTTTCAATATGATATGCAAAGCCCCACATATCTTTGGTTACTCGCCAAAAATGATCGGAGCTAGGTTGGGACGTGTTGTTACATCCACCGTATAGCCCTGACCCTGCGTCTCTAGATTTCCATTTATTTCGTTCCATGCAGAACATAAAACATAATTAACTTAAACATAATTCAACTTAAATAGTGAAATTTTTAATGACGCTGATGATGTGAAATCTCATTTGATTCAGTTTTTTATTGGCAAAAATCAGAAAGTTTTACGAACATGGAATTATGACACTGCCCGAAAGATGGCGAAAGATTAACAAAGTTACAGTTTCCAGTAAAAATTTGGAATTCTTCTCGTTATTTAAAATCCGCAATTACAAAGTTGCCAGCTCAATATATAGAACCGTAAGTATACATTACTAAAGAATAGTAGCTTACGATTAATGTAACAATTTCATTTACAAATTTACCAAAATACTGTAAATGCGTGTCAAGAACCGAGAATTGGACGCGCAGCGATTTTGAACGATCGATAGAGAGAATGCAAAAAATATAGAAATTTTAAATCTATTTTTCTCGAAACGATAAAAAAGTATGGAACATAAGATATTCATGAGAAACGATGCTTGGGTCGGTGGAGACGTTGGGGCGACTTATTGTCTCCACTAAATAAGAAGGGTCGTCCAGCAGTGACAGTTCAGGGTTTGAAGAGTCGAGAAACTGTAAACAGTTTTGGAAAAGCGGATGATACAGTTTGGCCCGAAAAGAGTAGTCGGATAAAAACAGTCGATAAAATAAAGCATATATATATGTAAACCGAATTAAATGAAATTTTACATCATCAGCGTCATTAAAAATTTTACTATTCAAGCACATACACACACTTGTATTTCAATAACCGATTTTTTGCCTTTTGGTTTCTTCGAACAGATTTTTTTCTGCATTTAAAAATAATATAATGCAAGTAAAGATTTTGGAAATTTCCGAAATAAAAAAATTAATTTTCATCGTTTAACAATGTTTAACATCGTGTAATAATCGTGTTACCCCCCTCCAACACAATCGTGTTACCTGCATCCAACACAAATACAGAAACGGAATAGAAGTTACAATTTTTCGTATAAAACTTGTAAAGAGAAAAAAAATATCGTTCTTCGTTTACAAAATCGGTATCAAACGTTTACCACGATTTGTGTGCAATATTGTTCAGAGATTACGACGCGCAAGATTATCGACGGATACCAAGAATTGTTTTTCTAAAAACATCTAATTTAAGGCTCGATGCTTAAATAACCAATTTTTCTTACTCGGTGGTTTTTTCGTGATATTTTCCAAGTACACGAGTATGTTCGTTTTGTTAAAAAAATTCGTGTTCCTCAAGACGTTGTATCAATACCCACTACTTGTACTCCTTATAACGGGTAATTTTTCAAGAATTAAAAATTAACCGATTTATTGTCTCGATAAAATGACGTTTCTCGATTGAAACACAGGTAGAAAAACAATTAGCTTTCAATACTTTTACGTTCGTGACTCCATTATTATCGTCGATCGGCAAACTATTCGAACGTGTATAAATCGATCCTCCAGAACAGGAACACCGTTCTTCTTGTAGCACGGAATATTGGAAAAATATTCTCGAATGTGCATTCGTCTAAATAACAAATATTATCGAGCTCCCTCGTTTAACGGATCGCTTCGATGCGTTAATCGCGATATATCCCCTTAACCGAGCTATATCTTTCCGTTCTGCCTCTCGAAAGTTCATTGTTACGGTGAGTAGTTAACGCGGGAAAGAACAAACCGACATAGTCGAAGAGAAAGGAGAAGGAAAGCCTCGATCCTCTTTCGTTAGATCGAATGGGACAAGAATTCGCACGCTCGGTGACCCGTAATAAAATTAATGGAGCGCGATAAGCAATGCGAGGCTATTTTCCTCATTTTGTTTGCTTCGGCGACTTTTGCTTAAGCAATTTGATGTTACAATTTCTGTCCGTTCATTGAACAGCTTACGTCCGTAAGTAGCCGTCTGTTGTCGGAACATTTCTGCGGCTTCGAGGCGCGCGCACACGGACACGTATCCACGTAGACCCGAGCTCTCGACGAGTCACCGTCGTGAATTCATAAATTGTTTCCTATTTCTGGCCATTATTTCGCACACCGAGTCGAGTTCCTCGAGAAAATACCGCGCTGCATATTAGAGTAATAGGTTAATTTATAACTCGCGGAGCCCCGAGACGAGAACGTTGAAATTTTCGGCGTCAGCTGGAGCCACGGAGTTATTCGCGTATACGCGCGATAGACCATTAAAACGTTCCATCTTTGTGCACAAAGCGAAAACGAGACAGAGACAGAGACACAGACAGAGAGAGAGAGAGATTTGTGGCGGTACGAATTGGTGAAAGTCTGGTTTGCCGATATCCAAACCACGTGTCTCTTTTATCGCGATTTCTTGTTACAGGAGAACGCCGCCATCTTCTCGTGTAATATACTACTGGGAAACGAGAGGATGAAACACTACCCACAAGCTAAACGACGCAGGAGCAAGGAGAATCGTTCGCGTGGTCCACTCATTCTCCCCACTTTTTAGGTTCTTAGCGATCGAACTGGATAGTGCTAGAATTTCCAGGTATCGGAGGATAATTTAGAAATTCAGAAAATACAACAAATTATAGACACAGGATTGTCTCGCTGCATTAATAACGATGTTTGGTAAAATTATGAATATCTCCAATACAGAGTTTCGGATAGAACGATATCAAACTTTATTTTCATTTGTGACACGATTATTACACGATATTAAACATTGTTAAACGATGAAGATTAATTTCTTTATTTCGGAAATTTCCAAAATCTTCACTTGCATTATATCATTTTTAAACGCAGAACGGAATTTAGGTACCGATACAGTTAAGAATAGCACGCAATTCTACATTCTTAGAGATAAGAGATCTCCTCTCGTTAAGACCGTTCACGGTGCAAAGCGATATGCTCGTAAAGAAATTTAATCTCTTGACTTTAAATAAACAATGATTCCTTGCAACATGGAATGCTCGAAGGAACACATCAAAACCTTCAGAGTAGCCTTCTAGAGAACATTGTTGAGTGAATCTAACTGTTTCATTTTCATTTTCCTCTTTAAAGATTTAATAGTCTATACTTTAGTCAAAATTGTAGTAATAACTCACTAATGTACAGGTGAAATGTGTAATGAAGAAGGGCAGTAAAAAATCGATAAACAAATCCGTTGGGCTCCAGTTCTAAACCTTCCCAGACCCATTAACCAGGCATCCTAAATACGTTGGCTCGAGGGCAGAATAATTGTTAATATTCTGAATTTGTGTCTACCGTTTATGTTGTTGTATCTCACTTTGTCGTATCTTGTTTCGTTCGTTCTCTTCGTTACGCGATGAACATGAGACGTGTTCGATTTAACCAATGACGACCAAGAATCCGAAAAGCAGAAGAGGTTACCTTGAGTCGTTTAACTCGTAGGTAGTGTTTCATCTTCTCGTTTTCGAATGGTACACAGCGTCGCTTGTATTATCGCAGTTCGAGAAGAAACCGAACGATGGCTGCATTTTGCAAAAGCAACAAACCGTTTCGAACGGCACGGCGGAGAATGAGCGGAAAGAAGATTTAGAGATCGCGGAAACGAGTATAAACGAGTTTCATTCGAAACGAGAGGAATCCTTTTAAGCGAAAACGTTACTCTTTGGATTAATTCGGAGTTGCTGAACTTTGCGCCGGCAACGATGCATCGCGTGGTGAATTGTATCAGTGGGCTTAATTCCATTACCGCATGGACGACCATTTTATCGACTTTATCGGCCTATTATCGCGCACATTTTTCTCATTTCGTAACAAAGACTGCCGCGTTGAGTTACCCGCATTCAAAGACCAGTTTACAGAATTGGATTCTCGTTGGTTGCAACCGATATTCTCGACCTCGAGCCAGTCAACGTTTTCACTTGTCTTAACACATTTCCGACGGATTACGTAGGACTACGTGCTACATGTACGTCGCGCTATCGACAAGATACATGGTTCCCCATTTCCATGGAGATAGCGTATACGTTCCTCCGCGTTTTCTCTTGCCGCGCTCCAAAACCATTGCAGGCTAATAAATATAGTTCAATAATTACCGCAACCGCGATTTACCTAGAAACTATTCTCAAGTCGGTCAATAAATTCGTGCGTATTTATCAAAGTGAATGGATAAAACAACACCATTTTACTACTATACGATACGTGACGGAATACAATTTACAACACCGGTGATAAAGAAACAATAATCTCGACTCTTTGAACAGGTCGATCGTTAATAAAAACGAGTATACCTTCCAACGCATAGTTTCGCTGTGGAAAAATAAGAAAAACAAAATATTAAGTTAACAAAAACTTACTTGCTTTTACAAAGTAACTGTTCCGCCTGTTTCGTTAATAAATGTATCAAGAAAGGAATATAAATACCTTTTACCATACAAAATTAAATCCTTTCATTCTTAGCCAAAAAATAAAAAATAAATTTTTCCAACAATTCCTTCTGTGAAAAATATTTCTTATCAAATCTGAGGATATCGTAAGAAATTTAATGTAATCGATAAATTGAACTTTTCCGCAAAATTAGGCAAGGATAATGTGGATCATCGGTTTAATAACACGAACTTTGTCTAGAAAATCGTGTATTCTAATTGCATTTTAATAACCAGAATAAATGAAGTCAAAACTAGTTTAAGCAAATTACAAAACTTTCTTATCAAAGACCATTGTAAAATGTACCGCCGAATCGTAAATTGGAAAAAAGCGATTATTTTAAACATGGAAATTGATTACGAAAAAGGCATCATTTCAGCGCAATTACCTTATTTCTTTAATTTTCTTCGTTAAGCTCTCTTTTCACATTTTCAATGCATAACATAACCTTCATTCGCAATATATGCACGTAATATTATTATTATTATTTATCATTCTCTTCACCTTTTTCATTATTTATGTTCGGAGAAAAAGAGAGAAAAACGAAAATATCTTCCATATTTTTTAACGGTATAATTACGTAATCGTATACACCTTTGAACTATAAATTTTTTGTTTAATATTTCATGTCTATATTCCATGTTACTATTTTTATTTGTCTTACGTCTTTATAAATACATATCTATCTACCGATTCCACTCATCTTTATACAGTTATAAGATTATTTGTTTCGAAGAATGTACGAATGTCGAAGATATTTTGTTGTAATATATGTAAAACATCGATTTCTTCATTTTCGCTACAGATTACGGGTCAAAGAAAAATTGATCACACTTTAGACGAGTGTAGCTAGTTATTTTTAATAATCGATGCACTCTTTGTTATTATCTCAATATCTAGGATTATGATAAAATGATTCTGATTTTAAAGAAAAATATTTGAGAAACGTACTTTGGAATTTATTTTACGTTTCAACATTTTCTCTCTAATATTCTATAGATTTCAGATAAAATAAAACAGATCACTATTATTGCTCGAAACAATGACAGTGAGTAAGAAAGACGAAGCACGCGTTATAATTGAAGTTGGTAAACGTTCTCTTTGTTTGTGAAATAAATCAGAAAACGTACATTGTTTCGATTAATTAGTAATATTGATGTCGTGCTGACTGTACCAAACGGTATGGTCTAATCAAGCGGAAGGTCTAAAGAGAAAAATGTTTCGTAACCTAGTGCGCGCAAATTCGTATACACCAGTTTTTTATATCTTTGATACATCTACCAGAATATTAGAAACAAATGAAAGAAACGTCACGTATATATTATTACTATAGTAAATGTAACAATAACTGTTTAAAAAGTGAAATAAATTGATTGCACTTGCATAGCTTCGATCGGCACGTTCTGACTGCATTCGAGTATTTATTAACTTATTTAATGTTTTTATTGTAGAAAGTCGGCAACACTCTGCGGGTAAAGTAAACGTTCATTTACGACGATGAATGAGGCATAGGATAGATAAATGTACAAAAAGGCAAGGTGCAGCAGAGGTGCCGTTTTTAAACCTAACCCCGCATATATTGCGGATGGAAACGGGATTACAAGTTTCGCGCTCCCGGCCGAACTTTGGATAACGCTGCACACCGTAAATATAACTTTTATTTTTTGTTCGTTATACTTTTCGAAAATGTATCGTTTCAAATTTCCTATTTCGTCGCCTAAATATTTTCAATTTACCTATATTTCTGTTTCTAATTGGAAAAGGAGCGCGTATGCGCGTGCAGAAACCTGTTTCTGTAATCAAATATTTTTACACGAACATTAAAGCAAATAAAAGAAACGTCGAAAATATAAATGAAAGCACGTAGCATTTAATTCGTATCGAAATCATTTATTTTAGACAGCTGACTGAACGTGCGAACAAGTTCGGATCTATACTTCGATATTGTGTATCCTAATCGCGACATCGATCGATTTCTAAAATAAATATAACTCAATATTTATTTGATCACACGTAGTCACGACGGTACCGTACTTGCACGGCGACAGATCCCGAAAGGATTAACATCAACGAAGAATCAAACACGAAAATATTAGGAATTGTTTTTAACAACCAACGATCGAAAGATATCGAAGTACATATATAGACGATGCGCGGTTATGATGCACACGTGTACATTCGCTGGATGAAAACAGAGGTAGGAGAATATGGGAAAAGAGAGGAACAAGAGTCGGAGGGAAAAAGAGAGGAGTCATAACTGGAGAGCGGCACAGTTATCGTATATGGGCACAGATCTCGCTTATAATAACCGCATGTACAGCTACGTACGTTCTACATAGGCTATCACGTACGGACGAGATCCTACTTACTGCCTCTAACGCTTAAAGATACATCGCGTCGTCCTAGTGTGCAGCCTGTGTCATTGATGATGATGATGGACGACTACGACTGTAATTTCCGCGGTAACGCCCCATTGGCTTGCAATTACTCGCGCGAAATGAAGCGGTCAGTTTAGTATGTGTGCGTGTATGGTTCTACGATGGTGCTTAGCGAAATTAAAGACGCAGAGTCAATAGCGTCATAGGGATCCTCGTAAAATGAAAGGCTTGCGCGGCAAGAATTACCTCATTTTTCGCACATTTAATGCAACGTTTATTTCGTTTTAAGTGTCAAACGATTGTTTTTCCGTTTTTTCTTTCGTGTTTCGAGACTCGAGAATCTCCTTTGAAAATACTATCTTTAAATCTCGAAAATTGCTGGTTCGAGCACTATTCGTCTCACAATGTATTCTCGAAACATTCAATTGACGCTCAAAGGTATTTTACTTCGGAAAAACAAAATGAAAATTATTATAACCTGTACGTATTTGATTGTTTCAATTGCGAAGTATAAGTTTTCACGGTAGATTTGTTCACGCGCGACACTACTGTTCCACGATCGTTCGAAAACTGCTTAAGAAATTTTCAAACCGTCCGATGATTGTTAATCGAAAGATTATTTATCAGAAAAGTGTACGGGAGGACACAAGTTTTAATGTTTCTGTTCGGCATATCGTATTTAAGAGATGGGCAAATATCCTCGAGCAACGAATAAAAGGTAAACGATTTTTCGTCTAAATTACATTAGTTGCACCATGTTTTAAAAACTGTAGAATTACCTTCCGGAGAAGTTTCTATCGAGCATTAAAGAATAGATAAAAATCGGGAGCTCGTATTGGAGCAGAACTAATAAATTTCGCCGGGTATAAAAACCAGAGGCATCTCAGCTTTGGGGAGCGGTGTCGCTTGAACTTGCTTCAAAGGAAGTAAGAATTGTTTTCCCTGAATCGTTACAAAGAAACTTTTTCTTACACAACAGAGGATTTGTTACACAGCCCTGGAATAGCTGGATAGTTGAAACGCTTTAAAAATAATCATTATCCGTAAAATACACGCGTTGAATATTTTTAAAAGCTTGAATTAATACAATCTTTTCAAAACGACGTCTTCAAAATTGAAACACATCTTCGCAATATTTTCGTTCGACTTGTATTCAAGATAGGAAAAACGGACTCCTTAAAATTTTGAAATTAACAAATATTTTTGATTTCTCCTTCGGATAATTTGGAATGGTTGATCAGCCATCGATGCTGGTTTAGAAACTAAATATCTTCGTATTATACAGGATCTTCACAAGAGTAACGTACTATTGGGGTACGAGAAGATGAAACACTACCCACAAGTTGAACGACGCAAGGGGCAAGGGAAATGGGTCGCCCGCCCCACCTAGCCCCTTCCAGTTTTCAGATTCTTGGTCATTATTGATTAAGTCGAACACGTCTTCTGCTCATCACGTAACAAAGAAAGTGGACGAAACAAAATGCGACAGAATGAAATACAACACAGTGAATGACATTGACGTAGACACGAACTGGGAATATTAACCATTATTATGTCCTCGAGCTTAACGTATTTGGGATACCTGATTAATGGGTTCGGAAAAGTTGAAAGAATTGGAGTTACTGAATTTATTTACCGATGTTTCGTTGCTTTTTTTATTACATATTTCACCCGTACATTAACGAGTTGTTACTACAATTTTGACTAAAGTATAGACTATTAAATCTTTAAAGAGGAAAATGCAAATGAAGCAATTAGATTCACTCAACAATGTTCTCTAACAGGAGCTCTGAAGGTTTTGATGTGTTCCTTCGAGCATTCCATGTTGCGAGGAATCATTGTTTATTTAAAGTCAAGAGATTAAATTTCTTTACGAGCATATCGCTTTGCACCGTGAACGGTCTTAACGAGAGGAGATCTCTTATCTCTAAGAATGTAGAATTGCGTGCTATTCTTAACTGTATCGGTACCTAAATTCCTTTCTGCATTTAAAAATGATATAGTAAGTGAAGATAAGTAAAGATTTTGGATATTTACTAAATAAGAAAATTAGTTTTCATCGTTCAATAATATTTAATATCGTGTAATAATCATATTACAAATTAAAATAGAGGTTGATATCGTTCTATTCGAATCTCTGTATCAGAGATACTTATAATCTAACTAAACATTGTTATTGATGCAGTGAAACAATCCTATGTCTACAATTTTCTGTACTTCTTAAATTTCTAAATTATCCTCCGATTTCTGAAAATCCTAGTCTTAAATCTTCTCGTTTCCCAATAGTAACTACGTCGAGTAATCTCATCGCGAATATGAGATTGTTCCACCATTTATCGATATTTCGCCATCGAACCGAAGGATTTTCCACCTTGAAATTAGATGCAATCCAGACGAACCAAATTTATGTAGTCCTTCAAGGGTTATTCTGGTTCGGAAAACTGAACGAAGTAATTCTTTGATGCCTTTTTCTACACTTTAAAGAATTGAAAACATACTTTAAAATTTAAGTATTTACTGGAGATCCCACCGTTCCTAAAAATAATGGAAACAATGAAAGTCACGATTAGTCCGGAGATTAAAATATTTGCTAACTTATTTTTATTACTTGTCTTACTGTTAGATGCGGGTCTCCTAATACAATAAATGTTCGATTCGATAGAAATTATTGCCCTTTGTTACGCGTATCATCGCTCCATCATTCCCGACATTGTCAGAAGAGGCCTTCCTTTCTCGAATTTTGTTTCAGGATTGTAGTATACGAATATGCAACATTTACAATCTGTAACCCAAAAACATTCTATGTACGTTATTTCGAGATTATGTATAAAAAATAGTGTATAATTGCCGTAAAACCATTATGACGTTAAATCGTCCGCGAACTTGAATGTAATAAAAAATGTACGCCACGAGTTAAAAGCTAGAATTTCGTAACATGATATTTGAAATAAGTGAAATTTAAAAAAAGTTTTGTCGTGGAATGAATGGAAATTTCAAGCGATTTTACGGGAATCTTTATAAAATCGATGTGTAATCGATCAAAAGCAGTAGAAAATAGTAGAGGTTATCCAACAAAATATTAAATTTATATTTTGTTCAAGTCAACGTATAAATCTAATAAATAAAAAGATGTGGGCAACTTTTAGTGTCATCATCCTTATTCTGTACACTAACTGTTAGGGTTATTATTACTGTGTTACTAACCCTAATTAGAGTTATTAATTGATAGACAGTGTTTTATTTTGTTAAAAATCTATATTTCGTTACACTACCCAATATTATTTCCTTTTTTCGCACGTTACTCTCACCCAAGGCTTTCTCGATAACGACTGTAAATTAAAATAAAAGACCCACGATGGAACTGAGCCCCACTAGTTTTGCCACGTGATCGTCACTAGGGCACATGGCATTACATAAAGAGAGGGAATATGACCCAGAAGCAATGGAAATAAAATTATTGAAATCTTTTTCCAACACTATCGTTATACTACTGTTCCTTCATTATTACTTCATAAATTCTTTTATTCTTCTAGTTATATTAAGAAAAACAATAAATAAAGAATACTTCTGTATTAATTATACACGCTTTTTATTCGTGTTCGGTAAATTTTACAAAGGTGAATAAACGAGTGACAGTAGTTAACGATTTTCAGTTCGAGTCACTGTACGTGACATCATGATTCTCAATTTTCTATTCCTTTCTCAAATTTTGATTAAATACGGAGAATTTTGGAAAACTATTCGTTACAAAAATTGAATAAAGTGAATAAACAACTAATTGCGCGCTTTCAACGTCGAAGTTTAAGACAACACGTTGAACATTATCGTACAATAATAGAGTTCCCGAATTAGACTCGAAACGCTCTCAAGTTCCGAACTTTATAATTATTTTGAAGCCGAAATGCACGATATAATAATAATAAACAAAATTGAACGTTTGATATTCAATTTACCGAAATTTTTCTTTTCTAATCGTTCAAGAACATTCCATGGAAAAAAGTGTATCGAAATGAAAAACGAAAAACAATTGAAACTTTTAAATTGTTCACAGAATGTACTAAAAGTCACTAATACTCCGTTAATAAATATTAACGACTTTAGTAGGTACGAATTTCAAATCAGTACCGATATAAACGTTTGTGTAATGTTTCGTTGTAAGAATTTCATCCGTTATATTATTTCGTGCATGTAGGTCAACTATTATACTTTTAGAAAAGCATTTCATTGTCCTTATCTTTATTTCTCAGCGAAATGTTAATTTTTCCGTTCGAAAAAACGAAAGGGAAGAAAATTTTATTCAATGTGAATATATACATATTCACATGTGGATACGAAATATGTATACGTGCGTAAGCGTATTTACGAATTCGCATATCTCGAAAAATTATTGCACAAGAGAGAGAAAAATACACCAACATGCACAATATACTACACTACACCGATGCACAAATTTTAACTTTTATCATTGTCGGTGGGATTTTCTCAATGTAATTGTGCCCAAACAAGACTCGATTTAGCCTAAGTCGTATATTTTCCCATATTATGGGCATAATTAAAAGTAATCGTTTAAAAAAATGAGAAATAAGTAAATTTTCATTAACACTGAAAATTCATTCCCGCGCACATGCTCCATTTCTAGATCAATTCTTCTTGTGTAGTACCACAGAACTGATCACTAAAATCGATGATTTAGCAAATGCAATCGATATTGTTATTGAACTTTTCGCAGAATCACTGACATTATTTCGATCCAAACTGTCTCGAGTCTTGACCAGTTAGAGTACATCAGTACAAACGGTATAATCTTTGAAACAGATTTACATTATCTTTGAAAATGAATGAAAGTTTGTATTGTTTTGTAGTTACTTATTTCTTATAAAATTCCCCTACGTTCTTAATCGGTTTTAATTACGTGCAAAATACAATCTTTAAATACATTAAAACTATTTGAGCATAAGGTAATGTTACAAAATATTAATGTCACTCTTTAATCGGCAACTCATTTTTAAGCTTCCACTGATCGGAAACTTTTTTCTATCTAACGTTTTCATTTTCTTTTACATTATCTTTGAAAATGAATGAAAGTTTGCATTGTTTTGTAGTTACTTATTTCTTATAAAATTCCCCTACGTTCTTAATCGGTTTTAATTACGTGCAAAATACAATCTTTAAATAAATTAAAACTATTTGAGCATAAGGTAATGTTACAAAATATTAATGTCACTCTTTAATCGGCAACTCATTTTTAAGCTTCCACTGATCGGAAACTTTTTTCTATCTAACGTTTTCATTTTCTTTTACATTATCTTTGAAAATGAATGAAAGTTTGCATTGTTTTGTAGTTACTTATTTCTTATAAAATTCCCCTACGTTCTTAATCGGTTTTAATTACGTGCAAAATACAATCTTAAAACACAGTAGTTTCTCGTAAAATTTTGTATTCATATGTACGATCGGAAACTTTCTGCCAGGCATTGTAGTAGATATGCCACCCTGTATATCAAAGTAGTTAGCAATGTTCGCATCGTGCACAATCTTCTCTGAATTCCAATCCATACGCAAGCGCGTCGAATGTTAACCGTGTGCTCGACATGTCTTCTGTGGATTTGCAACAGAAGAATAGTTAATGGACAATAATACCGCCGCTTCTGTGGGCGAAGTCTCGAACGTGCCAGCACATTGTCACGTTCTGACAATTTTCATACGCATACATATGACCGGCGGCAAGCATGACATCCATAAATAATCGAGCAAAATGATTCTTCGTAAAATCACGGCTATCGTTCGAATCTTTCGTTATTCAAATAAATTAATAATTTAATTGGTGCAACATCCTTCGTTCAACGCCAATTGTCACGCTACATCTGATACGACGTGCCAGAGAATTATATAAAAACAATATCAGCTATTTAGCGATGAGAATTATACAGAATCGATATCCATTTTATACTTCTACGAAAGAAACGATACACCTTTCGTATTTTATGAAAATACACATACCTACATATTTCGTACTAGACGGAAGTATTAGTACCCATTAGATTCGGAAGTATTGTTAGGTTTATCTACGCATGAAAATGAGAATTATTCGTAAAATGAATCATTGTGTTACGCTATATAGTATATATTTGAAGATAGAGAAATATTTTGCGAATGTAGAAATCATTGATAAAAATAAAAGCAAAAGTGGAGAAAATATTTAAACCAGCAGTTGCTCGAGTGTAACGAAGAAAATTAACCGATAGTAATTCATTTTTACACTTGTTACAATGCTACTGTGTTTGAAAAAGAGTTAAGAAACGATATTATTCAATTACGTCGATACTAAATATTATAATTCCGGTCATAAAAAGTACTATTTTTCGCATTAAAACAACACCCGAGAAATTCCACTGACATACATTTTCCTGAAACCGTCATGTATTTCGTATTAGAAAAAGTTTTTTTTTTTTTTTTAACAGAAGATATCGTTTTGTATTTTATATTTTAGCAAACAAAGTTTGTCTTGTCGATACATTTGCGAGGATCATAGATCGTGCATATCCACGAATGAAGTCCCTAACCAACATCTTTATCCTCCATACACGGCTGTTATGAAACAAGAATTAAAACAAATCACGCATTTCTACTTTCTAATTTCTATTCCGTGTTTTATTTTCTCCTTGTAAAATAAAACACGATAGACTGATATTCATAAGAGACACTGGAAATGCATCGTATAGTGCATCGTATATCGGCCAGGCTGCGGTACCATAGTAACGGCAAAGAGCAGGGAAAGGTGCCTAAGCCCCGGAGCTTAGCTTGGACATGCTCGAGATGAACTGCGATGTACTTAAATATGTACGCGTTAAATGTAATTATACTTATTTCATGTCAATTTTTAGTACAACATTTTTTCCCAACAAATAAATAATAATACCATATAATATCGAGTGTGCACTGAAAGGTACCATCAAAAATCTATCAGAATTTAATGGATATGAAATAAGTAATTGTAAACAGTTACTATTTAATCATGAATATATAGTTTTATATTCAAAATATAAACAAAATAAATCATTGATTCGTGTTTTCGATTATGCATAGCCTTTGTTTAGATTTCCCCGTATTTACACTGTTTCGCTTTAAAAAATTATATTACGTACTTTTTGTTTACATATACAGGGTAGTTCACCTAATTTTATCACGTGGAATATTCCGCTTATTTTTGATAATATTAAGAAGTATTTCGGATAAATGTTACAGGGTTATCTCAATTAGTATGAAAGTGGCTATGTCAAGAATCACGGGATGAAATCTTGAAACTTAAAAAAATTGAAGATTTTAAAATTTTGAATATCGATTTATTCGCCTTCTTTTCGCTTTTAGCGTGTTAGGGGGAAAAATAGAAGAAACATTACATTTTGAAAATCGTGGCTTATGCAATGAAGAGACATTTGCTGAGGATTCTCTTCAAATTTGAAGTGAATCGATCAAATGGAACTTAAGATATACTGTCTTTGAGAAAATATTTAAAAATCTGAATTTTTTGAAACCGTAAATGACTCAAAGGAGTAATAATTTAATGTAATAATTTTTTTTTTGCGAAGCAACACCTAAAGGACACACAAAAATCAAATTATTTAAAAATAATAGAATCATACATTCTATTTATCTGCAAACGATAACCATTCAACGATGAATTCAATGACCTGCTACACGAAGATCTTCAAGGTCATCAAAAGTCTATAAATAATATTGTATCCTAATTTATGCTACTACGACGAAATAATCAATAGATTACATTTGATCTTCGACTCTTGGAAACACTTCATTTGTTTACATTACCTTGTTTCTGCTCACCATTTATTATGAGTTTCGTTACAGAAAACTTTCAAGTACTCGTTCCAATTGTTCGCCATTAATATCGATACATTTTAAAAATCATTTCGCCATCGAATAGATAACAGTCTGCATTATGTCAGGGGATGACAATCGCGCACAAACTACGATAATTAGTTCTTTCGCATCTTGCTATGTTATAGGTGATATTTTATATACTATATCTATTTATCTATCAAGATCTATGATCTTGTTGATCAATTAATGGGACTACCTTTTCCAATGTAACGATTCGAAGGCATTATATTCAGTGTATTTTGAGCTATTTGAGGGTAAGATGCAGGGCATCCATTTTGCTGACAATGAAACCACATTGACCTCCTTCTTTGAAATGGCAACTCTTCCAGAAAAGTAGGAAGAGTATCGAATAGATATTTTGCACGTGCACGCCTATTTAGAATACTGTTTATAAAATATGGTCCAATATTGATGTTATTAATAGTGCCACACCAAACGTTTACCTTCCATTTGCGATAATGATCTACAGCGGTGAAGCAATAAGGATTTATGTCGGATATATAATATACATTTCGCAAATTACATAATTGCACCATCACACGTACAAGTAACTTTGTCGGTAAAAAAAGTATAACGAAAAATTAAATTATCGTTTCGTAAGCAACTTAAAGCCCAAGTTAAATAGGAAAAATTATCACACGTGGGCATTGAAAATAAAATTCGTGCTAAAAGCCCGTAAATTATTTCGAGAAGTAATTGAACGTGAAGAACAATAATTTTTAATTTGGAATAATAATCACGACATTATGCGACAGGATTATTTTTAACGAGGAATTTTGCAAAAAAATCTGGGTAAAGATTCAGACGAATACGCAGAAGATGCTATAAATTTACGCATCGATACAGGTTTGAAATGAAAAAATATAGAAATGGATATTGGGTACAGGATTATGTAACAAAAGCCAAAAATATAGAGTCGAGAAGTGCCACTTTAGGGCATTCCATTAAAGACAGGTAGTCACGTACCACCTGGTAAAAGATCTCTATGCAAAGTATAAAAAAGTGGCAATGGTACTTAGAGCTGAAAGGTCGCTCAAATTGGAAGAAATTAAACGTGCTTTAACAGAGGAAGAATGCAGAATCTCAGTTGGACAAAGTAGAGATAAGAAAGCATACAGAATAGCAAAACGTACCCACTCAGGATGTTACGTGTGTGAAAAAATAGGACACGTAGCCAAGCGGTGCTATCGGAATGGAAGATGCTCACAGTCAACGAGCAATAGGGGCAAGTATAATAATAGCTCAAATAATAGTAGACTTGATTATAGAGGTAGAACTGCTACTACGAAGAGAGCAAATGAATATAACAAGCATACGTTCCAAGTGATAGAAAAGAATAGATGTATGTTAACAATGGAGAATGAAGACAAGCTTGAAGAATGGACAAGCTTGATTCGAGATCAACTGCTCATATGACCTCAAACATCGAGTATACGACGAATATTCAACCGGACTAGCATGAGCACTGGATGCCAAAGCGATAGAAGAGATAAGGATAGCAAAAAAGAGAAACGAACAAGAGGAAACGATAAAAATTAAGGATGTGCCACGTTTAACCGCTTGCCCTACGATTTAAGTTTTCACAACGCGAATGTTATAATCAACATTCGTCCTCGCGATCGCTAAAGGAGGTTGTTAAGGAATGACCATTTTTGGTATCGCCTGAAAATGAAAACTTCATGCAGGATCTTTCAGAGTGTCTTCCAAGGGACAAAAATGTTCTTATCACTTTTCAGCGAGGCAGTCGATAAGCAGAACGACGGCATATTTAAATAACCATAACGCGTGAGCGTACCTATAAGACACCCCAGAAAAAATGGAATGGCCATCAACCATCGATCGAGTCATACCTAAAAACTTTTGAGTATCTAGCATATTATTACGTTTCAAAAGTAAATAGGAATAAAATAGAATCAGTTGCCAAGAAACGTATACCCGACAGGTACATATAAGGGACAAAGGGATACAGAATATACGATCCTATTGAAGGAAAAATGAAGTCAGCCGGAACCGTAAAATTCAACGAGGACGCGGAGGATTTTGAAATACTGGGGAAGTAGGAAGATAATGGACCAGAACCATCGATTGGCGAGATAGAAATGAGAGTGCACAAAAAATCTGACGATCTTGGAGGAAAGACCCAAATCGAAATGATAAACGTAAATGAACGCGAAGATCTACTACAAGAAGAGAAGACGTTCAAGCAAATAACAGAGTCAGCTGATAAAGAATGGAAGGGAAGAAGAACATACGTTGAAAAACAAGTAGTAATGTTACAGGCAAGGGAGAAACGAGAAAAAAGACTCCGAGAAGAAGAGGTAGAAAGTTCTCAAAGAATTCCAGAGAATTTACAGATAGCGAATCTAACAATCCAGAACGAGCAAATATTTAACTACCACAAGGAAGCCTTGGAAAGCAACAACCGAAGAGATTGTATTCATACTTATTAAATATGAAAAGACACGAGCTCTGAGATCTAATGTCCAGAATGGAAGATGGTCCTTTACCACAAAAAGAGAAAAAAATGAAACAAAAATAGATTGTAAGATTCGGTTGGTAGTCGTTAGGTGTCACCAGAAGCTGGGTGTACATCGCAAGAAATCTTTTGCTCCAGTACTAAAACTGGACGGTGCAAAAGTATTGTCAGAGATGGAAGTTTGCAAAGATTAAAAATTAAAAAATACGATGGAAGGTCTGCATACTTATACGGACAATTAGAGGAGTTGCACATGTATATATGGAACAATTTCCAGCTTTAAGGAAGATCCAAGGAATCTTGCTTGAAGGGAAGCATATATGGACCCCAGCAATCGGAGCATTATTAGAACAAGAGGATGAGCAATAGGTTAACCGAAAAGGGATAGAACAGAGTTGGAGAAGGCCTGTGCGACTATATGTATCCAGAAGAAGCAAGACAGTGTTGTAATAATGGACCTACGCATAAACGACTGCCTGATAATAAGATCAAACGAACAGGCAATCGATGAAGCAATGCGGGAGTTATGAAAATATTTTGAATTGAAGATGATGAAAGAAAAGAGATTTCTCAATATTCGCATTCAGGAGGGCAGAGAAAGAGTGGAGTTATCTCAATAGGGATATATTGAAGAGATTTTCGAAAAATATGGATTACAAGATTCAAAGCGTAGTAGACGTTGACGTCGATGGATACCCAGCAAGATCTGGACGAGCATCAGGACTCCCAAGAGGTGGACGCAACTACATTCCAAGAGATGCTGAGATCATTGATGGACCTGGCAATAGGAACAAGACCGTATATTACCTTCGCAGTAAGTGCTTTATCATAATATTCAAAATGCCCTAAAACAACTACATTTAAACAGCGTAAAAAGAATTTATAGTTATTTAACTATAGTACAGATACGAGCTCGAGTACAGATACGAATAGTACAGAAGATGTCAGGTGCTTTAGAGGATATGTAATGAGATTTGGAGGAAATTTAGTAACATGGAAAATCATTAAACAGAAGCTGTATTCTCAGCATATGAATTTGAAATATTAGCAATGTGCGAAGGGGTGTAGACGTTGAGTTGGATGCAAGGACTGCTACGAAATCTAGGAACGCGAGTGTGAAAATATGAAACAACATTAGAAATAGATAGCACCGCTACGATGAAGTGAGTAATGATAAATAAAGTAACAAATAAGATCCAGTACATAAATAGAAAATACCATATCATTGAACAAGATGTATTGAAATAATAATATTAGTATGAGACACGTGAGACAGGAAAATTGAATAGAGCATCTGTTGACTATAGCTCTGATCAAAGGAAAGATTGCTAAGCATAGCATACAATAACTTAGGTCTGTATTTTTGGTAAAACTGACATGCAGCCATGAGAGGTGAATATTGGAGATACTATATACAGTGGGTGTAAGAAGTATTCGTGCAACAGTCAGTCTAGAAAAAAACTTTACAGAACTTTGTTCATTACGAATAAAATGTCAAGAAAAAATACGTACATATTCTTAGAGATTTCAAAAACAAGTGTCATTAAAAATAAATTGTTTATTTATATTTTCTATGTGAATATTAATACACGAGTAATGTATGCTGGTAGCAATGGTAGGTTGGTACCAGTGGCTGCACGCCGGTTAACGTTGTGAAAGAACGCGGCTCTCCCACGGTGTTTATAGTTGTGAATGTAAGATGGAAGTATTCTTATTTTGTAATTCTATTTTATATTCGAATAATATATAAGTTTCTTTTATACTAACGTTCCAATTATTAGTTTCCTTAACGCATCTACAATACGTGGTATTTTTTTCGTGCAATACGTTTATTGCACGGCCAGTGTAATTAACTGTCCCAATATTTCATACAGGTACACGTTCAACGTGATCTATTAATTCAATCGTAAAAAAAAATGTAATTGTTCTCCGATTAGCGATTAATAAGTCAATCGCGTTCGATGATTACATCCGCTTTGATCGCTTGTGTTGATAATTACTCGGTAACCATAAACATTGATCATTGGCTCGGTTAGACGAGAATCGTGATCGTTGCTCGTTAATCGAATTACCGTTTTCTCAATGCTCTTGATGGTACGTGACGCGAATGTGCGATGTGTCTGCGAGAAATATAAAATAGTAGTACGTATGCGAATCGAGAATTAGCTTGCGAGCGATGACCATTATTTTCATAGCACTAGTGGTAACGTGACGTCGAAATGTCTCCTTATCGATAATGGTGACTTGACATCAAATTGACTCCATATAGCCAGCGATGACACGACGTATCCTTAGATGGAGGTATATTCTACTTATTGACGCTATTGTCTTTTATTTTCTAGATAATTGTATTCTATTTATAATATTTCATAAACAAAATGTACTTTCTTCGAATACAATTGCAATAATGAATTTTATTTCGATACACTTACCAATAACGAAACGATACATTTTAATACGACATTTTTTGAGACGTCAAGTCACAATTAACTGTTACGGAGTCAATTTGACTTCGAGTCGCCACTATTGATAGAGAGTCCATTTGACTTGAAACCACCTCCATTAATACTAAGTTAATTTGACGTCAAGTTACTATTATTGTAGCGATACGGATTCAATTTGACATACATCACCACTAGTGTTAGGAATTAATTTGACGTGCATCACCACGCTAAGATCAGTCTCGAGATCCGAGCGCTGTGGACAAGTGGACTACAAGTTGCGAGAGAATGACCGGAGAGAATCTGTTCGAAATTATATTAAATATACCTTATTATTTTCGAAAAGTATCGCTCCCGAGGCATGCGATAATACTTCAAATTCCTTGTTGACCTTGAAATCTTCAGTTTTCAAAAGTCTTGCCAATCTTGTTGCACGGTTGTTTAAGCACGGCTAAAAAAAGGGCATTGTGTCGATGAAACACGTTGATTGCGCAGAATGGAAGCTATTTATACAGAAAAGTGTAGGACATAGTGACTAATGGTGCATCGGCGCCATAATTCATTAGATTAGTCCGCAACAGATCGTAAAAGCGTGGCTAGTCAAAGCAAGTGCGAAATCAATCGTCGGGCAGGTCGATGCACCTGCGTAGCAATCGGAATCGGTTCTACGCTCTCAATAACGCCCAACCACGGTTCAGTACAGCACCGCGGGTACGCCAACTAGCTCGAGCAGTTACCATTATTCTCAATCTCGATGCGATAGCACCTTGTTCCTTTAAAAAGAAAAACCTACGGAGCGATCATTTATTACAATAAATCATATTACACAACGCCGGATAGTGCTGGGCCGCGGTCATAGAGATAAGTCAAGGAGAGTACCATGCGCGAATTGAGATCCCAACATTTCGATTCGATTTTGTATACATTCGATAATTGCATTGCCGATCACTAGGGGCTAGGCGTTGATTTAAACCATGCGATACCGGATCGATGCGTTCCGTAATAATCGAACGGATCTCCCCGGCAAGCCTGTTACTCGGAATAATAACACAGCTCGAAAGAACCTTTAATCGATGTTTGAAAATATCCGCAGTTCCGATTTCATCCACCTCGTGATGCGTATTTTTGCGCACGAAGCAACGGAACGTTAACGAGCAGAATTCGAATCACTACGATATGCCCGGATTGCTCGCATACCGGTTCCAGAAATACTCGCGTTCGTACATTTTAGTAATATTGTACGGCCTCTAGTAACGTTGTATAGCCGCGTTACAAAATACGCGAAAAACTGGAAAAACGGACAACAAATTTTGAAACGTTCATTTTCCAGTCAGTTTCCAACCGTTTTACCCAGTCTTGAATATAACAGCGTATCGGGAAACAACGAACGTATTTTGGTTGACTATAAAAAAAGGTTCGATGGTGATAAACGAACATTTTTTACCTTTAATTAAACTAAAAACACAGACAGAAATAACGGATCGATTCGATAAAGCGACCGAACTTTATACTTTATACACGCTCGATGAAAGATCGTAACTGCGATAACGTATTTTAACAATTTTAGCGGAACGGAACGGATAAACAATATTTCGATTAATACGTTTAATAACTACGCATTTGTTTACACAGCGATACGGAAAAATAATTTCTATTTAAGATTCGTATCGAAGAACGTAGTAGGTATATTCGCCCGGATGGGACAACACGACGTTAAGAAAACAAAACAATCCTAATCACGGATGTGCTACGACCTAAGTTCAGTATTTAAATGCTCTCGAAAGCTGTTTAATAGTTAAAAATTACATACGGAATATCATTGGAGCGTGTTTGAACTTCAGAAGCTTACATCGTATGAACGTAAGTAATAGAAATACTTAATAACATTTTAACACTTAACAGTAGAATTTCTACTATTTCTCAGATTTACAGGTATCCGAGTATCCGAATACTTGAATACCCACAGATTTGAATATTCGAATATGTGTAACTTCTATTACTATTCATATTCATTACCGTGTATAAAAAGTAGCGATACAATTTTATAATGACATTACAAAACGTAAGTTATTGTTGTCTATTCACACTTTTATATACTTTAGCGATATTATTAATAAAGAATTATAATAACATATATTATTATATAAATTAGTATTACTTGTTACTTTGATTTATTAGATATATTATTAGATAATTTAATACTGCTATTTTATTAATGGTTAATATAGAAACCTATGATATGATTATTTCGTTATTATCATTATTCCGTTATTATCCTATATTTATCTAATATTTCTTTAAGAAGTGATTGTTCGAGAACAGTTTCTTTATTACGTTTACCGTTAATTACACAAGTTATTTAATTGTAAGTCAAATAACTTAAATTACAAAAAAAATAACAATGAAATGTAAAAAAATGATCTACATAGTCATTGGGTATGTACACAATAAGTACAGAAATGAGAATTCAATGCGAAATAAACATTGCACTGGACGATCGAAGTTGGTAACTAATAAGGAAGAGTGTAATATCTCTGTGAAGAAGAATCTAATAGTTATTGTTCGAAAATTGTGCGCTGATGTGCAAACAAGTTCTATCAAAAGTGCAAGTATTGGACCTGTACGCTAAATTATAAAAATGAATGATATACACGATAGTATTCCAAGGAGAAAACCTTTTATTAATGAGCAAACCAGACAAAACAGATTGCAATTTGCAAAAGAGCATATTAACACTAGATTCAGTAACCAGTCATTTCGATTGATTCCAACAATTTTCGCAAAGAAATTTACTTGAAATTTCACAGTATATTTACAAAAGACGTGATTTTTTTCTATTTTACACATACAATCAATTTCATAAGTTCTACATGTATATCTAAATACCATAAAACATACATTCTACTGATTGCCGAAACGCATTTTTCAAATTGTAATTTTTGTAAAATGTCAAGATACAAGGTGTATTCGACTGATCACTTCAGTGGAAATGCACATGCTGGCACCATCATTATTATCAAAGATTCCATCAAATATTATGAAGTGCAACCCTATCGAGAAGAGTGCCTACAAGACACAAACGTAGTCGTGGAAGAGAGGATTGACCCACTAACCGTTCCCGCAATCTACACACCTCCTCGTCATCAGTTGACAAA
Source organism: Ptiloglossa arizonensis (assembly GCF_051014685.1). Classification (NCBI taxonomy): domain Eukaryota; kingdom Metazoa; phylum Arthropoda; class Insecta; order Hymenoptera; family Colletidae; genus Ptiloglossa; species Ptiloglossa arizonensis. The sequence goes on along the minus strand of NC_135053.1, from coordinate 6,877,286 downwards.
GAAGATGTACGAGTTTCTTCGAAACACTTGGCCATAGATTTATTGCAAGAGACAACTACAATGCTAAACACACCTACTGGAGGGCGAAAGTAATAAATCCGCAAGGCTCCAATCTATTGAAAGCTATATTAGAATTACATTTGCAAGTGTTTGCTACAGGTAAACCTACATATTGGCCTGCTCACGGAAACCGCAGACCTGACACATTAGACTTCATCGCAAAAGCAATAAATTGTCAAGACTTTTCAGTCTAATCGTGTTTTGACCTAGAATCAGGCCATACGGTAGTTACAGGTACTCTTACTAATAATAGCCTTGCTCACAATGACAAACCTCCTACACTCCGTAACAGTAGAACGGACTGGAACATGTTCTGTACAATACTGAAAAACACGATTCAAGACCTCTCTAAAAACAGAAGAAGAAATAGACAAAGCCGTAGATCACTTTACCTGTGCTATACAGTCAGCTGCGTGGAATTCCACTCCGTTACCCACCGTAAGAAAGCCCCCAATGGCTTATTCTAACGAAATAAGGGACCTGTTGACACTTAAGAGACATTAAGAAGAAAATGGCAATAAATTAAACACACCCAGGACAAGACGAGACTCAACCGAACCAACAAGCAACTGAAAAATTGTTACAAAGAGAAAGAAATAACCCTCACACTCTACGAGGATACTGATTACTCTCTTTGAAAGGCCACAAAAAATGTAAGGCAATCCATAAAACTAAACTCTTCACTAAGGATGGAAAACGGAAACTGGCCATACCAACCTCTGATCATGATCCACAAGTAGCGTCTAAGGAATCACTTAACTAGCATAGAACCTTGGCTAAAAGTATGGAGGATTCAAGCAAATACTGTAATAAACACAAAAACAACGTTTGTAATCAAAAAACGTACATGCCCCCCGGTAAGTCTAAACCACTATGAACTGCCAGAACACGACACGATGAGATATTTAGGTATACTTGGATAGGAGACTGTTATGGAAAATCCACATTAAGAAAAAGACCTAACAGTTGAATGATAAATACAGAAAGCTCTAGTGGCAGCTCAACAGAAACACACAACTCGCAACTTTCAACAAATTGCTATTATTCAAAACAATTCTAAAACCAATATGGACGTAAGTTTGTCAACTGTGGACACCAAGATAAAAATAATCGAGAAGTGGAAGAATAGAACGTTGAGGGTTAGAATGAACGCAGACTGGTACATACCAAACAAACAAATACTTGAAGAAAACGGTATTCTCACCGTGACAGATGAGGAAAAGCGACTAAGGATTTATACCAATAAACTAGCCGTACAATTATAGGACACATCAAAAGAACAGGAAAGACGCAAAAGATTTCACTTTCTACAACTGCCTCAACAGTAATACACATAGTGATGCATCACTTAGTGTATTCACTCACAGGACGAATTACATTTCTTCACAGGCAGTGCTGAATATCATTATATGATAGATTTGTAGAGGCTTGCAGCTGCGGTTTATGGCGGGACCGTGCTTCGAGTTTGTTAGAGAAATTGTCCACATGGCTACGGCACGGGCCTGTCACCGAAGGTCAGTTTATTTGTTGTTCGACTCGAGGCACGGAGCAAGTGATAGCTATTTCCCGTCATAAACCACTGCAGGCACTTAGACAGGGACCCTCCGCATCGCCTGGCACGCGAGGCCCTAGCGCCGTTTGTTGCATCATTCAAGATGCTGGAAAATTTAGCCCAGGCCTGCGGGGGTTTGGACACCCTGTCTACGTCGCGACGCCCCCACCTAAGCCCCATAGCGATGGGCATGTCCTAGATTCGGCGGGACTAGGACCCGTCGTAATTGGTCAGGCATTCGTCGCCACCCACCCTTAATTCAAGGGAGTAGGGCGAACCGAGGCGACGTTTGCACTGACCCAAGAAATCTTAGATTAGTTGCACAGAATACCACCAAGACAATAGAACCAAGGGTCGACGACTAGAGTGTACAGAGTATCGCCAAGGGCTTACAACCAAGGCGTACAGAGTACAGCTAAGAGATCACGGTTAGAGTTTTGGCCTGAACGCACGGATTGACGTGTGAAGCTTCCGGCGTTAGTTCCCACAAAGAACTTGCACTCCTCGAGGGAATTACCAGCAATCCCTCGAGCCTCCACGGAATCTTGGACCTTCGAGGAAGTTCGGCAGCCGACTTGTGCATCCAGTGAGGCGCCGTGTGTGAGGACAACGCTCAACACCCCCCTGGACGCGAGAGCAGCAAGCGGCGGAGACCTCGAAGGCGGCATTACAACCTCCATCGGTCCAGCCTAGTGGACAACGATCAACAACAGTTAGTCCTTCCAACGGGAAGGTGGTCCTTCGAGTCATCTATAGTCGGCACCCATCGTGCAAACACATTCAATGCTCGAAAGATCCTCGAGATCTACCACGAGCAACTACAAGATTGATAAAAAAAAAATGTTACACGACCACTATCGAAAAATTGCATAGGTACAGACTGACCAATCCTCGATACTTTCACTGTCAGAATCCACCAATTATAGACAAATGCTTAAGAAAATCGAACTTTGAACGACGAGATAAACACGATATAAAAAAAACACCGAACCGTGATAAACTCTCCTCTTTCCACTTCGTAAATAAATCGAAGTCCAGGACCAAGTACCTCGTCGTAATTCTCCAACTTTTTCAATACTATTACACTCCGCTAATTCCAAATGCGATCACTCGAGCGACGTTGCGCTTAACAGTAATTTTCAGCGATAAGTGCAAATTTAAAATTTTTAATACCGAAAAATGATAAATTGTCTGGAGAAAATCTGTTAGAGAATTTAATAGAACCACCTACCCTCATAGTACGGAGGTGTATGTCATTTACTGGCGTTGGAAAATTGCACTTTATCGAAGGGAAAATAGATCAATATGTATACATGAATACTTTTAAAAATAATTTAAAAGCATTTGCTGAAGAGTTGGACTTAGGAAATAATTTCTTGTTTTAATAGGACAATGTTTTTAAGCATTGTGTTATGAAAATTCAAGAATGACCATTTTATAATATATCGCATCGATTAAAAATACCTCCATCACAATCTCCTGATGTTAACGTTATTGAACATCTTTGAAAATATTTATTCAAACAACCAAATTACCAAAAAAACTTGTGAAATCAATTCCGAACTGATTCAAAATTATTATATAATTTAAAGGATATAAGGATTAAAATAAATTATGCAATATACAAATTCGCGATCATCGATAAAATTTTAGCGACTTTTAAACATTAGATATGGATTTAATCGGTACGAATTAAATAAGCCCAACAAATACGTATGTATATCACTAGATTGTAACTCTCTAGAAGAACACTTCGTTGTTGGATGTTAGTTTTCTACACCACGATAAATATTGCAGGAACGAATTCGTAAATGTACACTACTGATAATCGTAACGTAAAAAACGAATTAAAAAGAACTATATTTCTAAGAAGAATTTAGCACCAGCTTTAATAAATTGGTCCACTGCTACAAACATTCCTTTGGAGGTTAGATAGAGAAGACAAGAAGTTGCTGATACATTGGAAGAAATAACAACGTAACAAGAAACTCCAGAGGATACACATAGAAAATGTTCAGAGCGTAAAAAGGAAAAGAGGACACGATATTACCGTAACAAATGCACCTAATTTGTATACTCGAAACATTCGAAAATTGTATGCAGTAACCCTCGTTAAGTGTGATTCTAATTCGTAGTAAATATATTTTTCTTTTTAATCAATTTCTTATTAACCGTTTGACGTTTTTTAAAATAATGCTCGAAACGAACCGTTTTTGGGAGATCTAGAATGTTTGCGCATTAAAAAACAGCAGAGGATGGGACATCCAGTGAAACTAAAAATGGGTAAAAGATTTATCTGGACAAAAACTTCGAGCAACGAATGAAAGATAAACAACTTCCGATGCGTTATTTCCACAATAAAAATTACAATCAAAATTATACAAACAAATTATATTTTACGCTTTTATCGCGAAATATGTAAATAATTATAGTTTGTATCGGGTCATTTCATAAATCATTGTATATTTTTATCCAAGTAAACTGTATTGGAGGAAAATATTGTACATAAAAAGTGTTAATTATCCATTAGGGAATGGACACCTTGTACGATATTTTCCTGTCGCAGAATTAATTTATCGATATTTTTTTCACAGAAATTAGACTTTGGAATTAATTTCGATATATCTAACAATAAGTGGGTAACGATTTTGGTTTTCAAAAGGTTGTTTCAATTTTGAAATTAATACCAGCATCAACTCGATCGATACTCGTAATAGCTTGAATGGTCATTGGATGAAGTTAGGCAGTTAGTTGTCAAAGAGATACAATATCTTTGTCTCGTTCGTTGATTGACGTAATAGATTGTTCAATAAGTTTTATCGAACGACAAAACTTATTGAACAACCTCCCAAGTACTATACTCTTCGATAAGTTTGATCAAACGACAAAATTTATTGAACAACCTAGTATAATATATATCCGATAATGTCGCGTCGTGGTCGAAGTAACGCGTGAAGAAACAGTATATTGTACTTCATCAAATTGAAAAGGCCAAGTACAACTAATATAAGTTTTCCATAGGTTACTTTTCAAATGAAAAATATCAACCATCTTCTTCAAACCCGCTTCAACGATCGACAAAAGGCTGAATGTAAAGCAGCCATGGACTTGCAATTTGATCCGGTAGAACTACATATGTTAATTTAAGTTTACATTGGATCAGAGATTCGCATAGTCAAGTACACGAACTTATGAAATTACTTATTGATACAGTATAATCATTAGCGATGCAACTGATACGATTAGGTATCGACAATACACAAGCAATTCGTTCGTAGTCGAACAAGAAGTTAGGTTTGATATTAACTTTCTATATCAATAACGCACAATAGTATATAATCATTAATACTATTGTAATCGTATAAAATATAAGAAAGAAACTCGAGAAGAGAAACATTTTTCGAAAAACCATCGCTTTGGTACGCGAATAAACTTAACGATGTTATCAAATTGCTATCGATACTTTTACGAGGTATCAAATATTTATCGATAATTTCGTGAAAGTATCTTTTTGTTCCTCGTATGTAACATATTTTCTTCCAAAAGCCCATTTGATTCAACACATCCTTGTCTCGAGAATTTTAGTGCAATGTTCGATCCATCTTGATATTTCAACGATATCGTATCGTTCTGCTTTCTCATGTTTACATCTTCTATATTTTCCTCGTTACGTTTCATCGATCCACTCTAAACTCATACTTTCTCAATTTCTGAGCTTTTTTCTTTCATTATTCCGATGTGGTTTATGGTCCTTATCTTTCTTCTCAACTCTCCTCTTTTATATAGCGTATTCAAAACTCGTCCCTTTGCTTTCTCTACTGTTCTCGTAAATTCGATCGTATTATTCCTCTGTTCCAACTGACTGGCGCGTATACACGACAGAGATGGATTCTTGTCTTCATTGCCTTGTTTACAAAGTTCTTGCCTCAAAAACTCCTATTCATTTGTTTAATTTGCTCCTCACCAATTTATCTTCGTATTGCAACCACTAGGTGTTATTTATTAAATTTCATATCTTCTTTCTTTAAATATTTGCTTACTATTTCAATCTCCGCTCGATATATGTTGAATTAAAAAAGTATTCGTACACCATATTATAAGGAAATTCCCTGAACATACAAGTCTGATTTTAATGAAAGTTTGTATGCATGTGGAACATATTGGGCTGCATATGATATCATTTTTGTCGATTAAAAATGTTCTCGAGAAGATAAATTTCAAGATCTGAGAATCGAATATTTCTTTATTTTTTAATAGAATTTTTTGTAGGATTCAGAGCACTAAAAACTGAAATTTTCCTGAAATCGGTCTTACATGTAAGAAGAATTTCCTTGTAACAAAGCGTACGAATACTTTTTTCAGCCACTGTAAGTACGTTTATATCGCGTTCACGGTTCACGTTTATAAACACGAATATAGGCATGCAGTTTTAGAAAAGCTTCCAGTTAAATCGTACGTGTAGTATTTATTATATTCAAAAATGTGACCGTGAACTTCTTCCTATATCAACATTTCTTTCGTCTGTCTTATATATTCAAGTTAGAGTCAAGTCCAGAGTCAGATTGAAAAACAATAATTTGCCAAACTTCCTTTTCTAACATTGCTTCCCTTACTCGTGTACTTGTATATAAGTATAGAATTTGTATTTTTTTTCTCTCTTCATTACGGCGAATAAAGTCGTCGAACGAAAAAGAAGACACTTTTATAGAATAGGTACCGATTCTGTTCGATATGTAAGTGTTTGCAACAGTTCGATACTAAATTATAATTTACGGACTGCTATCGATAGTATCGATTACGGTATCGTTTCCATCGCTAGTATTCGTGTCGTACGTTACAGTATCGGACAACTTTTGATATGTAAATCTTTGCTATTGTTCGATACTAAGTTATAATTTACGGGCTATTATCGGTAGTATCGATTATGGTATCGTCTTCATCGTTAGTATTCGTGTCGTACGTTGGAGTGTCGGACAACTTTACAACTCGTCGTGTAAATTACACACTCGAGGAAGGGAAAGAGAAAAATAAGCAGAGGCGGACAGGAAGCGCGATTACGATCAGTTTGTGGAAAATCAAGAGAAAGCGAAGACCAGGAAATCGCGAACCGTTTTATCAACCATTTTATCCCTCCAATAACCGAGGAAACCAACATTTCGCAAACATTTTCGATTCTCATTTTCCCTTATAAAGTTTGCGAATTGCACTTTGCGAACGAGTTCAAAGTTTTTTTTTTTTTTTTCGAGGACAGCAATCGCTTCCCACCGACTGTTCGCGAATGTCTCGATTTATCAGTTCGAATGTTGCCATTGGACCAACTGCCACCATTTAATGAACGAAGCAATACCGCGAGAATCGCGAACATCCGCGACTCCGTATTTAAACTCCCGAAATAAAATTAATGGCGATAAAAAACAACAAATGCTCGCGTAAATCTAGCGCAGTTTAAAAACACAAGCTTCGAATTGAAAAGAAATAGAAAATTCGTTTTTGAAATTTGTACATATTACATCAGCTACAAGTTTTTCGTGCACTCTACGTATATAATGAATTGGGTAACAAATCATTGCGTTTTTTCCCAATATATCTCGATACAGCTTCTGCAATTTGTTAACTTCGTTTTAAACGGCAAATTCACTGTATATCCAGATAGGTTGTGTTTTAAGCTTATTTTTAAAAAGAGTCTTTGGTAATTTTGTTTAAAATTGTTTATTTGGCATTAATTTTAACACGGATAACTCCAAACAGCATTTTCAAATTGGTAAACCGCAAAGTTGTCGTGTTCCACCAAGATAACGCTAGACCGAACAGAAGTTTGATCAGTTATGAAAAAATGGTACAACTCGTTTCTCATAAAACATGTTAAATGGCAAAACCTTTACCGTTGACGATATCAAATTATTCCTGGAACAGTTTTTTGCCGAAAAAGATGAGAACTTTTTTATACGCTGTATCATGAAGTTACCTGAGAGATGACAAAATATAATCGAACAAAATGGAAAACACATCGTTGATTAAAGTTTTTGTTTGCATGGGAAATTTGTCTTTTATTTACAAAGAAAAAAGGCAATAACTTATTAACCAACCCGATAATTCTAAAAATTAATGAAATTGTATCTGAACTTCGAACAGCGTACACGTAGATATATTATTATTTTCAAATTATGTTCTCAGAAACAATGAATATACATTATTGCAAACGGCTGCAAACGATTTCCTCCAAAAGTATTCTTTGTACAGTAACAAAAATTGTTCAAGATGCTTTGGAAGCAGAATTTGGGAAAAAATTCGGAAAAAACGGAAGAGAAATAATATCGAAGTTGAACGTTAACGAAAGAAATTTCATTCGTTCCAAAAGATTCGGACAATTACGAAATATCTTTCTAAATTACAAATTCGTTAATGACTCTTTACGTTTCCCACTGGATTGATATCGCGTTTGCCGAGTAAAATACCACTACGTATTTATGTAATCGAACCTGGCTATTAATATTTCTTACGATTGTCAATTTTGGTTAGAAATATAAGATTAAATAGGGGTAGTTTAATCGAGATTCCGTGGGGCTCGACCCACTCGAATATCGCGCTCGTATCGTCGATTGAATTCCAACTCGACGTAGCGAGTAGGTATCGAGACGCAGACGTGTAATCGGTAATATTGACTAATCCCACGCAATAATCGCATACTTCACGCTGTGACCTTTATCGCTGTTGGCCGGGGAAAACAGACGTTACAGCGTTCGGACATTCGTACGCGTGTACCTATCGAGATACGTTCGAAGCAGTCGAAGAATCTACATGTGTGCGACAAGTCCTATTAACCGTCGGTGGATTGGATTCGTCGACGGTTTGTGGACGGTAGGGAACGTGGCGGCTAAGGGAAAGAAGGGAAGGCAGCGGAGGTAGAAGGGATGATGAAACATGAAATTGCAATTGAATGGAATGGTAATGAAACGGAGGTGATTCCGTGTGATACGAGCAGGACAGAGTATGGCCGCCCGGTTCGTAGGAGAATGGACGACACGATGCAGCGTGGCATGGTGTGGTGTGGCGTGGCGTGGCGTGGCGTTACGTGGCGTGGCGCGGCGTGGCGTGGTGTGCTGTGGTGTGGTGTGGTGTGGCGTGGCGTGGCGGCACGAGCCATGCAACCACCTGATAACACGAGACTATATATAACTGTACATGCATAATGTCGTCGACTGCGTCGATGCATTATTACGTGACTCTATACGAGAGCCAGACAAACGCTTTTTTAACATTCCGTTTGTCAATATGCGTCGCAGACACGCGTTCCTGTGCTTTTGATTACCGTTCAGTTTCGTTCAAGTTCTGGCTGCAACATTTACAATCGAAATAAATTTGTTACATCGCTCTCATCGGTATCCGCGATAGGAACGAAATATTGAATCAATACCGTCGGTGACAGCCCGTAAATTTTCATTTCGAACTGAATAGAGCAGTTTCTCGATAAATGTGAAAGCCTTGGGATCAAAATTCACATTTATAAAGAACCATCCATGAAACTCTACACTTTCGTTGGTATTTCGTCGGCAGCGATGGCCATAGAAAAGGACAGGAAACGAATGAAAAAGAAGCGTCGAGACATTCGCCAAAGTTTTTTACAATTACATTTTTTTATCCCCCCTCCCCCAATGAAACCTTTATCGATATATTTGTAAGACATTCCTCGTTAAAATAAGACCAAACATGACATAATTTGGATGATATTTACTCATTCGGTAAACAATATTTACTCGATATTAAATAAATTCCTCTTTTATTCACACTTATCGCGGTCGTAAAAGCGATCAAACATGGTTCGGAATTGGTAAAACCTGCTTTCTTTCGCATTTATCGTTTAGCAAACAAGTAAATACGATTTACTTGTCTTGTTTCAATCGGAAAGGTTTTTTTAATTGACACATATTACAATAAGTATAATTGAATTTTTATTATCAAGAAATCGGTAACAAAAAACGTTCAAATTTGTACTAGTATTGTTTCACTACTAACAGAAGCGTTTATCTTATCGGCTAGTGTTACATTGTAGTCAACCAACGAGCATCATGAAGTGTCACATTAATCGCTCGACTGGTTCCAAGGGAGACCCCCCCCCCCCCCCCCCAAGATAAACTTTTCACACTTATCGTGAACCTCGTTCGACGCTTGTATAAAGGTACCGATACATATAGTATTTAGTACTTCGATACCCATTCAATGCTTCCTCAAAAATATAATTGAATTTATATACGCCCCAAAACTGTAGAAAATTATACGATAAAAAAATGTAATTGTAAAAAACTTTGGCGAATGTCTCGACGCTCGGTTCTTCTTTTTCATTCGTTTCCTGTGCTTTTCTATGGTCATCGTTGCCGACGAAATATCAACGAAAGTGTAGAGTTTCACGGATGGTCCTTTATAAATGTGAATTTTGATCCCAAGGCTTTCACATTTATCGAGAAGGATATTTATATTTATCGACGATATTGTATCACGATGATACCTACTAGCAAGAATCGCGTTATTTTTATATTATTACTTTAATAGCGCGTTTTCTTTCTCGTTGGTCAGAAAAATTTATTCACGTGCATAATATTATAGAAGGGAATATGTAAAATGGACTGAATAACATCAACACTAACTAAATTGTAACCTGATATCGAATAATATCGAACGGTAAAGTATCGAAAATCATTGATACACTTTTACCAAAGTTTCGATAATAGACATTGAATACTTCGAATTATCGGTATGAAAAAATTGATACCGAATTGCTGAAATTTCTGTATCTGTCTATGATTTTTATTAACTACTTTGGTATCGTCGATTCCTAATAACTCGGAACAACTCTGCTTCTTTCACCGAGAAGAAAGAAATACCAATGACGAAATTGTTTAATTTTATCCGGTAAATAATATGAATCAACGGATCATATTTCTCCTTTGTTAAGTGTACGTAATTTCAATTTTCAATGTCATTTTCCTCGAAAAGAAGAACCTATATGTAAAAACTTGTTTCTTCGGGATGAACCATCACTGACCAGAGAAGATAGATATTTTTGCGAGAAAATACAAAACGACAACGTTTCGATCGAGGAAACATTCGTTATGCGCAGAAAGTAGTCAAATTTTTAGTAAGCATTTGAAACTTTTGCTTTATACTCGAATTAATCATTAAACTCGTGACGTTTTTCGAATTCACCGTACCGATAAGTCTGTCGTTCGAAAAGGCACTTAATTTGTTTCGCATCAGTGAAGCCGTTATAGAGACATCCTGTAATCAGCCTGCCTTGTTTCTTTGGACGAATTGTTCTTAACGACATGTATGTTTAGATTCGTATATAATTTACCAATATTTTTCTCTATTATCTTAGAAGTGTATATAATTGCAACATCGAATTCGGTCGCAAAGAAAATCACCAAGTTTGGCTGTTTCTGAACTTTCAGATCGATGAAATCCCGGATAAGTATTTACGTATTGAGCTACGGTGCATCGTGGTACCGTTTGATAATTAGTTTAAAATAAAATTCTTACGTAGATGAAAAAATAACTTCAATAGCGAATAAAAGGATAAACAACATTTATGCGTTACGCGTTGAATAAAAATTAGAAATTGAATTACAGAATGGAATATTTTACAACGAACGAATACAAAGTTAACCGTTTTGAGATCGGTTAAGCGTTATGTGTAAATCAATCGCTAAACGTTAGTTTTACAAATCGTCTTATCGTGCAAATAAAATATTGTTCATTTCTGATTACCGATACGTGCTTATTATTTTGACGCGAATCCTAATATGCAATGAATGAAACAAGTATTCGTACACTATGTTACAAGGAAATTCTCCTAACGTATAAATCTGATTTTAATGAATGTTCGTGTGCATGTAAAGCATACTGGGCCCCATATGACATAATTCTTTTTGTCCACAAAGATTGTTCTCGAGAGGATAAAATCAAGACTCCAAAACATAAAATGTTTTCATTCCTTTAATAAACTTCTTTTGGGGGATCTTTTTCACAGTATAACGATAGTGCGTTAAAAACTGAACATTCTTTGAAAGAAAATTTTTGTTATATCTTGCACGATTACGAAATCAAAAAGAAAATAAAAGTCGTTGGAAACTCTTCAATTGTCAGAAACGATTTCTATTAGATTTTTCAAATACAACTTCGCAACATGCGAAATAGTAAAACTTTTCATATGGAAAATGTTCAGCTCTATCATTCTGTTGGAAAAATAGTTCCAAGAAAAGTTGCGTTAAAAAAATAAAAGAAGATTAAAATCTTCAATATTTGATTTCACCTTCTTAAAGAAATTTCTTGCGGGCAAACAAATTTCTCTATATTAGCACTATTATGCTCTACGTGCACACAAACTTTGATTAAAACCAGTCTTGCAGGTAAAAAGAATTTCCTTGTAACGAAGCGTACGAATCCTTTTTTGGGCCAGTGTGATCGATACCGTTGAATATTTCGAAAGAAACGAGCGTCATATCAACTCCGATACACGAGGCAGCTTGCATTAATTTTTTTCCTTTCTATTTTTTACCGTTGATGCAACGAACGCAATTGCGTGCAAAAAATCTAAGTATCGTGCGTAATTATCGAGCGAGTGGTGCGTGTGCGTAATACACGCTCGTGTGAGCCCGTATTGTTTCGAGTATTGTAATGAGAAATGTTAACCGTAGGAAGAATTCGAATTCTGCGCATAGTATGCGCACGTATGTATGGGTATGCGCGCGCACGCGCACGCGCACGCGCGCCAAGAGAAAGGTGGTACGAAGGGAGGAGATTAATTAAACCATTGTGGTATAAAGTCCTCAGGAAGAATTACAACGAAGAGCGTAACTCTGAGAAGTATACGTCCTATAAAGTTTAACGCTTTGTTATACCCGTCAGGGACTTTAAAAACACTCTGTGCGATATATCTGAAATTATTCCGACAAAGTACGGAAGGGAAATAATATTATAAGATCCGTGGATTTTGCGATGAAAATTCAATGCAACGCGACGCTGAGGTTCACTCGACTGGATACTTGCGATAAAACATGGGTTAAAGTAACTGTAACGTTGCGTATCGATATGAATAAACGACAAGACGAAAGAACGGAAAATGTAAACGAGCGAACGATTTTTGAAATAAGATACGATAATGTGATTTCTTTTTCTATCGAACGACGCGTTAAGGAGAATACTTATTTCGTACGCAGCAGACGCTCGGTCAAATCGTTCGATGTGTCGAGCACCGTATCGAAATCGATGCGAATGGGACAGATTAGCATAAATCTTTCACGCTGTATGCATGTCGTGCAGTTTCGGCAAGATACACGTAAATGGAAACAGTTTCCGTCACCGTTGTTGCGACGAATTTCGTCGAAATCTGACCCAGACAGTACTGACAACCAGATAAGACGTATTTTACGCGATTCATATTGATTTCGACTCCACGTTTCCTGCTCTACGTCGTTCGCGCACGTGCTTCGATCGGAGACAGAATTAAGTCCACTGTTGACACAAAGGCACGCATCGAATACAATAGCGAGCCTGTTCAGACGGAATAACTTAGCATCTGCTTCACGTTTTAAAAATTCTCGTCTGGCTAGCGGTGACTTATACTTATCGATTGTTTCTGTACACTCGTGGCGTATCAATCGGCCTAACTTTCCTTCACAATTTGTTCATCGATCTTTCCACTCGATCAACTTGCTGCGCAGGGTATTCACTGTACCATGTATGTATTACCTAGAATGTTTCTCGCAAATCAACGAGACAAGCGAAATGTGAAAAAGAAACAAGATTCGTCTATTTTCAATGAAAATACGCGATCGATATTATTGCGTAGTATAGAATAATTAAAATAATCGAAAAATATTCAAATATGATTATCGAAGCATTGTCGATATACATACGGAGATTTGTGCAGGCAATATTGTGCAATTTATCAAGTATATATTATCATTAGGTTTACGGACGATTCTTGTGTACCTATTTTTAAGGACACCGGTCAAATTGACAGGTAAAGGGAATCACGTATTTTCTTCAGAAAAAGATTAATTAAATTTAAATTAACAGACTCGATATAAATTAATTAAATCTTTCATACGATACAAGTATCGTTACTTCTATTTTGATCACAATAGCCGATTTGACACGACTTACGAAATGCTAACTAATGAAAGAAGAATTCTTGATTTGTTTTTACTGTATTCGTCGATAAGTTCTTCGGCCAGTTCAAACGTGACATCTTTTCTGGATATTTTCGAAACGGTGTATTCTTTGTACGATTGTACAACTATGTACAAATATTCTTTGTACATTTCTTTGTACTTATGTCCGCCAAATCTAAAATACTATAAAAGAACTTGAAGGGACCACCGGAAAGTCTCTACGTTTACACTGTACTTGTGCGCCATTTGATCGAGCACATCTATTTCAAACTTGGTCTTATTGTAAAATCTAATTGTTTCCGGGACACGTTTGTAATTGCTCTCAACTTTCACAAATGTATCTTTTGTGCACAGTAACAATACCTTTACTTTTGGTTTACTTTGGTAAATAGGACGAATGCAGTTGTCCGATTTATAATGCAGTGAGGAAAACAGGGTCATTTTATCGTTCCGTTCGTTTGGCGGTTTCGGTAACTCTTTCTTGTTCACTCGGATGGTCTCGACCAAAGTTGTATGTTTTGTAAATAATTTTTTTATGAGTGGTGAAAAAGTTATCTGTAGTCATATACGTATTTCTTCCTCGACATAAATAGAGTTCGGTTAAATTTATAATTACAAATTACCCTAAAGGTGTGGAAGATCGGGTTTCGTCTTTATCCAAATAGGATGAAAAACCATGTATAATATATTTTTTGTTCCGGCGAACAGCGGCGTGTTGATATTAGATTCACAGTCGTGTTTTCGCGATTAGCATTTCCATTTCTAATATCTTTCATACTCTGTCTTTGAGTATGCATTATCCGTAATATACATAAAATGAAATTGTTAGTAAACTTGAACTAGCCAGTCCATGAGTACAGTTCTCATTTTTTATACAGCTTCTTGACCTACTAAGTATCCTTTTGTGATAAGAAACATACTTTCTAAAGTTTTTAAGTATTCAAATATATCATTGCTATAAATAGAAACTAGACTAGGATCTTTCTCATCTTCTTCGACAATATCCTCAAATGCTAAAAGATCTGAAGAACGAATCTATTTCCTTTTTCACAGGAACTGATACCAGATTAGTTTCACGAGGGACTATAGTTTTTAGTACAGATTTTATTATTTATAGTTTCTCGGATAGCTTTTTTGCAGACTCAAAATTTCGTTTCGATGGTACTATCACCTTTCTCTTATTGTTTTGTAATAAACTAGTTCTATCGATGAGTTTTACACTTCACGTCGTGTTCGCTGAGAAAAAAAATTCTTAAATATATTGTTATTTCCTGTGGTATAATTAAGATTGTGTATTTGTACATAGGCAACTTTCCCTAACTTTTATCTCTCTAAAATTGGAAATTTTTCCCCCAAGGGAAAATGTGGCGTTCCCATTATCGCTTATTTTTGTTCTGTCTTTGTCTAAAAGTAGACAAAGACAGAAAGAATGAAAGTGGGAGCGAGAGAGGGGGAATACACACACTCACACACACACAAACACAAGAATCGTAAACTTGATAAAGGAACAAATTTTCGTGTCATAGCTCTCTAACTCTGACAAATTCTTAGAATCTACAGCCCCATAGCACTAAAGTTAGGAAGAATTGACTGGACATAAAAGTATTTGCATATATATTCATATATATAATTGTAAATTTTCTTTTCTCTTCATACATATACATATATATATATATATATAATATTGTCGGCAATTCATAGCAATTGAAAAACATCAAGAAAATGTACAATTCAATGCATTCATCTTTAACAATGGATTTCAAATTTCAAATGCAATTTTTTATAATAGTTGATTAATGCGTCGAGAAGTAGAAAGTTCATGCTTTAACGCTAGATTTACGAGACACTTCATTTCGAGGCATTTCAAATGATAAGGAAAATTACAGAAATCGTTTACATGTTTCTTCTACTACTTTTATTGAATTGTGCCCATTTAAAGAGACAAATATGATATCGAAATTTATATTTCTCAAAGCTTTATAATTTTAGAATTATACAGATAGCGTTATAGCTATCTCTACTCGATACGCGTCAATTTGACGCAAGAAATGTTAGTAAACCTAGTGTTAAAATGTTTTTTTTTTTCAGACTGTCAATGTTTGTGACAGTCACGCTCGACCTCGTACACATGGTAAAAGATGCATTTACCAAAATGTCAAAGATGTGTCTACGGAAACTTATTCAGATTCTATTGTAGTAGCAGAGGTAATTTAGCAAAAAAATCTTAGAAACTAAAGTCGAATTGACGTAGAGGAAAGAATTGTTCAGAAGGTCGAGTTTTATCGCACATTTTAAATTTCACAAATATCGGTGAAATGTAGCCTTTTATACACAACTACCAAAATATTGGAAGTATTTCTAAAGTTGTGAAACGTTTCTAATTATACGCATAACCTGACTCTTTTTCGTAGAATAACTATACGAAGAAAGCAACTGTGAAGAGAAATTCGGCAAACGGTCGATACGTTAATGTATAAGGTCACTCGAGGTTAGAAATGGAAAATACCATGAGCATATTTAACATATTCGATGTTAGATTAAGCAATGTTCGATATGACAAAGTTCTCTCCGCTTTCAAAATCAACCAAATCCCATACTGTGTATTATCTTTGACCTTGTGCAACTCTAAATATACTATCGAATATCGTTAAATGAATAGAGAGTAAAGATTTATTTCTTGCTCATAAATCATTTAAGGTAATACCAAGAAAGAATTACGTACTTTTATTCGTCGAGAATACAAAAACAAAAGAACAGTTATTCTACAAAAATTGTCGACCTTAAAAAGTCATATTACTACATATTTGCTTTAGATTGATTACTGAAAAAAATTGTTCGAAAATAATCTTTTACAATTGGGAATGTTTATAAAATAAACGTTCTTCCGTTCATATTGTCGATAAGTAAAAATACATAATTGCTTGTACGTCCACAATTATTGGTGTCGATACATTAATAGACAGCTACTTTCGTATACTATATACAAAAAATGTTATCCTCTGTTCGAGGTCACCTTTATAATTAAAACATTCATTTTAAATTTAAAAGGTCAATTTAAAACACTGTGCGTCTTAAGCAAGAAAATCAAATTTATATTCTTCTTTGCCATTTTATTCCATTTTTTATTCCAAAGACAAAAATAGTATTTCAAATTACGAGCCAATTGATATTTTGAATGTCGTATAAAATATATTTAAGAGTACTGTTTTTTTACTAAAAATAGCATCAATGAGAAACATTATCATAGACGTGTAAAAGGGATCCACTATGACAAGTCTTATACACACTATATCAACGTAAGTAGTATGTTGCAGAAAACAGGGAGTGGTCACCAGATAGATATAATATATTACACTGATTTCCGCGGGACATCTCGTACCATAAATCATAATATTTTTATTAAACAGTTATACTGACAATCGTTTGAAATTGTACATCTCTACCGCTGAATCAATTTTAATCTAGAAAATGTGGAAAACTTTATGTCATACGATGATAAAGTAAATGAACCGAATCTTTGATTGATATGTAATAGCTTTCGTTTCTCGTCCGTATATACCGGTAAGAAATATGAAAATTGACTGGATAAAGAGTAAAATTGCATAACATAAGGTAGGAATGTAGTGCTTTAGACATAATGTATAATACATATATTTTTATATTGCATTGTCATAGTCTTATCGAATATACTCATCCAAGGAATATAGAATAGTATTTCGTACGATATTTACATTATCATGAAAATGTACAAAATTTATCGTTTTCTATCATTGTAAACATATAAAAATGCTTTATAGCGAATCAAAAATTTAACACACGTATACGCGTATAAATTTCAGTGACTTAACTTCATCAAAAAAACCTCGTGTCTTTGCTTTCTTGAGATCTAATGGGATCTTTACAATTCGATACAAAAGATGTACCGGTTTGTAGAATGCTGGCGATACATTGACATCTACACAATGAGTCGACTGAAAGGTAGAGAAAAGTTAGCGCATTAGACGTCGTACTCTTATTAGTTATAGACCAATGTTTGGCGACTGATGTTTGTCAGAGTCCACTAGACTACTTTAGAATTACAAATGCGCTCTTTTTAATTTATGAAGCATTGTAAAAAGAAAAAAATCTCAACTTTACAAGGAGCTACAAATCGTGTTAGGCCAGCTATTTTAGTTTGTCCCCGTAATATCTGTGACTGAAGAAAAATTATTCGACACTGTCTACATTCACCTTACTCGTGATACTACATTCCTATTAATGGCAGACTTTCTTTTTTGCTACGACCGCTTTAGCTTGTACAGTGGCTCGAAAAAGTATTTATACGCTATATTATAAGGAAATTCCCCTAATGTACAAATCTGATTTTAATGAATGTTCGTGTGCATGTAAAGCATACTGGGCCGCATATGATATAATTCTTTTTGCCCGCAAAGAGTGTTCTAGAGAGGATAAAATCAAGAGCCCAACATTTCTTATTTCTTCATTTTTTTAATCAAATTCTATTGGGAGACTTTTTTCACAATATAACGATAGTGCACTGAAAACTGAATATTCTTTGTGAGAAAATTTTTATCGTATTTTATACGATCACGAAGTTATAAAGAAAATGAAAGTTATTGCAAGCTCTTCGATCGTTTGAATCGATTTCTCTTAGATTTTTCAAATACAACTTCGTAACCTGTGAAATAGAGCAAAACCTTTCATATGAAAAATGTTTAGCTTTCAGTGCTCTATCATTCTGTTGCAAAAATAGTCCCAAGAAAAGTTGCATTAAAAAAATTAAAAAATCTATACAATATTTGATTTCACCTCCTTAAAGAAACTTTTTTGCGGGCAAACAAACTCTACGTGCACGCAAACTTTCATTAAAATTAGTCTTACGTGTAAGAAGAATTTCCTTATAATATAATGTACGAATACTTTCTTGAGCCACTGTATATCCGATTGTATCCTCCTTCGAGCGGTTCACTCTCATCAACTGTCATATATCGTTGTCTTCGACAACTCGAAAGCCCTTGTAACGTTAAACCATGAATTATTCTGCACTAAATGGCACAACTTAGTCGGATATAACAGTTTCAGCTGTTCCTTGGACATGCTTGTATTTTACAAATCGCTGTTAACACCCAATGCTAATAAGCCTAAAATATTATTGTTATATTATACTTTTTCCTTTGAACAGATGTTAATTTTTTTAATTTTTTAAATATTTTTAAATCGATAAAATATAACAAAATTTCATCCGTTTTAAGTAAGTTTAATTATCGCAGTGTTTGCCGAAGCTTCGATAATATTTTGTGTTCGAATAGCGTTAAGACGATAAGAAATGCCAACAAGTACCTCAATTTACTAATATCATTGACAACTTCGATACCTGTTTAATACTTCGCAATTGATATGTATCGATATTAATGTGTACATAATTGGATTGGTTCCGTCACTACTTGTGCCCGACCTACCTATCTCCCCCACCATTCATCTAAACTTAGAGGTTCATTCACTTAATTTTCTACGTACTACTAAGACTGGTTATCTGCAGATATCGGTAATATTTGACTGTGAGTTATTTTTAGAAATGCTCCGATTGTATATATCCGTTACGATTATTCATAAATATATATGTACCGTAATTCTATTGGACTGTTTTACTTTACGTCTAATTAATTATACATTCTATTCACTTATTACAATGTACTTAATCCTAGCATTTAGTTTTAACCTAGTTTAGGCTTCACGAGGTTAGATTTAACGACAGAGTATTTTGTTTATTGCTTAATTTCTTTTACGGATAACATTTTCTCTCTACTTCCCTTTTATGTTGTTCTCCTTTCTTAAGAAAAGGAAATTTTCTTTTAAGACCAGTGTATACATGGACTTTTTTTAACGAAGACATTATCATCATCATCAATATCGTTATCGTTACTATTGTTATTGTTATTATTATCCTTAGTGTCATTATTATTGTTGTTGCTGTTGCTACTGTTGCTGTTATTATTATTATTATTATTATTGTTATTAATATTATAATATTCAACAATGCCATACTAAGCTCCTTAAAACTCTTCGATACAAATTCTTAAGGTATTTTCCATAAGGTTGGTAAAGCTATTCGTATAATACGGTATTTTTAAATAACGTTGAATCATAGGCGTTCATGTATTTAGGTATATTCAAAGTAATAAGTGAAACTATTCTGTTTTCTTCTTGGAATACTTTACAGAAATAAAATTGCACCAGTAAAATGTGCTTCGATGCAAATGACTTTAAAAGTTCCATTAACTTATTCTAAATCCCGTTTTACGTGCACTCATGTGTTTCCCTCCTATTTATATATACGATAAATAGAATATCAAATGAAAAAAAAAAAAAATCTCCCTTAACTTTGCATTTGTAGGAAACTGTGCATTGCAGGTAACTGTAATCGTTTGAAATTGAGGTAGATTATTGTTCGTTATTTTATGAATACTTCGAAATTACATTCAAAAAGATTAATAATCTCGAGTCACATTCAATGACGAAAATATGTAGTTTTTAACATTGGATGTGGAAAAAAGAAATTTGTCGATAGATTTATCATTTAGAAAGATGTATCTTCCGCGTGTCAGAAATCGAACGTGGCGAAAAGTGTTACCTTTAATTTATTAAAAAATATCGAAATCTACTAATCATTTTCAACTTCGATATTCTTCTACCATTCTTACGAATTTTTGTTCTCGCTCGATAGCTTCGGGATGGAACCGAATTCCTAGAAAGTATCTATGATACGTAGATATTTATGTAAACGTCAAACATTGATTAAATGTGGCACCGGTCATCGTCCTGTAATCGATAACTCGTCTACGTCGAAGAACCCTCCTTCTACGAGCGCGTCACAAAAATTGTATCACGATACGTAGCCGTGTGTTATCACAAGTATGTCCACCAAGAAAGGTAAAGGAAAAAGCTAAGTAGGTCCACGAACAAGTGTAACGAGTCTGCATGCGGTAGAACATGTTAGAGTCGAGTAGAAACGCGACTAGTCTTTTCTGTGCGCATCTACGCACACCAGATATATACAGGGTGTCACGTAACTGGTGGTACGAGTGGAAATGTGACGATTTTACACGAAAAATTGAATAGAAAATATGAAATAAAATTTTTTCGTACGAGACTTTGTTTCCGAGAAAATTGTCTCTGAAACATTCCAAGACTTTGAAACATATCTCGAAACATTGCTGTGTCGCTCAATGTGTTCGTAAACAGTGTCGATGTTATGTTTTTCCGTATCGGTCTTACTCTTCTCTTACGTTCATCGAATCGAATTTAGTTTCTATCCTATCGCCGATACGACTACATACAACAATTGAGAATATACGGATATGCTTCTTGCATCGGACGAATGTGGTGGCAATGCATTTCACTCGTGAAATGAGAAATTTTTTAAACGGAAACTACTAATATTGGATCGACCACAATGAAAGAATATTCCGATCACCAGCTATGGTGTATTTTAGCGTTATAACGAACGTTGAACGAACAAAAGAAAAAATTATTATAGCCTTTGCGATATTAAAACTATAAAATAACACATTAGAAAATGTTCGCAAAAATTTCATAAGGAGAGCGCAATTACGTATGTAACAACATGGACAACATTTGCAACGATTTTTAAACGAAACAAGAGAAACATTGGGAATGTTTCCAAATGTAAAAATGTAAAGATAATAAGTACAGATAATAATGAAATCTGTTGAGTTGAATCTTGATCGAATGCACTCGTACTCGATAAACTTTCGAAGCCATTTTTCTCCGAAAGAAAACTTCGTATGGAACAATTTTATTCTATAGTTTTCATTCGATTTTTCATGTAGAATCGCCACCTTTTCGTTCGTACCACCAGTTGTACGACACCCTGTATATGTACGATTCGATCTCCGTTCCTCTCCATTCCTCTCCGCCTTATCGCCACCACTTTTTTTATCCCCATCTCCTCTTTTGCCTTTCCACGGCCCTCCTCCTTTTCCAACAGCTACATCTCCTTCGCAAAATTGTTCTCTTTCGGTCCTTCCTTTGCCTAGTTTGTTCACGTTCGCATCAGACTTTTGAACCGGTGCATCGAATGGGGATCGGTAGTGGACCGTCGAAGGACTTCGAGGTTCCTTTTTTCTTTATTTCCATTGAAAACGAGATATTCTTCATCGATGGAAAGAGGCGGCGGCGGACTAACATTGTTCAATTTCTTGTGCAACCGCTTTTACGTGTTCGAAGAGAACCAGCTCTATAGCCACCTACTTCACGTTTTATTCGTTTCACGCGTGTCTAGAAAATTGACAATCGTGACAGACCGCTCCTGGTAGTTTACAACGAAATCTCTATAAGCGGAGATTTATCGAGAACGAGACCTTCCTGTAAAACGTGCTCGAACGAGTAACAACCACGTGTGCCCGAAACATCTACGGTTCCACAACACAGTGTCGCTTTCGATACACGTTTGGCCCACTCGTTCTACAGAAAAGGAATTGTACGTGTGTATATTTCGAAACGAAACGATACAAGGATTCGATTCTGGAACTTCGTGGTAGTATTCCTTAAGCAACTGGCAACTATGACCTTAGAAAAAGATGGTAATTTTAAATATTCGTCCGGAACAAAGTGAACACCAGAGAAACGTATTTTGTCATTTGTTTCAAGGCAGAAGTTAAAATACAAAATTGTATTTTTAAAATATATTATTTCTTTTCGATTGATACATTTCTTTTAATTTATATTTTAAATTTATATTTAAAATATAAAATTGTACTTTATATCTCTCTA
Organism: Ptiloglossa arizonensis; assembly: GCF_051014685.1. NCBI lineage: Eukaryota > Metazoa > Arthropoda > Insecta > Hymenoptera > Colletidae > Ptiloglossa > Ptiloglossa arizonensis. The sequence goes on along the minus strand of NC_135053.1, from coordinate 6,854,711 downwards.
CACCTTAGCCAGCGGCTTAAACAAATAGTTATACGGATCATTATTTTTCCTTATCGTCGTCCGAATTTATTACATGTATCGAAACATCGAAGAAATTAGAAAATTGTTCCCCGTTTTCGATGTAAAACGAATCATATTTCCGTTCTTCGATCCTAATTCGCTCTTACGTGAACTTTCAAGTCACAAAAATATGTTCAAAATATACGGTACAATGGAATAATTCGTTGAAAATGAACTAATCCGTTGTTCGATAAACAAGAAATACCGAGAAGAAATTGACTACGCGTACTTTTGTTCAGAGAATTTTCAAACGTTATCGACTTCTAACGTGAGGTGCTTTCCTCCCCAAAAATCTGTTCGACGTGTAAACATCCATTGGCAATTAAAAATAAAGGAATATATTTGATTAATTTCTATATCAATTTCAACTAGTTTTACACCGATTGCAAAAGTATTATATATTTCGTTTTACGAATAGAGATAAAAGAAGGATAGTGAACGATTTAAAATCAGTACTTTATACTGTATTTTATTCGTAAACGACAAATTTGAACGATTTGCGTTTCTTTAACGATCGAAAACTTATTCGAATAAAATACGAATCTTTTCCGTTAAGTGTACACATGGATAAATTATACAAATGCAGGAAATATGTATCGTACAAGCATCGAAACAGGAATATCGGTATTTTCGGACTCGATGCAACTGCGATGAGTATGAAAATACAATATCGTATGATTTTTATGTAAGAAATCACATGGTGAGAGAAATTTTCACGAGCTGTTTCATTTTTAAGACTCCCACGGGTCGAGGAGTAGTGGGATTGCTCGCACCTTCATAATTCAGACGTATCGTTCCAAGCGCAAAAATTATCAATGATTTCCTGATGTTTGCCCGTTACATTCCAACGCGGATGTTTCGAAAGGTCGTCACGAGCAGGAATAGCGGGAAGGACGAGTTTCGTTGAAAAAATGGCCAATGCGTTACGCACGCACATTAAACCAAAACTGGCGAGTCAAGAGTTGCAATACACGTCGGAACGATAGAAAATAAACAGTGGCGGTGGAAAGCTTCTGTGTAATATCGAAATGAAATTAGCAACTATCGAGGAAAATATAATAGTCGTAAATCATCGTAATGCCGTCTACTTGAACCCAACCTAGCACTTTGCATACGTTAGATAAATTTATAAAATCGGACAGCTCTTACTTACGTAGACGGGTAGAAATTGATTATCTTTGAAATAATGTGGAAAACAATTTGACTTATCGGTGAACACTCAATTCGATAAAATATGCGCAACAGTCGATGATAATAAACGAATATTATCAAATTTAACGATACCGATTACCGTGTATTCACTTCGACGTTTCGATTTACTTGATTCGCGTTTGTGCGTCACGCGTCATTTTCGAACAGGTGGTTCGAATGTAACCGAATATAATAATACAGTCGATAGAGTTGCATAATGTTGAACGAAATAAAAGTAACGTGCGCTCGCTTAATGACCTCTGCATACGTGGTCGGCAGATTCTTTTACGCGAACGATGACTGAATTACTCTTAGGTGGTCCGCGAATGCCTGTGGAATTATACTGCCTCGTAAAATCGGAAAGTTACCATTAAACTCAACGACAGTCTTTATACCAGTTTTCTTAACGTATCGAGAAATACATCGATCGCGTATATATAAATATTCGGTCGAATAACACGAATCCAGTGCTCGTATCTTATTCAAACGTTTTAATGGGGTTTTTTTTCTTTCTTTCTTTTCTTTTTCTTCTTTTAATTTATCAGATGTTAACTCTGTTAAGGATTTTTACATTTGTTGTACCATGTGTTCGGTGGGTACTTATTGTTACGTAATCGTTCCTCGTTTTAGACATCTTTCACCAGCGTTCAAGACTGTAAAACGAAGAGTGGTCAGTGAGGTATTGTACGAGTTGTAGGTCTATAATCCATAGAATGTCTTATAACGACCCTCCTAGTTTCAGGGAGTCATTCGAAACACTCTGAAACGATAGGATTCGGATGCTTTTCTAACCTGATCCAGTATCATCGGATCTAATTTAGTACTTCCTGTTTAACGGAATTTAATTGCAATGTCCTCTCCACATCCTCAGTGAGGACTTAGCAGTGTGCACTCAGGATTTTCCTCAAAGCTCTTGTTTGTATGCCTCTCGTTATTTTTAGGTTTGATTTGGCTGTAGTACACCATAGTATAATTCCATACGTCCAGATGGGCTTAATCATTGTCTTATAGATCAGCGTACGATTGTTTAGATTTAACGGTGATTCGTTTTGGATAAGCCACGAGTTCTTTTCACTTTTCAAGGACTTCTATTGTTTTATTCCTAACTTTTATCAGGTATGGTTTCCATGTTAGTCGCTTGTCTAATATCACGCCTAGGTATGTCATTTTGTCAGTGTGTGGTATAATTTCTGATTCCATTATGGTATATTGATAGTATCCTGTTTAGTATGAACTGCACTGTGTACTCTTGCTTGTGTGGATTTTAATACCTTTCTCTTTTTTCCAGTTAATTATGTTTTGAATCACATTTTGTAATTTCAGTGAGGTTTCTTCGTCTGATCCCGAGTATGTAATTATGGTGTTGTCTGTATAAGTGTGTACATTGTTCCTGATTGAGAGTGAAGGATCTGCTGTGTATACGTTGCACAGGAAGGGTCCAAGGATGCTGCCTTGCGGAACTCCAATTGTACAGTAGCCTACTTCAAACATTTCATTTATCATTTCTACCAAAAATATTTTGTCAGTTAAATAGTTCACTATGATAACAGAGAGAAAACTTTCTCCGTATCTAGGAATACGTAATTGCAGCATTTTCCATCGTTGTAAACTTTCTGTATTTTTGCGACTAATTTCTGTGCCTGTTCAATTATATTATGTTGCTTTCAACATAGTAAAAATATATACAATAACCAAACTGAAGAAATTGATTATTATTATTAATATTTTGAGATAGTTTGTTATATATTACTTCTTTCCAGTATTTTGGAGAAAATTGAAAGTAAGGAGATAGGGCGATGTGACCGGTAGTTTATTTTTGTCGATGCAATTTGTTATTTTTTGGTGCTAATTCCCTGTAAGGGAATGTGTCTTATTTTATTTTTAACGTTTAAGTTAAAGCGAATAGAGGGATATCCGAATATTTTGAAGTGTGTTCTCTTAGTTTCATATTTCTCTTGTATCAAGTAGATTCCTATATTGTACGATGTTAGGAATAATTCTGGCTCATGCACTTTCGTTTGTAGTCGATTACTGTTCCAAGTTACACGATAAATAATTTTAGTTGTGATTTGAGTCAGGGTACTCACTCGATTCGTAATTTGTTCCATGAAAAGCGTTAATTTGTCGGTTAATTTGTTTATTGCGATAAGAACGTTATCTATCTCATTTGGATTTCAGGTTGTATTTGGTGTGTTTGTTGCTTCAGTGTTAATGTTTACATTCTCGTGATTCTTGATTACGTTGGCGTAAGTTCCGGAGTTTGTGCGAGGTAAGCTCGTAACCGGTGTGAAATTGGTCCTGGAACTTCGTCTTGAATTAGACATTTTTCCAATGCATCGATATAATTAGAAGAATTCCGTGTCTTACAAAATTCATCTGCTATTGCAAACCATTTTTCCTGAACGAGTATACTCATATATTCTGGCATGAAATGTCAAATTATTACATTAAAAACTTCAATTACAATAAATGCTACAGTTGTCTGATCCAATTGATAATTAAATACTATTGTTCCATATGAGTCCCCAGTTGCTAAAAATCTGCAAAACAGCATATATATTTAGATTATAATATTTATATGTGTGGCAATTATTAATTTTATTTCATCTTTCCAGCTAAAGATTGTAAGGAACAGTGGATAGCTATACGAGATTCGTCTGTAAAGCGTTAAAAAACAGAAAAAACATTGGCAGCGGGTAATGTCTTTTTAGGCAGCAAGCAAAATCAGAAAGTGGAAGTATGAGAATGAAATATTTTTTTAACACTTATTCTTTTGTAAGTATTAGTTTTTTGTCTTATGTACATTAATAATGTTTTACTCAGTTTTTCATATTCTTTTCAATAGCAAGGTCAAATTTTATAATATATTGCGAGCAAAAAATTCAAGGTGACCTTTGTATTTCGATAAAAATGCAAAATGGAAAAAAGAATTAATCGTATCAGTGTGTATCGCACTTTATACTTTACAACTTGTTAAAAGCATTTTTCCACATAACACATGGATTGCAAGTAATTTACCTGATAAATCTTGGTAGACTACCCTGTATACCAAAATTTTGTAACTAAGAATATATAAGAGGCGTTATTGTATAGTTTAATAAGTATTCTATAGGTTACATTTAAATTTTGTATAGTCAATGGACCAGTTCTCGTAAATGGAAATTTTTTGACAGGTTAACTGTCCCTTAATTTCCAAGTGAAAATTTGTTCCTTTATTTACATAATTTCAGCGTTTTAAAGAATCATCGGAATGGACAATCGAAGAAACTTTATTTCGAGGTTGCGAAATAAAGATGATATAAAAAATGCTCTTTACAAAGTTATGACAAACGAAATAACTCTAAAAGTATTCTGTGTGATAAAGCGATAACGTTAAAATGTGATAACGTTAATATTCAAACTTTTTCACCGGAATGTGAAGAGCAGTTGATACAGTGCGCAAAAAGTTTGGCTAATCGTTGCATGTCACTGTTGAAAAAAGAATTTTTAAAATTAACGTTCGATTTAGCCATAGAGATAAAGCTTCTGCATCGTTTTAATAAAAAGTAACAATTGGGTAATAGTTACTTGTAATTGATAGTTAACTTCCCTTGTCGAAGAACCCTCAAGTTTGTGATAAAGGCATGTACATATGTATATACGTCCTTGATGTTTTGTTCCGAATAGCGCTTTCGTTATTTTTAAAATTTAGAACAGACCTGACTGAAGTAAACCGCGGCATCTGAGAGAAATAAACTGTATTATACAGGATGACATAACACGATAGAAGAAATAAAAAAAATTTCGTATAACATTATCTCGTTCAGTGCTTTATTTTCAAGAAAATCGATTTTGAAGTTTGTTCGATTCTTCAATTATGCAAACAATTGCGACGTTGAGATCGAGTCAGAGACGTTAAGAACTCGAAACGATCTTGAGCTGCAAATTTTTAAGGAATAAATATTGCACCTCTTACTTTTAGGTGGCAATAGAGACCATGATGAAACAACCTTTACTTTTTGTTTAAAAGTAACCGTTATTTTTTTTAGTTTACGTGCTGCTCTGAAAAGCTTTTCATGACAGAAAATGGTCCACGAAATGATTCGTGATAGACAGACACGATTTAGAATCTCTACTATTAGAATTAACACTGTTCGAGTCAATTACTTAGAAATAAACAAATTGACAAATATTTTTGGGCGCAGTTCCGTTCTGACAGCCTACACTATAGGAGACGTCTAATTATAGCTCGTACCGTCGACGTGTGCTGTAGATACATAGTGTTGGTAAGTGCGGTTTGACAACAGTGGTGGCAACATAATACCAATGCATTAAACCTCGACACGTGTATATGAATATCGTACGTATCACCAATGTCGCAGAAGGAGAACCAACACAATGGAAGAACATTTGAATCTAGAAACGTCCTTACCGACAGAAATCCAATTACCCTATGGAAAATAACGGATATTTCCAAAAAAAAAAAACAATATAACCGAGCCAAGAACATCGTGGGCAAACATTGCAAAACAAGACTACACTCCAACTGAAGATCAAGCAATAATACTGTAATCAATTGATGGTATTATCATCAAAGAATACGCTGGAGCAATTGAGAACATAACAGGACCTGAAGCCATAAAATACTTGCCAAGGATTTCCAATGGAAGAATCTGCATGTACGTGGACAGTAAAGAAACGATCACAAGATTAACATCGAAGTGCAAAACAATATTAATCAACAATGCAAATATAAAAGTTTACTCTATAATTGTACCATATTATCCAATATTGCACCTATAATCCCAAACTCAGCAATCGAAAACACCTTTAAGAAATATAACATTAAAGTACACTCAAAAATAAAAGCACTAAAAGCAGGAATCACAGATTCAGTCACATACCTTAACCTTTAGAAAATGTAGAAAGATGCAAAAGATATACCTAGCTCTTTTCTAATCACAAAAGATAAATCATGCAGAATATTCTATATGATTCTAATACTACAAAAAAACAGACACGCTTTAACTGTAATCGGGAGAGACACATTGCCAAGCAAATAACGCAAATTTAAACAAAACTAGCTCACTGGCCAATTTAAATTCAATTCAAATTCCACCCCATATTAATGACCACTCGAAAGAAATAAAAATAGATACCTTGAATACAATAGAACGCCTAGAACTAGAAACACAAGAGGTTTTTAGCACAACTGAACACGGAGGAATAGCAACAGCAGACTTGAACATAAATAAAACAGGAAACAAAAGACCGTTATCTACATTAGGGACAGACAGCACGAAACTAGGCAAATTAAACGATACAGGCTTTAAGATCCTGGATCCAAAACAAACCAAAACCTTCATAAGGTCCTCGAAAAAGTTAGTTGAACAAGTTACTATTATAATAATCATAAGTAATTGTTGCGACTTTTAATACGTACATAAAATGTAAAAAACATTACAGTGGATAAAGAGTCAATCGTGGTTGATATCACCACGTGATAATTATGCATACACCTACCTTGATATCGAAAACTGAAAATGATCGTGTGTATTAGGATACAATGGTTCGCAATAAATTAGTTTACAGCATAAATTTTTCGTACCATGCATTGTAATCCACATTAATACCAGATTAAGAAAGTAACAAGAGGTTCTCTATTAGTTGTTCTTTCTTTACTGTATATTCAATGAGATTCAAATTATTCCTTTTGAAAAAACAATAGATAATTGGTTCATTAATAAAAATTCTAGTAACGAATGCAGTCCTATCTTTCGCTGAAAGACAATATCGTTAAATATTAACAATCATTGAAGTATATATTCGGAAATACTCAGAAATTTAACCAGAGTATCTATCAATTTTTAATCAAAGACTGTTACTATTTATTTTCATTGTCTTTCCTAAATCTCTTTTCTCTATATTGTGATTTTATCTACGTATGTATTCCTTGCCTGATACCTTCCCTTCGTTTACTTTGTTTCGTAATTTTCTATTCTTTTAACGCGCAACAATTAATTTTTTCACTTTCATACTAAAAAATAAATTAATTCTTTAATTTCGCATAATTTTCATTGTATACTTCGTACACTTGATACACTTAGCTTGCTTACATTTTCTCGAAAATGCTGGCACCGTTGAAACAAATAAACGCGAGCTGAAAAGTTGCGCCAGAAATAAAAGCAGAAAAGGGTTCCTTGAGCCGTTGCAGAAATCGAAACTGAAATTCTTCGACGTGCACTTCACTGGAAACAGATTGTATACATACTTACACGGTACGGACGAGATGGTAAAAAATTCTTCGAAACGTCCGTTCCATCGCATAGTGCATTCATTCGATGCGTCACTATACGGTCTGCGTACATATTTCCGGTCACTGCAGTTCATATAGTCACGATTATTTGCTATCACAGACACCTACCGTTACAAAATCTACGATCCAGTACATTACGCGCACGGAATGATCGCATCAACTGTACGACCCATCGTCGTCACGAGCATTAGTCATAATTTAAAGCCTGTTTTTCTTCTTTATGCAATCTCTCTCGAAACTTTTCACTTTCGTTCTTGCCGGTTGTCGGTTCGTGCACTCGCCGCCGAACTATAAGTCACTCGTCGTTACGAATTTTACTGTTAACGCGCGAAGTCTTAGGCCGAGTCCAGACACATGCAACAGAACACACGAGGATGACTCGAACACTCTAAGCAACTGAAAGCACTTCCACGAATATCTAATACGCGTCGAAAACACCGTTTGAAATATTTAACCATACGCAAACACACTGCTAGTTTGACACCTTTCGTAATTTACTTTACATATTTTTACGTGACAAAAAAAAAAAAAGGGAAAATAAATCGAGACTGTGTCGGTAAAATTGAATTTGTCGAATTCAAAGATATCGTAAAAACTTCGTCAAATTCTTTTTAAAAGAATTCTTAAAAATGCGACTGCTTCTAAAAGACGCCAGTGTGTCTTTAAAAATTAAGGAAGTATTGTTATACGGAGGACAGGGAAAATCGATTTCTTCTTAACATTTTTGCACAAATTTATCGATGCACAGATAAGAAGTAGAAGAGGATTGCTGGTTTAAAAAGAACAAAAATATCTAATGAAGCTTCGCCATACTCGCAATGAGAAACCTTTTTGAGAATATAATTAAAATAAGTACAAAAGTTACGATACAATATTTTGGAAATTCTCTGCAAAACGTATCTTTTTCGGTCGGAAAATAATCCAAATTGTAACTTTATTAACTGTTTTAATGTCACAATTGGATAGTAGGGTAAAGTCGTTTGTGAAGGCAAAAGTTGAGTAAAAACAGCTGAGCATCCAACCTTACGAGCAATAAAAAAAGCAAACACGACGAGAGAATATAAAAAAAAAAGGCTGCAAAACAGATGAGTTTTACAAACAAAGCAGGGAGATTGTTCTGTGGCCTCAAAATAACCGTTAATACCCAAAATTGTTCTCACGATACCAACGTCTACATTATTACAAACTTTGAACGAGATTTCCTCGAAGCAGTGTTTTGTAAAAGATAAAAAAGATAAAATTACGGACTTGGAATATTACCATAAATTTTATACATGTTTCTCCAATGGCGTTACAAGAAACTGGTGAAAATATGAAACGCTTCTTTTTTTTATCAACAAAAACGTATGATTTGTAAAATTTCAAATTATTTGCGTTTACAGTTTTCTTGTATGAAATTCTATAAAGAACACCTTTTCCCGCTTACAAATGGATGACAAAGGGTCGCTATCACATCGTTCTGTGTCCATGCGCCATTTATCTACGTATAGAGGGTGTCGTGTAACTAATGGCGCAAGCGAGAACATGGTGATTGTATATGAAAAATTGAATAAAAAATATAGAATAAAACTTTTTCATGCGAAACTTTGTTTCCGAGGAAAATAGCTTTGAAGGTTTATCGAGTGCACGTGCACTTGATCAAGATTCAACTCAATGGATTTCACTGTATACTGTTTCTATTATCGCGTGTCGATGTATTTGTAAATAGTGTCGGTGTTGCGCTTCTTTTGTCCAATCCAATGATTTGGAGTTTTAATGTTGAAAAAATTTGTTGCAGCGTGCAACGTGAAGAATGTGAATATGTTGGAGAGCCATTATACTAAACCAACATCACTTGGTGAATATTTAAAGAAACGAAGGTATCTTACAACGGAGTTATATACCTCGCTAGGTTTAATGTGCTATTTTACTACCAAGAGTTCCATACGAAACGTTTATATCGTAGAGTCTATGTTTCATTATGATTTGTGAAGGTAAATCACAAATCTGTAAATAATACTTTATCGATGAATTTTCTATTCATTTGCAACTTGTTCCATATCCCAGAAGCAAAAATTCTCAAGGTCTTAATAAAACAATAATGCGGGTGAAGTTTGTGAAACGATTTGTCTAGTACATGTACGAGGGTTTACATATTTACTGTACCAAGAACATTAATCGCATTTCCTTCATTCGTAACAATTACACAAGGCGGAAGGAACCCAATAACCTTGAAATCGTTTACAAAAATTGTTCCCCTATCGATGTATGTATCTGTTTGAATACTGGAAAGATATTTTCCATATATACAACGTGATTCAAGAAACTGGAACAAGATATTGCTCGTTTCTAAGCGAAAATATCAAATCTTCGCAGAGGAAAAAGTTGAATCTCTTATGCGGAGCTATCTCTTGATGCCATCATTTTCTTGCTTGATGTAACAATACATGTGCAATGTATATTTGCACATAATTTTTAAATTAAAGCAATTTAATTTTTAAATTTATGCATTTTCTTTTACACAAATCAATTCTTCTCGTCATTCTGAGCACAAAGGTATTAAAGCATGACCATTAAAAACATAAAAATAAGAACAAAAATTCACATAAGTATATACCCAATGACTTTGTTTCTAAGATACTTTCTAAATTTATAAGTTTCTAGACTTTACACATTACAACACTATGAAATCGAAAATAAAAGAAGTACGAATAACACAAGACAAAACGTATAACAGAATAATTAGATTGTTATACATCGGAGGTAATAAATTTCCAAAAACCTTGTTATCGTCTATTTTGTTGAAAACAACAACGGAGCAGTTTGGAGTAACAAGAAAATCGAAAGCCCAAGGTATTAAAAATAAGTTGCAGTAAAGGGTTCATCTAAGGTTCACAGATCCCAAACACTTTTATCGCACGAAAGATAAGTTAGCTATTCGAATGATAATTCTATTGGTTCAAAGTCAATCGAAAGTTAGAAGAACATCAAGTAGGCCAGCTGGATGCTACAACTTACTTCCCTGTGATAAACAAATAATTTCTCTCAAGACCTCAGGACACAGGTGCACCAATTTTCAACTGTACGTCTTTGACTTTGAACCAATAGTATTATCGTTATTTACAAGTTAAAATAGTTTTGCGTTCGCTGTATCAGAAGACCAACGCACCTGTAGAGAATGAAAACGTGTACCGGTGTTACTTACACGCACATTCCTTTTTATATTCCTTCTTATCGAAGATTTAATGGGAAACCTTTTAGATTCGTCTTAAGATTTCGTATTTCATTTACAGACAATTTTGTCAAAACTATAAAAGAGGTAAATGTAACAATACAAATTGTTACCTTTTTGGAAATTCTGTTGCTTTCCATGATTGGTACGGGGACTAAATTAAATAAATGTGGTAGCTCATTTATGAAAACCTTTGGATTCATCGAAGATTCTCTCGGCTCTTCCTTAAGTCTTGAGAAGAAAATCGGCCATTTTTCGATAACGTTTGAAAAAGTATCAATATTTTACTATTAAGAAGTTTTTCATACGTGCACGTTTATAACAACAACGACGACGACGACGACAACAGTCACAACAACATTCGTCAACAAGAATATTCATAAATCTAACGTTACTGCAAATGAAATAACTGAAAAATCTCCGAAAATTTGGAAAAAATTTGTTCCTTTCCAATATTTCGATTTATTAGAATTCGTTTTATTTCAATTTTCATACACGCTAATTCGTCGTCGGTGAGCAATAAACGCGTAACTTTGAGATCGGGATAAGTAAGTCATTTTATCGCTACGTACTGAACAAAGCAGTCACATTTACTATATCGATTCATTAATTAATTGAGAGAAACAAAAAAAAAGAGAGATGCATATATACTGCTTTAAATGCAAGAACCAACTCGTTGGCAGAGACCATATAACCCATCGTTAAAGCGGAAAAGGGGTCGTTTCAGAGGATTATCTACCAGTTTAATCGCCTCTGCCCGCTTCAACAAACGCAAAGATTAATCGCTATAGTACGTTAAACGCACGCGTTTCCGGTCCCACTTGTACCGCAACTTTTACTCGACAGCAAAGTGTCTCAGGAAAAGGAAGTAGTGTATCCTTTTATCATTCCTTTCGTGCCGTTTCTTCCGTATACGGTATTTGCATTTCCAAGACTAACGAGTTTGTTACGAGCAATGAACGCGCGAACGTCTAGATTCTCGCATCGGGAAATAATTTCTATCACTCTTAAAAAAAACTATAATTTACGATTCCACAATGATTGATTTTTATAGCATTAAGGAAGGAATACTCTACGAATGTTCTAAATTTATTTCGAATTGAGAAAGTATTCATTTTCTAGTCTCGAGTCAAAAATAGATAATAATTGCAATTTTTATTTTAAAGAAACAAGAAAATATTTCCTTACGCTTACACATTTATACAACGATGTAAAGAAAATGTACAAATTTTTATACAACAAAAAGGTGTTTACATTTTCATTTGCGTCATGGCTGCGATAAAAAATTATATTTAACACACGTATTTTCAATACTTGGGAAATATTTATAGGAAATGTGAAAAAGAGATCGATTTCTTTGATACGAAAAATAACGAATATCCTTTAAGGATAAAATACGAGTACTTTGATCGATGAATCTCGTGTTATTAACGACGATATGTACTGTGCATTATTCGTGTAAAATTTTATTCCAGGACATAAAATTGTTTCGAAAAGTATTGATATTTCAGTGCAAAAACGTCAAAGCAGTATTTTTTCAATCAAGATTAACATATGAATGATTCGTTGACGCAAGTGTTCTCTGCCGAGACAGGGACACTACTAATAATGGTACACGTCTGCTAGCATTGAAATTAATCCACCATTTTAACTTTCTCGAAACGTTTTTCGTTAGTGTCCCATTGCATAATAAAGAAATTCGAAGCTTAAACCCGTTTTTCGTTTCCACTCTTCCTTGTGTTTCCCATAGCTTGTATCCTACAATTATCAACAATAGTTTTAAACTCGAACATTTTATAATAGTACTAAAAAGAGGTGCAATTCTTCTGGTATTATAGTTAAAAAGAGAAAAGGGGAAAAAATTAGTGTTAAAAAAAGAATAATTTCACCGGTGATCGTACGAGGGAAATTATATTTTTCGCGCGACTCGAACAAAACAAAGATATTGAAAACTTGTATCTATTGTTATACGTGTTAATGATTTATTATGGTCTACTAATGTTTCATTGAGTATGTATGTCGATAAATGGAAATGGGTAGCTGTTACCAGTTGTCGGCATGACAATTAACGAATTATTATTTGGAGTTATTCTCAAGATTCAAAAGAGATACCATGTTTCATTTCTCGTTCACTAATTTATACATGCATCTATAATGTCGCGCTGTGATCGAAGTAACGTGCGTCACGTAAGTACATTATTATTGTTATTACAGCCAAGCATGACAATGCAAAAATATTTATAGATTTCCATTTGCGATAAATTATTTCGGTGTTTAGCAATTAAACGTTGCAAACACTACCGGGCACAAGGAAGATAAAAATTAAAAACTTTTTATATTCGATACTACTTACTTTCAATTCTAGAAAAACTTAAAGCTCAAATTTTATCGATCGCTATTTAAATTGAACCATTCGATTCGTTTCTTTCTCAAGGTTTCATGGTACTCGAAGAGACTGAACCGTTAATTAGAAGTTGAGAGTGGAGCTCGTTAAACAATACGTTGATCGGGTAATAAACTGTTACTCGTTAGAAACGTTAATTCGGTTTCAAAGGAGAGTTCTGAGCACGTTTCACGTCCAGTCCGAATCTGTCCAATGTGACTAGCTTTGACCTATATTTCAAGGAAATATAGCAATTTGGAAATACATAACACAATCGAGCACCGTACAATATTCTAATTGAACAGTACTATGCATTCCAACTCAAAGGATATCGCATATGTATATAAATCGCAAAAGTTTCAAGTATACGAGACGATGTATGAACTAATAGAAAGATTATGCTTACCATTGTGATTCTTTACTTTAAAATATTCTGGATCGTTTTAACACCTTAAAAATAATCGTTCATCAAAATTGCACGTATATGTTAAGAATTTTTAATAAAGAAATTTTATTGAAATTTTTATAGAAAAATCAGCTTCAGAACCATTCGTATTCTGACTTGAACATTTAAACTCGATAGTACAATTTCAATTCTGGGACTTTCTCGAACGGAAATTCTATTTGGTTTAAATAGAACGAATTTTTACCATTTGTGGCGGAAAAATAAAATTATTAGCAAAAGATGTTTGTACATATCCAGTTGTAATGTATTAAAAAGAATAAAAGGTAAATAGAATAAAAGTAACACAAGTAAATAATTTAATTAATACCACGTAAATAGAATAATATTTTTTAAAAGATGACTCAAGAAGAGTACGAGATTAATTTGAAATTTGTGTTTATAAAATATTAGTACCAAATAATTTTCATCGCCGTATATTATTACCCAATACTAATTCTGTAAGTAATACATTATAAGATTTATATTTTTTTTCCTGATTTTGAACTAACGTAACAATTTGTATGCTATTTGTAATTAAATTAAGTAAATGTTAACTGAAACTAGATAATAATAGAAACAATTACGAGAGATTGGCAAAACTTGGGCATAGATAAGGAAGGAGTAAACGAGATGTGGGGACCATTTTGCTAGAAAGATTTTCGTACGTGCGATTCTTTCAAGTTCCATTTGATTTCATTTTATTTCAACATCAAATATACACATTTATTTTCTCATCCAAAGATGTATTGTGTATTATTTAACAGCACTAATTACCAAAGGAAGAGAAAATAAATAAGAAATAAACCAAAAATGACACGAAATCGAATTAGATCCCAAAAGTCCTCTTAAAGATTAACCGAAAACATAAAGAAATGATTTCGATGAGACGTTCATCGTTCAACATCTCGTTCGTAGAGAAGCACAGAATTAAATGAAAGACGAAAAAAAACAGATAATGACCCGAAACTTGAAAATCTACAACAATAAGGGCGAATTATAACAGTTTACCGACCCACGCAGAAAACGTAGGCGCCCATTACTCCCATTGCGAGATAAGAAAGAGGTCGTCGGTACCTGGTGTGGAACATGGTCTGCCACGAAGTGCATACTGCATATAGTAAATCTGATTTTCGAGAATTCAATGAGCATACGCGCGAGAGTGGAAAATAAATGCCACTGCATTTGAATGACAGAAAATTGGAATGTATAAAACGAGGCTGATCAAAGATAGGTAAAACGAGTTACAGACAATTTTAACACTAGGTTTACAGACGTTTCTTGTATATCTGTTTCTATGGATACCCGTCAAATTGATAAATAAAGGAAACAACGTATTTTCGTTAGAAAATGATCGATTAAATTTAAAAACTATTACAATATTAACAGACTTAACATAAGTGAATCAAATCTTTTACTCGATACAAGTATTATTACTTTTATTTTTTATTACAATAGCCGATTTAACACGACTTGCGTTTCTTCGAACTGCTAGCTGATGAAAGAAGAATCCTTGATCCGTTTTTCTTATACTCGTCGATAAATTCTTCGGTCAATTCAAACACGAAATCTTTTCTGGATATTTTCGAACCGGTGCATTCTTTGTACAATATCCAAGAATTTATGACTGCCAAATTTAAAGTATTATATAAAACCTGACGAGACCACCGGAAAGTCCCTGCTTTTACATTCTATTTGCGCGCCATTTGATCGACCACATCTACTTCAAACTTGGTCTTATTGTAAAATCTAATTGCTTCCTGGACACGTTTGTAATTGTTCTCAACTTTCACAAATGTATATTTATAATGTAGCGAGGAAAACAGGGTAATTTTATCGTTGCGTCCTTTTGCTGGTTGCAGTAATTCTTTCTTGTTTGCTCGGCTGGTACCAACCAAAGGTGTATTTTGTGTAAGTCGTCTTTTTTTGTAAGTGGTATACTGGTGAAAACGTTTTGTGTAGTAATACACGTATTTCTTCCTCGGCGTAAATACGGTTCAGCTAATTCCATGACTACAAAAATGGAAAACCATTAATAATAATGGTTACCCAATATCAACACGTCGCGGTTCGGTCGCCGTCGAAATATATTTTCGTTGAATTATGATTTGTTTTTCTTACCTACTTTTCGACTACTTTTACATTTCTTGCCAGACAAATAATTTCACGAGAAAAGCCTGTTCGTTAGAATTAACTACGAATGTAGCTTACTCGTCAATTTGACGGGTATCCAAAAAATAGCTATACATTTCGTAGAATTTTCAAACTGAAGAGAAATAGATTCGAGTATATATTCGTATCGTTCCATTCATAATAATCGGCATAAATTGGAAAAAGAAATAATAGTAATAGTTTTCGTAATGTTGCTCACGAAGTCAGAAATCCGTCAAATTGACGGATCTCGTAAACCTAGTGTTAAACGAAATCAATGTGTGTGTTTTTATTTCGAAATTCAATACAGAGAAAGGAAAGATTATCCTGTAGATGCAAATACTCGTCACTCGTTCATCGAAAGAAACAGTTATCGATCTGAAATGAAATCATTGGAATTTATGTTTATAGCGTTCTGTTGCGCGTCACTGTTTATGCCTGACGTCGACAATAAGCATCGTATGAAACTAAAACCCGATTATTGAACGAGTAAGTGCGGAAACAAACCGATATATAAATTAAATTTCAAACGAGATTGTAGAAGACGCAATCGAGTTTTGATTAAACGAGAGAATCATTTTACTTGCGTAAAATAAAAATAAGTTTATCCGGCCATAAAAATATAAATTACGATCATTCGTTCCCCGGAAC
Source organism: Ptiloglossa arizonensis (assembly GCF_051014685.1). Classification (NCBI taxonomy): domain Eukaryota; kingdom Metazoa; phylum Arthropoda; class Insecta; order Hymenoptera; family Colletidae; genus Ptiloglossa; species Ptiloglossa arizonensis. Next base: position 6,838,327 of record NC_135053.1, on the reverse strand, counting down.
TTTTTACGTCGGTGTATAATTAATCTCGAATTAGGTCGACGTTATAAAACGAATCTGTTGTTATCGCTAGTCCGATATTCAAATCGGTTCAAGTTTCTAAACGAGGGTATCATAACGGAGGGTTTTAATAAAAATATGGTATATGCAAAAATTAAATTAAAGACATTTTTATTGAATTTTTCAAACAGTGTATTTTGAAATAGTGCAATATAGCACTAAAGCAACGTTGGTAGATCGATGTTGATCAGTCTGGACGACGAAGTAGAGTCGAGTGTATCATCGTTGCGTTATCACAATACGCTGTACCATCAAACGACGATGTGTAAAATAAATATATTCAAAAGGAGAGAGGGAGAAAAGTCAACAAGCGTTTCAACAATCGGGGATAAAAAAGAGTATCGAAATTATTCAAAATGACGCATGATTTTTAAATATTTTCGACTCTCTCTCTCTCTCTCTCTCTCTCTCTCTCTCTCTCTCTCTCTCTCTCTCTCTCTCTCTCTCTTTCTCACGCGCGCGCGCGCGCGCACACACACACGGAGATCAGGCAGCAGAAAACGAAATTGGTAAACGATTGTAATCGATAAACACGAAAAAAGAAAAAAAAAAAAAAAGAGAAAAAGAAACGAGCAGAAAGAAGAAGAAAAAAAGAAGCATTTTTTCAGAGGTCGTTGCAAGCAGCCAAAAATGAAATCATGTGGACTATTCGTTAATCTGTTATTCTGATCCAATGTGGATCGGAAAAGTACATAATGTATCTTTCTCGTGTTCATTCGTTGAAATTATTTTCACCAAATTTCATTTCTTCGATCGCATTCTTCCAATACTCGTTAGTACGGCACACACACAGCGCTGCTCACTCGATTCTCCGAAAAACTCGATGTTTCGACAACGAATAAATAAAAATTTGTCTCGTCCATCTTTTGTAAACGATATCGCTCGACGAACTCCGCGCTCGAACGATACTGTCATTCGAAGATCGTTTAATCGTATTTTCGGAACGTCCATTGCCTTTTTGTAACAAAAAATCCATACTTTGCGCAAAAAGGCGGATTACAAGTGTAATCGTATCGTTCCCTTCCTAATAAACACGGTGCGTTACTCGTTGCGAGAAAGAAAATGCGATACACTTAAAACTGAAAACATCGTCAGGAATCAATTGAAAACTGCTATACGACGCCGTGATACGCGTGTTTAGATACAAGAGCGAACGATGGTATCGTCTGAACGACTTTCTTTATACCCGAAGAAAAATACCAACGACGATGTTATTAAAGCAGCAACAGTTCTCCTCCGTTCGTATTTCATACGCGGTAGTGCTGCTTTAACAAGGGTCAACATCAATATTTATCCGTTGCTACTTAGCAATAAAACTTGCTACGTACGGTGCGAACCAGCAAGAGAGAAATATTGCTAATATGATTCTTCGCGTAGAATTTCGCGTCTCGTCGATTAAACCCGGGACACGAAGCGCGCGCGTACAAAGTCTAATTAGCCGTCAGTAATTCCCGCGGCTCGCTCTTTAACTGCCTTCGAAATCGCCGCGTCGTCTTTGTATTCCCTAACAGTCTAGTAGTAAATAAAAGGTGGACCGACCGTTTAACGCGCGACATCTTCTATACACATATAGACAACGGTAATAATCTAAGTGGATCGTCTTAGGATCTAGGCTTACAATCTAAACGAAAGAGGATGGTGGGTACATGATGCTTCTTACACGTGTGTCCGTTAAATATGTGTGTATGTGTCGATTTTTTCATTGTTTTTCTAACAATGTCGCGACGAGGCGTTCGCGCATGCTGCGAAAAGACGAACCGTTGGCGAAGTTCTCGTCGCGGTCACGATGAACGCAGACTTTCAGAACAACGAATCGACTTATCACGACACTGTCGTTGCACGGGCAACCTGGCCGATAGTCAAGACCTTCGTTGCATCGATCTAGACGAGACTTTGCATACCGGTACATTTATTTACTCCGATTTGTTATGTATATCGTTACGAGAATAGATACTCGATCGTTTTCTAATTGTTTCTAGTCAAAGTTTCGTATCATTGTGTATAATTACAGAATAATCAAGTATTTCTTAAGCTGAACATGTCTTCTCCGCCAGCAGATCCGAGTTCGATTCCCAGCATTTCTCGTTGCATTATCTTTCTTTTCGTTTATTCGAATTAATTAGATCTCGATTAAAATAATTTCATTTTCTGGACAAAACACGATACTTATCGTTGTATGTACAAAAGTAAGTAAGATGGTTGTACATAAATTGTGTTTTTATTTATATATTTCTTTGATATCGTGTAACAAATAGTTTTTACATTTATCTTTGTTTTGTTTTCAGTCACTACTGGATAATTCGTTCTGTGTATTATGCGATTTATCGATTTTTAATATTTCGTTCAATTTTGTAAGTAATAATAAGTTAAACATTTTTATATACGCAACGATAAGTACATTTTTATCTAAAAATAAAATCGTTTTAATCGAGATCTAATTAATTCGATTAAATTGAAATAACAATTTTGCGATTATACAACTTTAACGATAAATAATTGAAAAACTATCGGGTGTCTGTTTTTATAACGATGTACACGATAAATCAGGATAAGTAAATGTACCAGTATGCAAAGCCTCATTTGGATAGGTGGTAGGAAGGTTTTGCGTTCTCCTTGACAGTCTGTGAATGTGATCGATCAACTCGTTTCCACGTTGCGTTCTATGGATGTATGCACATAAATCCGTACGATGCCCTTTGACTAAAGTGAATACAGTTATGACGCGCCCGAACGAGTAGGTGTCGATAATACGTGCCCCACCTTGCACACGCTTCCGGCCTCGCGGTTCGCGCAGACACAATTTCCATAAGAAACCTTGAAATACACGATCGGCAATTTACACGTCTCGCCTAAGCTCCGAGTGACGCTTTAACCACCGGTATCGGTCAAGAAAACGTGGATGTCACGCGAAATGTTTCGCGCGAATCGAGCACCGTTTTCGAAATGCTGCGAACGCGCGCGACAATTTCATATCCGTATCTAATAAAATATCGAGATTCGTTCAACAATTTGAATACCATCTACAGATTCGAGGATAAGAAAGAAAAAAAAAGAATAAGCAGTCACGACGAAACTCTGTAAATGTTGGCAGTCGATGGGAAAGCAATGAATCGCGTAGCAGTGAAACATAGCAGTGGAACACTCGAGCATCGCGTGACTGCGGTTAGGAGGGGAGAAACGCGTAGCATGAAATACGAGCTCCCCTGACGATCAGTGGAGGACGCGATTCATCGTTCCATCGATTATTACGTTACGACTTAAACAGTCGCATCTCTATTTGTCTCGTTCACAGTGGTCGGTGAGGAAAAAAAGGCGTTATTTCGTTGGAAATGTTGTCGGTTATGGCCGAGCGTGTGGCGTTGGATTACACAGAAACGGAAAGAGAAATAAACCGTGAGGGCAGGGCTTATATAAACGCGAGCATACACGTGTCCAGACTTGCGTACACTCCCAACGATCTTTCGCAGGTGTGGAACGCACCACCTCTAGCCTAGTTGACACTGGCCTTATCGAAGTCGATTCGCTTCACGATGCGAGTCAATCATCGCTTATTAGTAGTATAGTGTCATCGATAAACAGACCGCGTACACTCTCGACGCCGAGGTACGATCCTTCAAAGCTACTCTCGTGCGTACTTTGCGCGTGCACGTGCGTCACGTATACTACGTATACTACGTGTATACAACGTACACCGTTAGGAGGAAGAATCGTTCGACACGTAGCTTTGCTCGTTACCGCCAGTTAGAGCTCCTTCGCGCAAGCATGGGGAAACCGAGCACGGAGAGTCGGCACAAGACAACGAGGCTTGTTCACGGCACGTTGTACTTTTACCGTTTCCGCGACATTTTCTACAGGGTGGGCCAACTCGGACCGACTGATGTAAAATGCATATAATCCGTAAAAAAAACCCGACCAATAATTGTAACCCGTTCTTGCACCAGGTACGTACCCATGATAAATTTTCATAAAATTCTTTATAATCTGCAAAATAATAATAATAGTAATAATAATAATAATACTTAAACCGTACAAATAATACAAAATTTTAAAAACAGTCGGTCAAAGTTAGCCCGTCCTGCACATACAGTGCCGGACAAATGCTTTGCGATATTACGGAAATGAGTCGACTGACATCCAATCGATAAAATGTCTACGTATAGAGAAAGGAATGTTAGATTCCGTAATGGTACATAAAAATATGAATGTAATAGCGTTCTTTGTTCGAAGACGTTTGTCCGATACTGTACATACGTGTATATCGGTAAACGCGAATGTTGCCACTGCGACGATAGCTCTTTTCGAAGAAAAAGGAAGCACGTAGATTCGTCAAATAGCGATCGACCGAACAATGGTAAACGAAGGTGTTTCTTGTTGTTCTTCCGACTTGTTTGAATTTTTTTTTCAATATTTCAAGCAAACGGTGAGTACTAATCTCTTCTATGAACGATTCCGCGTGAAAATCGGTCACGTGCTCGTGTGAACGCTGAAATATGATTTTGTACCCTGTTAGCCGACCGGCGGAGCAGCGAAGAAGCATTCTTAGACTCAACGTCGGTTCTTGCCTGGATAGTCGTCGCGACACACATGTGCCGGTTCATTCGTGACCGTGTAAAAGAGCTCTTACGGTCGGTAATCGTCTCGTCGAAGACTGCTGGCAACATTGGCGTCATTGCGTAGACAAGTCGGAAATGCCGTGGCACGGTAGCCTGTCACGGTCAATCTCTCGCGGTGACGTAGCAACGATAGAAATCGAGATTTTTGGAACACGGATCGTTACGTTAAGTGCCACGAGTTTTCCGTTTCGCACAGAGTCGCGCACGCGTCTACGCAAGTCCATTCGATTGTGTTCCCTATCGACGAACTAATTCAATTTCCAGGGCCACCTCTTTCACTCACGCACACAATCTCGCGTCGACGTTTCCTCCTCCTCCTCCTCCTCATCCTCCTCCTCCTTCTCGCATACGCACACGATATCTCCCACAAACGTTCGCACACGCGCGAATACGAATGCTCTCTCTTTCGATCCTAATGAGCCAGACTAGACATCGAAAGAGAACTTTGTTCCGCGTTCATTCTTCTGCTTGCAGCAACGTACGGAAATCCTGCTGCAATTTCGACTCGTGGTAACTCCAAATGTCGCTGAAATCTTCCTCGTCTTCGTCTACCTCCTCCGCAATGAGTATTTTATCTTCCTCCGGCGCCGGGGCGTTCGGCGAGGGCGAATAGAATTTTATCTCGAGGTCTCTGTGACCGTTGGGCGACGTAATGATTTCCGTGGAAACCTCCAATCCTTTCGGTGACAATACGGTACCGTTGTTTCCCGTACCGGATGAGCCCGCGTTGTTCGTTGGAAAACCGATCGTGTCACCGTGCCAGAGCGTTCGACGTTTGCCACTTTCGGCTTGTCCCCTGTCGCCGATTACACCAACGTCTTTACTAGGAACGGCGATTTCTTCGCTGAAGTAACTAGTCGGATCGCTCCAACTGCGTCTGAGTACGACACCGGCAGTACCGGTATCTTTCTCGCGATGTACCAAAGGACCATCGACGTTAAAAAGTCTCTCGACGCTCCGTCCTTGGCAATTGAGAGCCGGCCGTGACAAAAATAGCGGCATGTGGGAGAAGTGGCTAGGGCAAAACTCGTTCGACGACGATGGGGTCAAGAAGGGCGAGTAACAGTTTTGATCTACGTCCCATATGAGCCCCGAGGGATCGCAGTATCGACACTGACACGATCCCAATCCATCCTTGATGCTGCTCTCGCAACTCGTCAGGTTGTTGTACTCGTGCAGATAAGGCGGAACGTTGTTGTTGCTCGTGTGGTGGGAGTTGTGTCTGTAACCCTTCGGCGGGATCGTACGAATTTGCACCGGTACAATGACATTTCTGTTGTCGTCCAGTACTCTCCCTTCCACGTGCCGATGGGCATACCTTTGCCTGACGTCGGCGATCTCCTGCACCGACATACTCGTTGTCTGGGCTCTGCAACCGTACACACTTTCCCTTCCTATGGGCGGCCTTCTATGATTTCTAAGCTGAAGCGGTGCTGCTTCGTAACGTTGTTCGTAACAGCCAGGTATATACGGTTTCAAAGAGACTACGTTCGATTGTTCGCCGGTTACGCTCGGACCGGACTGTTGTTGCTGTTCCTCGTGTTTCGCAACCTCCACGGAAGTGGTTACGTTGTTGGTCGGTTTCCTATCTTTCTTTCTGCGCTTTCTAGGCTTGATTATACGCGGCAGACTGTTTTCGGAGTTGTTCGATCCCGAACTTTCGTCGCTGGCGATACTCAACGAATCGATGTTCGCGATATTGGTTCCCGTACCGGTGGTTTCCTTGTTCGTCGCGCAATCCGCAGACTTAGGGTTCACTTGCTGCTTTTTCGAAAGTTCCACCGACCTTTGCGACCGGGACGGTGGACATCTCACTGCACTGTTCATCGTACCATTTAATGCCGTCGTGTTCCCATTATTATGAACGTGACTGCTAACCGCTGCACTACTGCAAACTGTATTGGTAATGCCATTAACGTTCCCGGTGTTATGTATCTTGCCGCGATTGTGAAATCGACCAGCCAAGATCAGCGGCGCTCCCTGCGTGTGAATAGCTAACCTAGAGAGCGGATTCTTGTGCAGGTGTGTCGACACTTGCTGATCGCAAGCTTGCTGCTGCTGTTGCTGCTGCTGCTGCTGCTGCAGTCCAAGCGACGGCGATGATCTCTGATTACATCTGCGCGGACTGGACGTCATCGATATTAACGGAGCGCCTGTCCAACCGCCAGGACCATATTGTACCTGACATTGCTCGGTACTGTTTATCAAGTTCTGTCCACCGTAACAGGCTCGCGTTTTCCCGCGTATCACAGGTTCCTGCTTCTTGCCGATGATCGGCTTGTGCGGTCCCGGTCTAAGGTTCGATGATATCAAGCAACTACCGATGTAACGCTCCACCTCCACGGCGCCCTGAGAGGCCGGGCTCATCTTACAACGTCCACGAACGATACCACTTGTATTATCAGCACCGTTATACTCGGTCCGTGTCAGTGAATATCACACTTCGCGAAATACGCGTCAACTTTCGACGTTAATACATCACATTAACACGTTAATCCATTGACCCAGATCCGGCCGGCTACGATGGATTCCGATAAACGAACCGATCCACCAATTTAGCCCATTGTCATCGTCGATCCGTTTTTACCGATACTACGAACAGATCGAACCTGACTCCATCCACTCGCGTTAACGCGAACGGTATTCGTTTCGATGAGATCGTATCATAGGTGACGCGTGTTGCACAACGAGAACAATTAGGAAAACACCGATGACGGTTACAACGAACGAATGTACCACAGTAAAACAACCGTACGAAGCCGCAGCCGGAACGACACTGAAGCTGTATCCACTGAGCGCGCCTACACCGTCTTTCGGTTCACTCTGCGACGCGGAGGTCCCCCCACTCCTCTCAACGCTTCCATTTCCACCGTCGCTACTTCTACCACCGCTACCACACTCACCGCCGATAGACACATCCCCACCACTGTTCCTGTCACCTCCTTTCTTTACAATGTACCTCGCCATACCACTCAACGAAACTTTACCATGCGTGTATTTCTCTTATATATATATATATATACACACAACAGCGTACCTTCCGGTGGACGATGGCCTGTCACAATTTAGCCAGACATCGAAGAAAGCTGGACAGGGAACGTAAGTTGCGTGGTTAGCGAGTTTCTCGAAACTTTTCGAAGACACTGACTCGCGAACACGAATTTCACCTTGTCGACGATGCTCGCGAACGATATATCCAATTAAGACGGATAATGCTCGGTTTATATTTATCGCTTCTATGCAACTGTTGCGTAACTAACGATAAATCTAAATTTCCGAACAAAAAGACCGACGTTACGAACTCTGGGATTTGCTCGTTATTCGATGTATCATTTCATTCTTTTCCATTTTTCGACCTCCTTCCAAACGATCGGACAAACGCAATACGACGCTACAAAATTCACGGAATCGTTTAAAATTCAATTTTTGACTCGGAAAGGTTAAGTAAAATCGCGACATTGCATTTCCCTCGTTTCCGTGCGTTTCGCGTAACAGTTTTCGAGTTGAGAAATTTTCGAAACGAGGAATTCTTTCCGAAGAACTCTATTTGTACGGAAATCCCTACTAGACAAGCGTACGGTAAGGATTACGAAAATATAAAAGCATACCAAAGATTTGTGTCGTCGATGCAGAGTTATACATCCACGGACAACTAAACGTACCGAAATCCTGACAACTTACGAACGATCGGTCATCGCATTACCCACTAGAACGACAAGAATATCGAATTTCGCGACGAGAGGGTGTTTCGAATTTAAATTTAGAAACGGAAGAAATCTAAAACGGAAGGGAAACGGAAGGGAAACAGAGTAAAACGGAGCAACAACATCTAAGAAGAAGAGGACGAACATCCCGCAGGGACACGACTTATATTCCGGCTATCCAAGTCCGGAGGATCGTCATCCGTGAAGTAGATGGTACGGCGGCGAGAGCAGAAAAAGTAAAAGAACGGGAAACCAGCGAGAAGAAGGAGCCAGTCGGTAGAAAAGGAAGGAGAGGAACCAAGCCTGATATCTTAGATCGGGCTATGGCACCCTCGCATCTAGGCCACGAGCCTTTAAAAGTAGGTCACAAGTCATCAATCGCCCGCGGCCGCCCTCGGTTGAACCCTCGCATACGACCCACCTACTCTCCTCTAGAACGTCTCATCTGGAGCGAAGTAACGCGACGTTCGATCCCTCCTTTCGTTCGCACTGACGTTATCAAGCCTGTCGTGAACCTCCTACTTGTTCCCTAGCGCCCAGAAGCCCGATCGCGAGATTTTGCGCCAGCGAGTAAGAGAACCAGCGACAAAATTAACACCTTTCTGTCTAACGATCCGGCGACACACTTCCTGCTGCCGTTTAGACATCTTTCGCATTGTAAATTCTACTCGGATTAGAAGTAAGTTTACGAGCCTGGATCTTTTACCAGTGTCTTAACCTAAAGACGCTCGGGGTCTGTCGGTAACCTCAGCCTCGTCCTCTTTGGAGTACAGTGGGTTAAAAACTGTCCTACCTTTTCAATATCCTGATACGTACGATGGGATATTCTTCGATCCACCGTGAAAAATTCAAATAACTCCATACCGGTTGCACAACGAAACTGTTAATACTCCATTTCGTAATTAAATATATAATTATTCTATTTTTTTACTTTCAGTTATTTTGTATCATTTCGCGCGTTCAACGACTGTGCCTCAACGAGTTGTTTCATCGATGTGACTCTTTGACTCGATTGAACCAACATTTACCGTTTTAAATAATCCTTCGTTTCAATCCCTTCGATCCTGTGCTCTACTTACATGTTTCTATGTATGTAGGTCGGTCTCGAATTGACCGAAATTGAATAATTTAAACATGGAACCGATTGACTCTTTGAGGCACAGTTGCTAAACGTATGAAATGATCTTTTACGGTGGATTGAAAAATATCCCACCGTACGTATCAGGGTATCGAAAAGCTGGGACATTTCTTAACCCATTATGCCCCAAAGAGTTAACGACACCACGCGTCGCCTTGTATATTTAATATTTCATGCGTCGGCTCGAATAAGAATTTCTTTCGAACTAATTACACAATTATGTACTTTTTATAAACGCGAAAAGAACACTCAGGAATTTCATCAAATTCTAATTTTACGTAATAAGAAACATTATTTCCTTGCCGAAACGTTTCTGAAAGATTGTACAATAAGCGATCGATCGATTGTTTTTCTTAACCATTGAAGAAAACTTCCTTCTATCGATCATTAAAGGTATATCTAGATTCGATTGTCGGTTAAAATATATTATTCTTTAAATGGAAGTACGTTCAACATTTATCATCGGCTCCAGAAATGGTATTTATTTTAGATGGAATATTTAAATTTCGATTCGCAAATCCGTGTCTCTTTTTATTAGTCTCCGATAAACGATACGAGTCCCTTTGTGAAAGCAACTTAACTCATTTTCAATTTACAATAAATCCATTTTTCTCTGGATATTGGAGCAAGTCTCGTTGTACTTCGATAAATTCACTTTGCATGTGAAAGCTCTATAAACCAGTATCGAGCACGATCGATTAATTTATGGCTTATTTATTAGTTCAAATCGATAGTCCGCATAGATACGAGTCACCCTATAATGTATGACGCGTATCAAGCTCGATAATTTTACGAGTGGAGATCTCACGTCTGCAATATGTATAGCGCGAATGTTTACTCGTGTTATCGCGCAGGTCGTGCCGTGCATTATCGCCGCTACGATCGAGCGTCGTACCGTTAGTGATTGTTATGGGATACTTTTTAGGTAACGTACGCGATACACAACGCGAGAATTTTGCCCGGGACGTATAGGATTTATCGCGGCATAGTCGACTTATCCACGCTGGATCACTTTACGACTGTCAAAGTGTGCACGGAATTTGAGTGGGATAAATGTGTGCGCGGTAGGAAGAGTAATGAAGCGCGATAAACCTACTGCGACCACATGTGACATGCGCGAACTTGTAACGAAAGCTTTCTCGGTTCCTCGTGAATGTATCCCCTGCAATGAAATTTATCATAATTCTATAAGCCATGCGTGTCCCGAGACGCATGGCCATCTTGACACACTTTCCTAACGGACACTCTGTGTAAAAAAAAAAAAAAAAAAAAAAAAAAAAAAAGAAAGAAAGAGAACTAATCGCGCTGGATATTATTGGCTCAGCTGAGAATGCACGCCTCCGAAACAGCGATACATGGCGTTTTTGTGAAAGAGAAATGACGCATATCAAGGAGAACAGGGAGAGGTGGTCGAAGTGTTACGTGAAAGTACGCCGTGACCGTTGTGAAAATCTCGGTCGATAAGTACGCTCGAACGAGTGATTTTATGGTGAAAGGGATACGTTGAAATGTTCGCGGGCACCACAATGATAAAACGCTTTCGTTTCTGGTTTGAAATTTACCGACGATATAACATTCCTTGGTCGTCTCGTATTTTTAGACCTCCGAGAAAGGAATTTACTAACGCTCGCAAAAAACAATTTACCGTTGGACAATATTGCAATAAATTGGCCAGAATGTAGTATGCGTTAAAATCAACCCGACGTAGTCATCGGACCTGTAGTCACTACCGTGGAAAACGTCTTTGCGCTAGATTCGATTAAGGTTACAGACTATTGGGTATGTTGCTCGGAAAGTAATTTTGTTTTTTTTTTTTTTTTTTTTTTTTTGTGTGAAAATGAAACACGATTTCTTTAGAGTGTATAAACATTTTATTAAATTGTATATTCTCTATTTTGGAAAACGAAATGACTTTCCGAACAACCCAATATTTTCCACGTAACGATAGTTGTGGAATGTGAGAAACAATGCAAATTTGAATAACGCGTAATTCATTTCTAATTAATTGCTAATTATGCTATTCCATCTACCGAAATATTTTGCGATTAGGATGTTGAGACGCGTTAGAAAGAACGATGACGAGAGGGGGGAGAGAAAGAGAGAGAGAGATTCTGCAGAAGCAACGCTTTGCGAATGCAGTGATCTCTTAGCACAATCAGAATTGGGTTCTGCATTACAATACAACATCCCTTATGATTCGAGGCATAAATCAAAACATTCGACAATGAGAAATTCAGTGCATACATTACTTCGGAACATTTGCAATCCCATAATAGCGATGGATACCTAACCGCTCCTACATATTCGTTTCCTTTCCAGCAAGTTTGGTCACTCTTGAAGTGACCTTTGCGACTTGGAAAACAAAAATTAAACGTACAGAAGAGTTAAATTTTCTATAGACATTTATTCGTGTTTCAACCAATTATAAAGAAACTTTCAACGGAGTAAAAACGTAACAAAAAAACAGTGCAGACTGCATAGACAAGCTCGGTGTACAGTGTGGAAGATTTTTGAAAAAATTGCTTTTATTTTGTAACGATTAAACAGGGAAATCGATACTCGCTTTTCAATACACTTTTGTTACAAACTACGATACATTGCTTTAAACGTGTCTTGGAAATAACTCCAAGTGTGATCCTCGCAGCGAGTGAAATATACGATTTGAACAAAATTTGTTCTTGAAAGAGTCAACCAAGATCATTTTTCGCGGGAACTCTTTTTTCAAAGATTTTCACCGATCCGAGAGATCGTGCAGAAATCGTCTATGCTACGTACCAACGACAAAATATTTCCTTCGACTTTTAAATACATCGATTAAGGAAATGTCGACCGTATATCAAGAACGACGTAAACCCTTTATAGTTTTTGTATAGCCGAAAACAACCACCATGGGATACATTTCCGCACACTTTCTCAGATCTATCTGCATTCTTTTTTGCCTTTACGCTTCCTCTTTCCGAGAGGTGATTATTCGATTATTACATCTAAATGACTATAACATTTTCCAGAATGCATCCATTATGGTAATTTCGGATTTTGTGGATTTACAGGGGAAGAAAGTATAGATCGCAAGTGGTAAGTAGAAGGTACAATGAAAAACGTAGGTGACTGGATTTAATCCCTTATCGTAATCTGACGACTCTAACTTGCAGTAAAAATTTTGGACCAAACATGAACATCACGAGTCAAACTCGTGAGATCCAATTTGAACTAAATGTGAACATCGTGTGTCTGACTCGTGGAACGAAGATTGGACCATATATGGTGGCTCGTGAAAGTATTCACACTATATTGTAAGGAAATTTTTCTGAACTGTAAGTTTGATTTAACAAAAATTTGCACGCGTATAAAGTATAATACTGCACATATGGAGCAATTTTTGTCCACAGGAAATTTCTTTAAAAAGGTAAAATCAAATCTCGATGGTTCCAATAGTTCGTTATTTTTTAATGTAATTTTTCATCGAATTTTGTTTTCAACCGAACGATAAAGTACTAAGAGGTGAACATTTTTCGTACGAAACGTTTCCTTATATTTCGCATGATTACGAAGTTGTATTTGAAAAATCGAAGAAAAAATGGCACTGCAAAGGCCGATTTCAGTTGATTTCAAACGATTAGAGAGCTTGCAACGATTTCCGTTTTCTTTCTAACTGTTAAAAAAATCTTGGAAAAAATTCTATTAAAAGAACGAAAAAATATTGAACTTTCAGAGTTTGATTGCATCCTCGTGGGAGCATTTTTCGTCGGCAAACACATTGTGTCGTATGTAGCCCAGTATGCTTTACGTGCACGCAAACTTTCATTAAAATTATACTTAAAAAAAAACAATTTACTTTAAGGTGTCGTATTATTACATATTCCTTCCGACGAACTCACATTTGAAGACACTCAAACGACTGTGATTTCTATTGAAGTATTGTTTATGAGCGAAATATAGTTTTAAAACTATTTGTATTTTAGAGTATCGATGATTTGTGTGTTGTTTGCTATAATATATTGTGTAAAAAAATTAAATTAGTGTCGACGTCCAAAAGAGCTGCAACGCGTGAAGCAAAATGAGCGCATCACCGGCTTTTGCATTTCAGCTCGTACTAAAACTGTTCTCGCGTTGCTCTCTGGCCCGTTTAGCGCGATCGTTTCCTATTGGTTGGGTCCGGATTTTGTCGAATTAAATGGTACGGCAAGAGGTTAATGAATTTTGATTGTCATTGTGTAAAGCGGCCTGTACACCTATGCACCTACACACGTTACGATTCATCGTACGATAAGTCGTCCGACAGGTCATTCCAGAGTCGATACATAGAATTTTATTCGATGAATAAATGACGATTACAGATTCTATATATTTATTCGACCGAACGTTTATATGAATAAACATTTATCCGTTCGACGTAAAGCATACAGTGTCTCACAAAATTGATCAAATCTTCCATTATAGGTTTCGTTCAATCAATGTGTAACTGTAAATGAATCAAGTCCAAATCATATCGAAAAAAAATATTTCCTTTTGGCTGTATTTCTTTTAGGCATACTTTCCACGAGCTGCTCACATTGCTCAAAATTGACTTAATTTCATTTTTTCCCAATTTCTACAACAAAATTCGAACAGAACGGTTGCGTATTGCATAAGAAAGAGTATCGTCGTTTAAAAAATTGCTTTCTAAAACTTTCCAAGTATACCAAAATTTGTCAATGTGTAAATACATTACGTTTACGCCGAATTTATAATTAAAGTTCCGGTTTTTTGTTCTTTCGTGTACTCCTTTATTTTCAATCAAATTCCTAGTACTCTAACTACCAGTTTTTAAGAGAAAATTACGTTTCTCAGGAATGTCTTATTGATAAATACTTCAAGTTTACGACACAGTACCAACGAACGCATAGTAATCAACCGAAATGTACATACCTTTCAGGGTATGTATACATTTGCAATGAAGCTGCACTTTGAGATCCCGGTAGATTTCAAAAGGCTTACACAATTAGGAAAACGACACAATAAAACGAGAAATCTAATTTTCTTACTTGAGACATTAATCGCTCGTGTAACGTTTACAAGCAAGTTTCTTGTTCGTTAAATGGCAAGTATGAGTTACAAGTAAATAATATCTAGCTAGTCAACAATTGAAAGAAGAATATAATTTATGTGTAATGTTTAACGTTAACATTTTTAATTAATCTACTAATAGACGTATCATTGTCATTCAATTGGGATGCATGTAATACCGCGCAACTTTTGCGCATAAAATTGTAAGTTTGATTATTAATTTTTTGGAGTTAACGACGAATATTTATAATGAAAATATATGTAAGTAACAAAACGCAACTATATTTCTCGATTAAATAAAAATAGATTTTTGCTGCAACGAGCACGCGTAATCAAGAATGGTAATATATGAACAAAAAACTTCTGGTTCTGTTTTTAAAGCTGCGAGACGAATATTCTCAATGGAAACAACAAATAATTTTGAAAAAATTCTTATAGCTGTCACGATGTGTTGTATAAATTACGTAACCTATATTTTTGTCCAAGAAAAATTGTGTAATTGCCAGATCGCTGATATCGTGGTAAAAGTGAGTCGAAAATTGACGAGCCATAAAGTTTCTAGAAACTGTTCGATGCACAATGGATATATTAGAACTGTGATATGGTACGACATCGAATCAGACGAGGTAGTATACAACAGGTCATTGAATTGCGGTGGACAAGACAGAGAGAATGACGCGGAACATAGTCACTTGCGAACAGAATAACGATACATCATGAGAAATTTCTATGTGTATCAGCTCGAACACCTACTAACCGTTCGATACAAGTTATAGTGCAATCATACTGGTTAATCAATATTGACGAATTATCACGAACGGAGTCGAGATTTGATTTTTGGACGATTACGTGTCAGAGACACAAATACAAAGAAGAACACATATTTTCACAAAAAAAAAAAAAAAACAAAAACAAAAACATTAGTTAAATATGTAAATATTAAAATAATCCTATCGTGTAACTAGTACCAAGTTTTCTTTGTATTTATTTAACTCATTCTGTTTATTTTATTTCTTAGGATGTAGTACATCATAAGCACGGTTTTAATTCAGTAACGATTTCAGGAATAACTATAAATATGTAAATTTTATTTTCAGTTGATTTTTATTAATTTAACTACTTTGTAAATCTTTTTGTATTACGGTTCCTCCTTTTGCATTTGTTAACTCTCAATTTTAAATATGTAAATTTTATTTTCAAATCACTTTCATTCATTTGACTATTTTCTGCATCGTTTTATACTACGGTCCCTCTTTTTGTATTTATTAACTTTCAGTTTTCCTTTTATTAAATTAATTTGCTTCTCGTTATTTCTAACGAGAACCAAAAAATAAGAGCCAGAGACGTTAAAGATTGCATCGAAACAGGCAAAGGTATCGAATGAATAATTAAATAGAATAGTTACATTAATATCGTAACGAACAAACGCATAATTATCGGAGCTTTAAATGCATCACTTTTCGATCATTTAATTTTATAGCTATTCGATCATAGGTTGACGTGCCGCGATGTAGAAACGACATTTCGCTACACTGATTACATTTGCTACATGCCCTATAATTCTAACACGGATTGCAAATCGGTAATTACAAGATGGCGCGATCGGGGTGACCAATAAACGTAAACTAATTAATGCCCGCTGCTTTTGCACATTCGACAAACTATACGCTACAGATATTCAATTTCCAACTAACGATTTATTACTTAAATATGTTAATGGTAACAAATATCGACGCGTGTTAAAATATTTAATACGATTAATTTAAATAAATACACGTAGAATACGAATAAAGTCAAATAATTTTACTCTCATCGAGCATCATTTTGTATAATGTTTTCGATCGTGTCGTTTTGATTCTCCGATCCCAAAAGTGTATTACCTTATTTAATAAAATTATCAAGTTACACAGTATCGTTCACCGAAATGTTATTTAAAAATTAACGATGCAAATCATTCAAAGAAATACTAACCTGGTTTGACAAATAAGTCGCAAATGGTATAACTTTCGTACAGGATGAAAGAAACGAACGAATGGTTTTCGATTAAAAAAACCAGTTATAAAACTAATCGCCCGAAATATTAATACCTGCAGTTTGAGGTACGAACGACTCTTGTCTTTGATTGGAAGCTACAGTCTATTCTGAAATTGCGGTACCCCAAAGCAATCGACATCGTTTTAGCGATCCAATATATTAGGTGGACCGGAAAGTAATGTCGTTTCTGCGCATGTCACTATTTGATTGTCATTTGTCAGCTCATTGTGTACATTAAAGTCGTAGCAAAGACATTCTGAGGTTATAGTGACTTGTTTAGTTGTAAATAATTAAATTTAAAATTTTTCTTTACAATTTTGGGTGAAATGGCCAGCCAAATACCAGAAGAGGTACATATCCGGCATTGCATGCTTTTTGAGTTTCGCAAGGGTAGTAACGCAACAGTTGCTACCAAAAACATTTGCGATGTTTATCCAAATGCATTAGACGTTCGTAAATGCCAAAGGTGGTTTTCCAAGTTCAAATCCGGTAATTTTGATCTTTCCGACTCGTATCGATCAGGAAGACCAACAACGTTAGACAATGACGTGTTAAGTGCGGAAGTGGAAGCAAATCCGTGTCAGACAATCGAGGAATTGTCAAACAGTCTTAACCAACCTTGGTCGACCATCCAAGAACATTTGCAGCAGATTGGGAAAGTAAGCAGAGCAGGTGTTTGGGTCCCGCATAATCTGTCCGAAGAGAACAAGGCTAACCGATCCACCACATGCAACTTATTGCTTCAACGGCACAATACAGAAGCGTTTTTTGATCGCTTGATCACCGGAGATGAAAAGTGGGTTCTTTATGATAATCCAAAACGCAAAAGGCAGTGGCTCTCTCCAAATGAATCGCCACAAAGTACTGCTAAGCCAGGTTTACACCCCAAAAAGGCCCTTTTGTGTGTTTGGTGGAGTATTCGCGGCGTTGTTCATTTTGAAGTGCTGAAACCTGGACAGACTGTGAATGCAGACCTTTACTGTGAACAATTAGATCGTGTAAATAAATCTTTAATTGAAAAGTGGCCAGCGATTGTCAACAGAAAAGGCGTTATTCTGCAAGACGATAATGCAAGACCGCACTGCGCAAGACGAACCTTGGCAAAAATTAATGAATTGGGGTGGGAGGTACTGCCTCACCCACCATACTCGCCCGATGTTGCACCATCGGATTTCCATTTATTCCGATCGCTTCAACACTTTCTAAGTGGCAAAAGATTTGCAAATTTGGATGATATTCAAAATGCCATCTCTGTATATTTTGCTCAAAAACCAATTGATTTTTATCGATCCGGCATTGAAAATTTGCACACTAGATGGCAAAAGGTTGTTGATAATGAGGGTGATTATATCATTGATTAAAAATAAAAACTCGTTAAAAATTTATGTATTTGAATTTAATGTCGGGAAACGACATTACTTTCCGGTCCCCCTAATAGATTCGAAGAGAGAATCCGATTCGATTGAAAGATACAAATGGATAGAAGAACCCCACGAATAATACAGTCGCGAAGCCTCGGAAAGAATATACGTACATGAAAATGAAATGACTGGTGCCCGTTGAAAGAGAATCGTGTCTGAAAATGCTTCCAACAGTTCCTCTTATTCCCTGGTGAACGAAAAGTTGGTGAAATAGCGATGCACCTGCATCTGCATATTGGCAGCTCGATGCATTACATAAGTCAACATACACTTCGAGTCGAGGTGTATCCAAACTTGAGCCAACCCCCCTAAAGAGATATCCCTGTTTGTATGTGTTCCTCTAACACGTTCACTGTCGAGCAGATTTCAGAAAAGTTTTCCTATGCACCGCTTTAGCTGTTTCTCGCAATTTATACTTTTAGAACGGTGTCTTCACTTTGACCAATTTGATCAAAAGTTTTCGTAGTAGTGCTTTGAAGCGCGTCTACTGGATTCTACTTAGTGTTATTCGTATTTGAATGATATTTCTTAAAAGATGAAGCTGCAGTAACCGAACATTAATGTCATACAAATATGCACGACATGGCAGTTACCGTATAAACGAAAAAGAAAGTGCGAACGATTGAGCAAACGAGACAGAGAGACACCTATGATGTTCAGGTTCAGAAGAGACACCTATGATGTAATGTTACCAATCTCGTTTATTCAGCTGATTGAGCTCTCTTTCTCTCATATTGATAACAACCGTTATTTTACATTCCAAACTAGTGTTAAGATATACTATATGTCAATCTGTGGTAGTGCTTGTCATTTAAAAGAAGAGTTCATGACTTTTTGATCACATTCATAGATTTTGTTACCTACAATAAAGGACATTGGATACGCTTTGAAACAAGAGGAAGTGCGAAAAGAAAAAAGGAGAGAAGAAAAGGTACCAAGAAAACTAGCGGATATCAGGACAGTATGAGATAATTCCAAAAAGAGAATATATTGTTATAATTGTGGGAAGAAAAATCACATGTCAGGGGAATGTTCTGGTAAGTAAAAATGCTTCAATTGTCAAGGGTTTGGTCATACAGCCTTAAACTCTGAGGAGCACAAAGGACAAAAACCTGCACGAGAAAAAGGTCATCAAAAAAGATATCAAGGTCATCGAGCAAGAGATCAAGAACATCGTGGGATGAAAGGCAACGGGCATGGACGGCACCGTGAAGAAACAACCATGAGAACGTGGGATGAATCAGTGATGTGTGCACAAGATCAAGGGTATGAAAATGATAGAGGAAATGACTGGTATGCCAAAGATGCTATATGGTTACTTGCTTCAGGATCAACAAGTCGTGTGACTACTGACACAAGTATATTTAATAAAACAGACAACGAAGAAAGAAAAATTACCTTGTCTGATAAAAAAAGGAAAAAAACTAAAATCAAGTAGAGTGAGAGAAGTTGTGATTAAACAGTTGGAAACTGAAGAACAAGTAAGGTTAAAGAATGTCCTATGTGTGCCACAATTGAACACTAATTTAATATCGGTAGCAAAGATCACAGACTATGGATATAATAGGTTGCTCGATAAGTTTTGTCGTTCGATAAAACTTATCGGGCAACCTAGTAGTGTAAAATTTGATAAATTTCATGCAAACATACGTAAATAAGAAAAAAAGCACGAAAAAGTACGGATAAGAGCGGAACACAAAGGTAATGCGTACTATGTTAAGTCTGTGGTGATAATAGCGAGGCAGTGAGTATTACAGTTGATGAAAATTGTGTGGTATAGGCGATTAGAACACACAAACAGAGGAACAATCGAAGATACGAAAAAACAAGATCTTATGATTGCAATAAGAAAAGATGACTTAAAACACTGTTTGAATGTTGCGTGGGAGGAATGATTTCTCGCAAACTGCATCCAAGACTTAATAATGAGAAACCAAAGAGATTCCTGAACTATGGCACATGGATCTGATTGGCCCGATTAAACCAAAGTCAAAAGGGAGAAAAGAGATATATATTTACAATTATTGTTGACTACAAGAGTACGGCGGCGAAAGAACTGAAGAAATTAATCGTATTGAAAGAAAATCAAGCAAGAAAGAGTCTGAAGGGAGTATAGTCGAACTTTGGAGAGTATTTAAGATCATGGATGGAGCAAAAAAGAATTTAGTCCACCAAAAACTTTACAATGTAATGGAATAACCGAAAAGGTGCACAGGTCTTTAATAGATATGACAAGGGTAACATTGTTGGACACACCATTACCTCTGGAGTATTGGACAGAAGCTGTTTACGTGTTTACAGATTTAAAGAAGAAGAATTAAATCAAGTGTGCATGATGAAACACCATATAAAATGTTACATGCACGTAAATCAAATATTCATTATTTTCGAAAATTTGGATATATTGCGTATGTGCTTAATAAACAAATGTTGGTTAGCAAATTTGGAGCAAAGAGTCATGAAGGAATATTCTTGAGTTATGATGTGAATAATATATAATATATCGAGTGTACATACCAGAATTGAACATTGTGAAGAACGAACGTGATGTAAAATTTGATGAATCAAGAAACAGAGTTGAATTACTGAAAGAGGAACAGAAGAATAAAAGTGAGAGGGTTCAGAATTTGATATCACTGCGACTGGATGCTGAAAACATCACTGAAGATGAATAGCAACACGAAGAGATGGAAGCAAACGATGCAGATCAAGGAAGTGAGAATAAAATTGAATTGAATTCACCAAGAGGAACATTGTCAAGTGCAATGGAAGTCCAAAGGTACTTGAAGAGTGAAGAGGGAAAAAAGAGAAGAGAAAGTGGAACAATAAAGAAGTCAGAAAGAATAAGAAGTAGAAATCGGTCCATGCTGAAGAGTGATGCAAGAAGAAATGGATTCCATGGAAGAACAAAGCGTGGGTATTGTTGAACGTCGAAATAATAAAAAAATAATGAAGAGTAAGTGGGTGTATAATGTAAATATAATATAGATAGATATAAGGCAAGATTGGTTGCAGTGGGATGTGGACAATGTCCTGGCTTTGATTTCATTAAAACCTTTGCATCAGTAGTTTGGACAGAGAGACTGTGAGAATACTATTTAGTGTATCCGTAGAAATGGAAAGAAAAGTGAAAGTGTATGAGGTTAAAGCAGCCTTCTTGCATGGCCATTTTAGTAAAGAAATATATATGGAATTGTCACAAGAGTGTGACAATAAAAAGGTTGAAATATGTAAATTGAATAAAAGTATGCATGGGTTGTTTCGAGGAGGAAGATGTTGGAATGAGTTTTCGACTGAGACAATTCTTAAGAAAAGAATGCAACAGTCTGGAGAGAATCAGGGCTTGTTTTATAAAAAGGAAAGAGAAAACTATATACTTTATGCGATAACTGTTGTGAAAGTGACAAATAGTGAGAACTTTAAAACGAGGTTGAAATTATTGAATAGAAGAAGTCATTATCTTGGAGAATGTGTTAAAGGAGAAAACACTTACGTACAATGCATGTATAAAGTGATAAAATGATTCTTGACGGTTTAAAGAAAGCTTTAAGTGGACCAACTTTGTTAAAAAATTTTTAAATTTTATGAAAACTTCAAATTAGTAAATTAGAACGTATGAAGTTGGTTTTATTGAATGTATCATGAGTGAGAATATAAATGTTTGTATGAAAGGATGAGTATTTATAAGATTAGGTGTTAATTAAGTTATAGATTTAACTTGGCAGTAGAGTATCGTATACGTGAGGTTGAGAGAATGGTATGATGACCACGTGTGTGGTTACAAGTGGTTTGTATTTTTGTTATTCCTTGTGATAATAAACTAGTAAATAATAAAAAGTATATTCTCTCATTGTTGCATCAACTTCGTATCCCAACATTATACGATGTCAGATCCAATGTCAATACTTTATTTTAAAGTTTTTAAAGAAAAAAAGAAAAAAAATATCAGAATTACATTTTTTAGCAAAAATATCTTTAGCCGTATCACCAAGTTAGGGTCGAAAAATTGTTTTCATTTTGAAAATACGTACTTTTACCATTACGACTTAACTTAAGTGATCCTATTCTTGCCGATATATTGTGAATATTAATATATTAATTAAATAATGTAATTACTTCGTACACATTTTCCACACAAAAAAATCACAAACATTGTCTTTTCTTCGGCCTGCATCATAAAGGAACTCCTTAATTGCAAACAAAATAGAAAGTAATCCCTTATAGTTTTCAATGCAACCGGTACCAAGCTACTGCAACCTACGATAATGATAGACGAAACATTGCTCTGATTATTTTGTTTAATTAGCTGCTATTTAGAATGAGAACAGAACCTGAATTTATTTAGTTACACATTTGTACAATTCGTATATACCACAGCTTGCGACATTCCAATAAAATGCTTAATTATCGTGTTGAAAGTATAAACATAGCCTCGTCCAACTCAAAATCATTAAAATATGTTCATGTTTCATATCATTTTGATCGTAAGAACTTTAGCAATTCGATTAAAGCAATCTTATAATGATACGATCAAAAATAGAAAAATTATCCTTTACTGCTTTGGTAACTCACTAATAATCTGAGTCATCGTTGATCGTGACTCGTAGATAAGCGGTGAGAATAACTCCTGTGCAACTTAGGAGGGAAAATTTATTGTAATCTGCGAGGAAGTATTATATATCTTGAAGGAAGAAAAGGGGGAAAAACAGTTACTTTATGCCTTTTGGAAAACGATAACTTACCATTGTTAATTATTCAAGTTTTAAAATAACCGATTAAGCAAATTACCTCAAAAGTGTACGAAACGTTTATTGAAATATTAAAATATTATACAAATGTAAAAACAAAAACACACTTTTTGGTATTTTATAGCACTGTGTATGCGATAAAAATACATTATAATAATATATACATATATACAAAAGGTGATCGTATTATACAAAAAGATATAGAATATAATATTGTTTGTAGAATAAAAGGTACAATAAAATACACTACTCGTGTGTTAATATTTAAAATGATAAAGAAGGGTTCTCAAGATGTACGAGGCAGACCATTGCGAGGACAACGTTGTATTAAGACAATAATATGGAAAAATCGGGCAAAGAAAATGTCTATTGTCAAATGCAATTATTTGAGATAATTGTGAAAGCTATTTCTGGTTTTGAATAAAAACTGATTAATATTACTTTTGATAACGCATCCAATTCTTTCATTTTGAACTATTATATTAATCTCTTCGGGGATGATTGCAATCTTATGCATGTTACCATTTTGGCAGCATATATTTTGTTGAAATATAAATGTTTGTAAAATATGTTTGGTAGTTACTTTCATATTAAAAAGTGTAAATTAATTTAAACATTAAACGTACGTATACATGCCAAGTTAATTTTGTGGCTACTACGTTGCTAGAATTATGGTCGTCAGTAGCTGCTGTGGAAAATGCAGATGATAATATATGAAATGCCATATATAGTCGACCATCCTTGAGACTTCTTTTTTTCATCGATGGAGGGGTTGCATTTATTTTATTTTCTTCTTCAATTCCACTGTCTTCCTCCCGATAAGTGTCCGCCGACTGGTTCTTTGAATCGTTTTCTGTATTTGTCTACAAAAACAGGAATTCAATATCGTTTTTTGTGACGATAGTAGAAGCTAGATGCAGCTTCATATACTATATGCAAATTCTAAATACCAAGAAAATAATTTGGATAGAAAAGCAATTTCAAACAAAGAATTCTATATAAACTTCAAAGAAAAACTCTACAGCTTCCATAATCTGGCTCTTTAACAAGTTCCCTGTCACGCGAATCATGAATAATACGCAATATTTTTATTAAATATTTTATAAAATCGTGTACCGATGTTTAAGTATCGCGTACATTACAGTAATTATACCGTGGCTTATTTATGCTCTATGCAACGTAACGATCCGTTTTGTTTCTATATATATATATATATATAGAAGCATTTATATATATTTTCTTTTTCTAATTTGAAAACAAAAATTTCAATTTGTGATGCAATACCGTAAAATTCGCTATAAAAATAATATTAAACAGCTCGATGCAATATTAACAAAAAATTCTGCTGTAAAAGCAGATGTTTTAATATAAAACATTGAAATATATCCTTACAATTATAAATATTTTATCCGGAAAACGAAAAGAATTGTATAAAAGAATTAAAAATACAAAGTTTAATTTAAATTTAATACGACAATTTTTCTTTCTTTGACTTCAATTGGATAAATACGACGATAATTTGTAAAAATAAAAGTGTTTGCTCTGCAGTGCAGACGTCGCGGCTGTTATAAATATTAAAGGACATATGTTACGAGCAAAACTATTAATAATACTGACGCCGTGGGGCACATGCAATTCACGTGGCGTAAACGAATTCCATAATCGAAAATCGGTCCAGCAGGGAATGTGTTGAACGAAAGGGAAGAAATTATACCCTGTCTTTTAAATGAAAAAACAACCTTTTCTCTATATGAAAATTTAATGAAAGCACACCTAGAGGAACTTTTCAAAGAGACTTTAAAACGAATTTTTAACTATAAGCTTCTGTAGAACACGAAAAGTGAAGGAAAACATATTCGATTCTGTCATTTCTCTTTTAGTGTATTCACTGTGGAAATAAACGTTTCTAAAGCCAAAAAAAAGTGGAAATCATAATGGGCCATCGTTAATTTACACAATTTCTTGCGAAGAAGGCTGGGTTTGGCAACGATTTATGTTCCACCAGGGTTCAATAATATACACAATCATGAAATAAGAGAAAGTTCCTGTAGAAGCGCAACCAATGAAAATGTTTCCTTCCATGCCAATTCGAAACGTTGTACGAAGATTACCTTTAAAGGCGAAAGAAATAAGAAAGGAATTGGCCACTTATTTTATGAACGAAGAAAGATAAAATGGCAAAATAATCGCACGCGGGGGAAATAACTTTTTCAATTTCCTTGTTAGATTCAAAATTACTCGAAACTTTCTTGTTCCTTTAAAATTGGCTCAAAATTTTCAATAACAGTAAAATTGATTAGGAAGTTTTACTTACAATGCCCAATATTCGCCAAGGAGTGTTGCCCTTCCATAAAACGCAGACTTTCATATGCAAACCGGGAACTCTGCGGTATATGCCATCCGATTCTGTAAAAATTAAGAAAGATTATAACATAATTTTATAAAATAATGTAGTAAAATATGTTATTTATTTACACATTCGTAAGATAAATATAAGACGCGTATGTGAAAGTGTGCGTAATTCAATTACTGTATCTCGTACAATAAAATGTAACTACTGTAGAAGTACGTTGATATTTTAGTTACAAGTACCCACCTTTTTCTGTGCGAATCATTTTGTTTTCTTTGCACTGTTTGCATCTAAATGTTGCGTGAAAACCTTCTATACGTTTCATCAATTGATAGTCTCTTCATCTCCATTGCCAATTTCAGTCACTGCTCAGCATTATTGATTTGCGAAAGTGAAAAGATTGTTGTGGATCTCACAATACTTTCTTCCTCTCGTGTGTATCGACGAACTGCATGATACTTTCTTGACTCCACTTCATTTTTCACCACACACAAAAATACACAAAGAATCACTAAGTTAACACTTGCAAGTTGTCAAATAAGTACATGTCATTTTTTCCCGTGCAATTCTCACTCTTAAATATACTTTCATCCCCTACTACTGGTTACTTTCAATTTTACGATAAAAGAGTCCAGCTTTTCCAAACTTGATTTCTCATTTACTAATTCGAGGAAGGAGACGATGCACAAAGTGCAATTTTAACCTGTAATGCGAAGATACGAGGTAATCGATTTACAATAACCATAAAAGAGTTACAAAACCGTTAATTGTGTGCAATATTAACAACCTCATCGATTCCAATAACCTTAAGTACGTTGCAAGAGGAAGGTCACCGAATGCCCTCAACCTACAATAAAGCATCGCTCAGCTCTGAAGTTACGACTTTAGAAGATAAGGGAAAACTAATAGAAAATTACAATTTATTTCGAAGTTCGAATTTTTTATTCGTCCGTTACCTTGTTTAGTTTGTCTTCAGATACAGATCTAACTCAGGCCATTGTTTATGGTTTCAAAACACTCATGGATCTCTCCCTCCCTCTCTTAACATCTATCATATCCTTGAAATTGACGAGGCAATTATTATTATCCTTAAACACATTTTAGAAGTGTTTAAATAATCATCCGGATTAGATCTCAGAAAATTCTCGAAGAAACACACCAATTTTCGCTTTCAAGTATTAACTTTAATGTCGGATATGAATAACGGAACTACACTTCCTCCCCCGCTTCTATTGTTTCTATTAAAGCACTCGAAAGCAATTCTTATTGATCTCGATTTGAGGAAAAAACAAAATACTACCTACTCCGCTTTCAAATGAACTGTCGATTCTCATTTTTGTTACTTAAAAGCGGGAATTACTACCTTATAACTGACATTTCTAATTATTATTGTGTATCTTGACAGCTAAGAGTTTTTTCCAATTAACATACTTAAAGGTCATTGAAATTGGTAAGATTGTTAGTAATGTAAATAATTATGAGAAAACAAACTTCCTGCACGTTGAGGATTTAACATTACTGAATTCCTATTCATAGCAATCGAGCTTCCTAACCGTTTTAGGTTTTCAGGATTATATTTCATCGTATTCGTCGAACATATGAATAACTTCGACACATTTTTATCGTACTTGTAGCTTCGTGCAATTTGATAAAACTTTGAACAATCTCTTCGAACAATTTCCACTCTCCTAAAGGTAATAAAATATAAAATCGAACGTTGTTTTTTGAAGTGCCAAAAAAAAATTTTAATATTTCTAAATATAGAAATATGTTATATTAATTTATGGTTCTTACACCTAATACGAAACAGCATTTACGAAGACATTTGTTGTATCTGAATAATATTTTCCCTGTAGGTCATGTTTTACCATTAAGAACAAAACAAATACAATAACACATATCTATTTTAACAATATGCATGTATAATTTAAACCCTGGTTATTCATTACAAGATGTGATCGATCCTACAGTTATTATAATTACTTTAGAGATAAAATTTGGGATCGCGGAAACATTACAATGATTGGTAGAGATTATCGAATGATCGAGCTAACGAATCATTGTGATGAAATTTAGTATTACAGTATTTACCGAGATATTGTCACAAACTTTCTCTGAAAACTTATTTCATAATTATGTCCCACGTCAAATATATTTCATTTGCTTTTATTGTCTTTCATTTTCGTCTTTGATATATGAACAAAAGGGCAAGTGTTTTATAAATTTTACTACGTCAATACTATATCAAAACCTGAAATTAAACGACATTCTGGATTTGCTTCAAGTAACATAATCAAGCACTTACTTTTATCTTCTGCTACAAATAATAAATATGATATAAAGCAAAGAATATTTTATTTACAATATAAACATTCCTAATATATCTATAGATTTACTCATTATTTGATTTATTGACAACATTAATTAATAATTTAAATAAATATAAACTTGTAAGGCCATTCAATGAAGTAATAGCAGGTAGACCTTATTAATGTAAAATTCATTAAAATGGTACAATTAATAATGAAATGGATTCTAAATATGATTTTTTATTTTATTGTATTATCTTTTATCGTGTTAAACAATTACATAACGATCAAAGACTACTTTGAAATGGTAAATTTCTGATCTACTTTAAAAATTGAACAATCAACATTTGAGATAAGCTATGCTTCGTACGTATTTTTCTATTACATTTTTCTATTATAGTTTTATACGTTCTGGAATGAATTATTAGAAGACACCTAATTTTTGTTAGTTTTACTTGCTTGTTGCGACACTTTATATGTTTACCGACAATGGGAACTAAAATGGACGATAGTGTAAGTGACAGAACTACAAAATTAGATTTATTTACGCTAAATGGCCAGTAAAAAACTTAGATTGAGAGGGACCTATCCTGACAGAGATCATATAATTTATCAATATAATTAATCAAATAATAATTATAACATTACACCTCTTCTGACACCCCTTTAACGATGCAATATTACAGTAGATTGCACTAGCATCTCATGATATATAATATTTTTTCTCTGAATCGTTAAAATAGAAACTTCACAATTATTTATGTTTCTTCGGTGAATGATCGTTCGATTTGAGCGATATGATACACAGACAGGGAAATGAGAAATAAAAATCCATCCCTTAATGACAATTAAAGTTATTAAATTTCTCATCATATTTTAATGAGAGATCGTTGGTGGATGGTGAAGATTTTTTAATGAAAATAAATCCAAACGCGACTTTGTTTGAACCATCTTTAATTGAAAGTTTTTCAGGAACGATTCGTATAATATATGATTAGAAATAGTCATAACGATATATCGAAAAATATAAAAATTCCAATTTTCATTAGTGTATATCTCGGTTGCAAGTTGTCGAACGTTATTGCTTTGTTTCTTGAACTGTTGGTGAATCAAGGTCGATTTGACGAATGAGAACATTACTTTCCTTATTTGTGTAAAATTGAGTGAACCTGATTCTACTGCATATATGCATAGACTACTATATATAGTATAGCCAATATCTTAATCCAGCTAGATCGACACAGTGTCTGGCAACCGTTTCAATCATTGCATGGTTAATAATCAATCTACAATAATAAAGCGTGCCTTAGATGTGCAAGTGTCTCAAACAAAAGCATGACTTGACAGAAGTGGATACTTTACAATAATGAAGCGGTAATAAGTATGTCGATAGTTTTCACTACTTTCGTACAAAACGGAAATACATAAATGTACGGAATTATCGACATAACTAAAAGCTTACACGATTACGTCTAATTCCAAAAAATTAGTACAGAAAGAAGAAGTATCAGTGAATAAGTAAATGTACATAAAATAGACATTTCATAAAGTTTTTATGGGTACATAAAACATAAATACCGAACACGAAGAATTTAACGCGACGTATACACGTATACATTAAACGAAGAATACGAATTTATTATGCAACACGAAGATTAAATAAAAGTACGAGTAATTGACACTTCTAAGGAAAAAGGATGAAGAGAAAATGTACTATTCCTAAAGATCGCATACATTATAGAAAAGCGTTAATGGACATCTATGGTATTTGCAATTCTTACAACATCACTGTTTTAAAATGATTGCGGTATGTGTAGTAATAGTGAATGTTCACAGTGAAACATGTATCATTTTAAATTCCATCAGTTTTTAAAGCAATCCAGTAAGCCAGTCTGCACGGAGAAAAAGTTATATATCATTTTCATTTATATTCATTTTATTAAAATTTTGTATTTAGAACGTTTTTCACGGGCATGGTACCAATTAACTAATGCAATCCCTAGATTACAATTTCAGAGCTTTTAGCTCCTCTTAGTGGTCAGGTTATGGTACGAGTGATTTTTTATTATCTTCTGGAACATAACCTACGCTCCAATCTGTACGATTTTTTCGATTAGTTATTAATTTATTTTGTATCATTTCTAGTCCGTTCTAAAGAAATCTTTTTATACGAGTAGTAGAGAGGCAAAGAAAAGTAGGATAAAGAAAGAAAAAATGCCGAGCATCGTCTGAAGTACACTTTATTAAATATATTTTCAGAGTAAATTAAGTGAGAAAAAGGAAACTGGAAAGTTCTAGTTGACGGAAGAACGGATACCGTAAAGATGAAGGAAGAGGCGAAGAAAACGAAAGTCTAAGAAAGCAAAGACAGAGACGATGACATTCAAAAATGGCGAACAGAAAATATTACAAGTACAAAGAGTCAAGAATCTATTATTCGCACGGTCAGAGAGTTGAAATTTTGTTGTTAAAATACTCTTTCAAAAATTCTCTGAGCGAATGGAAGGAACAACCAGAAGGTAGTGTCAAAAAAACCTCTGCAGTTGAAAATATGTAACCGGCTAGCCGTACGAAAATATATTACATAATAAATATATTATTTTCATACACGAAAATAGATTTTTCCTGGGAAATTGTTTCATCTTACAGAAACTGGAGTGACGATCTCGTCGATGCAAAAATGTGATGAGTCGCGGAAGTGACCCGAGAAGTCTAACAAGCCAGTTTATAATATATAGAGGAACATTGTAACTTACACCAACGAATCGCAACAAAAGTTGGCAAACTTTTTAAATTACTTTTCAAATTAAAGTTGAAATATCTTTTCTGTCTGTGAATTGAACTTTCTCTGAAGCCAACTAACCTAAAAGCTTCCTTAATAATACCTACTTACACGTTTAGTGATCCATATTTGACTTACTTTTGTGTTTTAAGCGTACTAGTCTGTTTGTAGTTTCGTTCGACGAAATGAAACAGTTTGTTAATCGCTGCTTTCAATGATGTCTATTTTTTGTACCTTTCTTCCAACATAGCAAGAGATGAACTACTGAATCAAAAAGGGAGCTAGTATAGTTTTCGATTTGACAAAATTTGACAAAATTACATATCGCACATCTGAAAAGATTTTAGCCTTCTAAGATGATAAAGCTTATCACCTTACAAAGTTACATATATATATATCTGAGTTTTTCCAAGAATGTTCTCTGAAATAACTAACTACCGGTACTAAATATTGCACGCATTATTTCTTTATGAAATATTCAAATTCTTATAATACGATACAAAGCCGAAAACATTATAGCAATCGATAATACGGTGTATATAAACAAATACCCATTGACACGCGCAGAGTGAACGGGCAAAGAAGTCGGAGTTGCAAATAGAGAAAAGTAATAAAGAAAGAGGAGGGAAAAATAGTTAATTATCGTTTGCACTAGAGTTACATTGAGAACTTGATTCACTCTACAGAATGGCTTAAGTAGAAAACTTTTACGCCTTAGAAACTGCTCGATTGCTTCCAAGTCGACCTAATGAAATTGCTTAATCTACCGTTATTTGCTACAACAACACTTATCATTTTTTTAGACCTGAATAAAAGAGCATCCTCGTAGTCTTACGATCACAATCGTAACGTGCATTATTCAAATTCGAAATAGAATTCTTATTCTGTCCCACTGAACGTGCACTCGTTAATGAATATCCTTCTTTTGAAGATCGTAGCCAGATCACAAACTGTAATGCAATGAGAGGCACTGTAACATATATACCAGGCAAGCTTTGTTGTAACTTTTGTTTTTCACTTCAACGATAATAAAATGAGATCCATGTGCAAATGCATCGTGTTCGAAATACGAAGACGGAATATATTTTTATTACATTGCCGGTAGCAGTGAAATTGAAAATATTCAACTGTATTGAAAAGATAAATTTCACTGATAAAACGAACTAGTCGTTAATAACGTAACGTTCGAGAAAATATATTTCTACGAAAAAGTTTGATTCGTTCAATCTGCACAAGTGCAAAGCAAGTACATTGTATCGTCTTCCAAAGAGATTTCGATTAGTTTTATTTATTTATTTATTTATTTATTTATTTCTTCTTTTTTCCTTTTGTTTGCTCAAATCCAATAGAAAGTGTTAAATGGTTTGAAAACGTGCATTCGATTACCAGAGTGATTTATTCCGTTGCACGAAGTATGCACCGTCTATAAATGGCGAAAGTCAGCCGTCCGAGCTAACGAAATAACTAGTTTCAATAACCGAGCGTGATTCAGGGCACTCCTGCCTACCCATTAATAAATTCGCAACTCGTTCTTCTTTTCGATACAAATACAGGCAATGTACGCAATTTACGGTTGAAAACTCCTCACCATTCAAGTAATTACTTTGCAGTTATCCCGTGATCACAAGGGAGGCCGTCGCTAACGGCCCGTACAAATGTTGCTTATTTAATTCAACGAACAGAATGAGAATTAATTAATCAAAATACGCACACTCTCGGTGAGGCGAGGCACGAGTACGCGACATGGGTCAAGAAAGATCACTGTGCGATTACCGATCGGAATCAAGTACGTACGCAGCTGGACGACGAGTTCTCTTATGCAAGAAATGACAGGTTCTCAGGATATAGGCCCATTAACACCAAGACATAACGACGCGGGGTCGTTAAACTTCACCGTGCTTACTGCGCACTCACCTGCTCGTGATCGTGGAATTCTTCTTTAAGTGTAGTTGGTGGAAGTGGTATGGCGAACTCGTAAATTAAATAAGGTGTGAAGACGGGAGCGTGTTTGTCTGTAGGATCATTAGGACGTAGGGACGCAAAATATATACTTAGTGGAAGGAACATAGTACAGATATTAGGTGTATAGTAAATTGGTACGAAAAGCGATAACCTGAATACGGAGTCTGTCTAATAGTTCTTAACTCTAACGATAACTAGTAGACGTATCGATTTGAAATTTTCCACGTATTATTCACTTACGTCTCGAAAAATCACACACATTTTTACCAAGCATGAATAATTGATTTTATCGAAATTATGCATTATTCCGCATAGCGTACAAAGAAGTATTCATCTTTGTCCCGATCGTCAAAAGTGAAATGATTCAAGGGCATTTTTAATCTGCGCAAATGTGATCATTGACCGTGCAAAAAAAAATTCGTAAGTTCGAAAACTTAAAAAATAGCAACGTCCTGTGCAAGAAGTTCAGATTCTGTGTAAAAGTTTGACCTTTTCGAGCTGTAAACGAGGAATCTGTACAGAGAGACAACAGTATAGATATTCTCTTTAATTGTGTATACATTTTCTGGTCAATAAATGTATTCGATCTCAAAATATTATTACGGCGACAACTTTGAAAAATGTCGTTTCGAGGAAAACTACTTTAAACTTTCTTCGTGTACACCGATTCGTTAATTTTTATTACTCGAGGAAAATACGATACGCCAAATACAATTTCTTCTCTCTCTCTCTGATCGAGCCTTTGATTGTCACGTGGCTGAAACGCTGAATGGAGTACATCATTGTGCGTTCAAAATGAATTCGGAAACACGTGTGTAACTTAAACACCAATACCTGTGAAATAAGAACAACGCGCGGCATTTTGAAAATAAATTTCCACACGTCTAATCTATGTACAAATCGTATAAATCACAATTGAAATAACACTTCGATAATTACTTCGCGATATTAAGTGTAATCGTTGTATATAAAGTATACATTGTAATACGTGCAATTTAGATAACTAATGCTAAAAAAATAAATACCGTTAGCTGCTCCATGATATTTTAACTTTACAATAAGTCATCAATGTATAAATAAATTTGTACGAAATGTGCGATACCGTATTGAAAATGAATTTTGCTGCTGTAACAAATATTTTGCACATTTCGTTTAAATTACATATACATAAATATGTTAAAATGTAACAATACGTATTTAATAACTTATCGATTAAATTGACAACCTATTGTAAAATTTAAACGACATTATCCACTTTTTCATCGCGTTTGGCGTACCGTATCATCAACTCGAACAGCAAGAATAAATTAACTGTATATTTAGTTTCAGAGTACCGTAATTCTCGCTTTTAAATAACAAAATCGGAACGTTGCGATTCGTACTAACGAAGAAAGAAAATCGAAATACATTGGGCACGAATGAGATAGAGAAACACGTTACATGCGCTTGATTGTCGAAGTTTCAAAACGATATTGTACGTGTTTCGATGTGTCAACCACTGAGGCAAAATAAGAATTTCAATTTCTATATTTTTCATTATATCTTCAAGAAAGTATTATCAATGGCTTAACAAGGTTTTCCTAATAAAAATTGGGTTGTCTCATAGAAGTATCACTGTTCAGAAGTGATTTGTTTTACGTGTAACTAAAAACAATCCGAACGAGATCTGAATTGGAAGCATTCTATTGGAAAACATCACCAATTCAGTAGTAATATTGTCGCGAAGATGTAAAGAAAAATATAAGCATTAATTTTGATCAATGAACGGACAGTCGCTCGCCATGCGAATCATCGAGTCTTTCATAATCACACAAACATAAACAGCGAAAGGGATGACTTCTTCGCTTCAATTTGGTGTCAAAATTTGCTACATAAAAACGAGAATTACTCTATATAGAAAATTTAATCGAGAGTTCTACGACTTCGTCAATTTTTGTAATTATAACATCGCAAATATATTTGCAAAACTTCGTAACTTTATGACAACTATAATTTTAAGAAAATGAAAAAATCGATTATGTACCTTCGAATTAGACAGACTCGCTAAGTCAGTGTTTATCGAACTAAAAGATGCGAAAGAAATATATGTAACGTAGAAAAATGTAGATAATTTACACATCTCTTTCTATTAATACGTCGATAATCAGAATTTAACGACTGCAGAATACATGTTTCTTGTACCAGTTTAAACTTACCACTTATTCCAATCGCAGTGATGTCCTTTTCTCTTTAGAGGGCCATTTGGAAACCTTTGCACCAAGTGTGGAAAATGTTAACTGTATTTTTCGTCACACAGAACGATACAGGCTAACACTCTTTTTGGTATGATATTCTACTATCCAAGAAATATACAGTATTCATTGTCATTAACTTGACTCCAGATATCGAAGTGCGTTACGATCTTTATCCCCCACGGTCTTTACGACTTCAATATTTCTTCCAACAAGTATATACTCTTAGATGGTAAAGTTGAGAGTGTTCGATAAAACAAAGTAATTCGCTAAGTACGGCCATGAAACGAACGAAAGATAACGTTTTTGTGGATTTCAACCGCAACAATATTAAATTGACATTGACGTACCACTTGATTGTGCCTCGAAGAGTTTATTGCATTCCTTTCGTCAACTATTTGCGCGATGAACACACCAGAGTTTCTCGAAACGGACCAGCGACTTACCTGCAACAAAAAAACAACGAGAAAATCGTATCAACTGCGTTCAAATTATATTACGTACGTGTTGTACATGGTGGAACTAACCGAGACACAGGAATAAATTTCCAAGACCACATATTTACACAGTTCGTTGCATAATTTTCTATAATGTAGGAAAATTATTCTAGGCGTGTAAGCACGATGCTACAGAAAGTTGAATATATATATATATATAAATAATGTGAATTTGTCGTCAGTTACGTAACTCTCAAAGCTGTGAACAGAATATGTATATCGGGGAAAAAGGATACCAAACCGGTTAGTAAATACTTCTGTTCCATCCACCTGTTACGGGTCGGTAATCGCACCTAAAGCAATTTCCATGACACTTTTTTGCATGTTAATAGTAGCTCAGTTGTGTTGTATAATAATGTAATTTTGTTACATAAGAAATTTACGCTTTATGGTAAGCAGTTTAAAATTGCGTAATGGCTACGTCATGAAAACGGGAAATGAAAACAAGTACCTATTACCCGTGTGTTATATGTCCGAATGTTTTAAATTGAAACATATTTAAAAACTTTTACTCAAAATTTTACTCAAGGGCTGTTTTAAATTTTTTTAACTGAAATTTCGTTTATCGAAAAGAAAAGAAGTACAATTATTGGTTAATTTGACTCAAGGCGATGGTCGAGCCTCAGAATTTAGAAAATCGACCTTTGTTTAATCTTATATTCCTAGAAGATTAATCGATGAAATTGATACGTTTATTGTTCGTTTCTCGGTAAATGCTTTGTCGAAATTATATTAAAATTATAAAAAATTTACAGTTTAGAAAGGTATCTGTATCTTCCGTGTGACAGAAAGAAAATGTTTTTATTTTCGATTAAGAGCAATTGATTGAACATTTCTTCTAAACAAAATATTCTATTCGAATTTTGATTTTCATGGCTTGATCCAGGATACTTCGATATATTTGTCTAAAACATTTTCGTTAAAAAGTTCGGTCAAAAATGGCCGCATTCGTGTACAACGCCGTTCGGGATTCGAGTGCCATTTCGTTAATTTAAAAAATTTGTCGATAAATCGAAGACGAGAATACACATAATGCATTTGTAGCCATTCGAATACATAAAAGTTTCGAAAACGAGTTTTTTGTAGATTTTGAGGCTCGATTGCACAACTTTAAGTAGCACGGTAGGCTGAAAAAGTGCAAGAAAATCATTAACACGTTAAACGCCACGATGATCCCTGAGGAATGGCGCTCCGAAGTTACAACGATTCTTTAAAGCGCTTGCAAGACAAACTCCAATAATTGTAAACTTTTAAATAGTATCACTCTCGTTAGTAATACCATAAGATGACAAGTACATCGGCAAATTATCGAATATTTCAACTTTCTACGCTAAGTTTCGAACAAATATCGCGACATCCTTAACACGTTAAGCCACGCCTATTTTATCTTCCTTTCCGTTTAAGCCGCGCTAACCGACTTCACCGATATGCTGCTGGCTGACGACCGGAGATCCGTCTAAGGTTGCGATAAAACTGCACGTAATACTCGAGATATATTTCTTGTATGCATTTATCGCAAGCTGTACTACGATTGTGGGATCCATTCGTTGAGGTAAATATACGAGCATAAAAATGCAGCACAATTTGGACGAGATATTGCCAGAAAGTCGAGAAAAGAAGTTACAACATTCAGTGAAACCTGCACAGAACAATCATTTTTGCGTGTACCGTGTTTTAGGACTGAAATTATTCAAAATATATTAATCGAGGAATATCATTTTTCAAATTGTATATCGTCGGTGAACAGAGACTGACGAGAAGAACGAAAAGTATACTGTCAGTCACCGATGACTGACGCGTTCCGAATGGAAAGCAAGGTGGCAGTCACCGATGACCGACATGGCGCTCGAGGTGTTAAGTATAGAAAAATTGCGTGGCGTTTAACGTGTTAAATTACGAAACGTGTAGAGGGAGTGGAGAAACGATTGTTCAAGGTGACGCGATACAAGAGGGAATAGAAACTATGTCTTGGACCGCGAGCATGTGTCATTGGGAAAGCAGAGTGGAAGTTCTCGATAAAAGTCGCTCGCTCGGAAAATCGCAGGCAAGAAGATCGAACGGGTGAATGGTCGAAGCTCGCTCGGAATCCTATGATACGTTCACAGATCGCGGCAGCGCGATACGGGTTATTAAGTGTATGCAAAGCAGAGTTAATTTCATTGAACTTTCCAGTGGCTTGGCGCACAAAGTTTTGCCTCGCAGGCATGAAATGTAGGGGTTTAAACGGCCATCAGGAGAATACATAATGAGGACAAGAAAACTATACCCAGCACAGTGACTACGGAGTAAAATACCTGACGGCACGGCATCGTGCTTAACTTGCTGGATACACGGCTCGCGCCTCCACTTGACGGAAGTTACTGTATTACAGTGTATTACAGCGAGGCGTTGGCGCGAGTGACGGGCTTCCGTGCCATTCTTTTACTTTAGTTTGCTAGTTGCGGCCCGGCGTTACGGTGCAATTTATACAAACTAACTATAAACAGTCGGAACATTTTAATTGAATGTCAAATGTATCAAAAATGTAAACGAGATCGTTTGTTTACAACGACTCACAATCATTTATTTTATATACACACACACATATATATACATATTATAATTTATTATATATCACTTTACTATCTACCAACAAAATATATATGTAGAATATATACTCACTTAGAATAATTTATTTTACACACACACACTATAATTTATTATATATCATTTTACTACACACTAAGAAAATGTGTATGTAGAATATATAACAGTAAGTTGCTCACATGTTCTACCAATTTTAATTATAAAAATGAATAAATATTTCCTTGAATGTACTTTGTCGCTTCTAACGAACTCTTACATTTTTTTTTTTTTTTTACGCATAACGTAGAAAATACTTTTATTTTAGTCGGCATTCAGTTAGTTAGAATCACAAACAAATTACTGTATTATAAATCTATGGAGATTGTAAATGTAAAAAGTCAAAGAAAGTCACGTTCGATCAAGCTTCAATATATTATATCTGGTATCAATATTATATCTGGCTTCAATGTAATATATATGGTATAATCATATACAATGATTATACCATAAAACTATAAGTGTATATTAGTTTTTTCCGCAAGCCATTATTTTAATCCTCCATCCTCCAAAGCTTCAACCTTCCCATA
Organism: Ptiloglossa arizonensis; assembly: GCF_051014685.1. Lineage (NCBI taxonomy): Eukaryota > Metazoa > Arthropoda > Insecta > Hymenoptera > Colletidae > Ptiloglossa > Ptiloglossa arizonensis. The sequence continues at coordinate 6,800,283 of NC_135053.1, read as the reverse complement.
GTATCTTTAAAACTATTGCACATAACGTGGTGTAGATATATAACAAAATTATTTCTACCACATTTATTCTCAATATTATAGAAAAGAAGAGATAGTTATCTTTTCTTCTGATTTCATCAGTAATCGTATGTATTTTTATTTTTTTACTCGTTTTGTACACGTATCGAGTGACTTTATAAGCGATTCTTTAACTTATTAATTTATCGTCGATGTACCCGTTATGCTATGTTTTTTCAAACACTAAAGAATTTGTTTAAACATCGTTTCTTTTATATTCGATCATTTTGAAGATAGTATTAGAGGACAAACTGGAATTGCACGCTCTTATCTACATACACTGTTATTATTGAATGAGTGAATCTAAATTGCAACAGTGACACTAGCACAGACATATTTCTTTTTTACTATGGTCCGTATTTCACTACAAATTCTTTGTCCTTTTTTATGCGAAGCCATTATGCATGCAGAGTGTCCCAGTTTTTTCCCGCAAAACATTGTCAACATATTCTACGGGCAAAATTAAGAAAAAATATTATATGAATATAAATCTTAAATGATTTATGAACATACATAATGCATAGTGTCAATATCTATTGGTGTTTAGGTAAACTGTAATGTTTCCTCGCTGAAATCATTAATTACGTCGTTGACTTCTGCTGAAATTGTTAATATTCTGATGAAACGACGACATTGACGGTCATTCTTTTGACATTCGGTAGAGACTTCAAGTCACGATATTAAAAACATTCCGCATAAATAATTCAATTTTTTGATTCAATAATTACACATACAGACAGAGTTTACTATCGGTTTGTTCGAGTTAGTATTTATCAAAATACTTTCAATTTTCTTAAATATGTGTACGAATAGGATATATATCCACGGTTCTGTATATTTACGAAATATATATTTTTTATTATCCTGCGTATATGGAGATTCAACGTTGATGCATTATGACAGCGAAGTACTTAAAAGGTAGGATTTCTTGGAAGAGATTCAGTGGAGCCAGTGGACGATTCCCTGTTCATCGTTAAAGGTTGTACCGCAGCTAGAAAAAAGTGCAAACCTGTACAGTTTTATCAGTATCGGCGTTGGTCACTTCACCATATTTTTTATCAGACGATTTATTTACCATTCCTTGCTCCGGGCGTGATTTTATCGATTCAGTGGTAGCCAAACAACAGTATAAGTAATCACAATACAAATGTTTCTTCGAATACATTTATCCAATATTGTAAATGGAGCAGGAGCTAGACGTTATTTCTGAGATGATCCCATATATATTTGTCTTCGATTACGATAAAAAATAGAACTACTGAATATAATCGAATGAAACACTGTTTCTCTGTAATTAAACCTCGTACTGTATAATGGACTTTGAACGTTGAGTCGAACGGAAGAAAGTTTTAAGGTTGAAAAAATATTCTCCTTCTGGTAACTTTTCCTATTTTCGACGTTCGTGCTTAAAAACACTGTAAAGAGTAGTGCATTGACCCTAGCATGTATGCACGATTATACATCTGGCGCTGCGTTGACCGTTTACCGACATTATTCTATCCACTTATGCAAATAGGATCTAGCGTGTACAGTGGGATCGAATAAAAAGAGCCGACCGTAGAAAACCGATGGTCTCTTAAAGCCAGTACTTGTATAAACTTCGATCCCGTCACGTCGTAAATCGAAAACTCGCGGACAGTTTAACGCATCGCACTGCCTTTCCATATCGGGTTTGCACTTTATAGACTGCGAATTCTTCCCTCGCGTGCTTTGTGTTCACCATGTACAGTGCTCCATCACACCTTAACATTTATTTAATGTTACGAAAAGACATCAGTCGTGACCAGAAATGCTTAAATTACGATTAAATTCAAATTGTTAACGATTTTCACTTCGCGATGAAAAATAATGTTCGATCGATCGATTCCTATCGTTACTCCGATATAAATTAAATAGAAATGTATACGTGTGTGTATTTACATTATAACAGAATTATAAACGTCACTTGTGAATATCATTTCGATGCCGACTACAAAGTTTCCGATCGTTTCAGTCCATAAATTGCATTTCCCGAACAGTCTTCCGTGTAAATGGTTGAAATAAATGAATAAACGTTCCATACTTTTAGCGCACACCACCTTATTGTATCACTTTACAATAATTTCTAATATTATTTGCTTCGGTTATTAATACACTTGCGAAAACTAATAATGAAATACACAACGAAACACTTCATTTTGGTGGTTCATTACGTAGACACGAGCACTATAGGAAATTGGTAAATCGCGAGGAAAGTTTCCGATGAAAGCACAGACATTTCATCGGTGTAAGAAAACATGAAAATTATAGTTTCTGAAAATTATAATTATTTGAAGATTCATTCCGATAAAAACCAATCTTTTCAGCATTCCTAAGACTCGCCGACTTACCAGCTCTCTATGGTAGAATGTATAATTAATTTTTTCCCGATGAAATTCATAATTTGTGTTGCGTACCTTTCCACCTACTGCGGAGAAACGAGATGCTAGAGCACTACCTGCTAGTTGAAACGGTGAAGAGAAACGGGAACGTCTACTTGCTCCACTTAATCTCCTCCAAGAAATCCTACTTTTACGTTCTTAGCGGTCATAATGCATAGTAATAGAATCTCCATATCCGCGGGATAATAAGATAAATACATTTCGCGATAAAAGAAAAACCATCGATATAGAATATCACTTGAAAGTATTTTAAATACTTTCTCGGACAAAACGGTAGCGAACTTTGTCCAATCGTGTAATTATTAAACGATGAAAATTAAATTTTTTCATAGAAAATATTTTCAATGTCGCGACTTGTAATTATGTCCCTACCGAATGCCAAAAGAGTGACTGTCTTTCACCGATAAAGTTTAAAATAACACATTGCTTCACAATCTAGAGATTAAGGAATTCTCTCATTGAGAATTCGAAGAACGATTACGATAAATATATAACGTCTCAAAGGTTTCTCATAATGTCCAAAACAATAGTTTCTTCGGAACAGAGTTCGGCATATTTTACCCAAACAACGAATAATGTATAACGAATAACGAATAAATCTGTCAAATTTATTCATGAATAACGAATAACGATTTTATTCGAGGAGAAACTATTCGTTATTTACGAATAACGATTTCATTCCCAGGAAAGACTATTCGTTATTTACGAATAAATTTGAATTGTTGCGACGCGTAGTCCTCGAAGTGGTATCTTAGCACTACGCGCCTAATTAAATTTGTGTAAGCGAATTATCAGAATGGACTCGTACGTAATGTACTGGTGTTTTGTAGGAAGAGACTGAACGACCACGATTGATGGTAACTTTGAATCTTTAATGTTCTGTGTTTTAATGTCGTAACTGCCTCGTCTTGTCTCGGTCTCTTATGAGAAAAGTTTGCTCGTCTTAGCGATTGGTTGATTCTGTCGGTGTCGAGGTGCCGAGGGTGAATATTTTCTGTAAGTCTCGCCAATGGGAAATTGTGCGAGTTTCCGGTGGTAGCGGGATACAATATTTAAGCGGCAAAATAATGAATAAACGATTAAGCGGCACGCATCGCCGGGATGCCACGCGGATCATCGGTTTATGAGGTGGTCTGCCTCGATCGACAAGCAGATGTTCGCCAGATTTTTAGAAACGAAGGTTTTTCCTTTACGAGGAGTAATGGAAATTGTCTCTCGCCATTGGCGCCGCAACACGAATGCTTTCAAATTATTCTCTATTTCAAAATCATTTGACGATTCTCCGAGTACATATTTCATTCATTGTCGAAATCGAATTCTTAGATCAGTATTGGATACTCTCCACGAAACAACTTTTAGCGAATACCTATTATATTTTAGCATGTTCCAATCAGGATAAAGTTTTAACCAGGCAGTCGTGACTGGTACGCCACATACTATGCTACCTGTCGGGTTGCAGTCACGTCGGTACCTAGGGCTTGTCATTTAAAAAGCAGGAAAACGAAATTTAAATCGCTACTATCTCCTCTCAAAGTGAGGTTCGTTCGGTTAGATTTGTGACATTGGGGAGGAGAAAACAATACAATAAAGTGTAAATGAAAAACGGTTAAAGCGAGTAGAGATCAAGAATTTGAACGATTCTCGAAGGATTTTTCAAAATTTTGAAACTTGTCGATTTAACAAATTTTTAAATGTAATAGTTATTTAAAAAATGGGGAGGGGGTAAGGTGGATAGGATCAAATATCCCTACCAAATTCATGTAATTGTTTTTGCACATACGGTTTGGCGTTGTCATGGAAAAACACATTACCACAATTCATAAATTTTGTACATTTTCCTGAAATCTTTTTTTGTGTTAATTTTCCAAACTAAACGCAATACAGGTCAGCATTAACCCCTTGCGGTCGTATTAAGTTTATACTTAGGTGTCTGGCTAAAATTTATTAGTTCTTTTTTAAACTTTAGATGTATGTAACGCAATAGTATGTTTTAATTTTATGTAAAAATTGTATGTACGACTGGAACGATAAAAATGCTTCGGTGGCTGAGAGTAGACATATCACTGCAAAAAGTTAACTGTCTGATTTTGTGGAAGCAACTGGAAGGACAAAATTCCTTGGTAATCGTACACAATACAGAAAGAAAAACTTTGTAAGGGTGTAAACCAAGTTTTGCGACTCGTTCTGCTGGATTTTCTTTTTCGGTTCAAGTTCGTTTCCTTCGAGGATTTTCGTACATAATCTATTTTTCATCTCCAATTACTGTGCGTTTCAGAGAGGGTTCCGTTCCGTTACGTGCAAGCAAGGATATGCAAGTGCATATTGCGACACGATGAAGGCGATTACGCTCCGTGAGCTGATGCGGTAACCATACACGTCCAGCTTTGGCATCATTCCCATTTTCTTCAAATGTCTATCTACACATGACTTTGACATGCTTAACATTTGCGACGTTTCTCGCACTGACAAATTGCTCGTTTCGTTCACCAGATTACGATCACATTAAATTTTCAGGCATTCAATATAGAATTCTAATAACTTTACGATCCGTAGCTTCTGAATATCTTCTACAGATTAAATTTAAGCATAAAAGTTTCGTCATTGAAGTTCTTTTATCTCCGTGGGTTTATAAAATGTAATGCAAGAAGTACAAATAATAGGTTCGACAAAACTTATCGAGCAACCTAGTATTATATTGTTCAATAAGTTCTATCGAACGACAAAACTTATCGAATAACCTAGTACACCGTAGCAGGAACTTATGGAACAACCTGATCAATGACCTAACAATTTTATTCAAAAATATTATCAATTGTTTTATTTGATTGTATCGCCTATATTTTCTGAGCATGTGCGATTTTTTTACAAGTACTTTATTATATTTCTTGTAACATGCTAACACGTTGTAACACCAAATCAAGTTACAGAAGAATCGTAGACCGCTCGAGTCGTAACTTGGAGGCTGTAATTTTGTTTCGTTTAGATAGAATTAAGCATTAATTGACTATTTTCATTTAATTAATTAACAAGTTACGATCAAGGGACGCGATTGAAAATTAAATTGTCAAAGGCAATCGCGATTAATATTAATCGATGAATGAAATTAATCGCTCACGATGATTGAAGTAATCGTTAAGTGTGAAAGATGATTAATATTCGATAGATGAATGAATGATTAATCGTTCATGACGATTGACGATTAAAATAATCGTCTAAAACGATTGACGATGAAATTAATCGTTATTTGCTTGCGCCCATTATTGATCGCTAATAACGTATTTGTTAATTATTTAGTTGTTTTGGAATCAAAATTTCGTATATAGTAATATTTTACTTATAAGAATACCCGTAATTCCAATGCAGTTTTTAAACAATCGACTGAAACTTAATAAAAATTCTTCGTTCGGTGAAATTATTAACTCATTTAATCGTTTAATTTTCTTTAATCACTTTTTAATCTTAGAATATACTAGGAACCTTTGTGCGGAAACCTGTTGGATAACTCTATGTTTCCAATTTATATAAATCATTATCAATTATATATTTCCAGTTATAAATACGTATATTGGATATGCAAAATGTGAATAAAGTATGTTTGAATCGTAATTATAGTGATATAGACTTGTAATGTTTTTTGACAAGTTTTGGAACAGGTCTGTTGTTCTTAGTATTATTTCATTATCTCGAACATAATTATGATTATATTGAAAAATTATTTTAAAAAATCTAACACTGGTTAATAATTAATACTTCAATTTTTATCGACATAAAATAGAAAATCATTCTTGTCTGGAGCTATATCTGGAGGGCTATAAATTAATAAAAAAAATATTTGAAAACTTGCTACTAGTTTACAAACCTTCAGAAACAGTACAATTTTTATTTGAAACATGTTTTCAATATTTTTAGTAATTTAAAAGTTACATAGGTATTGCATAAATAAAATGAGACTCTGTTGTAAGGGACAAATAGCAGCAACAAAATACGGCATGCCTCTTGGATCGAACCAATAAACATTTGTACAAAATTTCGTCCAAATTGGCGTTTCACAATTCACGATGTAGGTACCCTTCTTGTGAACGCAGACCATTCTACCATGCATTTTCGAATGCACAAAACGCATTTATGCTCTATTGCGATTAAATAAAATTGAATAGTTTAGAATATGTTTATCGTTCATTAATATTGAACAAAACTTTCGTTTTGTGTAATATTCGTGACATTTTTTCCGATATTTTTTTACAAATCTGATACGAAGGAGTCACGGAAAATATAGTCCCACAGTAATTCTTTCTATGTGTAATCTTTTTTCTTTTTTACTTCGTACATTGACTAATTTGTATCTTTTTATAATACGTTGATCGTCCAGCAAGTATATAAATACCTACTAGCCATCGGTTCTACTGGTTCGTGATCTTTTAATTTCAAATAGGTTGTGCACGACATCAGTGGCATAGTACACCCATCGACCATTTCTATCGAGTATCTTAACTCTCCGACCGTAATAAGAGATAAAATAAAAGTGACAATTGTAAAAAGAAGAAATAGGCTTTGCACTCGATTCATACGTCCGTCTCCGTAGTATCCAAGGTTCCTGACAACTCACTCTTATCGCACAGTCGGCGTGCTATTATCTCGCAATCGATAATGCCCGACATTTAATCAAACAATCCTGTTCCGTCTTGCGTGTCGCTGAAGCATCGCGAAAGTGATCAGTATGGATCGTTAAACATACTACACCCGGTAACTGCACCTGAGATTACATAGATCGTAGGCAGCGAGCGCCTTTGAACTTCGATGTTCGATTAATCAATCCGAAGGTAGAGAGACAGAACATCGGAAGAGAGAACGAGGGATGAACTAGATGGCACCAGGTACTAAGGAGATAGAGATAAATAGCTAGAGACGGAGAATGAAAGGGGGAAGGAGAGAGATATGCGAACGTGCCAAAGATACGAACAGAGAGAGGATGAGGCAGTGTATACAAGGGGAATAGGAGATTTGGCATTCTATTCAGATAGTTTCGCGGGCAGACCAGAGCATACCTTGCTGAATGACTCCTTTGAAAATGCCGAACGTGGGTATCGATGGCCGCTACTGGATACCAAGGCGCGTACCTCGAAATCATCTTCTAAATACCGTGCTTGTGGAAATGCGATGTCGTGCTAACATACCCCTCGTCTGTACGCTAAATATTCGATGGCACGTGCATGGCAGCAAAACTGACTTGTTAAGGAATTGCCGAATACATACTTGGAATTATTCCCTTTATATTTTTAATCGGATTCCTTCACCAACGAAAAGAGTGACAGGGCTATCTATCCATCTACAGTATCGGACAAATGTGTTCGGATAAATCGTTATGCTGCGATAATAGTTCGAATTGTTACTTGGATGTCGCTAGATAAATAAGATGAAAGATGATAAATTGTCTTGGTAACAAAATTTTCTCCATATATGCACTACTATGATCTACATATGCAAAAACTTTCGATAAAATCAGTCTTACAGGTAAGAAGAATGTCCTTATAATACAGTGTACGAATACTTTTGGAGCCACTGTATACAGCCTGTATATAGACACTAAAACATGCTCCCAAACGACAAATATTTATTCAAAGAAATCGTAAGTTTATTCTGTTCTGTTGTAAGTTACCAGGAGATAAAATACAGGTATCTTTTACAGAAATCTGTGTCGTCTTTGTGTTCGTAGAAGATAATTGTTTTAAACACAAACTTAGGTAAAAGTTGTTTTATTCCGGCACGTTTTGTACTGGGATCCGATGGACGATGCTGACGGCATATTAGAGTGGAATCGTCCTTTTTTCTTTCCGAGAACGAAAGAACATTTTGTGAGAAATCGTGTGTCCAGCGAAAATCGTGCATGTCCTAGTAAAATGGTGGTAGGGAAAGGACAATTCCTGAGCAAACTGCAAGCTATAAAACCAGCGCAAGCGCCGAAGTACGTTGGTCTGCGAGGTCGAAAAGGCCGTGCATATGCAAACAGAAGATGTACGTGCTCGGATTCGCGTATGTCGACCGTTTGTTTATCCTACAACCTTGGCAATGGCGGATACACGAAGACGAAGAAGCAGAGCTACGAGTAAAGTGTACGGTGTTCGATTCATTGTACACTGGTTTCAAAAAGTATTCGTAAGCTACATTACGAGGAAATCCTTCTTACCTGTAAGATCGATCAAGTTTGTGTGCATTTAGAGTATACTAGTGCATACATAGAGAAATTATTCCGTTCGCAGAAAATTTCTGGACGAAAGTGAAATCGAATATTCAAGATTTTAATGATTTTGTATTCTTTCGATGCAACTTTTCTTGAGACTATTTTTACAACGGAACGATAGAGCAGTAAGAGCTGAATATTTTTCATATGAAAAGTTTTGCTCTATTTCGTACCATTACGAAGTCATATTTAAAAAATCGCAAAAAGAAATCGATTTCGTACGATTGGAGATCGATTTTCATTTGCTTTGTAACTTCGTAATCGTGCGAGATACAACAAAAATTTTCTTCCAAAATATGTTCAGTTATTAGCCCTCTGTCGTTCAGCTGTAAAAAAAGTCTCCCCAAAAAATTGTTTTAGAAAAATGAAGAAACGTTGAATTTTCGGGCTTTGACTTTGTCCACTCGAGAACATTTTTTGTCGGCAAAAAAATTATGGGGCCCGGTGTGCTTTACATGCACACAAACTTTCATTAAAATCAGACTTGTCGGTTAGGGGATTTTCCTTGTAATATAGTGTAGAAATACTTTTTTTATCCGCTGTAATTTGTGCTCGCCATGAAGGGACTGGACGACCACGACCGTTTTTGAATATTCGCACAGAGAATTGCATTCTTACGCAAAATTGCTGAAAATGGGACAAAAGGTATCGTATGAAAATGCTGCACACGGTAGCGCACTGACATTGCAAGCGGAACGACGATTCGCGATGACGTAAATTGCCACAGAAACAAGCTACGAAACGCATACATTTATTATGAATTTATCATTAGTTCTCCAAAAAGAATATAAGCGACGTTAAAAATAAAATCACCAATAACGAGAATACTAATTGTATTTTTAACCAATTGGCTGATTATTCGTTGAAATTTTGAATAATAAAAATCAACGATAATTACGTACTGAATTTTATATCAAATTATCGTAATACTTAATATAATACATCGACCATATTCAGATTACTGATATCAATACGTAAACTCTAAATTAACGTACAATACATATAAGAATACAATAAAAATGAAAACTATAATAAAGAAATATAATAAAGATCCATATGAAAAGATGCCAAATCTGATAATCGTGACAACCTTGTCATATCATTGAATTGTGAAATCAGGTGCTCTGGAAACTGTGTAGTTTTAATCGTTTCAATTTATCTCCCTGGTTGTGTGTTTAGCGGCACCATCTTTTTAGGACTTAATTTTGTAAAGATTCAAATGTAAGTAAATTGCGTAATAGAATTCTCTAAAGCGACCATCGACTAATTCCCGATTCAAGAGACGATTTCCCAGTCGATGTTTCAGAACTCTCCGCTACACTTTCTCTTACGAGCTTAATGTTTTCGTCGAATCGACTCGATCGAAATTTTCCATTACGTTTAAGATTCGTCGTTGTCCCTGTCCCTCGGAGCCTTTCGAAGTTTTTAAATTGATGAGCTAGAGTTTCTCGTGTTGTATTTATTCGGTGAAATTCTCACTATGTACCAATAAGTAAATATTTATTTTCAAAGTGTAACTGCACTATTTTCACGCATTGGCGTAATGCGTATCGATCCATACTTTCTAGTTTCTTTTGAAAATAAAAACAAGGAGGGGAAAGGTTCCCAATTCTCCTGTCAGGATATTATTCTGGATTTCTTGGAAATCCGACCGCGACAATAATTATTAGATGGGATCATAAACGAGTCCGAGCAAGTGAAATGGACACTTGTCGAAGAATTCCAGTTTATTACCCCTGTTCCCTGCAATAAAATAATTTCCAATCTTCGTTCCGATACTCCATAGCCTGCGCAAGTATTTTACGCCCCAACGCTCGAAATTTATTTTATGCATTTAGAACGTTGCACCTTTTTACAAAAGAATTGTATACTTTATTTTATTATTAGCATACGTATGATTTAATATCGATTTGCAACAATGTTTATAAATGAAGGAAAAAATAGTAACATTTAGCAAATGTACGTCTCAACTTGTATTTACAATTGGAACTTCCAAACTCGGCAACCCTAACACTCTTTCTTTCGATTGCTTGTGCACAAATTATGCTACGACGTCACATCTGTGACATCGCGCGAAATCAAAAGCAACTCCTTTTGATGTCACAGAACGTGATTTCAATTTAGAAGAGAAAGCCGCTCGACTGTGTCTCGCACAGCAACAACTGCATGCACGCAAATTGAACGTATACGCGATGCTTCATTTATCTTCAGGAGACCAGACAGGCAAATTGCTTCAAAATAAAATCTTCCATGGAAATTAATTCCTAGGAAATGAACGCAATTCCAGACTTTTCTTTTCGCACAATGTTTCGAACGCTGTCTTAAGAATATTTCTGGCAAGATCAGAAACGTAGTAAATATTGTGATTCCTTGGAATAGTTTCGGTGATAAATGGGTAGAAATAAGCGGACTTGTAAAATGGCAAATTCTATCACCGAATGTAATACCCATAGATTTCTTCTTGTAAGATTACATCGTTTACAGATATCAACGAGCCGACATGAAAAATAATATAATAGAATCGTGTACAACGATACCGTTGTCGACATTTAGAAAAAATACGAAATATCTAATGACAAGAGTAGAAAAATATCTTGCACAAAACGGAAATCTTATTAAGCGTATTCTTTAAGCTTATCCGATATGAAAAAATTGAACAAATCTCATATCAACTCCTTGAACAATATTCTTTTAATTTTCTACCTCTTTTGTTTATTAAACCTTATCGCATAGTAGATCGTTGAATTCGTTTCGATAACAGCTATCGTAAGATGTAAACAAAAATTATAAGCATCAATTATAACATTGTCCCATTTATTGTATTTAATGTAAAAAACGGTGAAATTGTATACTATACTATTTTTTTCCCAAATTTATCGGTTGAGAGAATAACCTGCATATATTTATATTATTATAAGTTTTGAAAATTACATTGCAACTACTGTACAATATAACTATAAATAATTTTTATATAAATTTTAAAGCGAATCGGATAGTATTTATAGAAATTATGAAACGTTCATTGAAAACGTGTACTGAAAGGGGGTCATGAAAATATTCGAACGCTTAGCAGTAATCGGTATTTACATCGAATTTCTGTAAAAAACGTTAGGAATGACGAACTCAGTTGATGCTAAGATATCGTTTAGTATGTTTGGTATGATAATCGTGCGAAGTTGTTGGAATTTATGCGTTATGAATTCGAAAAATCGGAATTACAAAAGTGAGATAAGAGTAAATTTCATAGTTTTAATTCTGATGAATGTAATTATGTGTGGAGAAGATCCAACACCGATATGGGAATATATCGATATGTAAAGCACGGAAGTGGCTCTATCATAATGTTAGGTTGTATGACAACCGGTTCAGAAAATTTACTATTTATAGATGGGATTGTAGATTTTCATGTATTCACAGAAAAACATAAACAAAGTGTCGAAAAATTAGAATCGTTACGAAATTTTTATTTTTATCAGGATGACGATGCGAAACATACTACTCGGATTGTAAAAGAATGGATACTGTGTAATATATCTCAGACCGTAAATACATCAACGCAGAACACAGACATTAATTCTATTGAGTATTTTTAGTTTGAAATAGTTAGAAGATTAAATAATTGTGAAATAAATAACAAAACGTTGTTAAAACAAAAGATTATAGAAATATGGAATATTGTGTGCATAATGGTCACGAAAAAATGAATGCACAATATGAAAGACCCTCTTACAGATGTTATTAAAGTTAAAGGTGGACCAACTACATGTTAATATAATGTAATATATAAAAATAACAAATAGTAATATATGGCTTTGAATATTTTTGTGAACCCTCTCAATCTACGTTTTCAATGAATGTTTCGTAACATTTATGAATATTATCTGCCCACACTATTGGTATAACGTATTTTGCTTATTCAATGAACATTACATTCATTATTACATATCTATTATAATATATAGTAAATAGAAAAATGTTTGAACAATTAAAGCACATTTTTGTTAATGTTTTCTGTGTTTAAAAGGACTTTGTAGCTTTCAACCACAGAGTACCAATACTTTAAACATTTAATACTATATGCATTTTAATACTTTCGTGAGCAACTGTAATTATAATATATAATATATAATATATAATATGTAATGTATTATGTATAAAATATAATGTATAATATTTAATGAATAATATATAATGTATAATACATAATATGTAATATTAATAGATTGTTCGATAAGTTTTATTGAACAACAAAACTTATTGAACAACCTAGTAGTTATTGTATTGTATATGTATACATATCGTGTCATAAATGAAATCCGAACGAGTCAGGCTAACGCGAATAGTGAGTTGTGGTCGGCTGAGACCTGTTTGACTATGCTATCTATTCATATTTGACCGATTATTCCACTTTTGATTACACGTTCCTGGTATGGGAACAATATCAATATTGCGGTAAATTTGAAATATTAAGCATTGATAATAGATTTCAATTTTTGCTTACCATTAATTAACTTGTAGTAATACGAATTAACTTATAATTCTTTTATAGTTTTGTGTTTTATGGAGTAACCTTTCAATTACATGCAATAATAGCGTAATACAAACTTAAAACTCGTTTAATTAACGTGCCCCTCAATGTCTAAATATGGATGCACTCGTATGTTTCGCCTTACAGTTCATCTCTCACTTTTTTTTCCGTCAGTTCTGAATTTTCCAAGAGTCCGTGCAAACTTGGCATTTTGGCTGCTTGCCCAGTACCCTAACGGTTTGCTAGTGAATCACGGTTTATGACTTCTAGGGCACAGACGTTTCAAGCAGTGTCTTATCCCTTGTGCGTAATAAAATAATTAATCAAATTTCCCTTGGAGAAAACAACTGCACTTACCCGATATACTTTCTTTTAAAATATTTAAACATAAGGACTTTTATATTTCAATTTTATCGTTTATAAGAAACACTCATTGGGACGAAATAGCATTAAAATCTCCAGGGAACAAGCGCAGGTTTTTCTTTTAAATACGTAATCTGATTGATAAATGAATAATCAATAGAAAGATCAAACGTGTTAATGAAGTTCCTAAGATGGTTGACATAAATCTTCGCTTAGTATATTATCAGGATGTGCGGAATCATAAATTGAAATTTAGTGGAGTTCTAGAAGTCATAGTTCTAACAATCTATTGAACATAGTTACCGTGACAAAGGCCAGACTTATCGATAGCTTCAGCACCGCTTCATCATCCCTCGCTGGCTTTAATATCTTCCGCTCTAGATGGAAATTTAACAACAAATTCATTTAGTACAAGAGGTATTTTAATAGCTGTTCGTAATGTTCTCTCTACGAAAACATAGCATAAATGATCACTTATCAATGTTGTTTTTCTTTTCTTTCTTTTTGTTTTCTTTTAATTGGTGTTTAGCGTCGCGCCGGCCTTTTAATTATTAGTGACGACTCAGTGCTGTTTCTTGGTTCTAGATGGTTATATTTCGTGATAGGTGTCACTTTCCTTTAGGAAATTTAAGATATTTTCAACACGTTTCTGTGATATCAGGGTCACAGTTGACAAATCCAACTCCTTGGTCAGCTTTGGATACATCGGTGTATATGTTCTGGTGATTGGAATATACTTTGCGAGGTGGACAGATTGTAAAATGATAGCTTGTTCGTTGGATGGAGTGTACCCTTGTTTTGCTGCGTTTGCAGAAGATTTCGGTTTAGATATATTTTTGGATTGGGTCTCTTGCATGCTTGTGTGAGATCTCTGTACTCAGAAATTTCGTCTGTGTTAACTCATGGTTCCCAGCTGGGCGATACGTGTTTACGTGCATATACGCGACTAGGGTGGTACGATGGTATCGATGTTGCCACACTACTTCATTGTTACTAACACAGATAGTAACTAACACTCATAAGCACAGCACACGCGGGAGCTACGTAATATCAATCCATTTGCTTGATCATCTATTTCGTATCGATACAGAACTTAAACATAGTTTTACTGTTCAAAAGGCAATAATACTCTAATAAAATTATTTATGCTACAGGAGATTATAATATTCTACATTCTGTATGATTTAGCGATGAAGTTTACAACTGTTATTCGACAAATTCGTTCGCACGTTTGAGAGAAATCGGACATAATACGTGATTACTTTGATTAACTCAATTTGTTTAATAAAAGCTTTATGTACTTTATTCACACAGAAAGTTGTGTGTACCGTTTACGAATGATAATTTTGCTCGTACAAATATATCATGGTCTAGGTAGGCTTTTTGCTACCAATAGGTATCACGCTTTGCAAGTATTTATTATATCTTGACGATATTAATATTTTCGGTGGAATGGAACCTCAATTGGTGTCTTCTTCAGAGTAAAAAGAACATGTTAATTTTCAACATATTGAAGTTCATAGCGTCCGTATTGGTCAAGAGGACATAATGAAATGAATTAAATTTTTCTAGCGTATTAACGATATCTTGTTCAATGAATAGAAAATTGTACGATCCAAGAATAACCTCTTTCTTGAGCCTTTTTTACGAAACTTAAAGGCTTTGCCTCCAAAGCCTCTATTATCAAATATTTATCAATTATATATAACATTTACCAATTATACATTTATAATTCCGACTTTATAAATTATACACGCATCATTAATTCATCCGTGCCTAGAATACGAATTCCACATTTAGAGCCTTATTCAACATCGTACTAGGTGCTCGAGACTGTTCATCACAAATTCTTAGGATATGTTTCGTATAAGATTTATTTACCTATGAATATACATGTAACATACCAGGATGACGATGATATTCCAAGCTCACTAGGTATACACACTCTTAACCCTTTTGCATCAAGAAGCAAAATACGTAACAGCCTTTTCATATCTCATTTAGATAAGTATTATATAAATATGATTCGGACTCTCACGACATCAACACACAGTTCATAATCTACCTGTATTATTGACAATTTTGCTTTCTCCAAAACGTTACACTACAGCTGTGCAACGTAGGTGAAGTATATTGAAAAGGGAAGGTTACAAAGTATCCTCAATTCATTATAATTATACCACCTCGACAAAGAGAAAACAGAGGGTATCTTGCGTGAATTTTTTATAGAAAAGCTATAAGCTTGATCGAAATACATTTTTTAAGGCGAATAGAACATACAATAATCTCTAAAAGAAAGTGTTTTATTTGTTCGATACATACAAGTAAACAAAATGGCGGCATTCCCATCCTAGGTGTCGCGAGGAACCTTGATCTCAGTAATTTTGGTTCAAACGGTATTTAAAAATTCAAACTTGAGCAGTATAATTATTTCTATATCTATTCTCTATTGCGTAGATATGATATTTTTAAAATTCAAAAAATTGTACAAAAACTGACTTTTCGCCAAACATGTTCCTATTATATCGTGAATATTGAAAACGAGATCATAGAATCAATGAATAATATTTAGCAACCACTATACGATTAGAAAATTTGAGAAGCCGTGAAACAATTTCTGTGTAATGTATCATTTAACCATTAATTGAAATTGACTCTTTTAAATATTGTATACTTATAAAGCGTATGTTAGAAACTCTAATTAAGCACATTAACGTGTATCGACTATCACCTCGTACGTCATATTTTTATCATTGCTGCAATTTTTTCAACGGGACCTCTTTAAACTATCATTTTGTATAAAAAAAATTATTTCGATTTCTTTCCTTCACAGAGGTGATGTAACCCCGTAAGGTTCACTCTCCCTTAGTTTTGAAGTCATGAGCAGTAGAAGATAAAATAAAAATAATAGTAATATATAATTAGAATTTATTTTGAAGTTAAAATTATCAGACTATTATTTTTACTATAGCTCTGAAACACTCACGAACATTTCTACGCTGATTATTATTTAATTTTACAATTAATGTTTGATGTATGCAGCTTCAGAGAACGCATTCGAGTTGCGACTATTAGTTACTTAAATTGAAAATGAAATACAAATAATTCTTATCTGAGAAATTAATCTTTTATTCTTCGTAGATTTAATCTATTTTCTTTCCACAATTTATAATCTTTACCAATCGAAGCCATGTGTAAAACTAACGAAATAATTAGATGGGAAGATTTCCAAAGTCTTACTGTGTTATTGCAAATGAAATAAAATCTTATGCGTATTATTAAGTAAACCGAAGATGGTCATATTCTCGAGTTAATGAAATACACAGTTCTTGTATATATCTTGTAATATCGTTACTTGTATCGGTATAAGGACAGTGCAAGCAACTAGTTGCATGAGTCTCTTACTGACACCAATGAAATGCAAAAAACATAGCATTCCTTTGAGAACTGAACGTCCGAGTTCTACATTTGGTAATATATGTAGGTAACTCTGTACTTGTAAATTAATCTGCGCCCCGTGAGATGGGTCAGACGTCGCGCGTGGAATATTCTGCTTCTTGATGCAAATGGATTAAGCAATGACGTTATATAGCAATCCATAACTAGGTCAGAGTCATATTGGAATTACTTAAGTATGTCCCTATGTTTTCTGTCGGCAATATATTAGTTACAAATTCTTCCATACCTTTCTGATTTTTTCCAATAGTATCCATACTTACGATTTTACTTGTTTTTGTCTTACTTTTGTCACATTCTTAGGTAACCTACCGATCTCCCTTCTAACCGACCGGTCACGCTTTACGCTCGCCTAACCTTTATTTCTTTTTAGCGCTCTTTTTCTCCAAAAGCTTCACTCTCTATTATGCATTGTTTTATTTTCTTTTACGAACACCCGGTTTCCTCTAATAAACCGCTTTTTTACTTCCTAAAATCACTTTCTATTACACACTATGCTCGCACCCAACATGTTCGTATCCATATAATCCGAATTGTTTAAATATAACATTCTCTTAAAACATTTATAAATAATAATAATAATACTAATAATAATAATAATAATAATATGGCAATAGAAAACACGGAAATACGAAAGAAAGTACAACAATTAAAGGAAACCTATATACACGCATCGAAATCGAAACAAATGGTATGTGTTGGAAAAATAAACCAGGAATACGACGGTCACGACACACAAAAAAAGTAAAACGATCCGTGCCTTTAATAAATATATAGTAATAAATACATATCAAAATACTTAAAAATATCCAAAACGTTATATACTGTACTCCGCACGACAAAATAACGCACGTTAAAGAAACCGAAAAACGATATAAAGGAAATGTGTAACATACATTAAATCAACAATCTTGTTATTGTTTTCAGTAGAATACAAATTTTACAAAAGTGAATTTTTAATCGACTTTAATTAAATGTAACGTTCTTGCGACACCAAGCGTCAATGTCAAACTTGATTCTGATTATTTAATGAACCTTAGAGAATACAACTAAAGAGGTTCCAGCTGTGTAAATTTGCGGGTTTGGTGATAGGATCATTTTTTCTAACAATTGTCACAATCAACGCTTCAGTAGTACGGATGGTGATCCATACTGTTACACATTTATTTAATTTCTTTAACTGTTACTATTTATTTTAGTTAACAGTTTAGAGTTAACGACTAGTTTCAGTGTTTCCTTAGTCTACCGTAAACACCTCTTAAAACTCTCAATTGATTGGTCCAAACTATGATTTAATTTTGGATCCGCCATTTTGTGTTCATTGAATATTTATTATTTCTATGAATACTGGCTATCGATTCGCAGTAAATAAATTCGACATCTCCTGAATGCTAACGTAAATATGACAATTATTTACAATATATATATATATTCAACAAATTGGGTCTAACGTTTTGTTTTCATCAATGTTGAAAACATTCAGGATACTAATTTTTGTGTAAATTAATGCTTCCATATTGAAGTTATCGAATTTTTTCCAGATTACGATCGTTTCGAACTACTGTGCGGCACAATGAAGTAATAAGAACATTACACAACAATGAAAAATACTAATAGTTAGGCATAGAAGAGCATATACCCATAGAGTGCATAGCAGCAAGACACACATTGAAAGCAGAATTTCAGACGTAAATGCAAGTAATACTCAAAACCTCCCTGAACTGTAGAAATACCACAAAAGCAATTAACACCCTGGAAGTACCCGTCCTCGCATACTTTTTCGAGATCATTAAATGGTTACCCACAAACTTGGAGGAAATAGCAAGGAACACAAGAACGTCCCTAACAAAACCATAGTGTCACCATCCGTAAGCAACTACAGAACATGTGACACTACCACGTAGAGCCGGAGAACAAGAAATAATAGAGACGATGAGCTTGCATGACAGACAAATACAAAACCTACAAGATTATTTCTATGCTGAACGAACATAATCTGAACTCATAAAAACAATAGTGCAATCTGACAAAAATTACACACCACTAAATCTAGCTAACGCAAATGAGCAAAAGCTATCACAGGGGAAAGAAAAACGGACAATAACCCACTGCACGAACAATACCCTAACCATACAGACATAGAACGTATAAACAAAGAACTTACTTCTATATGGCTTAACAGGAAACTTCTATTTGCCCAAACAAATGGTTCCATAAACGACATTCAAGACCAGGTAATACGAAGTTACCTCAAACGCATAATTAAACACGACAATATACAAAGAAACAAATGCAGGAGGTGTAACACATCATCGGAAACCATTAAACATTCAACTACAGAATGCCCAACAAACACAAACCACATAGAAAATCAGGCATACGACGAAGTGACGAAAATCATTCATCAGCAGTTACCATCAGGCAATGGGTTAATACAACAAACAACAGCATGTAAATATAAATCACAAGCGATACTGGAATACAACACATAGGATAAAAGTGTCTTAACTGATCGTACTGTAGCTCACTGTAGACTAAATAAACGTCGTGGAAGAAAGAGATAAACGAAATAAACATTATAGACATACCCGTAATTTTAACCGACAATTTACAAAAAAACATACAGAATTAAAATGGAAAAATATAAACCGTTAGCAGCAGAAATAAGAATAATGTATAATAACATTGAATCAATGAAAATACATATAATTACTATATCTGCAACAGCAATAGTCACAAACACGCTAAAGAAACATGTCAGAGAACCGCAACTGCGCTAAGAAAATCATAAACAAAATAAACGTAACGTCGTATTGCAAACACGTAGAATTATCCGTGATTTCCTCCAATACCCATAAATATCCCCACTGTTCAAGCTTAGTGTATAACCGCATATACAATAAATACCAGTTCACGCTGAGAAAAAATAAATAATAATAATAATAATAATAATGATAATCTAATTTCCTCGTGACAGACATCTGTACAAAGATTAAATTGCATCAATAAGATGTCTTCGATTGAGAATAATTTTAACTACCAATCTACATTCTAATTTATAATAGAAATTCCGTTTTAGCGTAATCGTGCGTTCACATTTATTGTACGCACAATGTGTAGAATATCAAAAAGCTTTATACTTTTAAATAAATAATAATTTAAGAAAATTGGTACACTGATCGGAAAATTCGATAGATAAATCTTTTTTGGTAGTAATCGAAACGTGATCAACATCATACAACTTACAAATACAAACAGCGATGCATAATTCGCTAAATCGGCATGATTTTTGAAACTACGCGGCGTTTCAACATTTTTCATCTACACGTACTCGCGTGTATTATACGTAATCGTAATCAAGAGACGATATTCCGAGAATTATGAAAAGACTGATCACGCGTCCCGTTCGATTGCAATCCAGGAGGCTACAGTATAGAATAGAATTCAATTACTCGTTGTTTTTAATACGGTTGAAATTACGAACCCAAACAGTGAGTCGATATAATTGCTTTTGTACCTGTATATGATTCTATCAAAATGAATAAGTACGTAAATGATCAATTTAAATTTGACAAAGACGAAACAAGATTAAGTGAAAAATGGATTCGTTTGCAAATGAAAAGGAGAAGGGAAATTTGCGACAGACTCTCGTTGGGAAAAGCAAACCGATGAAGAAAAAGCCACGACGCGCAATGATCAGGAGGGAAAAGTCCTCTTGATGTTTCTCGATTTTACTTCGACAGGAGTAACGAACGGATAATGCCATGAGCCTCGTCGTCCGTGAAATCGAGTATTCTAAATTTTCCAGAGGCAGTCAACTATCTACAGACGTCTATGCCACGACGTTCGACATTATGTGCAGGTGCTTCCTCGAGTAGCTGACTAAGCACTTCGTATCGGCCAATGGTCATTCGTTTTCAACACTATCGAGCTTACGTGAACGATCCTCGTCGTGTCAAGTGGTCATCTGCCGAGAGTTAGGAATTTTAAAAGCAGATAAGGTTAAGTACCAAAGAAAAAACTGGCACGCCAACGAAGAATAAAGTAATGGTTTCCCACGACCATTACGTATGATATTACTATCGACATAACCCAAGTTATACTCAATTAAACCTAGCAAGACGAACCTGGCTCTATATAATTCCATCGTCGAAGAACCGGCTGGGAAACCTATGTACGGTGAACTTAATCTGTGCGTTTATATAGTCTCGAGAGATAATTTTAATCCATTCATTAGAACTACATACGGGAGAATTGGCTTTTAATTGGCTTTGGTAAAAACGAAAGCACAGTGTTATGGGTGTTTCGATGCAAGGAAGTAGGTTTTAAAGTGAAATATAAAGAGTTAGATTTATTTGAAATTTCCTGTGACCTGGAATTCAGAAAATGGTTAAACATAAGTTGAAAAGTTACACTAAATACCATTGTAAATGTTACAGTAAATTGACTTAATAACTTAAACGAATCAAAAATACATTGGCAGTTTGAATTTTCTGTTCAATGACTATTTTACATCGTTCTTTAATTATTTACTAAATGAAAATGACACCGTTTGACAGAAACCATGGGATGATAGACTACTTTCATGGGAGGAAAATAAAGAATGGATAGAAAGGATAGCACAAGTAGGATTATTTTGAGCAGCGATTTTAACGGTTACAGGTAAAACTGTTGCATTGTAATGAAATTTTCATTAATCCTTCATTATTTTCGATAATATTGACGTTCAGTTACGAAAAGTTTTAATGCCAGTGATCGATGAAGCTACCACAAGCTTCATTCTGATATATGTAATTAAATGTGATATTAGTAAAAATATGACTTTGCTCGTTTAAATAAATCTCGGAATGTAAGAGTATGATTTATTAATTGTCTCTGTAAACTTGTGCGCGTTAGTAGCCTATCAACGACTCCAAAAGAAAAACAATAGGTATAATTTCTTGCTTGAAAAAATGATAATAACTTGTATTTTTCCTATATAAAAAGAAAAATTATAATATCTGCAATTCTCCTATATGTTCGTATTTATAGATTTATTGTGTATTTCATTGAAGAGAACTGACAAACTATGATTGAAAATATTCCAATAAAAGTGAAGCTTGTCGAAGTTACCAGCAAATATGAATTTTTATAATTTTAACGAATGTTTTAGTCTCATTACTCGGTCCTTTACCATGCTCTGAAACATAGATGAAACGTTAACCATTACTTGCTTTGTTGCATTCGTTGCAAAGATTCACGACGACTAAAAAACGAACTAAAAACCAAAATAAAATATACTTTAGTTAAAGCATTTCAGAAAATAAAATTCATTTAAAAATGATCGTTTGAATCGTTTTCCTGAAAATAGGTAAGAATTGCAGGCTACGACTTTTTCAATTTTTTAACAAATACGAAACTATTAAAATGATTTACATCGAAGCTCGTTATCTTTGTATTCATATCTTTGTTAACTTTCCTCCTCTTTCTCTGCCTTCTAGATACTTACGAACAAATTTTGAAAGTGAATCGATGATAACCACATAGATCTACTCATGTGCAAAATTTGAAGGAAATCCAATCCAGGGGTTAGGGAATTCGGTCGTTTTTGAGTTAGGATCCTTTCACGATGAGACAAAGGTCGTTTGTTTTGATGATGAATATGAGGTAATATCACCGAAAAATATCTTAGAAGGGGACTATCGGTATTGTTCAGGCTGTTTTTTACGATGTAACTGGTATACGCGTATAGCCGCAGGATGCGCGTGCAACGCCCGGGCTGCACACATGCATATTGGAAGACTGGCTGCCATGCGGACGTGCTGGCATTTGGTATTGCGCCGCATATTATCCAAGGATGCACGAAATACCTTGCCATTTGCACACAGAACACGCTCGTTCGATGTTGTTGCTGTTGTTACGTTGCCATTGCCGTTGCTGTTGCTGTTGCCGCAGCCTCATTCCTACATGTTCCGTGGGCTGTGACACGACGTATTCGAACCCTCCTGTCTCGCAAGAAGAGACAAATGCGTCTTTCGAATAATACGAAACAAGTTTGAACAACATTATCTAAAAATTCTTTCGCAGATTGTTTAAGCACGACATAACACACATAAACTGACCGTAAATGATACAGTGAAATCTATGTCTTGTTTTAACCATACTTTTTTCACAGATAGAACAACACAGCTATGTAGATGCCTGTACCCGCCATTCAGATACATACGAGGCAATTGAGTCGGTGATTCGTACAAGCCACCGATGTTTCGACCAATTGTAAACAAAATCTCAAATATAGAAAGATTACTTTTAATATTCAACTCATCGTCCTTCTTTTTTTTTAATTAATTAGTCGAACTTTTTTTCACTGCAATTCGCCCAAATAAGCCTGCATGTCTCAAATGTGCTTTCATAGTAGTCAATTACAAATTTTTGGCCTTTACAAATGTATCTTGTTTAATAGTACGATACGCTTATCTTCGGAATATAACGTACATATATATCATATGTACGATATAGCATATCATACAGCACATTCGATTCTTTTATATTAGCCCATTCTTTCACGTTTTATATGCGGGAACAGTTCTCTGAGAAGTCTCTTTGCTCTACTGGCCTTCTTATACCGTTTATTTGGAATTTTTCACCGATTATACCAACTTTTTGAATAAACTGTGCTCTATATTGCTAAGTTATCAACTATTCTCAACTACACACTCTAGAAGGTACCGAAATTTATGTACCGTCATTCGATAGAACTTGTTACTTTATTCCAACTCGTATAGATAAAACGTGTTACTTTTATCAAATAACTTTAATCGAGGCCTGTGGGGTTTTCAGATGCTATAAACAGGTATTAAATCAGGGGAAACTTTCATAAAAATAAATGAAGAAAAAATAAGTGGGCGTTTTATAACGTCTCGTTCTATTAAATTGTATCGTTTGAAAAAAGGAAAGTGATCGGAAATTTTCCGCCGACAGTGCATATCAATGCATTCTATAACAAGAGATCTATAACAAGATTTTAAAACAAATCAGTTCGTTATAGAATACCTCACTGTACGTATATATTGGTAAAAAATCGTATATTCATCGTACTAATTTTTCTTTTCACTGATTATTAAGTTCCGTTGCAATATGTATGATGTTGAAAGGTGGACAAAATTTATGTAAAAAAATAATATTAGATTAATTAAAAATTCGGTGGAACTATAGAAAACAATTCTCCTATTTACTGAACATTAGAAAGTTGAGATTTACTGTACGTGTAAATGCCTTGTGCATAATTTCAACACGCAATAATGTTCTTTATAAAAGTATCTAGTTTTATTGTACATTTTCCTTAATTGGATTGAATGACATTTGACGTAAAAATCCGTACTAGATTCAATACGTCTTACGCGTTTCAACGCACGAATGCAAACATAACACCTAGATTGTATTATACATTTAGACAGAGGTCGAGCAGTGCAACAGTCGAGGCTGCTTAGAGCATCATTAAACTGCTCCTATAGTTAATTATTGCTAGAACACCGTGTACTTAATCGCCTTGTCAATCGGTGTAAATAAATCCATGACTGCAGTTTAACTCAACGCACGAGTAATTACCCTTGACTCGATCGATTATTCACCGGTGCAACAATGAATATGTCCTATGTACCTTCAAGAAGCAGTGCATTTAAACGCTACGCTTGTGAACATCGAAATTAACCATTAAGACGTTATTGACCGAAAGCTATTTTACTTCGTGTCGAAATCGTACCGTATCTTCGACCTTCTTTCGCGAAATTATCAATATACCGTAGAGACTTCAATAATTGTGTTACAAATCGTGTTGAAATTCTTTCATGAAAACCAACCTTTCCAAATGTTGTGTATAAAACAGTTAGGAGATCACGGTCCAATTAGAATGATAAAGAACTTTGACCAAGTTTCTTTAGTATATGTATGCGATTATTTTGACATATACAAAAAGTTCCGTCATTTATAAATAAATAAGTAAATCAGTCCCAATAATTGATATTCTACCGTGAATGTAAGACAGAGGGAAGAACGTTATTAAAAACGAGAAAGAGAAATGAGATAATTTCAAATAATTGCGTGAAATCTCGAAGCATTACATTATACATATACGTCTTATATGTGTTACTTTTCACGATATACCTACATTCTGCGAGACTGGCTTACTCACCACATCGATCCCTTTCATGAGCGCGAATTCAGTCATTAGTGGCCTGGTTCTAAGAAGCTTACCTGGAACAAGATAGGAACAATGCACTTAGCATCACTGACGGGTACGAACATTTGTGAGTAATTAATATTATACAGTGCAGGTATCAAGCTATGTTGTATGTTTACGAAGAAAGGATATTCTTAGCAATAATTATCTCCTTATCGTTATAAGATCTACAATTTCATCCCAGATGTTTATCGCTTACAGTAGAGTTTCTCGAAGTGTATTTCACGAAGTTTCGGAGCTCCACAGAGTCAAATTTCTTTTCATAATGTATAGCATGAAATGAATATTAATGCTGTCCCACTTGTCGTAAAAACTCTAAACTATTTCCGTCGTTTCTGGCGATAGAAAAAAGCGACTTAGAAAGACATCGTTTTTTTCTTCTGCAAGAATTAATATTATTACAAGCAAAATTCTTGGTAATTATTTAGAATATTAACACGTTGAATGGGGCGTGGGTGCGCAGGTAACGATAGTAAACTTTCCATTTAGGTAGCGTCAGTCCGTAAGGACCACGTTTCGGTGAAGTGGAATTAGGTGGACGGTATCAAAGTTAAGAAATAAATGTTATCGTTAATTTAATGTAAAACGAATATGTGTACACTTCTTTAACGAATTACTGAACTTTGTAAAACGAAACTGTGAATAGGCAAGGAATTAAAATTCTTTCTGCTTAAATGATCGCTTTTTTCAACCGATCGTCTCTCAATGGACACCTTTTTACCATTCCTAAGCTCATTATCTTCTTTGTATACTATATATACTTTGTACATTTTTGCATTGGCTGTGCCATTCTCATAATCCAAAGAAAATGAAACAAAATCGTGTTATCTCCTGTTGGTTCTTTTTACCCAAACACCCAATGCCTGAAAGCCGAGCAAAGTTATCTCTGCTTTTAACGTATTAACGATCTCACCGGTTTCAATTATCTTGAAGTATATTAAAGGATTGGTATATATTTTAGAACGAAAAGTAATGATCTGGATTATCTTATTTAAAAATAATCTTATTTCATTTTATTTTTAGGACAACGCGTATACAGTATCGGCCAAAAATTTGGGTACACCAACTGCATTCGTATGCCGCACTTAAATCTGAACTGCAAGGTCGAATATTTTACCATATCTTAATCCTTATACATTGTGTGATTTTACTATTACCAGGAGGAAGATTCATGGCTTCCCCCTCAAAAATTAAACTGTTTTGACAACTAACATCGTTTATGGTATCACATCTTTACAACTATACACAGTTCCAAATTTGTTTATTCGTTTGGAAAAACACGCCAACGAAAAAACTGCAAAAATTAGTTTCCAAAATGCCCAAATTATGTAAAATATTAACCAAGAAAAAAGGTGGTTATTTTGACGAGCGAGACGTTTAGTGATGGACATAACATTTCCATAGAAGATACATATTTCAACTATTGTAATTTACTTTTATAATTTTTGATGCCTATGCATGTAAACGAAGAGTAATAAAACATTCATATTACATTTTTAATAAAACTTAAAATGTACTATTTCACATATTAATACATTTACCCAAACTTCTAATCGGTAATGTACGTATGTAAATCTATCGTTCTTATAACTTGAAATTATTCCGATGCGGTAATAATAACGATCACTTTTACATTCGTTCCCGCTCCAATTGTTCAATGTTCCAGCTTGTTTTAAGACAGAATAATCCTTTAAGGATGTTTGAGACGCAGTTTCATTAGTCAGAAAACGTAAGACGGTGAATCATCGTTGAAGACAGAAGTGTACGGTATCGAGTGCAAAGGGGTCGTGCGAAACAGGTCTAAAAGAACTACGGTTCATTTATAGACCATTTCTAATCCGTCTCGTTTCTATTGGTTCTGCGTTTCACGGGCCCGAAATCGTATTGGACATAACGGTACGCCGGTACCATCGCGTATATAATTAATTGATGGCAATAACTTGCTCGTATACGTACTCGTGCTCATTAAATAAATACGAATGGCTACTCGTGAAAGACAGTCGTGTGTTGTACTACGTAAGATATCAAGTACACGATGTTCATTTGTTGCAGATACCGCTACGAGAACGCATTCGAATAATATTATCATTACTACTATCATTATTATTATTATTATTATTATTGAAAAAACATTATCAAAGCGCTAGAAGAATATTTCACAATTACTGAGTTAAATGTATTTTTAGACGTACAATAAGAGACACAAGCCGTACTTTCTAAAAGTCGTGTAGAACGATTTAAAAATACATATTTTCGAAAATAGTTTTCATCTACGAGGGAATTGTCAACGTTACGTTCTTAGATCGATGAGATCGATGAAACGTCGAAACGTGACAAAGATTATTTAAAAAATCTTGAACAAAATGACATTAACGATAATAAAAATTAAATCGTACATATTTGAATTAACGTAACGGTTAAAAAATGAAGAAAAAAAAGATCGAAATTAAGTATGCATTGTGTTGATTTGCTGTCACGTGTAAACTAAAATTACAAAATAAGTCAATATGGTGCAAGTCAATCCTCGAAGCTGCGCGCTTGCGTGGTCGTGCAACGACCGTTGCATATCCGCGCACCGGATTTGTCAGTCTTCCGCGCATCGTTGCATCGTGTTTTATTGATATAATATATTGAACAAATTTTTTTACCATTCTTACACGTATGGTACAAATATCATTCCATATAACGAGAAGTATAAAATTTCACACTCGTAAATTTCAATCTTTTCATTTACCGTTTAATTAACGAATGGTAGGAAATGCCTGCGTGTTGAATTGATTTCACAATTTATTTTATAACAATTGTGCTTACAAATGTATACAAAGATTACAATTCTGACGTTTTCTTTAATTTGAACATTCCGAATAACACTGTTGTCGCGAATTAGAGGTTTGAATTCATAATTCTTTCGCTTAAAGAAACGCAATTACCATGTAGACGACACAATGGGTTGCACACCTGCCACCAGCCGGTTTAAATCGATAAATAAATACGGAGGTATCCATTTGTGGACGGGAAAGAAATATTTACTTGGCAACATTTTAAAACGAATTGAAATACAAAATATCCTCCGTGTCTCGAAACAAAGGTAAATCGACTCGTAATGTTTCCATAATTAACGTATCGTGTCGTTGATATTAAAACGGCACTTTAACATCGTTTATTCGTTTTCGTTAATTTACGTACGTCCTCCCGTGTACCTAAATACTAATTAAACGCGCGTCGATGACAACGCGGTGTACCGAGTGTATGTATTGTACAACGAATTGCAGCTTCTGGATACTTTGATTAGATTTGGACAGTATCGAAGTCGCAACATTATTCGTCAACAATTCTGTATGGTTTATGGAAGCCCCAAGTGTTGTCGCGGAACGCGTCTTCGTCCTTCAAACTTCCATCGGCACGGCACGCTTTAAAATTAATGATTAGGTATACTATCCTCGCTGGCACGCAATGTGAAATTCCAGAGTCGAATAGATGCGTTTCCATACGTAGGATGGTGCATACGTCTAGGTGAGCTAGGTCAGTTTGTAATATCCTCTGGGTAAACCTGACACGAACACATAAGATTCTTAATGCTCGACACTCCACATTGAATAATTCGAAATACTCGAGGACTGTGGGCGCCACAATTTCTACCGTAGGCTGGTATCATTAGAGATGACCCGCCTGATACCACCGGCACGATCCAACTACTGGCCCATCATGTTTCTTTCCGTGTTTCGTATGAACTCCTTCCCTGCTATCGTATCCAGAACCCAATGAGTTATAGCGACTATGTGTATTAATTTCCAGCGTAATTGTGGCAGAAATTTTCAGAAAGGAATAGCAACTCGAGCTGGTAACTTAATTAGTTTGCGTGCACTTAATAGCTGAGCCGTGCTTTGTCCAGAAAATACTGGATTGTCTGTAGCAGTGTTTCTCAAAGTGGTCCTAGGATTCCACGAGGTCAAAACTAATCCCATAATTTATAGAATTATCGTACTCGGTTGTAGCGAAGGTGTAATATCATCGGGTCGTTATTTTTTTTAATTTCTACGCATAGAATAAAGTATACTTGAGCTTAAATAACGATACGATGTTTTTTCATATCTGTAAATTTTAATATTCACATTTTATTATTCACAAACACGGCAAGTTCATCGAGTTATGGGAAATACAAATTCCGTATAAATACGTACAAGACACAGAATACATTGTATAAAATATTTCATGTGCGAAAATATACACATTTTTCCGCAGCATATATACATACATTGTAACACGATACTCGAGAGTTGACAGAATTCTATAATTCTAACTCATTTGAATCCAGTTTAAGCGGATTTGAGCAATCCTTTGCATTTAGGACACAGCACGATGCTTTTTATAAAAGCGAACGAAAGTTTAGATTAGCCATATTCACGAAGGAAACCCTTAACGCTTCGTTCCCAGGTCATTTTATGTCCAATCGGACGAATTTAGCTAAAATTTATGTGTGCAGACTTTGGCGATATTTAAACTTGTCTCGAAAAATTTTCCAAAATTTTTGAAATTGATTTCAGAAACGGTTGCAAAATCATATCAAACGCAAATGACTTTGTTCGGTCAAGAAGGGCCTGTGATGTTTCAGTGGTAAAAGTTTCAGCTTCGTTCTTCTACATTTTTTTCCTTCCCCTTTATTTCTGCATTCCAATTTTACAAACGCACACGTGTTTACGTGGTTTCACAGCAGTACTTGACGCTTCGAAATCAAAAGCCCTCTAGGGAACAATATGTAAGGCTCCGATGTTATTTTTCCCTTCTGTATCGTTCCTTTCAAAAATAAAACGCCTACTGAAAAAACTTGCTAGTCGATTTATCGCGGGCGCTATAATACACACGCGTGAAGACACATTCACGAACATACTGTGCGATCTCGTATTCAGTAACGAAATCGTTGCGCACACTTGCGAACATACTTTGTGTTCTTGTATTCAGTAACAAAACCGTTTTGAATCGTTTTCATCGAGCTGTGTTAAAACCTACTTATATTGCAGAGAGAAAAATTAAAACAAACCACCTCTACTTCGTTCATTCGAGTATTTGTTACGTAACCTTAAAGCAAAAAACTTGTTTGTACAATAAGCATAAGTATTTTCGATCAAGAACCCGGTTATTATAAGATTAAATAGAAACGTATCGTATAATTTTTATATATCTTACGATGGCTAGATTTGAAATCGAAAATATTTATTCTTACTGCCCAAGAAAGTTATTTATTTAACGTTCAAATTACCAAAGAGGAGCTTTGTTTTAATATTATCAATTTTGAGAGACTAACTTTCTTTGTATGTTCGAAACATTTATGATCAACATACATTGGATTGTCTGAAAAGTTTCTGCCTATTTTCGGTAGGTGACATTAGAACAGATCTGAATGTATCGAAATTTCCTTAATGGCAAAAACTTTAACTCTTTGATCGATATAAAAAATCACATTGAAAAGTTTCTCACCGAAAAACCTGAGAACCTCTGGAAGGATGGAAATTTATATTGGCCAGTTTATAAAGATGCGAAACATTGAATTGTACAAAAAAGTATAAAAAATGAATATTTGATAACGATGAATAAATGAATCAGGCCTACTGTTAATATAACAGCAACGGAACCAAGCCAATTTGAACAAATTTTTGTATCTGGTAAAAGAGAGTTGATTATGTATCAATGGTTGCAGTTTAATTATCGAATTTCTGAAATGTAAAGTAATATCTAAATTTTTAATTACAGTTTATATTCGCAAATTTATAAAAATACGAAACGATAAATTGTACAAAAATGTATAAAAAGTGAACATTTGTTAACATATTGTTTAAACAAATTGATATTTTACAAAACTGTTTGAAAGCTTAAATCCATTATTCAAAAGTACGCAATTTTTGTTTCAACAACTTTTTTATAACTCTCATCATTTTTGAAATAACGAGGAAAATATTTTTTGTCCCCTAACTTTGAGGACTGATTTCACCCTCTGGATATGGATAATAGCAGATAAAAAAAAAATACGTGTCAAATATTTTTCAAAGGACTAAATTATATATAAGTTTTATTAAAATTGGCGATTTATATTTAAGTAATGCCCTTGTAAGCGAGACTTTACGTCGTGGAAACCTTTTTGCAACGATACTTTTAATAAGGCATACAGTGGTACAGAAATCCAGAAAAATTGGCATAGAAAATTATCGAATCAAGAGTAAACAAAAATTATAAAAATATATCTTTGTTTATGATATTTAACATGATAATGTTATCTATAATCTAACATGATATTTAAAAAAACATACTGTCTTTGTTTATATTTTCTTGTACCTATTCTGACATTTGTCCAATTGGTAAAAAGAACCGAAACAATTATTATTGTTCCACATATTAAAATTGCACGAATTGAAAGCAACATGTAGCACCGAGGATACTTCTGAACAAAATACTTGACAGATTAGAAACGTTACACATTAATATTGCAACCACATGATCTCTTTTTCTGTTCCCGTAATGCGTTATGATAGTTGAAGATTGAACATTTTATTTTCATTATACGTCTTTTATTACAAGGATAAATCTCATATTTCTTTCACTGAATTCGAATAAGTCTGCAATACCGAGGAGAAGAAGAAATATCTAACATTATGCCTTTCTTCTTCGGTTTTACGTCTATAGCGAATATTAATTAACACACTTTACTTTTTCTATCGTGCTATTTGCTTCAAAGATGTGGTGATATTGATCCAATTTTTTAAACATTGCGATAAAAACAAAACTTCACTCGAAACAATATATTCTGACCCCCTTCTTGCGAATGTTTACCTTTATATGTAAAATTTGCTGCATAATTAAATAAATATTTAACTTTTCCACTTCTAATTTCCCTAAATTTCAACCGAAAAAGTTCGAAAAACTTTCTTCTTCTTTGGCTACATCCCATTGTGGACGTGAACTAATGGAAGCTATTCAGTGATCCGAAACTAACTTCGTAAATACTTAATCCAATCTAAACGAACGACAGGAGTCGATAATGTACCTGTAACCGTATAGAAAACTATCGAGTACAAAATTCTTGACCCTTTTACTATTTCTACAACTATTTTACAATACGTGAGATGTACAAAATGTAATGCTGGTGATATGAAATTGAAATGCGACAGCACTCGTGTAATTATACTCGTATACTGAATTACCTTTGCAAGAACTTTTTTTTCACATGCTTAGTTCTTTCTGAAATATTCGACCAAGTCTAGATAAAACAAACTCTTTGTGTACGCATAGATATGTAAATATGCGTAACTTATCAGTTCTATATATATATGATATGCTGAAGTGCTGAAGTCATGGAACA
Source organism: Ptiloglossa arizonensis (assembly GCF_051014685.1). Classification (NCBI taxonomy): domain Eukaryota; kingdom Metazoa; phylum Arthropoda; class Insecta; order Hymenoptera; family Colletidae; genus Ptiloglossa; species Ptiloglossa arizonensis. The sequence goes on along the minus strand of NC_135053.1, from coordinate 6,767,652 downwards.
AACTGACAGGACGATGAAGTATTAACTTTAAAGCAAGATTATATAATACTTGATATAATTTTTCATCTTGTAATATCCGTAAAAAGATACAAAATGTATTATTAGTTGTATTTAAATTATTAAGAAACTGAGAGATAAGAAATCAAATTTTAGTACATTCTTAGAAATCTTACCAACCTCGATATTTATAATAAACGCTCGGAAAAATGTACAAATTTGCTCCAATGTAAGTTGTTCTCATGTACAATGAATAATTAGTAATACTGTCAACGTATGACTAAATGTACATAGTGCAAAGTAAATCGTACAAAAAGAGAAAGTATAAACCATATGTGTACGTATGGATATCATGAGTAAACGTTCGTGGAATATACGGAAGAATTTCCCTTTACGTATGCACAATAAATGTACGTGACTTTGAAGCAATACTTTGCAAAGATTTTAGTAAAGTACAAATATACAAGAGTAACATTGACTTCAGGGTAGCGAGCATCCGACACAGTGAATAATTCGTGCAAAACAGAAGATCTAGTAACAGAGAGGCAAAAGTACGGAAACCTCGGGGAATAGAAGGAGCTTTAGCTTCTCCTCGTGTTTTCATCTGTTCGCTTTTGCTGTCTTGCTTTTCACCTCAAAGAGGTAGGTCGGTAAAAAGGCAGCTCGTAATAAGCACAAAACACCGAGAATAGCCTGAGTAGGTCTCCGGAAATATTCATTCAAAAGGCAACACATTTATTTCAGCAATGACGTCTGCATTTTTTAATAAGCTGACTCACCTTACCAAGGAACCGTATGAACCGTGATGCTCGAATTATGTGACTTTCTAGGACGATAGAGAACCTAAAACTAACCGTGGATGTCCAACTGTTAATAACAGAAACTGTAATCGTTTACCGGTTTGTTAAGTATTTCACAAATCACATTTCTTTTCTTACAATTTGTTCAAATTGATATACACGATGTTAAATATCTCATACGAGTGTACGACACGTTTCTACATTAAATGTTTTCGCGGCAAATAACGTAAAAAATAAATTCAACGTGTATAACGAACAATGGTAGAGAAAACTGTTTCAATACCTTTTGTTTCTCGTTCCGAAAATCATTCTTATAAAATTGAATTTTAATACGAACTGAAAGTGTGCGAGAAAAATAAAATTGTTTCGTGGCAACCTTTAAATCGTAGTTCGAATATTAAATTATGAAGCTGAAACCATATCCACCATAAAACACTTGATACACCAGTGAACGTTACTATCTTTATTGACGATTACCTTGTACAATTTTGCAGAATTTCGTTCGTTGCATTGCGTTGACAAGCCTAATCGATATTCACTTAGCAACGAGCGAAGTCAAAGAGGGAAGTAACCGATCGTAGTTACCCCATACGTAGTGGAGAGAAGAGATAGGATGCAGTTCAATATATAATTACGAGAAATCCGAGAGTTCTAGTACCTAAAGCTGAATTCACGAGTATTATTCATAGGTTTATACGTTGAACTTGCAAATTACTCGACCTACGTAAACTGATTATGAACTCCCGTTAAATACTTATATGATTCGAAAATGTACACAAAAGTAGTACTCGAATTGTGCGGGTATTTATTTACTTTAATATTCTATGCGACAAATCTTATTATAAATTGCTATACGTAATACGTAACATGTCTGACAAGATACTTGTAAATGTTTCGAAGCTACCCGATCAGAGTTCGATTCAAATCTATTTCATTTACATTTGAGCCTAATTGGATGTACACCACTTTTGTTTCTTAGAATTCTTATCGATGCACAATTATAGTAAGGTACGGAAGAATTTCAGCTTTTCAAGAATGTTGTACTATTGAGCAAATACGCACGAAAGGAACCATTGAATAAGTTCAAATGGCACGATAAATACTAAATTTTCATAACAACCGTTTTAAAGTTAATTTAAAGTTACGAGATAGAACTGTAGCGTGGCTACTTTTGAATTATCAGAATCGAATGTAATATCAGAACACGAAAACTTTTTACGAGGACTGCACGAAACGTCGAACAGCGAGGCTACAGAATGAATAAGCACGATTGCGTATACAGGTATTTCTCGATATGGAACAGAAGAAGCTCGATCACGCTGCTTGTCATACAAAACGTGAAACGTATAGTATCATTATTCTATGCATCTGAAGCAGCGTGAAGGACTATAATTTCAAACTGTCTACTATACGTGCCTGACGTGCTAATGGAAACCACACTGAAATATAAATTTAGTAATTCTTCAGTTTTTAGCAGCCAAATGGACAACGTTACGCTTTGCACGCATTTATCATCATTATTTAATCCCCTGAGGATTTATCGAGGAAATTTACAATTTCTCCGAGAAATGATGAATCCTTTGGTAAAAAACACCATTGAAATCGATTTTCTGGATCTCGAATTTTGAGAGAACAAAGAGACGAACCGGACTTTAATTTATATAAGTACACGAGGCGCACGAAGTGTTACAATTGAATATTTCTAAAAATTTATCGGTGATACGAAAGAATGTTATCGGACAAAGTTGAAGTGTTTCGGTGGGACCATTTTTCGGCCTCGTCGCCAACTTTTTCTTTTAGCAAATTCAATACGAATCGGTGCAATCTACATTTGGACGAATCCAATTAGGTAAAAAAGGAAAGTAATGAGTCATGCGTTAAAGAAACCTATAGAACCCAGCACCGAGAAATAGACAGCATTCGTAAACTTTAAAGAAACTCGTTTGTTCGTATTATATTTTCATTTCTATTGTTATCATTTTTGCTATTTTACCTTACATACAAAATCACCAGTATCGGAAAAATAAATACTTTTCTGTTATCCACAAATGTCCTTAACCGATCAACCGTATCTCTTTATCAATTAGGGTATTAGATATTCTACTTTACGTACATTCTAATATTTAATAAAAGAGAGAAAAAATAGAAGAAATAATAAACCAAATTTAAACATAATAAAAGTACAGTATCTGAAATACCTAACTACCTAAACAGTGGTCGGATCGATATATTTTACAATTTAAATGTGGATACCAAATTATATATTTTTAGAGCTATCTATACGTGTACACATATATCGTATTTCTTGAAACGACCATATATGCCGGAAATGTAAAGTATCGAAATAACTATCAAAAGTAAAAAATATATGCCTCTGAATAGAAAATAAAGGTCGATACGTGCTTAAAAATTACTACGTGAAAACAGTGTCGGTCGACAGAAACGATAAATAACTTATAATTTGATTCTTATTCATTCGGAACAAGACAGATAAGATACTTCCAATGATTTTAAAGCAGTGTTTGAAAATATTTACCACAGAGTATCATTTTTTCAGGTATAATCTGCAAAAGAAGAAAATAATAATAATTAAACTCTAGAAAAGTTAAAAATGTTTCAAAACGGTCGGTCAAAGTTGGCTCGATCTGTATAATATAAATGATAAGCGAATAAATTAGCTGCGAAAGAATCTAGACATGTTGCACTCTTGAGAAATGAAGGTAACAGCCGCTAGAGATTTCCGCTAATACCGGCACTAGTACGGTCCCGCTGCCGGTTTATATCGTAGCCAAAGGAATTACTGTGTCGCGATTAAAATACTTAGCGTATAATATAAATTGTAAGTAAATCGATTATGTCTACCAATTGCGCAAAGTAGCCGGATAAGTTTCGCGACTGGCTCCAAACGAATCTAGACATCGTCCGCTCTTAAGAAATGAAAGTAACAGCCGCTGGAGATTCCTGGTAATACTGGTACTGGTGCGCTCCGCTCCCATTTTACATCGTAGCCGAAGGAATTACCGTGTCGTGAAATCCCGCTTACCCCGAGCCCGTTTCTAGTGTTCCGTCCTCGTCGTCGACATCGGATTTCCGTCTTCTGGCGCATACGTCACGATGTCACAGGAAATAACCCCGTGAGCAGCATTTCGCGCTGGCTGCCGCTTTGACGATTATAGAACGTGCGTGAATCACCCACTTATTTTCCGCAGCCGTGTTCGCACTTCACTTTAATAGTCCAAAGCAGCCGCAATTTCGAGAGCGTACGGATACTCGGAAAGCTGCATGCGATTATACGCGACTGGCACTTTCACGTCTTTGATCAAGCCGGAGAATTAACTTGGCGCTAGCACCTAACCGATGTCGATTAAACGATCAACGAAGAGCGAACACGTTACAGAGAATGGAAACTTATCCCGTTACGCGGATGAAATTTCAAACTGTTTCGGGAAATTAATTTCAATGTTCATAAATTTCAATGTCAACGTTCCGTGCACGATCACATTCGGCAGCCTTTTTAGAAATGATTCACCGGTCTCAGGCTTGAGAGGAAAATATCGGTTTGAAAACGAAACGGAAAGCTAGACGCTATTCGTTTTCGAGAGAACAAGAATATTTCGGTCAACGTTCGGAAAATATAGAGAAACTATACTAACACGAGTACAGTCTATATAAACGAGTAAATGATCGAATAACCGATCGTTTGTACTTTACACTTTTCGTTGTTCTCAAATATTTGAACGGCATTAATAATGTTAGTTTACGATGTCTCGTCGCGTAAGAAAAAATACAAATCTATTCGATAGAAAGAGTTCATTTCCTGCAGACCGTAACGAACGAACAGAAACCTTTCGAATTTCTATGAGAGTCTTCCAGCAGGCACCCACCGTACATAACATGGACGCCTCTTTTACCTAAGCAGTAAATAGATAAAAGATAGGAAATGGAGGTCAAATCTGGGAGAAGATAAAAATTTATCGAAGGGAAATGTGTGAGCGAGCTGAGGATATCGCAGATATACATACATAGAAATCTTTGACTCGATAATATCGAGGTTAGTGGGACGATCACCGGAGAAAGTTACCTTCTCCTTACCCGTCGTGCCCCTAACTGACCCACTCCTCTCCCACGTGCTCGGAAACCTTCTCTGCAATCGTCTTTCCATGTCCTCCTTTTACAATACCCGGTACCTCGAAACGCTCCGTTTCCACTTAATTGAAGTGATTTTTACTCAAAGCAAAAGAACATTCAAAGGAACAACCACGATGTAAAATCGACGAAATAAAACATTTCTTTACATACGATGAAATAAGAAATGAAACATTTCTTCACGTACGATGAAATAAGAAAGATGGAATTTCTTCACGTTATCGAAAGTTTTAGAAAGCATTTCGAAATATCTTCTTAAAGCTTCCTCTTAAAATTCGAAAAAATTCATTATCGCCGGATTTAAACACGTTTATTTCAAAATTTGTTCTCTCGACTGCTCGTCAAGATTTCTCGAAACGTATCTATCGACTTCAAGTTTCGACAGAACATTCTCAGATATTCCGTTCATCGTTCGATTCGTATTTCACTTTTAAAAAAAGCTAGTGCTACTTTTCGTTAAAAATTCTCCTTTAAGATGCACGAGGCTGATAAGAACTTGACATTCACGAAACGTAAACGGTCTAGTTGGACGACCAGTGACTTAAATTAATATTTTGTATTGTTTATTTCTTCATTTCACTTCCCGATGTGTATATTTTTAATACATTGATACATTTCAATAACAAAAATTACGAAACACAAAAATATCATTACAAGTGTAACCTTGTTCTTCGAATCGACGCTGATTATTTCCCTTTAGTTTAATCTTGAAGTTAAAGTTCAAAGACCAAAGAAAATTACCTTTTAGTAGAACAATTTCACTTTGAGCATATCAACAGTCGTTGGTCATCAGATTCGAATTATTGCATCCACGGTGCATTGATAATAAGACGAAATATCATATCTCTGAATAAATTAACGTGTTACGTTCAACTGAAAACATTACTTAATTATCGAAGTGATTGTTTTCAGTTACAACGCAACTGTTAAGTTGGCCACAATGGTGGTCGTAAAGCAACATGTTTTACAAGTTAATTTCGAGTAGCTTCCCCAACCGAAATTCATTCCGATGTAATCTAAATTGAACAAGGTCTCGCTGGATCGATAAAGAATTGAATTCTGTCTAAACATTTTTCACGACGTCCGTGTAGAACGAAAGTCAGAAACGAAGCAGTAGAAAACGGAAATTGTTTCGAGAAATACTGTATGCAATCGTGAAAGTACGAAAACTCGTACAATTGGTTTGAATAAGCAATAAATGAAAATTCCTAATTATAACTATCATAAAATCGTGATTCACTGTGAATAAGGCGCAGAAAATTATATCGCTACTATGAAAACGGTTAACACGTTCACTCGTGCATTATGAAATATATAAAATGTTTTGCATTTTAAACGAGTGCAAAATATTGGTAAAATGTTAGGAAGAGTACAGACGTTATCTGTAGAGTGTAATAAAATTTTATTTAATTTCAATTTTTTGAGGACCTTTCGATGATCGTATTAATTAAAATTTGTACGCTTTTCTTTTCCATTATCATTAATGACACTCTGATGAAATCTTTTGAAACGATCATGGTGTATAATGGCAATTATACACGTTAAGAGTTTCAAACTATACGATTTTTAAACAAAAGATTATCTTATTTTAAAGGATACTAAAGCAAGCTTGCTAAAGCAAGAAAGTTTTTTCATATTATAAAATGATGGTAAAATAATAATTGTAAATTGTAATCTTACCGAAACAAAATTAAAGTGTATTTATAACTTTTACATTAATTTTATAATATTACTCTTCCTGCTGATCAAAACTAAAACTCACTTTTAACAATGATCAACATTATCGATGTTCCGATATATTAAATTCTAAAAAATTTTCTTTAACGGCCTGTACACAAAATAATCGCCATGAAAAACAGTATTTTCATAACTGCAATGGATAGAGAAAAGTGAAATCTTGAATAGTGCAAGGTAAGACTGAATTTTATGAAGGGCATAAAGGTCGGCGAAATTCTCAGCAACGAGACAGAAAACTGGGCGACAGCAGCGAGGTACTTAAAAATGTAACTACTCTTACTCGCGTTAAGGCTTTTCATTCCTATTGAATAATAGATCTTGAGAAAATTACCTGTACTCGTCTAAATACTTATCTTGGCCAGCTCAAGAGTGAAATGTAAGAAAAATCTAGATACATCCTCGATGGAAGAAATGTATTGAAGTCATAAAAATTACAGGGAACGAAGAGGGTAGTATCGCTGAATACATCGATGAGTAGATCTAAACAGATCCTGTTTGTAGCATTAGTAATATAAAGGATTGGACAATTCAGGACGTATAGGAAGTAGTATTAAAACGAGATTTACAAACTAGTCGAAATGACTGGATTCATCTGCTTTTACAAAGAAATTTCATTCAAATTCCATAGTAATAGGTTGCTCGATAAGTTTCGTCGTTCGATAAGAAATGGAACTATTAGGTTCGTCGTTTTATTTTTCTACAGATGATATGACTGTTTGTTGAACACGTGTGAAGCTTCGTGTTGATCAATCGACTCGTTCGTAGATTTACAATTGTTCAAAGTTGAAGTGTCGTAGTATTTTTTTACAATAGAAACAACGACCAAACTTATCGAACAACTTGGTATATTTTCAGAAAAACGTTACGACATTTTCTATTTTATACATATAATCAATTTTATAAGGAGCACCTTAATATACCGGAATCTATCGGTAGTTCTAGCGTTAAAGTGTAGGCAACATCCTAGGGCAGGCCTGGTTAACTTTTTTCAGCCATGAGCAACATGCTCCCGCCATTCCAGCCAATTCCCATTCCTTGCACCTTGTTACACACACATAGGTAGACTATAGAACAATGTCGTATCGTTTCTTCGCGTTTTATTACCTATCGGCCTTTATCTGCAAAGATGAGATGGAAAATTAAATATTCATAAGCTTCGTAAGATAAAAATATTATAAATACGATCCTAATGGGAATTCCTAATGGGATATTTATGGTCGAGTTATTCCACTAACATGTGTCGATACATCAACCGAAATATTACTTGTTGCTATTAGTAACAAGGAATGCAACGATTCCTTCCGTTATACTAGCACGATAATTTGATTTTATATATCTCATTAGAGAGGAATACTCATACTCAACGCAACATTTGTACGTCGATGATATAAAACATACTTTTAAATAAAGATCTATCATTTTGGATATTTCTCCGGTGATAGTAATTTGCAAAACTCTATCTCATTTTCATTTCGGCTAAGGATAAACAGAACCACTTGTAAATTACACAATTCTATTCGATATACTGCTTTTTGTTCTCTTATTGTATATTCTTTCGGTTTGTTAAAAATTTGTAAATCCGTTTTCAATCGTTCAAAATCTTTGAAACTCGTTTGACATTGTTGTTCTATCTCCAACAGTGGCGATTGAAATTCCGAGAAGTTCACATTTCGATATTCATTTGCAACTTCTCGACAGCACGGAAAATAGAATAGTACAACTAACTTTCTGCTAATTCAACGATAACTAATTGCAATTAATTTTGAAATTCATTAATATGGCCGGTTAAATCTCATACGACGTGATTTTAAATTTGCAATTTGGTGTTTAAATGATTTAAATGAGATGCGATATACGTCAGAAAAGTTAATACGCTGAAAAATTTGGTATTTGTAAATTTCTCCCAAATGTTCATCGTATCCGTTTTTATTTCATTTTTACAAAACTCAACAAAATTAAATTTTTCTTAAAAATCTTGTCATTCGTCAAGAAGTCAATATTTTTAGAAATATTGATTTTACTCAATTCTGATTATTAAGAAATATGGGTAACGTAGTACGAACGAGGGAATGTATATTTTCAATCCATAAGATATTAATATTTTTTAATAAAAATTGACAGAAACGTTACTCGTAATTTGTACCTTTAATATGTTTACAAAACTAATATATCAAACGTTTTGTATCGTCGAAAAAAATTTCCAATTATTAACTTTCTTGCCTCGATAAATGTGTTCCCCTTTAAGAAATTAATCGAGCGCCTCGAAGTAAGTACTTTGGTAAATTTCTTGCACTAACTGTATCTAAAATACAGTGCTCGATGATATTCTAAATCTACGAGAGAAGATTCGCTGATATAACGTGCATCGCCATGAATCTCCGAGCAGCCTAATTGAAAAAGTCCACCCAAGGATATCGAACGAAACAATTGAAATTTCCGTGCACGTAGAACGTTTGTTTTCATGGGGAAAAATATCCTTCCGTCTCCAAACGACAAGCTGTCGGGTCTCAACGCAGTCGTAGAGTCTGCGCCACGTGCCGCGATTCGTATTCAGCACCACGAAACAGAAAAGAAAAAATATGTCAGCTTTCACTCTCCCTCGTTTTGTAATTCTCGCTGCTATTTCTATACCCAACGAGAAATCGAACTCCAATTCCATCGGGATGAACTTTCTTTTAGAAACGACAATCGTTACAAAAAATTGAGAACCAAGTCCAGATAACTCTTGACCAGAGTTGTTCTCACCCTGTTAACTATCGCATTACCATTTAACGATCTTTGCAAATTTTTTTCCATTTGCGAGAAAGAGTCTACGAATTCTCTTTATAGGATAATTCAGGAAGATGTGAATCAGCAGAAAAGATCCAGGTAAATATTTCTTGAAAGTGTTCCTCAAGTGTTATTCTATTGTAGCGAAAGTGGTCTAACATATCTGTGAATGTTATATCGTGACTGGAGAAAAATTTTGATTAAAATCGACATCGTAATTTCTAGCGTGGTAATGCTTCTTACGTACGTATACGAAATAGTATCACATTGTTGTTTGAACAGATTTTCGTGACTTTCTTGTAAATTAAGCTTCAATAACGTGTAGTGTAATTCTTATGTACAACAGCGATGCTAAAGCTAACTATAATCACACCGGTAAATCTATTCCATACAATGTGGGATAAATAAATCGCGTATGTGTTAACGACTAAAGTAAAAATGATTTTGACGAAACAAGTTTTTCGAAAATATTTAATACCGATCAATTTTGTCGAAGAAATATAACTTTTATTCAAACGGTTCACCTCACCAGTAGTAGCGAGGAAGAGATGGGGACATAGCTATTTGTAAAGATAGCGTTATGGCAATTACATATCGTAGAAAAGATAATTAACTACGCAAACCCGTGAGTTTAATATTTAGTATTTCTAAAATATTCTATTTTCAGACTTTTTAAAAACGTGTTCCATCTGTTCCGGAATTACTCTGGTAATACACGTTCGAAACGCCTACTAATTGTTCGTATACGGTCGAATGTTTTCTATTCAAAAGTTTTATATTACAAAAATAACAACTTACCGTGTAGATAAATATAAATTATATTAGGTAATCAAAAAAGTTTGTGCTGCTCGGGTTTATTTGCTTTATGAATTTAAACTCTGTTTTCTGTTTGTCACGTAAAATACGTATTTCGCTTGAAGAAGATCCAGTTAGCGAACAGTACTCGACAGAAATGGTTTAAAGAATTTGCTTCTGGAAATGAATCACTGGAAGTCGCAATACGAGCAAGAAGACCATCCATCTCACTGATAACGATGAATTACGTGTTGCTGTTGAGACCAATTCAAGTGTAAGATTTCAGGAACTTTCTTACATGTTTAATGGAAACGATGAAACAATTCGTTCACATTTGCATTAACTTGAGAGAACATTGGAACTACGCAAATAGGTTCCACACGAATTATCGAATTATTAGCTTGCAATAAAAATCAAAAGTTAACGTTTAATATTTTGCTTCTTTCACATCGTACAAATAAACTTATACGACTAATAGCTACAGAATCAAACAAAAGAAACAAAAGACGTATGATTTGTATTACAACAAGTGAATTTATATTTGATTATCACTATGTTAATTCAAAGTCGAATATTCGCTGGAAAGAGACTGCATTGTAAACTGTAGTTAGTTATTACTTAGGAAATATGCAAAATCGTGAAAATGATATGCAAAATTTTCAACACTTAAATGCATAGAAGTTTATAAAAGTGAGATTGATAAACTCGTATTTCATTAGAAAAGGATTACATTATTAAGTGTAAAGGTACTTAATAAAACGTATACATTCCTTTGAGTATTTTAGTTTTAATACAAAACGCCGCGAGAACTTTGCCTAACATATCACACTACACACTTACACCAGCACTTGATTTGTGTACATCTTGATCGAATAACATAACGCGAAGAATTTTCTTCGATCGATTTTGGCATCGTTATAAATGATTGACGAGTATTTCTAAATTATTAATTTCATTTATTGGCACTGAGCCAATTGTAAAACTACTTCTTTATCGTTTAAAATGAAAATAACTAAATTTTATTTAAAATGAAAATAACAGATAATCGTTCGAAACAACATTTTAGCTTTTTATTTTCCACAACGTTGTTTGAAAATAAGCTAAATATTTAAGTTCTCTATTCAGACATAAGCCGATCAAAATAAAATGCAGAGGTTCGTCGCGAAACATCGTCGAGGCAAGATGTGTACAAAGTGTTAACGAATATAAACGTATGAATATAAACGCACGAATATAAACGTATGAATATAAACATACAAATATAAACGTACGAATATAAACGCACGAATATAAACATACAAATATAAACGTACGAATATAAACGTATGAATATAAACATACGAATATAAACGTATGAATATAAACATACAAATATAAACGTACGAATATAAACGCACGAATATAAACATACAAATATAAACGTACGAATATAAACGTATGAATATAAACGTACGAATATAAACGTACGAATATAAATGTAGTCACGTGTGATTACCAGAAGAGATACAAGCTCTACGTGTTCTTAATAAAATGTATTTAACCACCAGACCGGTCAGCTTCAGTGCAAAGCACCAAGGTGCAAGTGTTTCTGACCACAGAAGCACTTTCCACCACCGTCTCGCAATAACCATGCTGTCAACCGCAGAAAAAAGTTCACCTAAAGTTTCATGCGCTCAAATGGCACAACAGGTACAATTTCCCACTAAAGACCAGGCTGTAGTGCTGGATTCAATGGAAGGAATCTCGGTACAAGAATACGTTATCGCTATTGGTCAAATTACTGGCCAAAAACATCTGATTCGTTTCGCGTGTTTATGACGGTCGGGTATGTCTGTATCTTAACAGCAAGGAGACAACAGACAAACTAACGAGCAGAAACGTTACAGTAAACATAAGAATATACAGTTTAAGGACACGACAGCTGATATCCAAAGTCAATGTTAATAGGATTCAAAAAAAAAATGCGCAGAAGCTCTCAATATAATTAAATTCTTATGTGGAACATAGTGGAGCTATGTTCTAAATGATAAACATACTGTACGAGAACTTCGTTCAATCCGAAACAACAGGACATGTTACAAAAACTCGAAAAAATTGAAATTATTGTTCTGCGTGTCTCTTAATCCACTCTCAAACGCTTTCGATCGCACAAACTACGAATTTGTCGTAAAAACAGATAACAGTAAGAGAATGAGGTTGGTCGTAACACAGAGACGGTAGTAACACCGTAAATATCTCAAAATATATAAGTATCGATACAAGTTTTCAGGTATATAGTGTATAATGACATTTGGAACACCTTCATCTACCACATTTATGTATTATAGATGCAAAATGGATATCTTTATAATGAAAAAATAGCTTTAGAGTATACAAAGGTTAACTTTTCTTGTTGTTTTAAAATTGTAATATGAACACTCTTTTAGCAAATATCTTCTTGTTTCTTACTTTAAAACTTCAATTTGATTTTTCTTAAAGAAATACTGATCGTCACTTAGCATTCATAAATATTTTGTTTTACTCAAAAAGAGAAAAAGTTGAAGAAGAAGATACTCGTATGCCTGTAATGATTGGTTACAGGGCTTGGAATAAAATTTTTACCAAAGAGCGAAAAGAACAAAACTCTATTGATAAAAAATAAAAAGACAAATCCATATACACAATTCGACCTTGAATTTGTGCGACTGTTTCGTAAAGCTTTGTCACGACAAGTTTCAACTAGAGGTAGAGAGAAGCGAATGTTTATTATATACATTGATTCCTCTGAAAAGGGAAAGATTAAAAAAGAATGCGAAAAAGAAACAAACAAAAATATACAAAACTCAAATGAAAAAAAGAAAGAAAATAAAGAGTACTATTGTCTAGTGTGCAATGAATCTTATAGTAAAAGTAAACTTAATGAGAAATAAGTGCAATAAGGTAACTGTAATGATTGATCGCATGAAGAATGCATCGACCAAAACGATTTATATACATATTTGTAAGTACAGGCCTAATGAAGAAAAATATCATAATTTTTTATTCTTTGTTTTTAATTTTTCACCTTTCTATATACCAAATTACTAATTTTGCCTTTTTTTCATATACTATTACAATTTGGTTAAATAAATATCTTGATTTTCTAAAATTAAACTTGTGTCACTATCGTCCCCGTACAGTATTACAACTGACCCAACGTCTGAAATGGTTGTAACATTTTCTCTGCTTTCCATTTATTAATATCTTGGATATTACTTGACGTACAGCGAAATTGCTATGGCTCAGGAATGTCAGATAATTAGATAACATGTTTCTGCAAGAATTTTTGTTATAAATGCAAAAGCTTTTACGTAATCGTGCTCCAAAGTCGATGTATTACTACCGACCCTGCTCTCCCCTATACATGAACGATATAAAATTATATGCACCAAATACAACACAAATGACAAGAACCTTCCTGAATAACAGAACTATTCAATAAAATGGTAAAGAGCTACTTGGTGCAAGCCCGTACTCTACCCTAAAGTCAGCTAGTAAAGTATCAAGGAAAAAGTACCATAATAGTAATGACAATAATTTATAAGAAGAAGAAAAAAAAACATACGAGATGCAAACACTGATTTAAATATGGTATTCAGTAACGCACACCCAATTTTAAAGACACGACGATTGCATAGCATAGGATACAAATGCATCCTTGACGAACAAAGTTTTGGATCCTCGTCCCACATAGCAACAGTTTCTATGATTTCTCAATTTTGCGAAACACAAGATCGTCGATAAATTTTCCGAAGAATTCCTTACATAATTGAACAGACACGTTAATCGAGCGAGCTTTACCTGCCATTGAATGATCCCGATAGTAGCAATGATTCTAATTATCTGAGAATTACGCTACAATTTTATCTAAACAGTTTCAATCGACATTAAAACTTTCTATCGACAATACCAGCGGAAAAGGTCACAATTGGTATTGTAAATCAATGGTACGCGACCCGTTTCCAATGGTTTATGAAAAACAATTTTTCACCCTTTTATATACAAATTGTCGCTCGGTGATTTCTAAAGTATCAAAGAATCTATTCAGCGTTTCTATAACACAAAGGTGAATCTCCTGCATTCATATTGCCTGGAGGTACACTCCGTATCATACCAGAAGACTTATGCCAAGGCACGAAAGCGTCCTATCTAAAATTGTAGAGTTCTCACGCGTATCCGATTGCAAAAACTGGTTACCGGTTCTCGAAGTATCAAACATTGAAGGGAGATACCCAAGTAGGGTGTCACGTTCGGCACACAATTCTCTCAGTTGAATCGAGAATCGTCAGAAGGCGGGACCGTGACAGTTTGGCAGCGCAATTGTAGAAATTCAAACAAGTATTGTTTCGGAGGCATCGGTTAAGTTTGTCGAGGTTCGACTATCCCTGATTTCTCCGTTGAAATTACTGCTTTCCCGGCGACAAAACATTATGTAATTATAGAGAAGTATTCCGATTGTATAAAGTACGTCAAGTGAAACGGTTAACTACAGTGCACACGTGTTTTGTCGTATCGATACCAGGTAGCGAGATACCAGACAGTTTTTGCTAAACTACTTTACATCGTGGAGTCTCTGCAGCGCCTGTTCTTTTGATTCGACATTAGCCTAAACATACAGGCAAGACAAAAACATTCGACGTTTTGCTAAAACTTCCTCTTACCAGGTTCGCCTCGTGTAGAACCAGCAGCAACCCTTTTTACTCTTACGACGTTTACCCTGCTCTTCGTTATTCCACGGACAACAGCATTTTACCGGTGCGGAAATTACTTGACTGATATGGATCACGTTTATCACCGAAACCCCAAAGACAGCCATTGGTGTAATTTCTCGCGTGTACGTACAAGCTGTTCCATTTAAGTTGACACAATGAAATATCTCATAGACGATTAATAAAAAGAAGCACAGCACATTTTTGGTAATTTTGAGAGGGAAATCGAACGGCATTGTTAGTTTTTTAATGCGCGGGCATTTTTAAGGTGATTTCAACTCATTCAAGTAACGATGCGATGGCTATTTTCTTTGAACATACCGTAAAGCATGCGAATTAACAATCTTATCGATATTTTTTTAAAATTTATTATAAATAAAAATTAATTTAATTTTTTCTGCAAGTATCAAGTATTCTATATTTAACTCACAATAAAATAATAACTGTGTAAATGTAGTTAACGACACAATATATCTTAAACTGTACATCTTCATCTGTAGCTCTTCGATTAGACACATTAACACACTCTATTTAGACAAAAATGAATTGGCTTCCATAGAACCAATTTTCCAAACAAATGAGACGTACGAATAATAAATATTAGATATATATTGTTTGACAAAAATGTTTCAAACAAAAGTAATGCATATTTTTACATAGAATATCAGAGGAAGTATTTCTAAAAAGTATAGTAACGTTAATTTTGTAGTTATAGTATAGTTTCTCGTTAATTGTACATATAAAATATTTGTTTCTTACACAGTGCCCGAATTTTATTCAAGCGTGAAAATGTATCAATTTTCATTTAAAATGTATTGTATAAGCAAATGTTATTGATAGGAAGAAATTGTTTATGTATTTTCAATTTACAATAAATGGTTCATATTTTTGTAAAACGAACAAAATAATATTTAAATCGTCCCCTTTTGTAAACAGCAACAAATACAAAAATAGTGCAATATCCGAATATTAAAGTACCTTTCGATTCAGTATACGGAGCACACTAATTATACTCGAACGACTTGTTCCATTTTACTTGCAAACGACAGAGTATCGACTTTAACTACCGTGCAGGCATCAATCGTGGAATACAAAAGTTACACGCAATAACTTCGCGGACTGCTTCGCAACTTTCTAACTATGCGACTGCAACCGTAATGATCGAAAATTTAATGCACGTCTGAGAGTATAGATAATTTGACTGATCGATAGAAATGTATCGAAGATGAAACAGAAGTTCCAGGATAAATGTGTCTCAAGAGGATGAAAACTGGATGAGCTGAACAATTATTCAGGAAAAAGAAGAAGCGAAACCAAAGAAATCGAGTATACAGGGTGTTCCTAGTATGTTTTTCCTTTATGGAATCTTCTCTCTTCTTCCACTGTAGGAAAAAATATCCTACAAACCTAATTCTAGCAGGTTCTATATTAGCAAATCTATATTATCTATAGATCTATATTAGCAGAAAAATTCGAACATTTGAATAAATTGTTAGAGCAAAGTTTGTAAAAAATGCAAGTGTGCACGACACTCCAGTAATCACTTTACAGAATATAATATATTGGAGCAGTCAACGTGTTAAAAGAATGTGATCAAATGTTCTTAATACAGAAATACAATTCGTTTGAGCAACGTTACTAATAACTACCTTAAAAATTGTCCTAGTCGTTCTATTGGTTATGGATGACTGTTTGATGTGATTATTAAGGTATCGTGGCAAAAAAATTATTAGTTTTCAAGATATTTTCAAAAAATATCTTTACGAAAGAAGATGCTTAAACGCTTCTCCATTACATTGCAAAATAAACGGTGTTTAAATTTACAATACAGTCATGAAGCATTTTCTTCGATAAAGACATTTCTTGAAAATATCTCGAAAATTAATCATTTCTTTGCCTCGATACCTTAATAATTTTTTACGAAGGGGAAATGGATCTGTGCTACAAAAAATATACATTGCAATTTAAAGAAACGATGCGAATGCACACGCACTATTGAATTTGAAAAAATCTAAGGCCCTACAGATGTAGTGCTCTTCGAGCCATTTACCTTTTTCCTTTGACATTTTTTCGTAAATGTATTAATAACCGACTTATGATCTGAAACTGTTGCATGGACCACCCAGTATACAATCCAGCCATAAAATCTGTTACAAATATTTATTTGGCTACTGCTCTATTGTAAACATTGCGTTACAGTTAAAAAAATAAAAATCATTGTCGTTTTTAATTAATCAGTATCTATGTCCGCTGTTAAAAATAAAAGAAAATGTATAAAAGCCACGTTTCAGAGTAATGCAGGCTTGCAAACGACACAGAAATTGACTATCGTGACACGCATAGTATTCACAGTTATTTCAAAAGCTGCTTTTGTCAGAGAGTTCGTCAAGCTACACAAATTACTATGAAAAGTTTCACATTTTATATTCACAAATTCTAATCACAGTTTATAATCGTTTATAAATGGATTTGAATTTGTGCTACCAAAGTCAGTGACTTTTGTGGAAAATACTCATCAAGATATGATGTGACTTCAAACGATGAGAGAATGTGCTATAATCGAAATCAAAATACGAAAAAAATTGTTGGAGATAGTAGTAAGACTCTTGATTATTGTTTTCTTCTAAAGGCGAATATCGGATTTCCAACCAAAAATGTAACTTAACTTACAAAATAGAAACAACTGGCTACAGAACAACGTCATAGAGTTCAGTTTAGCTAAAGACTGATCCCATGATAATCGTAGCTAAAGTAAGAGGAATTTCTTTTTCTAATTTATAGGACTATCTATGTTTATAACACACTTTTTCATCGTGAACAATTAGTAATGGTTAGTTAATGAAGTTTGTTACACGATTTTAGTAACATCCTGTATATTTAAGGAAACGGATAAGTAAAATAGTGGAGATAAAACAAAAGTATGGAAAGAAGAGAAACCTAAGAGAAAAGAATGACTTTCGTGGCGACATTCGAGTGATGGGTGCATCCAAACTTTCCGCGAAATAATGGCACCGCGACCGGAAACGACTCGCTTCTACAAGCATTGGTAAATGTTTCAACGAGCAGAAAGATTTCGAAAACAGTTTGCGACCGCGACAAACAAGATTCCTACACATCGTAACTCGGTGTAAAAAAAACCAG
Source organism: Ptiloglossa arizonensis (assembly GCF_051014685.1). Taxonomy (NCBI): domain Eukaryota; kingdom Metazoa; phylum Arthropoda; class Insecta; order Hymenoptera; family Colletidae; genus Ptiloglossa; species Ptiloglossa arizonensis. Next base: position 6,749,540 of record NC_135053.1, on the reverse strand, counting down.
ACAAAAACAGAAAAAAAGAATCATCGCATTATGAGGATTAGTTCACAATCTCCTTAACTGCTGTCAGATTAACTGTATACGGTCCAGAAAGTTTTACGTACTTTTATCAGTACCAGTCTGTGGAACAGTACTACATAACGTACTTAACAAGTAATAATGTGTTCGTTTTACAACAACTTTTATTACTACCTGTTCTCGTCTCGATAAAAAGTATACGACTTCGTAAATAACCACTTCAACACGTACGTGATGTATCGTATACCTTTTTGCGTCAATATTTGATAAACTTTCTCCGTAAAATTGAATGTTATAGAAGAATAGACACAATCTAATATATACAGAAACCATGTCGACCGTGAATCGAGGATACAAAAACAATGAAAAAATTTTCTACTGTACAACATGTGTCCTTTTTATAACAAGTTTTCAAAATGGAATTTTATTATCGAATATAATTAAATTTGTGGAATTTGTCTTATGAAATAAAATAGTCGATAACTTATCGAACGTTATACAAAAAGTTTACTAAAAGAAATTACACTGACTCGATTTGTAACGAAAAATTACCATAATACAAAAATGACTTCAACGTGAGAACAAAGATAATTGGGACACATGTTTATATGAACTTTCTCCATTGAATTCCAATCCACGTCTGAAATGGCTCTCACACGTTACAATACACACTGTATAAATGTCATGTATTTTTAAAGTTGACGTTTCGTTATAAAATGCACAGTAAAACGAAGAATTGAATACTTGCGCTTGGTAAAGTAGAATGCATTGTTTTGTCTTGTTTCGTTCGTGTCAGTTTTTTTAGTACCGGGCCTTTAGTTAATTCGTCATATCCGTAGTAAAGGTGACAAAACATTGAACACCTATCTTATTCGTAAGGTGCGTTAAGCTTTGGTGATTATTAATTCACGTCACACCGGTGGAGTTAATCGAGAGAAAGGTAAAGAGTGACAGGGACAGTACGAAGGTGTGGTAAAAAAAAAAATAGAAACAAAAGGCCAGAGAAAATAGAAGCGGCCGATGTGAGATAGATACCCGTTATACCTAAAAAAACAAGACACAAAATTACCAATAAATTTTTAGAATAGTACGTATCCAGAAATTTATCGTGATTGATAACGCCCGCTATTTGTTATCTCGATTTGTCAGGTAGTAAGAAAAAAAAGGTCTCGTGTTACTTGTGTGCGCGATCGGTGTACGCGACAATTTATAGCACTGCAAAACCAATAGTTTCCATAAATATTTAACAGAAAAAACCTTAAAAGATAAAAAAAAATAGGTTGTATTCTTTTACGAAAAACATGAACGCTATTGAAATTTAACAAATAATTTTTCTTAATAATTAATATAGATAGTCGTCAAAGGACAACACAGGCATTTTGTAATTTATGAATCATGATACCATCATAGCTCTTTCATTCAATGGGGTGTTGAGGTCTAGAATTAGTCGTCAGAACTGAAGACTCTTAAAAATATTGAATTTTACTATTTTTTAAACTAAAAAATATAAATTCGGAATTTAAAGTTTCGCCATTTTTTTATTTGTCAAGATTTTAACTTCTCCCTAGTTCTTGCTAATGAAGATACTTTCTCACCCCCTATTTCTGATTAGCGGATCGGTACTATTATATTTCAATGGCAGCCAATGGAACATCTTTTTTGGAAAATGTCATTAAACAAGAATAACTTCAATCATTTTTAATATTTCTGGATGAGAAAAATACTGTATGAATTTATAAGATGGATAAACAGATCTAGAAAATCTCGCTATAAAATAGCCGACCAACTACAAAAAAAAAAAATCATAAAAGGAACCGAAAAAATAACAGTCTAGACAGTAATACCGTCTTCCGAGGGTTAAAATATTTAAGGTATAGTGCACAAAGATTTTTTTAACTGACTGTATACCTTGAAAATCAATTTCTCTTACCAAAATGTTCGTGATGCAGATACTATAGACGGGTATATACATAGTCTATGTATTTGCTCAAGATCATAAGTTCAAGTCCTGTTCGTCAAGTTTTTTTTTATTATCAGTTTATTTTCCAACTGTAACAACAATGCCTACAATTTCAAAATATAGGTATATAATAGGTTGCTCGATAAGTTTTATCGTTCGATAAAAAATGAAACTATTAGAATCGTCGTTTTATTTTTCTAAAGATAGTACTACTGTTCAATAAACACGTGTGAAGTTTCATGTAGATCTGTCCACTCGTTCGTATATTTGCAGTTGTTCAAAGTTGAAGTGTCATAGTATTCTTTTACAATGGAAAAAAACGACAAAACTTATTGAACAACCTAGTAGTTCAAAGATGACAATTGAACTTTATCCTAGTCCCTATTCTCACCTACCATATTCAAAAGCGAACAAACAAAATAAAAACTATGTATACAAAGAACCGCACTCAAATAAAGCATAGTTTTACCAGCAAGTGCTACGTGTCAAAGCTTTACTCCGTCTTCGTTTCTTTACCGTCACATTAATATTCTACGGAATTTCTTAGCTGATTGTGTCACGTTACCAGGATCAATCCGTGACATTTTTAGCGACCCTGTGACGAGCATCGACCAACTTCATCTATTGCTAAAAGTGGAGAAACCTCATTCTCAAATTTTACTCTCAATGCAGTAAATACTTTGCATTTGGAAACAAGATCTCGGAACAATATCGCCTTGGAAAATATATGTACCTTCGAATAGTCAAGCAACTGTTGTGTATAATTGGCAGGATACGAAAGCAACGATGCGTGAAAATTGATATTCTACGGAATTTCTTAACCGATTGTGTCATATTACCACGACCAACCTGTGATATTTTTGGCAATTTTACCAGGATACTAAGTGATCTAGCGACGAGAGAAACTCGAACGAGCTATCCGCGGAACTCGTCGAGGGACTACGAAACCTCACCCAACATTACGGAACCATGCACAGGTAAAGGAAATTTTCGAAATTATCGAAACACTCGCCCCATGATTTCTTCATCTGACGAATAAATTAAACAAACTATACGGTGGATTACTCAAGAACTCTATCGCCCATCCTAGAGATGACCGTTAAAATAGATCAGATTTTAGCTGCACTAAACCTACAAGACCGAAAGATGAACAACCTAGCAGACAGCATAGTTAACGAGATAAAACGGAAAACGAGTCGAGGAGTTCGAGAAACTGACCGAAACAATGAACATTAGGTATTTCGCTGGGAATGAATCCGTAGAACAAAGGAAAAATACATTCGCCACTTCGAACGAAGAAACTATTGATGATGCACCAACACCAAGGACAACAGGAACAACCGTAATAAAAGCACCGTGAAGGGATGTCGAGGCAAGTAAAGCCATAAAAACGATAGAAACTCCCCGAAGACGGAATTCATAAGAACGATAAGACAAGTGAAGAATATCTGTTGTGAGCCGAAACCCCTACTGTATATGATACTCATCGAGAAAATAATAGAAAGGGCAAAACGAAGCATTAGATATTGCGGAAGAAATGATTATAACAATCCATTCACGGCGTAGTCTTTATCTAAATGATTTTGTCATTGGTTTACAGACTACCAAGGAAGTCAAATTGTGCGAGATTACTAGTGAAACAACTCGTGTTTGCTTCTTCAATACCGGTAAGCACAAACAAGTTATAGTGAACTCGATTCAAGATTCAGATATTCAAAGAGTCCCAGAGTTATTCAAGAAACTTCGTACCTCGCACACAGAAATGATACAGACAGTTGCATCAACCAATGCTCGGCTCAACCAACAACCCCAGAACTAAGGTATATCGAAAAACTGTGCCCTTCTCCAAAGGATTTCAAGGTGAAACAACGTAACATCCGATTTGAGAGTCCAAATCTAATCTTGGAAGAGGGTGTGAGGCACCAAAACAACCAAGTTCAGAGATAGCGACACCCCATCTCTAGATGACATCAGCCAAACTTCGCACTTGCGTGACACCAAAACAACCCATAGTTCAAAGATGACGGCACCTACAGTGGGTGTAAAATGTATTTGTACAGCAGTGAATCTAAATAAAAACTTTATAGAACTTTGGTTATTACCAAAAAAATTTCAACAAAAACATGCATACAGATTTTGAGGAATCTCAAGAACAAGTGTCGTTAAAAATAACTTGTTTATATGTACTTTCTACGTGAACATTAACAAAAATCTTGAATACGGTCGACATTACACGAGTAACAACTATTCGTAAACTTCTAATTTTGTGACAAAAACTGTTAAAGTTTATGCATAAAGAACATTTTATGCGTTACTTTTAACTTCAGCTGCGATTTTTACTACACTAATCTTTGGATTTTATTCTATTTTACGAATTATCCATCGGCCAGTATATTAATTTATTTCTCGTGTACGTCCACTTTTTGCTTTATTCTTTAAAGATTTCTTATCTCCATATCTGTTAATAATTCCACGAATTATGGACCTTGGTCTATTCACAATTTCTGAAGTCTTTCGTAACGTTTTGCTCCTCTTATGCAAATTTATAATACTCTTTCTTTCGTTTCTTTACCTTCTCGTCCCATTTTAGTATTAATAGTTACTTATATTTGAATCGAGTACACTGTCTATATTAACGTCTCCAGAAATTGTGATGATAATTATATCGACATTCCATGGATTACCTTATAATTATTACACATACAATGTTATGAAACAGGAACTGTAAAAATAGTCATTACTCGTACATTTTCAACCACATTCAAAGCTTTTGTTAATATTTACATAGAAAATATAAATAAACAATTTCTTTTTAATAAAAGAAGTTTGTTCTTGAGATTTCCAAGAATATGTATGCATGTTTTTGGAATAGACAAAGTTCTATAAAGTTTCTTATAGAAAATACTTTTGACACCCACTGTGGATGACATCAGCCGAACTTCGCCTTAGTGCACATTCGAATAAAGCACAGTCTGAGTCTTACCAGCAGATATTACGTGTCAAAACTTTACTCCGTCTTCATCTCTTTACCTCCAAGTTGATATTCTACGGAATTTCTTAACCGATTGTGTCGCGTTATGGATTTACGCAAGACCGTCCCATGACACAGTCCATTGATGGCTGCCTCAATGTGTTTATAGAAACTGTAAGCAATTAGCGATCCAATACTACCAAGTGCACGTAACTATAGACAAAAATCCATTGTAATAGTAGCACTAGTTTCTTACGAAAATCTCGGAAACTAAGGCTGAGTGACGGTTATACGTATGGAAAAAAAATGATTTCTTTCGAAATAAAAATCACGATCATTACCTATTTTCGACCCGAGAAGAACGAATACATTCAATTCTTTGCCTTACGATATTTTAAAATTAACGTGGGTGTCTCAATTATTTAATTTCACTGCAAGTCTGCGCGCAGTTGTTACGAGGGAAACTAAAATATTTCAATTTTTTATTAAATTTACTCACGGAAATATACAAACCATTTTGTTCTTGATACGGTAGATTTGTAAAATAATGAAACTGTTCCCGAATACGGTAACTGAACATTTGAAATATTGTACCGAACGCAGCCCGTGAAAGTTGAGTCAGGCATATAGAGAACTCGTATAAGTGAGACTCGTCATCTAGCCTCGAGGGATTGATTACTTAAATCTCTAGAATTATCGAGTTATTACAACTAATATTTTAAACGTAACAACAGCGACCTGTAATCTACCCTTCTGCAAAAGTAGGTTAAAATCGGAGACTGACAGGTTGAGTGCTTCCCTTGTCAGAGCTGAGCCATGTGTTTCACTGCAGCTCGAGTCACAGCAATGCCCTATTGCCTCACACTCTTGACCATAGAACGATCGTGATACAGGGTGATTCTCTCGACAAAAGGCTCCAAAGGTATGTCACCGCCTAAATATCGCAGCAATAGTCCCATTCTGTTTCTCTCTTATAAATCTAGTCGTCTCCACTGTGTGTACTACTCGTCGTTGTCGACCAATCGCTGACACACAGCGACACTGACTTCTACATCGACAGATCACAATGAATATACAAACATGGTATTATCACCACGATGTTTAGATGACGGCACTCCTTTGGAGTCTACTGACGAAAGAATCACTCTGTATGCTTTTGCACCGAATGAATACAATCTGTGAACAGTTTATACCATAATAGCAACCGAGAAAAACGAGTCTCAGTGTGTAGCCTTTCTCAGCGAAGAAGTGCACAATTTATAAATCGATTCTACATTGTGGACGAGTTTTATCGATACTGTTCGTTCTTTGGCGGGTAACAGCTTCTTCGCCGATTTCATAAAAGAGACCGTAGGCGGATGCAGAAACCATAATCCTGATACGTTACGGTTTAAGCTTCTTTTTAAAAAGAATCTTCCCCAATTTTTTTTAAAATTGTTCATTCGATATTGATTCTTATATGGATAACATCAAAGAGCATCTTCGTCGTATTTCATTGTATTATTTCCGAAAAGAAAAAAATACTACGCAAGCGCATGAAAAGTTATGCGATGTGTACAGTGAAGACGTCTTAAACATACGACAGTGTCAGAATTGGTTTATAAAATTTTGGTCAGGAGATTTTGATAGTAAGAATGCCCCGAGCTCGGGAAGAACAATCAAAGTTGATGACTGAGAACAATTTGAGACGATGTGGGTACGTTGGTGAGCTCGATATTTGGGTACCTCGCGAGCTCAAAGAAATACACCTCGCTAAACGTGTTTAGCGACAGTGTGCACTATCTCTTTGTGAGAGTATCATCAATGACAATAATTTCATTTGATCTATATTTAATTACAAATCAATCACTTCTGAGAAACTTGCAGTTACATAAAATTAAAAATAATCCAAATAAGATCGTGTTTGGACTCTATTTATATCGAGAACACCTCGTCGATCAAGTTATAATATTTTCATGAAAATAAAATTTGTATTTTGCATCAGTGATTGACACATCGATACTCGATATTGCTTTCAAGTTTCGGTCAATATGCGCAAATAATGTGACACCCGCTTGCGGGCGAGATAACATTTTTGTCGATTAAACACACGAGTCGAGTCCTTAGTTTGAGAAGAAAATCATTATCTATTCTGTTCTAAAACGAAGTATTTATGCGTGGATGGGAGAAGAGACATTTTATGACTTGAAAACTATATCGAATATATTTTCTTCACCTTTGGTCACTCTTGACTATTAAAAATTTAAAACAAAAGAATTTCTTTTCAATCTTGTTCAGAAAGAAAGTAATTTAAATATAATTAAGAAATACGAACTAAAAGAAATGAGCCATAGTATTTAGAAAAGTCGCTAATTTTCATTATTTAATCGAATGAGTATTTTCATAACTGTAATTTCTAAACATTATGCGAAAAGAACCATATATACGTATATTAATTTATTTTACGCAAATTAGAAAAGCTCGACAAATTTTTTATACTTTAGTTAATCGGCAAAGGACTACATTATTTGAACAAAATTAAATTAAACGAATCGTGCTGATTGAAACTTGAACGACGAGGTGTATCTTTTTCTTCTTCTTCTTCTTATTTCGTTTGAATTGGTTACACAGCCAGAAGCAACAAAACGGATTGTGATAAATTAAATTAGTCTTTCAATTTCAAAAATTTAATTATACAATGTTCAATAGCAAGATTCAAATAAGCAACCATCAGCTTCGTTGTTCGTAATTAATTTCAGTGGAATTTAACACAACCAACACGAATACGTTATTAGGGTTCTTTACGAAAGCCAGTAAAAGAAGAACGAGTCGACAAAAAACAAAAAGATGTCTCATAAACCCTCGTTTCAAAGCTGAAGCACGATGAATGCGCCTACATAAAAAGCGCTTTCTAAATAGTACAGAACAGGTAAATCAATACAGCTCAGCTATGAAACGTGAATCCCTTGTAAGTTTTAATAGCGAACAAGATACACACGCTTTCTCACACTGTAAAAAGTCAACTATTTATCGTACAATACAATACTCTGGTTCCAGATATTTGTAAAATTGTTATCAATTTGTAATAACAGTCTAGAAAAAGTCACTAACTCAATAGTGCGTATTTTTTTTTATCTACTATAAATACAAATATCCTAACGAGTACTATTCGTCTATTCAAAATAAGCAAAACATTAAATGTGCTTTCTCAGTAAGTATTTAAATAATATAGGACGCACACATTGTTATTGGCGTTGCCTAAATAGAAAAACATAGAGTGTTCTATACATTTGTTAAACATGCATAGAAAATAATCGTTCAAATTCAGAATAGTTTATAAAGAAAGAATCTAAAGAATTTAAAGAGATAATTTTAATATTTTTCAGCATCGTTTTGTCAAAACAGTGTTTCTCTAGTCTTAAAAAATCTTACGACAAATTTCGCACATATGAGTCACCATTTGTATAAGAATCGAGGGAAAAAAATGTTTCAATATTTCTGGTTTCTTTAGGTAAAGAATTACAATAAAAAAATACTCACAACGAAAGAATTAATTGCAAATGAATTTTTCTTATTCTGGACAAACGATCAGTTTATGCGATCAATTAATTGTACACTACAATTACAATAATTATTAACTTCTAAGTGTAATTTCCATTAGCTATTACAATAATGTACAAATATTTTCCATTTCATTCTTTTTTGTTGGCAACTACTTTGTCCCTAAAATGATGAATGATAATGATACATTTAAAAAAAGTTTTAGTGTACAAAAACTGAGCGCTGTTATTTATCTTCGGAACTTGCAAAGAGCCAACCAAATCTTCGAAAGTTAACAGAGAACTAAAAAGTATACGATCCACGTTCAGTTGTTTCTTCCATTGCACACAATTGTCCAAGAAATACTTTTGCCAGTACTATTATTCCACGTGAAACGATTCGTAATCGTTCAATCTGGGCTCATCCTAATCCTTATAATTCTATTTTCCTTGCATTGCTTTAATTTCTACAGCAAATGGGATTTTCTAATCATTTCATTTACACAGATTCATTTTCAAATTCCAGAAAATCATAGGGGATAATTCTATTCTACGACAGCTAACGAGGCAGAAATCGCGACATCTAACGAGGCATTACTGCAGGGGAACCAATCGCAGAGACTCACATATGGCTACGGTGCCGCACACCAGCAATCATATTTCACTTGCAGCGCATCCCAGCTAAGGGATTAAGCACTGCTGACTTCCACCGGAAATAGAAATCCGATTAATTTTCTCTCCCTTTGAGTTCTGCATTATAAAGAGCCCATTTATAAACTCAAATAATTCATTGAAATATGAATCTGGAGATGAAACTTATCTGCTTCCAAAGAGGTTTGTATAGCGTAATATTATTCAATAATCGATTTTTCCGTTTTATTTCCTCGTAATTTAAGGTCTCGAAAATGTGTTTAAGAGTAATTTTATGTTATGTATATTAGGTTACATTTATCAATGTACCACGGAATTCATTAACGTACCAATATTCCTATTGCCACGACCGCCCAGCTGACTCCAAAGATGCAACTTGATCCTTGATCATGGATTAATTTGGAATAAGAAAATATAGCCACTTAAAGCCACATCGTTCTACACTTTGTAAGATTATAGATAAACAGCTTGGAAACCCATTCATGATGCTGCATCGACATCAACGTTTCGAGTTCCAAAGAAATCAAACTTAAATAAAAATCATCGTCGCTCCATTTACCTAGTGGTGATCGAGAGTCATCTCTCGAGTTACTGCATCGAATCAAGTGATAAGCGGGAGTCATCTCTCGAGTGCAAAAGATTAAGTATGAATCGCTGCGGTATCGATAGGATCGCCAAGTATTTCATTAAAATTCGTCCAAGTACCGCACGGATGTTAAATAGAATAATGTTAATACTACATACTCATGGGACAACTTAACACATCGAGAACGAGAAACGTCAACTGGCGTTTTTCAACCGTTAGTGACGAAAGACCGTACTTTCATGCGGTATCCTGTAAAAAATGTTAATGAATATGCGATGCTAGCACATTTAATATTGAAATGGTACTATAAAAACAAATCCTACTTGTATCGACAAATACAACACTTTCATAAAGGGAGTGTGAACAAAGCGTATCAATATTTGTTCTACTGTTCAATACTTTGTAAAACAATTAAGTAGTCAAGGAAAGTAGGGTTTTGAATAATAAATTATGCATTGTTCGATTCATTCGTAGTATATATGAAAAATTGAACGCTGAGAACAAAAATAAAGTATAAAGTCTTATTTCTTTAAAACGGTATTAAATGACATTCAATAGCTAAATTACAAACTAAGCGATAATTTCTGCCCTATCTCCTCGTTCGGACCATCTCAGAAATTTTACGAACGTTATCGCATAATATATACATACGATGGAGTTGACGACTCTTGAATACGAAGAAAAATCACAAAATCGATTAAAAATTTGATCAAATTTATTCGCGAACATCTTTCTTGGGACGATTTATTGGAAAGATGTTTCGGTACATGTGTGTAAAATAAAAGCAAGTATTTAACGAGGATCGTGTTCGATTCTACAAATCTTGACAGTCATGTGAATGAAAGTGGACAGCAAAAGAATCATTTAACCGATACAAGAGACGAGAAGCTGACTAAAAATATCGTAGAATACTATTTCCGTTACGCAGAACTTTAAACACCTCTTTCTCGAAATTGTGTTTTTTAGTTGATTTGCGTTATATTTTTAAATTATATTATCTTTCAGCATCGATGTTGACAATCTTTCTTCGGAATACCATCATTTTTCATATCTTCGAATTGTCATTGTAACTGTACTCGTATAAGTTCATAATTTATGTATTTTCTTTGTTTTGGATCCGGGCAACCAGGCAGAAACTTTTTTTCTGTTAAAAACTATTACGCAACCATGTATGAAAAAACGTATACAGTTTGATAAAGTGTGTATACATAATAATTCAACGTTTCAAATTGATATTCGAAATACTTTTCCGTGTATAAAATTCCAAAAATGCTACATATTTTTTCCTGCCCACGCGAAATTTTTTGTTCACCATACGTGATATAAAAAAAATGACTGTTTTTTTTCTACCAACAGCAATTTTAAACTATACTCTGAAATCAATATATATATGCATGTATACTTTCTTTGTTACTATTTTCGAATTTTACATCGCGGAACAATAATAAACCTCGTGCAGGAAATTTCGCAAAAACATGAAAGTCCAACAGTGCGAACATAAACTGAGAGAACGAACACGTGTTTTTTGCCTGAAAAAAAAAACCGTTAGTGTGACAGGTGAAACTCTGTACAATCGCGTCAGAAGGGAGTACAACGTTCCTGTGGATTATAAATGAGGCTTTACCTCAATTTCTCAATCACCTAACTCGTATTTGTTCTCATCGTCTTTCAAATGCTAGGCATTCAGACTTCAGATTGCTCAATCGATAATTACAAATCATCCTTTGATTACCCCGATGATAGATTATTATTTGAAGGTGTTGCGATATAAAAGTAACCGTGTATTGTTCATTACTATTATTATGCTATAAAGAAAATTTATCGAACAACCTAGTACAAGGTGTAAAGCACCTAAAACGGTCCACCAGAATTACTTGCTTGCTTGTAGCAATAGAAAGAAAAGTATCAGATAAAAGATGTTTGAGTCTAAGGGATATTTAATATAATAACAATAGTTTTTTTGTTAGCGCAGAGAACATATGAAGATCAAACTTGTTTTTTTTTTAAATGGGACGATATTGTTTCTTATTCGTATTCTGATAGAATCTTTCAAGACGAGTACAATGACCTATAAATGAAAGTCATTCAAGATTACATAAGGTCAACTGCAGTATCTTACAAAATAATACGAGTCTGCTGGTACAGCAGCTAAAATTGTTACTGCAGTTCCGTCCCCGGTTGTTTTCTTGCACCGATTACATTTTTTATTATCCACACTTCCTGTTTCTAGAAAAGTTTTCATTATATTTGAGAAAACAGAACGCGAGAGATGAACACAATCGGGAAATCATTCCGCATACAAACCCACTGAATTCTCTTGTAAGTTCACGACACTCTGCATAAATGAAAATCATAACGACTTGTTCCGCTTTCGTATTACGTACACTGCCAGCGGAAAGTTTCCGTCCATCTCGATATATGCAAACGATACGTGAATTAATGAAAATGAAGCTGCAATTTTCCATACTTCTCAACGTCCAATCATAGGTGGATGTAGTATAATACAGAAAATTATAAAAATGATGATTGTCGTATTTTTAGTGGTATCTGGTTTGGATCTTGGGCACTACTGTCCAATCCTTCTATTCAGGCGATCCTAAAGTAACTCAATAGGGTTTAGATTCGATAATTGAGCTGGCCGATCCATGTTTCTTAATATCCCTTCCTCTTCTTTTTCTTGAACAAATTTGCAAAGTTTGAACGTGTGTTTTGGATCATTATCCTACTGTAGCACAAATCCTTACCCAATTAGACGTAGCCCAAATAGAATTGCTTGGCGTTCTAATATTTCTTTCTAACGAACCTTCTTCAATATATCGTCTATAAGAACAAAGTCACCTGTTCCTTTGGCTGATAAACATCCCCAAACTTAAATCGAACCATCATCGTACTTTATTGTAGGTTCTAAACACGATGGCAACATTTTTTCTGTAGCAGTACCACGAACGAAAACACGTCGTCTTGAATCAAATATTTCGAACTTTAATTCGTCAGTCCAGAGAACTATACTCTAGTCTCTAATGTGCACGATTCGTTGACGTCGTCTTTTTTTATCAATTGATCGAAGTAATCATTTTTTCACTGCGATCAGCACAAATAAGCCCGCATCTCTCAAACGTGTTTTCACGGTAGTCAATGACATCGCATTAGCCCGAATGCTATTTAATTTCTGCACAAATTTCTGGCACAGTTTCCTTACGATTTCTCTTGCTTAACAGCACGATGTGCTTATCTTCTGCTTTCGTGGTAATCCTTAGTCTGTCAGATCGTTCTTTGGATTCATAGAACCCTGTAGTTTGAAACCGCACAATGGCATTGTGTATCGTTGTTTTTCGTATTTCCAATTGAGCAACTATGGTTCGCTCTGATTTTCCTTCGGAATATAAAACGCATACAGCACTTCGTATTGCAACATTCAGTTCTTTAGATTTTCCCATTTCTTCACGTTTTCTATGCTGGAACAGTTCTCTGAGAAGTTTCTCCGCTGTACTGAGCTTTGTCGCTGATTACTCGGTATTTATACTAACTTTTTGAATAAAATGCGGTCTGTGTTACTCAAGTAATAATTACCTTCGATTAATCACTCTAGAAGTTACTGAAATTTAGGTACCGGCACTCAATAAAGCTTATTAATTTATCCTCACTCGTGTAGCTGAAATGTATTTCTTTCATAAAATAATCCTAATTAAGGCTTATCGAATTCCCGGATGGTACAAACAGGTATCGAAACAAGGGGAAATTTTATAAGTTAAATTATTGTAACTTTCAGCTGCGTTACTTTTTGCCGGCAGTGTATATCGCAAGATATGTACTTTGACCAATATTCAAACTAATTAGTAAGGAAAGAATGTTTATTTACGCTCAATGATGCTTGAACGATTACAAGAGTGGCATCAACGAGACACTAACAATCAGAGAGAACACGTGACTTCGCATAAAATTTACTTGAAATAATTCATTTTCCATTAGCGTTGACTTTGTGTAATCTTGAACGATCTTCATTTACAGGTCATTCCGTTTAAAGAAAACAAGCTTGACCTTCGTATCTTCTTTGTGCATTCAACGAAAAAAACTATTGCTATTATATTATATGCCCCTCAAAATCAAACAACTTCTGCCTGACACTTTTCTTTCTATTACTACAAGCAAACAAGTTATTCAGGTGGCCTGTTTTAGTTACCTCACCCTAAAACATATTATAAACTATACCAGGAAAATTCCTCGAACCTCAATTAGTTGAAGGCAGCATCCATACTAAGCGATTACCATCTATTCCGGTTGATGCAACATTTTTTAAGTGGAAAAAATTTCAACAATAGCGAGGATGTAAAATCAGCATTAAATGAGTATTTAAATTCAAAATCCCAGATGTTTTTCGAAAATGGAATAAGAAAGTTGACCGATAGATGGGAAAAGATCATCGAAACTGTTGGTCAATATATCGATGATTGAAAATAAATGTAAGTATTAATCTTTTTCACCGTAAGTCACCGTCAAAAAATATTACTTATGGGATGACCTAATACATTCTGCACGACTACACACACACGCATGAAAATTGCGTAGTACAAAAATGTTCTAAAAGCTTTCCTCTCACGTAGTTACAATATATACCATCGATATACTTTTCAATTTGTCAATGAAGAGCTAATTCCTCGATAGTATATCCATGTCTCGAACACGAAAAGTAAGTTCTTAAAACAATTTCATTTCTTCGTGCTGGAGTATTTTAGACGAAATGTAAAATATTGAACAACAGTTCATGATCTAGTACCGTTCCAAATGAAAATTTACTTTCAATCATTTTTAAAAATGATAGTTCAGCTTTCTTTATCTCTCTTCCAGAATCGTGTTTTCAAATCACCTAAATATTCTGATTGTCTCATTGGCGTTCTATTCAACATCCACGGTAGACACTATGAAATCTTCAAGAACATAAAAGAATGCATCTTGCTTATGAGAACAGCAAGCTCAAATTTCGTAACGTACAAAACTGTCCTCCTATATATATATATCTCTAAGCATTCTTTTCTCGATAACTGCTTCTATTTTTAGGTAAATCTCCAATTGCAACGAAAAATACATATCTTTGTCGTCATTTTACTTCGATTAATATTTAAAAATACGGTTGAATTGTCTGGAATGCTTTGTGTTGTAACGGTACCTCCAGTGAAGGAATGCTGCTACTGCCAGCAATGTTACTACTAGTAGCACTGGTACTGGAATCGCTAATGCATCTATATCTGCATCGAATCAAGCAATACCACATATCATTGCACTTGTGGTACTTGTTACGTGTCAACTTTTGAAATGGTTTGCCGCAATTATAGCAAATCTTTTTCATTTTTATTGAAATATTAGATTCGATACAAAGAACTTAACTCTTTTTATACCGCATATTAAAAGAATTCATTAGAACGAAAATGAAATTCCTTTCTTAAAATTCAACCTCGAGTTTTCTACATTTCAACAATTGTTGCTCAAATCTTAGCTACTGTGATACTTGAGAATCGTACAAATCTTAGCGCAGTTTTTAGCGCACTCCTTTATTTTTTAAACAAAGTTTTTACCTTAAAGATGGTAAACTAATAACGCACACTTTTCTACTTTTTTTCGTGGATGCTTGTATTTACAAGAAAAAGATTACTAAATTATAATAATATTCCAGTATTGTGTTACCCTCGATAGTCGAGCCACGCTCCATAAAAAAAAGTTTGTTAGATCATGATCTGTATTCGTTAAACTGCCTGCATTTCGTCTGAATGAATTTTTTAACAAAATGGTACTTCAGAATATCTAGAAAGGAGGAACACTCGACTCTGAAGGTCCAATTCAACAGAGAAATTTCTAGCATTCTATTTCCCGTCTTTCCATCGCTCAGGTTTAAAGAACGGCAACAGACAGGGAATAGAAAGTAGACGTTGCCTCTTCTCGAGACAGTTGTTTCTTCTTGGAATACTTCACAAATTACTGTACTCCGTAAAGGAAACTTTCAAACGTCCGACGTGAAAAAATACGATTAACGATTCCGGTACAGTACCTGTACATCGATAGATTTTGCTATATTTCGGAAGAAAGTCAATTAGTACAATTATTTGCCTTTTCACGACAGACATGTTTAAAAATTTATCTACTCACTTATGCCTTGAAAATTTCCTGCATGAAATTATTTGCGCTCGTTATCTCAAACGCCCCACTTTCTACGCATCAAATGATTACGTTCATTGAAAAAGATTTCACAAAGGGAGTACGATGTACATTTAAATCTTCTGCACATACTTTTTAAAGAGGTGTGAAGCATCTCGTGAAATGTTCAGTTATCAAGAACATTATTCTGATATTTTAATACCCGGAACATGTGGAACAATAAACTAATTTAAAATAGTATTCGAGTACACGAGGGCACTCGACTTTTTCTCACTGATTTGTTATATAAAACAAAATTTAATATCTGCTTTTAAGACGTTTACACGTGGGGATTGGTGACGAAATTGATTAAAGGTGCGTGAAAATACTGAGAGCAATATAAACAGCAATTTTTACAATTGCAATGTCGCTAAACGAATTTGTTGGAGCTAAGCACCACACCATACTATTCAAACTTTCGTTCTGAGTTTGGGTAAATCCGCACCCAGTATTCTAAATAAATGACCACGGTTTCTCATAAATAGGAGTAGTTGTCTCCAGCACACTATTTTGTGAATTTTTCCATCATATCACCAATCAGTTTTCTTCAAAAGGCATTAGTAGAAGGGGCTTAACTCTATGGTACTCGGGTAAACTAATCGACCGGAGTCATCCTACATCCAAAAATAATTTGTTTTAAAGGCTGGAACTTTTTGCACTTGATTTTTAGGATTTCAAACTACTACTTCAAGACAACAAGAAAAATTCGATTTTTTTTGTCCAAATTTCAGTGTCCAGATCCCTTAAGTGACCAATAAATCAATCTTCCCTGGCAGCTTTCCTAGAAATTCTGGTACACCGTGTCGAGTTGCTAACAAAAATTAAAGAGTTATTGTCTCCTTCTTTTTGCGCTCTTCGAACATCGTATATCAAAGAGAGATTATTTCAAGTAGAGATACAACAGGCCATTTCGAACTTGTACTCCATCCAATTTAGTGTCCCGCAAGGTAGCGTTCCGGGACCATTGTTGTATATATTGTATACTTCAGACTTTCCAACAAGAAACAACACCACTCCTGCTACCTTTGCGGATGATCCTGCTATTCTAGTCTCAGATCAAAACCCGAAGAAAACCTCTAACCAATTACAACTTTATCTTAGAGAAATCGAACCTTGGTTAAAAAAATAAAGAATAAAGATCAACACCGCTAAATCCATTCGCATAACTTTCATAATAAGAAAAGATTCCTGCTCTGTTCTCAGATTGAACAATGAAGACCACTATGGGAAATAGTGAAATGCATTGGTGTTTATCTGGAGAAAACTGATGTGGAAAACGCATATCGTCAAAGAAACGAACAACTAAACGAACAATATAGAAAACCTATGACAAATTATTAATATAGAAAACATTTCGAAAGTCAATTTGGACACGTGCCAGTAAACTTTGGGTTACACTTCAGATTCTAACATTAGAATCGTAGAAAGATGGCAAAAAGAAAAGTTAAGATCCATTATAAATGCAGCTATAATGAAACAAACTCGTAGCAAACCTTCTGGATACCAATAACAAGAAGATGTCGCATCTGTAGGGACGTCAATTTTTTAAACCTTTTTCTGGTGATTATGCAGCAAAAATACATCGACACATATCCAAGCTTTCTTGCCATTGGTTATTATTTATAAAGATATTTAACATTTAATATTTTTAATTTCGTCTTGTAGGTAGTTTCTAAAAAGCATCGTTATAGTTGCTCCACAGGTGCGACCTCTCCATGTGAGAAACAGAAAAGACAGGTAAATAAAACAAAATATGCGACAATATATAACAATCTCCATTTCTTTCAAGGAGTTGAGCAATCTTTGTTTCGATAAAGTGCTAATTTGAACCGTTAAAAATAATATAGAGTAAGCTTCCATGAAACAATCTTTGGATATAAAGTTTTTAATAAGACTTTCGTTTGGTTTGTAACTTGTTATACAATATCTAAATTGTACAATAGTTCAATTGATTTAATCGAAGGCTAAATAATTTGATATTTTGTACGAATATGCAGTGAATATTCTATAATATAGTACCTAGAGCTGAAACATGTGTGCAGGTTGCAGAATCATGTTGGCTGAGATTTACATTAAAGTTGCGTTAATATTTTAATACGAAACGATTAAATGTAGATCGAAAAGGCACAAAATTTACTAATTTACACAGATAATACGTAGCAACAAGGCGAAACGACCATTGAATGGCTTTGACCAATCTAACAATTCGTTCAATGTAATCGGTCGCAGTTATGTAAAATGTAAAACCGATAACGGAGACAATCGATGTAACGAATAATGAATGTTCTGGCCTTTGTCATTTATATTGAAAATGAATCGATGACTGAAACTTATTGCTAGACTGCGCTCGAATTGGGACTACAAAGCATAGAATTCAAGAATCTACAAAGGAAGTCAAAATTATTAGAAAACGAATAAAATTATTCGATAACGACACTTCAATATTTAAGGAAGAATCGCATTGTGAACCAGTACCGACTGACTGAAAAATAAAAGGTTAAAATAAAAAGTTTGAAAGTTAACATGAAAAAGAGAAACTGTTTTTTTGCGCTGGTTTCAGTAACAGCTCGAATACGTTTTGATAAAATTTGGCATTAATATTCTTAATCGTATTGTTTATCGTATATTGTATGTTGCACGATTTTCTACGCCGTCAAAATGACGTAACTCGTTAAATACATTAGAAAATATGTTCTCCTTCTATTGATTTCAGTTTTCTTCTACTAACACACGTTAGAAAATTAAAACGATGGAAACATATTAGGAAGTATGCAAAACACCTGATTTCACTTTTAACTATCACACTAACCACTATGAATGACTATATTACCGTAGAGCGATAACTTTTCACTTACTACACTAAAGGATTGAATACAAACCGTGAAGATAAAGAGTCAACACGAATTGAGCCATTGGTCCCTCACGTGGCAAATATTCGTGTTACAAGTGTTTGGCGAGAAAAGTGAAAGCACCAAGAATAAGTGAGATAGAGTAACGGTGATAAAAATAATTCACTCATCGTCGGTAAAATTAAGTTAGTTTTTCAAATGATACCGATTAATCAGTTTTAAGAGTTAGCAGGCGATCAACTTTGAAGAAATTATTGTACAACTCGTCCTAATAACGTAATACAATTTATATAGTATAAGAAATAACAAGAATGTGTATATGTTTCTGTTCCATTTAAAATGTCTGAAGCCAAGTCAGATTCATAAAACTTTCCTTGGGTTGTACTCTAGATTAGTTTATACTTTCATCCAAATATCTTTATTTTAATAAAGGAGTTACATATTGTTTGATTTTAACGAAGAAAACAGTAAAGTTTTATGGTCTTTCTCGAGTGTATTTATTTCATTCGTTACTGACCACGTAATTACGACTAATTTATTTTACTGGATTTTCCTTGAAATCTCACAATCTTCCTGAACTATAACGGTGATTTTATCTACATTTATACAAGTTTCGATTTCTAACTTCTTATTTTCCGTAATATCTCCAACTCTGTTTAATATTTCATAATTGAAACGTAGCGTTAATAAATAACTTCTTTATCACGGTCATATTAAAAGCAAAACAGACATTAATCTCTACGTAGCATTATTCGTTTCTGAATTTCATTTCTTAAATCATTAGTGTCAATCTATGTGTGCACGATGTGGCAATCAATGCGTTGAACGGATAATCGCTTGATCGGAATGAAAAATAAAAGCACAAGAAGAATCTAAAGAGAAATCATGTACCTCGAATTCTGTATACGGTAACGGGCAAATAATTACTAGTTAAACTTTCCCTTAATGAGAAAAGGACCGGTACTTGGCACGACACTTGGATCAAACCAACAGATATCGGAAAGACTTGAAAAGTAGGAGAAAAATAAGAAGAGAAACTTCCCAGCAGCGAGTATATAAAATGAAACTCAAACTATCATCCAGTGTTCCTCGTGGCGAGGGAAACGCCCTCTTTCGTTGCAAGAGTAACAAAACGTGGGAAAGAGCGGTGTCAGTTAGTTCTCAGAGATAAGGAGTCTTGTTTATAATAGCTGCTGCCCACTGCCCATATTCGCGTTTCTGTTTGCCAGTGGGCGCCAAGTGAATGCCTTATCGTTTGATTCGCTTCGTTTGCCGAGTTTGTTGGCTATAGAGAAAGGCAGGAAATCGCGTGTAGTTATACCCGCGCACACCGACACACGTATGCCTACATGACCCGAGAATACACGTACCAGGATTTGTTGAACAGAAAGGATTCGGTGCTGTGGATCGCACGCCGGCACATGAACTGATCTCTACGCGCGAGCAGTCGAGAAAGTTGTGGACAGAAGCAGGGTAATCGACTGTCGAGTCGATCATGTTGCAAGAGAAAAGTTTAAGCGCATTAATTACGGAACATTTATTAAGACGACAGTTTATAGCTGAGAGATAACAGCTGTGGAGAAAGTGGGCTAATGAATTTGTTTTTTAACACTAGATTCACCGACCAGTTAAAACGACTAGTTCCAACCGCTATTGCAAAGAAATTCACTTTAAATTCCGTAGCATATTTTCAAAACGAGTCACGACTTTTTTTCTACACAATACGTATAATCGATTTCATAAATTCCTGTTTTTCCTCGATCATCGATTTCCACGAGACACATACGAGGAACACCTCGACACACTGGATTCTATCGGTAATTCTAGTTTCGATTTCTTTAATTGGATACGAGGAATTGGAAATTATTCGTCGTTTTAGAATAGAAACTTTGTCGATCGTATTATTTAATATGGTGATTCGAACAAGAAAAGATTCTCTAAAGCGCTTACGAGACATCAAATCTAATACAAAGTAAACTTTTAAATGACATTACTCTCGTTAGTAATACTGTAAGATAACACGCACACCGACAAATTATCGAATATTTCAACTTTTTACGCTACTGTGCGAACAAATATCGAGGACATCCTTAAGTATAGAAAACTGGCACGGCGTTTAACATGTTAAGAGCATTTGTACATATTTGGCACTCTCCACTTGATACCGTTAGTAACAATTCTCCGATAAAATATTCAATGTTGTTAAAATTCTTAGCTTAAATTATTTTATATATTCCTAAGCCACGTACCATCGAAAGATGAATATCTTAAAAATGATAAAAGAAGATGTTAAAAAATCTACAAATGCGTTGAAAGAAAAACAAATTAAAAATTTTCAATTCTAAACAAAACATTTCATATTTCCACTCCGCGATACTCCGGAACATTTCGCAATGTAAATATTGAAAAATAAATAAATTAACAATACCGCGTTCCCTTCGCCGACTATGTATTAAATAAATATCTGTTAAGCGTTTCAATTATTATAATTTTATACAAATTAATATTACAAAACAGATAAAACGTTATTAAACAGTTAAGAATACCAAGTTCAGGGTCAGCCACATGGTCTCATTTATACAATTTCATTACCTAATTGATGTATCTTGACAAAAATAAAAATAACTTAACAACATAAATAAACACATCCGTTATGGTGTCACAATTTATATTCTCTCGTCATAATTTCATTCGTGTTACCGAACTGCAACCAAAATTTAAATAATACTCTGAAAATAAAACTAACTAGTTACCGAAAATAACATTTATACAAACACGGAGGATGACGTTAGAAGTCGAATGCTTGGAAAACAAAATAAAATAAAAAATTACACGAAGACAAAACCGAGCACATAATTATAAAAATCATAGACTATCCAAAAGTTCACGCGTATACGGTCAAGTTTAAATAACATTTAGAAAGAAGTTGTACAGATTGTAGAAATCATGTTGTGCGACAAAAAGGAGTGTTCAGAAAATGGAAGAGTGGCGAAAGAACAACATAGATTGTTCGTAACGAAGAAGAAATGAGAATTCACCTTAAGGGGCTATTCTTGTTTAGAATTAAAAAAAATATCGATTCTTTTCATTGCTCTCTCTTAAAGTGTATGTCATCGAAAATATGCCTGCAGCAGGATTTGTTCGAATTCGTAATATTTACGAAGTTATAGCCGTTTAATGAGCACAACTGACAGTTGTAGCGAACTGATAAGTAAAACTTTAAACGTGTATTTTTCAAAACCTCGTTTCTCGAACCGGTGTGCACAATATCTCGAGTTATACTTCACCGATTAACTTCAAATTTGCATAGAACCTTTAACGGACGTGCCATGCTTGTCGCATGAACTACGGGTTTTAAAAAATGTTCATTCTTTCGTACTTTGTCAACACGTTGTAGACTCCAAAAAACAAAAGAAACGATATTTAAATTTCAAAGTGTCGCTATTTCATAGTTATGAAGATTTTTCATCTCACACCACAGTCATATCCATAAAAAACAAGATACCATTTTGTTTGTTCGTATCAGATCGAAGGAACGCTCGAAATCTTGCACACCGACAAGAAACATTTCTTTGCAATACTTTCTCGGCCAAACATGGTCCGTGTAATTTTCATTATTTTTGGTTTAAAAAAATAATTTTACGTAGTTTAAATGCTAGTAAATATGTGTACCGTAACCCGTAACACTGAAAGATTTATAGTTTTCTTTCAATCCCGAAAAAAAACCGAAAAAATCGCATTCTGGACAAGAGATCCTCGTTTAACTACGGATTCGAAAACTTGTAGAAATACCGATTACTCGTAGGAGGAAAGAAGTGAATGGTTATCCTTCCAAAAGCTGTATAACGACGAATTTGCTCCCAGTTAATAACGGTTCGAGCAAGGAAAGTACTCGACCAGCCCATTGGGTGACACGGGTCAGGTACTCGTAGAAAGCGAACCGTGTACTTGGAACTCGAGAACGAGAATGAGAACGTGAACGTAATCCTTTTGGTTGGCTCAGCCATCGCAGCGTGTTCCACTATCGCAGCCACAGTTCGCCGCACAGTTCACCGCACAGTTCGCTGGCGAGCAAGGAAGAGCTGCGTAAAGACATTCGGTAGGCATGCTTCGAACCGACTGGAGTTTATTCGTCAACGTTCATCGAAGAAAATGCATGGGAGATCAACCGTAAGAAAAATAAACGTATTTTTGTAACACTAATGTAACGACATCAGTGTTTTCGAACACAAGAAGTGCTACTCCTAAGACGGAGGAAGAGCACAATCCAAGGAGGACGCAAAAGAAAACGTTCAATGTAGAAAATTGCGAACAACGTAAATACTAGTATTCCCTTTTATCGACCCATTGATCATCGGAGTTTAACAATTATAGGAGTATTGTTTTCCTGTATTATTTCAAATGTACCACTTACATCTCGGAGTTTTCTTTTATTTTTAAAACGACGCCTTTCAAAAAGTTTGGAAACCATTGTTACACTATTCTCATAAAGATCTAATTGCAAATGTATGGACACGCGTTATATCGATTCATTTTTGGATTTCAAATTACAATTGCCAATATACGATATTTTTTCGTTCAAAGGCAAACCTATCGTGTTCTTATATTTTACCGATGGATCTAGAAACATTACGTTGTTATTCCAAGAGCATAAAAATATTCGTATTCGCGAATATTATTATTACAAAGAAGAAGATTAAAATATTCGTATTTATGATTTTCTTTTGTTACGAATAGCGCATATAGTCCGAGATACACAATAGATACACTGATTCTTAATATCGCAAACCTCAATGAGAGTTATTTACAGACAATTTCCAAATCCATGGATCGATCTGAATCACTCGAGTAGAAATCCAAGGTCACGTGATTTCCATCTACGAGGGCAGAACTTAACCAACAATTTATCGATCGAACTTTATATCGGTCGTACTCTATTATATTGATCGCAAACTGGATACGATGTTTTTTAATACAATTAATTACGATAAATCTGCGTAGTTTAGAATTTCGTTATAATTCGAACAGTGTATAATTCGGCCGCGTTAATAACTGGTTAAATTAGCACAATATCGTCGTTTATTGCACGTATTTTCAACGTTACCGCAATATTACGTTACGTAGTCGACTCTCAGGTTCGGAAGAGCAACAACTGAAATTTGTTATGTAACAAAATCTGATTTTAAAGAATTCGATGTAGTAATGAAACCTCGCTGCTAATAAGTATGTGTACACTTTTATTAGGTTTGTCAAAAGTATAAAAAAACTCTCTTTGACGAGGTTTTCAGTACTGAGATTTAGTTGGGGATTTAATGCAGCGCAACAGTGTTACGATACCTTTGTATTACTAAACCTTCCACAAACTTTGAACGATTTTCCGAATAAATATTTCGAAAGCAGATGAAAGAGAAAACCGTGTCATTTAACCGTGTTTGTTATAATCTTTTTCCTCGATTACCTGTGCGGATACATATTACGTAACAATTTTGCTTTTACGACCAATCGAAAAAATGGCCATTTCCTAACAGTGTTTCGCCACTATTCGATATTCAGATTTCGGTGATTCGAATGAAAGATATATTTTCTCCATAATCTCGAATGATACCGTCAGTACGTGTAGAGTTTCGTGATTCCCCAGTGTTATCGTAGAACGTAAACGTGGATCGATGCAATTTTGTTCGAAATGAACCTTTCAACTTAACGAACTAGTTTTCGACGAACTCTGGAAAGCAATAAAAAGCATACAACTTTCAAAAAGAAGTATCCACCGAGGAACGTGCAACGAGTTTTCTGCTTGAAAACACTCCACGCTTTCCCACGTCCGAATCGTTCAACGAATTGCAAAAACCACAGCGAACGCGATTCGATACGAAACACTGAGGCGCGGAGCATCTATAAAAACGTAGTAAATACGATCTTTGCTTTTCTATCGGCAACATCTATCTATTGCAAATGTATTCGTGCGTACGGAAACTTCATAAATATAGTACGTCTATCGCGATTGAATCAACTCCGTATTCCGTTACATTTAACACTAGAACTACCGAAAGATTCCGATACATTAACGTGCATCGTCTCGTACGCGTTTCAGAGAAACTATTGAGCGCGAAGAAAGAGGAATTTGTCAGAAATTGATCGTACGTACAGAATGGAAAAAATCGTAACGTCTTTGGAAAATATACCATGGAATTTGAAGTGAATTTCTTTCTAAAAGCGATTGGAACCAGTTAGTTCGACCGATTGGTAAATCAGTTGTTGATCAAAGGTAAGATATCTCGACGAGAGTTATTAGAACTCGAAAATATCGTTCCATGGGGACCGAAGTAATGGTACCGCGACAAAATACAAACGAGTCGTCGGTATTGCTACGTACGCACTTTCACAAAATCGTCGTTGGTACGATTGTATCGGTATATTTCTCTTCCGACCCTTTTCGCTTCGTTCGATACCTGGAAGCACGTATACTTTCGAAAGATCGTTCGATTTTGTATCCACGCGAAGGAAAGAGCAAGTAAAGGGGTCGACGAAGAGGCACCGAAACGAATTCGTAACGCATCATCGCGATTCACTGGCCGTGCTCAATGCCTAACCTCGTCGACACGTTACACGCCGAATAACGAATGAATCATACGAGTTCTCGCCACGATGTACACACAAAACCACGGTTCACTTTCTCCTCTCAGACTCGTCCTCAATTACACGGAGCCGAGACCGAGGCCTCGTGTAATTATACGGGTGAGGTGGCAGTGGCCAGTCTAGTGAATCGCGCATAATGTTTTTTTTCCCCCAGGCTGGGGGACCCCTTTCACTTGTCTTGCTCATACGAGACCCAGTTTCTTTCTCCCGGTGGCCACTGAAACGAACATTTTCTTATTTGTTTGCGACGAGCGTTTCTCTGCTTTCTACTTCCCCACTCGAGCCGCATCATCGAGATCCCGTGTACGTAATGTGTGCCAGACGACTTCGTTCGACCAGCGAACTGTCTAATAAAGGAAACCAAGGCTCGTGTGAAATAAATAAGAGAGAAGTCCCAATAAACGGTGATCGATGTTATTTATACAGAACGGAATTTCGATTATCCGAACCTCCGTTTACCTTAATTCTCTCATCTGAACATTTTACTGACCAGACACAGCATTTCTTTACAGAACATCCCTTTCTCCTTCCTACTGAAATGAACTTCTACAACGATGAAAAGTAATTCTGGTTGTCAGAATTTCATCGAGAAAGTTACTTTTACCAACATTGAGAATACCCTCGTTAATAATATTTTAAGCATCCAAAGCATTGGATCTGCGGATTAGGTTGTTAGAGACAGAAAGAAATATTGTTCCGTGCAATTGAATACACAGAACAAAAATTCTATTTAGCGGTTAAAATTATACGAGACCTGGAAATGGAAAATTCTTTTCGTTATTTATTTTTTCGTTCCTGTTACTCAGAGTTTCTTTACTCGAGATTTATACAGAATCGTCAAAAAATGAGTGCGCTATTATCCAAAAATGCCCTTGACTTAACAGTCTTGTCTCCCTATTGATACAAATAATGAAATTTCAACTATACTGTTCAACTTATGGTTTGAAAACAAAAATTCTATACGAATGATCGGTGAAAAGGCATGATTCCCGAGTTAAGTATGCTCGTTCACGAAAATATTTTACAAAAACAATTGACAAATTTGAACTCACAACGGCTGCAATAATTCTTAGATTATGTACCGTTGTAAATTTTCTATTACATTTTAATGATTTTTAATACGATACGAAAATCTCTAAGTAGATCGCACCTATGGCAGTACATAATATCTATATCATGTATAATCTTGCGCCATTTCCTTGTTGCAATGGTTTGCTTAACTTACACTTAATTACACGTGTTTCCACAAAAACAACTTTATTCTGAAATTAATGGAAAACGCTTCACAAAAGAGAACACGATCAAGTGTAATTCATACATGAACTTTGTGTTCAATTTCTTCAAATCAGGCTTCGTTTTGGAGAAAATTGATCTTGAAAAGTGTTTGTAAACATTGACAGTGATATGGTATTATCATATTATCATAATAAAATTGTTAGCTATGTAAGAATTCCAAACAATGAATAACAGATGAACAACATTTTATCGGTTACTCGTTGAATAAAAATTAAGATTTAGTTTACAGAACAAAGTATTCCATAATGAACGTATAATAATTTAACTGTCCAATCGAAGAAACATCACAAATAAATCATTATACGCTGATTTTATTCGTATTGTATGTTTTAATTAATTCTAACTAATTAAAAATAATAAAATCGACTAAAAACAAATTATTATAATGTTAATGTTTACAAACATAAACACGAATAGGAATAATAAATAATTCAAACACACTTTCATCAAGTTGCACTCTATCAAGAACGATCTTCTAGGAAATGAAGAGACGTACCAAAAATGTTTATTCTATATTTTCGATATATTTATGCGCAGATAATCACTTTATACTCCGTCATAATCTACGGAGAATAAATAAATGTTCTTCCTTGAGGAATACTGTACGAGGAATTTTCTCAACTCCAATCGTACCTCATCTGTGAAGACTTCACAAGGATACCACAAATGATACTTAGAGAATCGTTAAATATTTGATCCATCTTCGACCACCAAATTTTTTAAATTTACGAAATATTCAACAATAAAGAACGTATTCAATGACAAAACTTCTAACCACGTGACAAGCAAAACATAAAATCTCGATATGTGATATAATAATAATAACAACGATAAACTTACCAAAATTGTATATAATAAGAAAGTAAGTCTTGAGTAGAAAAAAGAAATGTACGGAAGCAAAAATAAACGACGTCCGGTACAAAGGCGAGCTATAGCTTTATGCTGTAATTAAGGAAGTGTATTCTCAAGAAAATTAATTACCACTAGTTTTTCTACACCAGATTAAATGATGCGAATATTAGTTTGAGACGAAAGATTTTTCAACCATTTTGAAAATATATGTTGAAAAAAACTAAGCGGGTCGAGAAATCTATTCCCTTGTTTATTTTTTTCAAGCGGTTTGAAAAAATTTCTTTATCAAATTAATGTTTGTGTAATTAAATTCGACGTCAAAAATGACACAAAAGTACAATTATGTACAAATTTACCTTAAAAACTACAGATAAATTATTTTTGCGTCAACACCCTCCCTTAATTTAACCTCGATTATATCGTTCATATTCATCGTATATAGATTAAATTCGTCTCAATTTGTAATCTATCAGATGTTACAGTAAAATTCCGAAAATAGATCAAATATTTGTCGGTTTTCAAACTACTTGCTAAATTTCATTAAAATTAGTACTGTAACTATTTTACAGATGCGTAACTGTTATATTTATAGTATTATCTATTAGTTATATTTTGGAAAGGAATTAACACAACCGTTAGGTGATGCTGCATACAGATCTTCCTTAATCACAGACGTTATAAAAATTGTATCGCGTACTCTGACGAAGAGGACCTAGTATAAGAGATTTATCTATCCAAAGTAATCTTTCATTTTGCGTTTCTCACTCACCGTCTACACTTACCGTACAACCCAATCGCTAGAATATTTAACACTCGTCTTTGTTACATCTGTGACTAACGAAACAAAGCCTCGAACGAACAAATTTTATCCTATATTTTCGATTTATTTTTTCACAGAGAATTTCCCTCTTCTTAGTTATACTATCGATATTGGGTCACTCTATATATAACTATGTATTGTAACCATTTTTTTTCATTCCGTATGACTTGCAGTTTGTCCTGCAGACATTAGGAAGACCCTTATTTCCCGACTTCCGATTGTTTTCGGCCTCACCCTCCAAAATTGTGACACTAAACGAAAAAATGATCCGTGTAAAATTTCAAATTGATTGGACATTGGCAGCACGTGCTGCATTTCGAAATTTTAGCGAACTTATATCAATTTCTAAAATGACATTGTACGGTGCCAATATTATTAAAGTTCAATTAATAGTTGTACAATAATAGTATTTATATACAATCTGTATCTGTAACAATGATATTTGTAGAGAAATTGAAATAATTTACTCAAAAACTTAGCTTAAACTGGCGTCTAACGCTGGGGTTTAGTTATCCATTTTGTAAAAAAGAGATTAAAAAAAGTTCTTTCTAACGGGTAGAACTTTTTCATATCATAAAAAAAAGTGATTACTTTCCCTCCAGGAAACAGTATTACACCGTTCCAGGGTAGCGGTTTATGATATTGCCTAGTATAGTCCTTGCTGACCAAATATGTCTAGCATTAGTCACAGCGGCTCTTCTTCGGTTTGTTTTCTGAGTTCGAAGTGTTCGTATCGTGGAGTTTAGTTCGAAAATATAGTGAAATCAAAGAAATGAAAACCAGAAGTGGTAACAAAATATTTTTAGCGAGGCACGGTGAAAGTCAAATTGCTGGCTCCAAGTTACCGAGTAATGGAAAAGTTTTTAACGAGTCCCATTTTATAATATACGTAAAGTGAAATTAGAACTCCGTCCAAATACTGCTATTGCGATAAAGGAAGTGGAAACTTTTTTAAATAAAACACGCATACCTACAAAAGACACTCATCGTGTCTTTTACAGCATCGACAAGTTACTAGCACTACATGAAAATTGGGAAAAGTTGAAAAAATGTGAAAAACAGCAAAGTGAAATACGAGAAAGAAGGGAAAGAGAGTTTCTTGACTCGTTGGATGGCCTTTTCGATATTGTTCACCCTGACGTTTTAAATATAATTATAATTGAAGAAGATAAACTTTTTCTATTAAATTAAAGGGAAAAAGGATGGCCAAGAAAAATGATTGGAACCGATAGAAATTTAATGGAGAAAAAGAAACGGCAAGCTGTTTCACTTCGGCAAGAGTTTCGAAAAGAAAAATTGAAAACTACGATGGAAGTACAAGGTACATTATATAATGTCTTTAAAAAACTTTGTGTTATTTACTCTATTCATTGGCACTGCAGAAGGTATAAAATTACAGTCCTCGTCAAATAATGGAGCAGAAAATATTATGGACAATTATGCCGATATTTTATATACTCCTGAATCTTTTAACGAATCTGACCCAAGTAACTCAAAAACACTAAGAAGAGGAAAGAAAAAGTTATTACTGTAAAGCTTGTTGCAACTCTAGATAAATTGCAACGAATATCGATTGTATAAATCGTTGGTCATGGAAAAACTTTTAGATATTCTTTCGACTCCAAACGGTAGTGGAATGAAACAAGCATCAGCAATCTATCGTTTACTAAATGATTGGTACTTAATAGAGTACCAAGATACAAGGTATCACACAAGGTATAAGCCTTGTGTTGTGACACCACATCTTTAATCACGAGGCGATTAAAAAGAGTTTGTATTCTCTTAGAGCAAATGATACGATGAAATTTACTACATCTGTTTGTTGCTATCATATATATGAAATCATTTTAAGAAGTGTGTTCGAGAGAAATCTTTTTAAATCACTCGGTCCTGACTCACTCCCTTTATTTAAAACATTTAGAAAATCTTGGCCTAATATTAATAAATTCAATTTTAAATCTATTAACAGAGATAATTGTATTTATAGAAAGTTTCAGAATATACAAGAAAAATTAGACTTCTGTTCATATAATATAGATCAAAAGCAACCAAGAGAAGATTATAAAGAATTTCTAGAGCTAATGGTAGTTTTTCTTAATGGCTCTCTTCAAAACGCTCGACCAAACATTTTGCATATTCCTGGAGCTTCCTACCACCGCCCTTAGATGGGTGTCTAAGGCAATTTACATACTCAAAATATACTCGTTTCGTCAAAAATTTTTATTGGATAATAACGAATTAATAGGAATTAGTGACGTATGTGTCTCTTTACTAATTTATACATCCAAGCGTGGATCAATGCACCATTTTCTAAGAAAGCACCATTACAAGATCTGAAATTCCAGCAAAATTTATACTTGTATTCTACAATTAACGAAAATATTAGCCATACTATTTCTAATTATAGATAGTTAAAGACTCCTCGAAGATGATTCATATAACGTAAATATAAGTGAAAATAATCCAAAAGTGGTTTAGTTTGATCTCATTTTTATGAAAAGAACCTCGCCGATCCAATAATGATACTTTTGTAAAGTATTCTTTTAGAATACTCTTCTTTAAGAAATTCTTTTCTTGTATATTCTGAAACTTTCTATAAATACAATTATCTCTTTCGATAGATGTAAAATTAAATTTATTAATATTGGGCCAAGATTTTTTAAATGTTTCAAATAAAGCGAGTGATTTTGTAAAGATACAATACGAAATACAAGAGTTGTTAATTAGCATTAATACTATCACGTCGACATGAATGCCATATACATAATACGAGCCGCGCTTACCAGGTACCTTGGTACGTGGTTATGTTCCAAGATATGAAATATCAATTCTTGAATCAAATTCACTACCAGTTCCTCCTAAAAAAAACTCTGCACAGATTCAATATTGCGTCTTTTATCCAGGGTTCACTGTATTTAAATATCTTCGAATTATGAAACACGTTTACACAGTAAAGATCGGTTGGCCATTATTCACTAATAGAATAAAATAAATGGAAACCCCATAAAGTATATTTTGATTAGACCATCTGTAACCGCGATCAATCTGCAAGTATTGCCCAATGAAGATCCAACAGATACAACTTATGAATTTGCAATAAGATTTAAAATCAGTCGGTCGAGAGTTTCTTGATGTTTCAACCAGCTATGAGAAACATCCGGAAGCATGGAAAATATCTCTCGATGAAGTTTACGAACTTACGCTCAGCTTCTGGTTCTATGTGTCTTTCATTGCTTGCTAAATAGAGAGAAAAAAGTTTCTTTCGACGAGTTATTAAAGTTGATGAAAAGTAAAACTGTTACAAAAATTCCAAGTATAAAAGATCACGAGTAGATGACTTCGGCTAACTATCGACATCCATGTTAATAACACACCATCGTAAGGGTCGCCTGAATAACACCAGGAATGAGTGCTCTCTCATAAACTCTTACGATCAGATTAAACGATAATAGCAGATCACTACTGCATAGATAATTAAGGAAATTGAATGTATCATTGATCGAAAAACGATGGTAAATTTCCATGCGAACGCAAATCTTTGTTTCGTTGGAACGATCAAAGAGTTCAAGGGTAGCGATTAAGTCCGAAAATGGGACAATGACTTTATGGTCTCAAAAAATAACTTATTTTAACGAAGCGGGACCTGACTATTGCCCGAAAAGCGAAAAAAGGTTGTAAATTGCAACGGAAAATATTTAAATTAAAAAATGACGCATTATTTAATTACTTTTAATTACTCAAAAGTAATTTTAATTTGAAGAAAGTGACTAAAAGGATTCGACAAACTGTTACATACTCCTACTGCAAAATGTTTCGCGTAGAACAAATTTATTCGGAAAACCCGGTTTTGAACAAGTATTATTCTTTCGACACTCAAGAATTGAAAAAAAAAACGAACTGTAATTAATAAATCTCGCAAACAATTGGCCACGCGAATTTTTTTACCTATTCAAGTCGTTCAAATCCACTAGAAAAATTCAAAGAGGAAACGTCTTCGGAATGGCGATCAACGAAAGTTTTAAAGTTGATGTCCCTTCACGGACAAACAAACGTGCGTAGTTTCAGCGTGATTCGAGATACAGAGAACAACCCTTGATACAAAGGAAGACAAAGCAAAGAAGGTGGAGGACGATGATGACAAGGGAATATCCTCTGGAAGAGGAGGAAATGACTAGCATGGTGCTGCGATGCCAAATAGTAAAAGTCGGAGAACAATGGATAAACGGAATGGTACACCCGAGACCTTTCAGGCAATTGGGTAACTGGCAAAAATCGTGAAACACAATGGATAGAAGTACACCTTCCCTTCTAGCCCCCTTTGGAATTCCCCCACGTTCCTTTAAACATTCCCTAACGTAACCACCCATACACCCAACACGCCTGCGTCCCGACACACCCACTTGACCCCGAACTTAAAAGAAATTAAATTATGTGGGCACTAATGTGTTCTCTAAGACACTAAATTGTCTTCGTATGTCAAACCTACTTGTCCGAGCTGCTTCCTTTTCGTGGAGTTCTACCACATCAAATATTCAGGGCTCTGAAAACAACGACTTTGGTATATTCAACGCGTTAGTCTTCGAAACATTTGTCGACGTATGGTACGAGGCGCATCGATCAACTGACACCAATCACTCCCATTTGAACACCAACAAAAGCACGTGCTATTAACACGTCCAGTGCAATATGGAATATATATTCCGCTCATCGTATTTTCGTTCTGTACGATGTATATTTTATTGATCCTTCGTTACGTACTGAAACAATATTCCCGTAAGCTTCGACTATAATACTTTCATTGAAATTTACATAATATAACTAATAAATCTACGAGTTTATTTATCGTGTACCGTCAAATATGAAAATCCCTTTTGGAGTGTGATTGACCAAATATCGAAGTCCGTGAAAAAAACTATGGCAGGGAACGTGTTAATTTCAAGTTTTACGTTGGAAACTGTGTAGATGAACTTGTGTAAATATTCGTTCAACCGTTTAAAATGAGTTGCATTAGCAGAATAGGGAAAGGCTTCGTGTGAAAGATATAAATGTTTATATTCAACTATAGTACTGCATAGTTTACTCATACTTTACACTTCTACGTTGTTGTACTATATATATATACACCATATATATATATACCATATATATACCATATATACACCATATATATACCATATATACACCACATATATACCATATATAAAGTGTTTAAAAAAAGAAAAAAGACCATTTTGCAATTTGGCACTTCGATTTTGAAATATAAGCAATCAAACTCAATGGGTCTGACTTCCCAGGTGTGCGGCCACACATAGAGGAACTCACACACAAGATGTACGCATCGATGCATGTTTACATACGGTGTACCGCTGACGGTGCTGCTCTGTAAACTTCAACCTAATTGTATTGGTTTTAATAATTTTGAAACCACATCCTTCTTGTACAGTTTGTCTCATAAGAGCATATGCAGCAAATGATTAATCTGGATGCCACCCATTGGAAACTTTTGATTTATCAAAATGGTCTGATCCTTCCTCTACAACGCAACGCAAAAATGTTTAATAGTTGCCTGTCTCTTGGAAGAAAACAATCGTTTTGAGAAAGGTAAAGTGCACGTAAAACGTTTGAAGATGTGTTATTGTAGATCCGTCCAAAAGGGCACAAAATACCGCTCGGAGCGTCTGCGAAGTATACGAAAAAGTGAAACGATTTAAATGCCCGATTAAATGATCATGGACGTATTTTCGAACAATAATCAATTGCCATTACGTCAAGGATTAAATAAATTTAAGAAAATGGGTGTAAATATGTCCTGAGAAAGCGTAAGCACACATTTACACGATCGTAACGTGAGACTGTGTTATTAGAAGTCGTTACTCTTTGAACGACACGTCGAAAAATGACCACTTGGGCACACGATAATATCAAACGCAATTAGAGCAATGTGATTTTTTCGAACGCGAGTAATATTTTGGCTAACTTCGATTAATCGTTCTCGGTTAACGCCAACCAGAAAAATTATCCATTGAACACTGAAAAAGTGGATGAAATTTATGAGTTTTTAATATAATATAAACGCAGTAAGAATTAATCAAATTTATAACAAAATTTTGGTAACAGCGATCAAAAGATAGTTTGGACGAGAATACCAAATGTGTACGAAGCTAAAGCTTCCTAACAAGACAATATAGAGCGTAGAACAATTAAGCTGCCAAATTCGGGTAATATGGCGACCCTTATCCCGAGAATACGCAGAAAAATTAATAGATAACATGCTCAGAAGAATGCCAGACAATAACCATCAATAATGATTTCATTTAATTCCGACTAACGCATAACGGTTTGAAAATAATGCTGCATATGCTCCGGTTAAACAAGCTGCTGTATTTAATGATTTTAGATGTGTTATGCAATCGCATAAAACATTCTAATTTTCCTTGGTATCAACAATCCTTAGGTCATCTACAATAGGAAATACACTGCCATCAGGATATCACTATCTTATAATATTAACACTCAATATCTACATTATGCATATTTTTCTGCATCTTTGTACAGTTATATATTAGCTTGTTCGATAAGTTTTGTCGTTCGATAAAACTTATTGAACAGTATAGTACTAGAGCTTACTCGATAAGTTTTATCGAACGACAAAACTTATCGAACAACCTATTATATAGTAGATCGTGGCACGATTTGTATCAATTTTCGCTCACTTATCAAAGAACTTTAAAGCGAATAACTTTTATTTAAGTAACTCTTCGCTCGAGCTTTAAATTGACTCTCGATGTAGCAGTAGTGAGTTATAAAAAAAAACACATTTTTCAAAATAGTTCTACTAGTTTCCATCGTCGAAAAAATACTGAATGCTAGAAACTTCATTCGACTCTAGAGGGACATGCATCGGAGAACGTGGAAGGTTGACCGGTGGTACAAACAATAAATTTCGTTTAGTTGTGTGTAAGATTTATGGCAGCTAAAAGAGTATCCGATAGTTTACTCAACTGCATCCGTTTTTTTAACTTGCCCTCTTTTCACTTCCTTTTTAATGTTCTTTCCCTGTACGGGAAAATCTACAGCAAATATGTCGATGCTAGGATCGACTACCCGTTACATGGACGATGATCATAGTCAGTGTTAGGTCCCACAGGCCTTTGCAATGGATGTCAACTACAATCGACACTATGACCCACAACTCTTTACATCGATGTCGAGTGTAATCGACACGATTACTATGACATTCACTGTGACTGAAGAAAGAATTAAAGAATATCAAAGAGCGTTTAGATTAGATCTACATCTGTTGTGTAGTTCAGTAATGGCAATCGTTGAGAGGACAAACATGTGGGGCAAAATTCAAGATTTTCCAGAAGTCTTGCACACTATTCACCTAAACTCGATCGACCGGTTTTCTACGTTTTTTAAATATTTACGCTCCATTTCCTGTGTCTTCTTAATTTCAAAACGGTCAACAATTTCCCATCGAAGTCTTCGTAAAGTATAATTGTTCGAATATAATATAAAACAGTTAATAAACAAGGTGTATCATGATATACGGGAACTATTACTTCAGTGATAGATTGAAAACAAAAACGATAAAAAAAATTCCTATAAACATGTACCTAATTAACTTTGTACCCAAATAATAACTATTTTCATTTTTCAGTAAGTAATTGTTAATCACAAATTGAGCTAATGTGACCGATTCTATTAAACTGTTTGTAGTGGAAACGAGGAATACGATTAAAGAGTGTTTTTTGTAACTTGTTAATATTATATCAAACCTGTAAATAAATCCCGACTAAAATGATCGGAGAGTAAAAATTCAGAAACAAACTATTAAATAAATTGTATAAATCGTGGCATGTTTTAACTATACACTTAATTCCACAAGGAAGAACAAGAATATGTATGCACACACCATATTTATCTGTAATCTGTAACAACCCTCTATAATTTAGTAACAATGGCTTTTTACTACTCTCCGGCTATAAACTTAAAAGAAAATTGACAATGAAAATTTAAATGTTGAAACAAAAGTTGAAACAAATCTTGGGGGTGGGGAGTGAAATTTTAAACAACGTGACATTAAACAAATCAGTAAATATTATTTCGCCTGTGTTATTTATAACACAATGACAACGATTTATATTTGAAAATATTTCCAATCTCATGGAAAAACATTTTTGAAATTCTTTTATAAAAAAACACGAGTATCGTCTGTTATTACTATATTACACAGAAAGTAAATGTAAACAGCCATCTGGCGGTGTGCTATTCAAATATAGCAAGAGTAAATATTGATCGATGATAATTGTATTATTATTATTAGCGCAACCAATATAACGTTCGCGAAATCTTACCAACTAGCTGATTCTTCGAATTCGTTAAGATTACCTCTCTGAAAACAAACGTTAAGCACTCCCTAAGATTTGATTTACGTTAGTCGTTAGGCAACCATGCATTGAAACATTCTGTAATTAGTTACAGATCGTCCATTATTGTTCTTCCATCTAGTGATGCTTTTTAATTCTTTTACAACGAAAGACCACTGTAGTCATCAACAACGAGTACATCCTTATAGATATATACATGTGTATGAACGACGACTATAGTGGAACATCAAAAAAACATTCAACGCACTGCAAAGATCCTATATTATTACATAGCAACATGTAGTTCATTTTTAAATTTTAGTGCTTCAATTAGATTTAATTTTTGAAACACAATTTTAAAAATTCGTACTTTCATGTAATCTTCGTCCTTTTGTGCAAAAACAAATTTGAAAAACATTTTTCCACGTGCTAAAAAATATTGTAAAAAAACAATCGTATTAAAAAATCCATACGCATCTGATTAATAGTACTTGAACAGCGTGTAAAATATAATCAGCTCGAAAGCTTTCTTTTTGTGGGAGTTATTTAAAAAGAAAGAGAAAAATAAATCTTCGTTTTTCCAAGATATATACGTTCTCGTAATTTGGGATGAAAAATGGTTTTAGAGTGCAAACGAAACGTTTAGAATAGTGAGTATTAAGTAACTGTATTACTTACTTCGTTATGAAACATTTAATTAATATTTGTTAAAACTTACTGTTCTTTCTGTAACTATACCAATTCGTATTATTTTTATAGTATGTTTGAACTGTTCCATCCTGCTTTTATTGAATTTCCACTGATTTCACACCCGTTATTCCAGAGACTTTCGATGAGTTCATTATCGTTTTTGTGTACCCTTCGTTATATAGACTAATTGATTCTACAACCGCAGCTTCGATAAAATGCTTCATTAGGAAAATATCTCGTAGACACTTAAGCTAAATTATGCTGGCTAAATTTTTACTTGCATTTTACAAGTAAAATTGCCTTGCATTTTAAGACACTCTGCAAAACAACAAGTAGCATTTCATCATTTAGCCATCATACACTGGTAAATTCACATCGGGGATTCTTTTTTTATAGGTGTACTGTTGATAGGATTCCAACGTTTTTACCGCGAGGACTAGATTTTCTTCTTTTTGCGATAACACAATTGTAAACTCGGCACAGAAATATCGTTCTACCGCCATAAACACACGAAACACGTGCGCGTGTACAAAACACGGAATTTTTAATCGCGTGTACAAGAGTTTCGATATTTCATTTTGAAATCATTGATAATTTTTCTTTATTTTATTTTCTTTTTTTTTAATTTATTCCATGTGTTGAACCAAGGGTGTAACATTTGGCAGAAGAAGATTTCGGATCTCGAGTATTTACGGGTAAAATTATTATCTAAATGAAAGTTTCGAACAACGAATAAAGGATAAACAACTTTTTATCCGTTACTCATTGAATTGAAATAATAATTCCAATTATGCAATGAAATATTTCACAATGAACAAAGAAATATGTAACTGTTCAATCGAGTAAAGTTTGCCCGTTATCTTTCATTCGAATATACTTTTGCTCATCTCTGACCTATGGTGATACTACATACCACCATAATAGGACAATACTTCTGGATGGATTGTATACATATATACTCTGGCAAAAGGATGAAAATCCGGTTCCCAGAGTAACAACATTAGAATATCCGTCAATTCCATAATTCCTTGGCACAAGTCTGCCAATGTATGATAAACTAAACGAGGAAAAGTTACTTTGTTTCTATTCGTAGCTTTGTGGCTTATTTTTTGTGGAGAAAAATTCCACAATTATTGATATTATTACTGTGGAACATGTATATGGTCTTTAAAATAAGACTCAATCTGTTTTATTTAATGAATGATAAACCAATGTATAATAAACTAAGCGAGGAAAAGTTATTTTGTTTCTATTCGCAGCTTTGTGGCTTATTTTTTGTGAAGAAAAATTCCACAATTATTGATATCGTTACTGTGGAACATGTATACGGTCTTTAAAATAAGACTCGATCTGTTTTATTTAATGAATGATAAACCAATGTATAATAAACTAAGCGAGGAAAAGTTACTTTGTTTCTATTCGTAGCTTTGTGGCTTATTTTCTGTGGAGAAAAATTCCACAATTATTGATATTATTACTGTGGAACATGTATGTGGTCTTTAAAATAAGACTCAATCTGTTTTATTTAATGAATGATAAACCAATGTATAATAAACTAAGCGAGGAAAAGTTACTTTGTTTCTATTCGTAGCTTTGTGGCTTATTTTTTGTGGACAAAAATTCCACAATTATTGATATCGTTACTGTGGAACATGTATACGGTCTTTAAAATAAGACTCGATCTGTTTTATTTAATGAATGATAAACCAATGTATAATAAACTAAGCGAGGAAAAGTTACTTTGTTTCTATTCGTAGCTTTGTGGCTTATTTTCTGTGGAGAAAAATTCCACAATTATTGATATTATTACTGTGGAACATGTATATGGTCTTTAAAATAAGACTCAATCTGTTCTATTTAATGAATTTCCCCTTTACTTGATTCATGTACAACATTAGGAGAAAAAAAGACCCGTAGGTAGATGAACTTTTCACACAAGTGAATCGTAATGTTTGACACCGTCATTGTCACGTTGCCGCTAAGCGACAACCATAGACAGTGTGATCTATTGACCGATGATCGTCTCGCCTTTCAAACACACACCCACTTTGACCCGTTGTTAAAACCCCACTACTAGGTACCTAGGTACGTATTGTAAGCTAGATACACGAAAGCGGAATCAGGAAACCTTTCTTAACTCAATCCCCTTGGAGAATTCTCTATTCCCCTCTAATATACAAACATCGCACACTCGTAGTGCATTTTATATACAACGAAGAATATATACGAATATCGCAGTTGAAAAGTTCGAAAAATATAAATAACAATTCGTACAGCATGATTTCGAGCGAATGTCCAAAAGACAATTTTCTATCGAAGTATTGTATCGAAGTGTAAATGTTATTAACGAATACAAAGAAGAACGCCCAAAAATGATAACGAATTCATTGAACGCTCTTGAGATAACGAGTATTGAAATAGAAATCAATGAAAACTAGACAAAAGCTGAATAAAAAAAACTATCTAGATACGAAGACAGAACGAACAACGTTCAAATGTACTAGAAAAATGTGTACAGGAAGTTTCTTATCAGAATCGCTTAACTTTCTTAATTACTAAGCAGGTGAATATTACAATTACAGTGGAAATCCGATTAACCGGTATACTCGGAACTGAGGCAATGCCGGAAATTCAAATATGCCGAATAATTGGACCATACCTACGTATAAAGTGATAAAAATGAGGAATATAATTTAAAAAACAACCATGAGTAATATAGTAATGCAATTTATTAATAAAAACTGAAATATATAAAATAAAATGTATAGATAAATATATAAAACATATAAGATATATATTATGAGCAATGCCCGTATATCAACCTGCTTCATCATTTTGGACCTTTTATTAAAGAATTCGTTTCGAAAAATATGCAGGTTCGTCATTTTTCTAATATTACAGTGTTTATCGTACTCGATAAATTTGTCAATGATTCGCCAACTTCACGCCAAATAATGTTAGTTGCGTCATCTTCTTCGTCGCTGTCCATTTTTTCTAACACCTGCGGATTTATTGCACTTTGAATTATTGCGTCATCGCTCAATCCTTCTACGATGGGCTTATTTTTATCTCCTTCGTTTTAAATTATATCTAACAGTAGAGAATTGTTAGCTTCGTCTGCATCTCCGCTTTCTTGAACAGAATTGTCTTGTACAGGGACCGACCATCATTTTCGCCAACCTTTCTCTATTGTCGTGCTCCTTACATCTTTGACATCTTCCCAAGCAAGAGTGGCAACAAGAATTGCATCTTTTAAATTAAATTTAGCTTAGAAGTCCTTTACATTTCAATTAGAATTTAATAATTTTTGTACAAAAGAATTTCGATATTTCATTTTGAAATTTTTGATAATTTTTCTTTATTTTTCATTTTTTCTTTCTTCATTCCATAGGTTGAACCAAGGGTGTAACATTTGGCAGAAGATACCTTACAGAAATGTTACCTAACTTTACTTCAAAGTTAGGAGGATGAGCTCTGCAATTGTCCAAGAGCAGAAGGGTCTTTGCATCTTTAGGAAGTCCAAATCTTTCCAAATTATTTTTAACATCTGGTACAAAGTGTTGAGGAAAGAAATTTCTAAATGTTTTAGCAGTCGTCCAGGCGTTCGATTGAACTTCGTAAATGACTGGTAAATGAACGAGATTCTTAAAAGCTCTAGGCTTTTCGTATTTTCCAATTACAAACAGCTTCAATTTGCGATCCCCTAAAGGATTTCCACAAAGGAACACAGTTATACGTTATTTATTTGTTTGGCGAGCAACATCATAAAAGACACTTGAGAAAAAGAGAAATTATATTCTTTAATAATTGTATCGAATGTCAACTTATATGCATTTGCAGTTTCCTAATTTGCAGATTTTTGCTCACCCGAAATATCTGATTTATGTATTCTATGCCGAACATAAAAGAAACATAACTATTTCATGGTAAATTCAAATCTCTTTGAAATTATTTAGCATCTATCTAATTAGTTCAGCTTAGACTTCCTTCAATAATTTCCGAAGGAAAGGATCCGAAGGATCCTTTTAGTTGAAACTAAATAAAATAAAAATTCTTCAAGATTTTATTTCTGCTTTTTCATATTATATATAGTGAAAAAATCCGATATCATACTCTTGAATAATATTTTTATTTTCACTTTTTTCCAAACGATTTGTAATATCCAATTTCTGGTGTACTGATAATGTTATCCGTTTTCGTTTCATTACTTTAGTTTAAAATGTAATCTGTGCAGGATTGAGAACAACTTACGGAATTATAAAATGGAATGCACTCTCTTAAATCTGAATTTATAATAACTGTACAAAGCAGAGGAATAGAGCTACAATTACATTGGAATCGAACACTTGAATTCCTTCGCTTTATTCGTCAACTGTTTACTATCAACACCATTACTGAATGCATGCAATTGTGACTTCTTTATTTGCGGTAAATATAATCAGTAACATTTACCGAAGAATAGTCGGAGTAAATATTCCGGTTAATCAAACATTTCAGATAACTGAATCGAAACTCTACTGTACTTAATACTCACTGTTCTATGTCTTTTTATTTACACCCTAAAATAACTTTGGTCACAAATTATGAATATATTATATTAAACGTTGGTATCGTTACAAAACGAAAATTCGTTTGTCTGAAATTATTTCGAACAAAAGTGAAGCTTTCGAACTGATTGCTTTTTTAAAAATTGTTTAAGGGATAACAAACGAATAAGAGTACGGATTCTTCGATACGGATTTTTACTACATTATTATTAAATTTAACGTCGAAAGCGATTTAAAAATATGAATTTTTTAAATAATACTTTAGAAATTACTGATAACATAAGTGGGTGCATTTACTTTCAATATTAATCTAGTCATTAACACTTTCAATTTTTTCATTAATATAACCACTAGCAGTTCAATTAAAGCATTATACTCTGTATGCTTCGTACACAATGTACTTTAATAGTGTTTAATAAACGATGTACTTTAATAGTGTTTAATAGTGATGTACGTCAATAGGAATTGACGCGATAAGATTTCATTACTCACCTATAACGATTTATATATATATAATATAAACACCTAGACACAACATAGGGCAGAATTCCAAATCACCAGAACCTACTACAAAAGATACTAAACTTTCAAACCTTTCGATACACGGAAACATGACTTGAAACGATTTTATCTAATACAGACTTGGACAAGTTACTCGTTACACGAACTTGTATACAATTGTGGTAGCCACACACTTATTTGTTATTATTTAATAAATATTATTTAAGTTCACAAATACATTACGAATTTCCTTTATGGGCTTCGCTAATATTACGAGAGAAGTATAATGTAGATGAAAAATAATAAAGAGAATTTTTTATTGTCATTCAAAGGAACGATTTGTAATAAATGAGTCAATAATTAGAACATTTACTTTGGTCGATTTTCGCGTAACTATTGAAATCTCCCGTACAGTGACAAGGTTGTTTAACCAGCCCCGCATAGCAAAAATGTTAATAACGCCATGTAAAACGACCAACGGTCGATTGCCAGATGAATAACGTGAATAAACAAAACTAAAGACCTCGAATCCTGGCACATCAATTATAAATTGGATATTATAATTATATACTACAGATATGTCAATACTTATAACTGAGATAAAATGAACTAGCTGCTCAAGATCACTTCTTCAATTGCGAATACCACTACGATTCCAATTTCAAAGTTATTTAAGTTTTTCTATTTCCAAGGTGGCAAATACGTGCCACCATACGTGAAATATGGTGAGAATACCTATTCGGTAAACAGAGGAAGAACCGGGTTGATTTTATTGTAACTATCGCAGTTAAATTCTGTTGACTTTCCAAATGAAAAAGATGCATCTGAAGTATTTACAAGCAGAATATAAAACTGCAGAGATAAGAATATACAAAGTGTACCATTCAAATCGAGACAACGACTAATTGACAAAAGAAAAGGGTCGAACATGCCTTTTGTGATTTTAAGAGGGGATTCGTTCGAAAAGTTAAAAGAATTTTTATTTATTTTATAGCGAATGAAAACGAAATATTGACGAGATTTTTCATTTGTATGTATCGCGTCGTTTCTTTTACCGTGTCGTTGAACAGTTTTCACAAAATAGTAATGTACAAACTAAACCTAGGTGTAAGTATTCGTTCAATTTCTCGCAGTTCAAAAATATCTCGATCGAATGTTCAGCGAATTTCAAAGCGTCAGAAGTTCCGCCCGTACAAAGTGTGGAATACAAAAACTTCACGGAAGTGATCTTCAAAGTCGAGTGACATTTTATGAGTGGATCCGACATTGAATAAAAATGATTGAGAATTATTTTCTTCGGTTTCTGACCGGCAAGATCGCCCGATCTAACATCGTTGGATCATTTTTTATCGGGTTAACTTAAAAAAAAAGATGTATCGCGATCCAATCACTACTCCAGAAAATACAAAAGAGCAAATTACAATGTATTAATGTGATAAATGTAAGAAATTGAAGTGATATTCTAACAATTTGGTATATGTTTCTCTAAATATCATAAAAAGCAAACGTTGTACAAAAACATGTTTCAGACAAACGTTATGCATATTTTTACATAGAATAGGATTCTGAAATAAAAAATATAGATTTATAATAAAAAGA
Organism: Ptiloglossa arizonensis; assembly: GCF_051014685.1. Classification (NCBI taxonomy): domain Eukaryota; kingdom Metazoa; phylum Arthropoda; class Insecta; order Hymenoptera; family Colletidae; genus Ptiloglossa; species Ptiloglossa arizonensis. The sequence continues at coordinate 6,705,491 of NC_135053.1, read as the reverse complement.
AAACACTAAGTTACCTCGAAATGTCTCTAAAAACGTCTAGGGATCGAAAACTATGGATTAATAATGCAATTCGAATCCCCTTTTAAAATAATCAAAGATGTACTTCATTTTCTTTTTCTTTTTAATTAGTTGTCTACGAAATATTTCGATGCATCGTCGCTCGCAACACTTGCAAAAAGTGCCAACAACGATTCATCGTTGCACATGCGATGACGCTTTACTATTCACATCACGAGAGAACTCTATCTCAAAATAAATTTAAAAAGCGTTATAAATGGTTCAATTTAACTGAAAAAGAATTGAAAAAATTGTGCATGAATTTAACTTTTTATTGTATTCTATGCTAATTGGTCCCGAGACTGCATATACTTTAGAACGATAAGATAGAAACTCGATACGGGGAATTTTCTTGAATAAATATTAATAAATAAGTATATATTACACATTTTCAATAGATAACTATGTATAAATGTTTATAATAAAACCAAAATGTTATTTCAGTAACATTATACTAGCTACACCGATCACTTGTTTTATAACAGATAAGCCTTCTGATGCTTGCCATGCATCACGGAATTATCCTTTACTATTGTGGTCCAATATCAGTTATTTTGTTGCAAATGATTGAAAGTGCAATATCTATACTTCCTACTACATGGTCTGTATAAAGCTATGATCAAACGATAATTTATCTTATGTACAGATATTGTTTGTACAAGATATTGTTGTATTTATGTTTTCAATAATGTTTTATATTTATATATTTGGCATTACTTTATTCTTTCTTTTGTCGGTAATACGCTCCTTTTTGAATTTTGTAAATATCATTCTTATTTGGTTTTTTTATAGGCTTTTTCCCAAACCTTAGCAAATTCATCAAATTGGTCCCGTATTTTTCGCATAGGTGCGATACTTTCAATCGACACTAAAAGAGTTAAATGGGACATACTGTATATACGGGATTGCCAGTATTCCTTTTCCATATTGTATTTTACCATTTTTACTCTTATTTCTTTTTAAAAATTCGTGTATATCATTATCATATTCATATTCATCCCCTCTAAAATAATACGAAAAAAAATATATGATTTCATTTGAGAAAAAAAAAATGATCTAGACTTATTGCGACAAAAAAAATAATTACCAAGGTTTTAAAGCGATAATGTATCCCAATTGAAAATGAACAACCTTTCGTTCACAACTTCGATAAACTATTGAAAATATCTCAAAAATCGTGGCGACTGATACGATGAACACCCTGTGTATACATACACTCACGTAAATATATACATATTTTAACTGTAAAAGATTACTGTTTAGATGAGAGGAACAAATAAAAAACTAATAAATAAAAATGAAAAATAATGCAAATACATAACAAATAAAATGAAAAGAAAATAGATTACAACAATTAATGCATCTTATCTAAAATGAAAATAACACGGGACTAAATGCATTAATATATATATATAATATTAATAAATATATATATATATATATATATATATATATATATATATAATATTAATAAATATATATATATGACAGGAAATGTGTAATGTACTAATATATTACAGTTGTCATCGATCAATATTTACTCTTATCATATTTAGGCAACGCACCGCCAGATGGCTCTGATTAAGTTTACATTACATGCAACCTGGTAATGTCGAGCTGCTCTGATTATTTTTCATAAAAGTGTTTCGCTATATTTTCAATTATTTTTTCGTCAATCCAGATGAAAGTAGTCTACTTTCAATTGGTTATATCACATTTACTTTAGCATACATTCTTGTAAGTCATTTATAAGAACATCCTATTCTCTTTCCCTATTTGAAGGTGTAAACCGTATCAACAACCCAGGAAATCAGATCATCTTTGGCGAGTACTAAATACTTTCCCAGTTGATGCTTCGTACACCCATGTGTATTAGAATATTTACCTGATTCGCGACCGAGGCGAAAGAAAAGACAAGGTTCTGAGCGAACAAGCGCTCCACGTGTGCGAAATACGAACGAAAGCGCGAACGATGACGTAGACGCATAGCGCGAATCGCATATTCGAATTCGCAAACTGTGCCGGTACGTCACAATACCATCATTTTTATTGGTTATCTTTGCTTGCTAATAACAAATAAAGTACACATTAATAACCTGTTTTACACTAATAAATTGGTAAAAGAAGTAAAGTCCTTTGGTGTTAAACTTTCCCTACTAATTAATTAATTAATTAATTAAAGAAAAAGATTTTCATTTATATACCTTGTAAGTTGTCCAGCATATATGACAGCAGCTTGTGGGTCCCAGAAGGTTCTCCGTACAATGCCATTACTTCCTTGCTGAGTGGATTGCCCTGAAGTCCAAGCACTTGTAACTGGAACAACTTTCCTAGTTCGTATGGTAACACGCGAAGGTAATTTTGATTTAATAACAGTTCTCTGAAACACAAATAGAAATTAAGGTAATAACATTAACATCGTATCTAATTTAAAAAATACTCAAATATTTCCATCTATTTACAATATATCGCATAGTTTTATTTTCATGTGACATCGAATAATCATATTTACAATATTAACAATTAATAGAAATATAAATCTAAAATGTACCTGAGGTAGATGAGGTCCCCCAGTTCTGCTGGTAAACTGCGTAATTTGTTGCTACTAAGATCTAAAGCGCGCAAGTTGACCAACCGACCAATCTCAGGTGGTATCCTTTGCAAACTATTATCATTGAGATACAAAGCTGTCAAATGAGTTAATTGCCACAAGTTTGGGCTCAAATTTCTTATACTGCCTGTTATCTCCAATTCCGGCCAATAAGATTTCTTGCCAGAATTTGCATCGTCCGTGGACATAAAAGTGTGAGTACGACGTGGGTTTGAGTTTTCATACTTGTCCTTGTGATTGCGGGACATCTTAAATCCTGTAAAAATAAAAGAGTTTTAAATAATTAATCTCATAATTATATGTGAGCTACATTTTATTTTGAAATTAATGTACATATATAGTAAAAACAAAGTTAATCCACATAATTTTATAATAATGTGGGATGAAAAGCTTTTAATCTGTATGTTTGACTAAATTTCTATACCAATAAGTGTTATCATCATTAGATATTACACATTTTATAATCTTATAACAAAAAATCAATTTTAATATAAACTAAGATTACAAATTAACACAAATATTATATGTATAACACATAAAGAGCAATAGTTCCTAAATAAAAATCTGTATTTATTTTAAAAAAAAGTGTGTATAAAATACTAAATTTATATAAAGGCCTATATTAAATGCAACTTTCTTGCAAAAGAAAATACTTTTGAAGGTACTTCTGTAAAAATCTGTCATTACATTCGGGATTCAAAAAATTAAAATACCACCAAGTTATACCATAACATAAATGATTTAAAATCGTATAAATGATATTTTAAATTATAAACAAAGTTTATCAACAAAGGTACACTAAATTATTTGTAAAATAACCTTATTTAATATCCTCCATAAGCATATTCTTATTAAAAACATTTGATTATTTTAATAAAAAAACAGAGTACTATGTATGTTATTTACATTTTATCTACATTATGTTAACATAATAATAATATATATTTGTGTTAAAACCTATATGTATTATTTCATAGTTTTAAGTATAAACATAATATTACTCAAAAGTAACTTATTAAATTTATATATATCGTTTAATAATCCTAACTCAGTAGATCCATAACCTATGAAGTAAAAATATAGATTACTGAATTACTTAATAACTCAAAGGTAACATCATTGCTTCTTAAAAATAAATTGACTAAAAGAGATTTTAAAGTTGTTAGTACAAGTTTTAAGTGATGGTTCGTACAGTAGCCTTTATTTTTTTAACGTAAACGATCATTCTTCTCTACACAGTTCATATGTTGCGCACGACAAGCCTTGGCGTTACAATACATTTCTCCGAGTCGATATTTTTCCTACCTTTCAAATTTAATACGAAACCTGAAGGAAACTGTTACGCACCTTCATCTACCTCTTAGCACACACAAAACGTACGAGAAGCTGAGACCAAATGAAAATTTACGCGTAAACAAAACTACCTTGACAAACACAAATCCTCCATTTATCAACTGCACTGATCGCGAACTATAAGTGATCCTGATTGGTCGCGTTACTACCGAATCTTCCCGAAGCAGCCGACACAGCTGAATGATTGCCTAATATCAGATTTATACCAAGTAGAGAATATCTAGGGATTTCAGGAAAGATTATTGTATCATATAGTTTTTTAAAAAATTAGTTAACTTCATTTACATATTTAACTTAATTAAATGCATGAAAATAAACATTACCATATTACTCAGGAATAAATGTAATAACAACGTAATTCTTTTTATTGCTGAATCTCTCCCTGCACTACTATTAATATTAATTTTCCGCATTATTCATGATTCTTTTTCACTTACTCTTATGCAGTGTATATCTATCTAATAAAAATATGTTAATATTATTATTTTTAACCTATGAAGCCAATACTTAAATAATTACTTTAAAGATTATCATCTTTAAAAGACCAACTGTACCATTAGCTTTTGAGATAAATATTCTTAAATTGTCTACCCTCTTTTAACTAGTAAAGTTCATTTAAGAAAGAAGTCACCAGTTCAAGCACCAACCGAGACGTCCAACCGAAGAAAAAAGGGTCTTGGTTGGTAGCAGAGCTGGTGACTTTCTCCTCACATGAACTGAATTATTGGATCCTGGTGATGATACAAGGGCATTCATCTCATCGCCAATGGTAGTTATCAAAAGCGCTCTCTATATTAACCAGCGGAGATTATTTTTCTTCTAAACTTAATATTTTATGTTACTAGACAAAATATTTTGCAGAGGAATAAGTAAATCTACTACGTGCAAACAATATAAGCACATGTGGTTTTCTTAGAACTGTATGACCCCCATCTCTAAAACGTTAGAAGTACTTTTGTTTTACGTATGTTTTGTTTTTGTTCAGTTTACGTATATTATCTATGAAGTATTTTTCATTGATTACGGAATAGTTCCATGTGCTGAATATACAAATAACTATGGAACACAGTGTATTTCGAGGTAAGAATATTGTCTTAGATATAACGTTTATTGCATTTGTACAACAATAATAAACAATTTAATCTTAAAACACCAATTTGTATGTTACAGATTATTGTAAGGCTGAAAATAGTGAAGATGAAGAAGTTAATCATGATTTACAATCTCGATTATATGCTGAAGTCTATTATGCTTCAAATAGTGTAGAAAATGTAGATACGAAAACGGATGTTAAATTAGAAACTCCTGGTATTAACAATGAAGAATTGCTTAATAGTACAAGTACTAGTAGAGCATCTGACCCCAATAATAAATTTACAAACAATAGTGTTAGTAAAAATCATTCAAAAATATGTGTAACGAACGACGCAATGGATAACTCAATGTTATTTGAAACAGATAATAAATCCAATGTTAGATCTCTTTGTGATACAAATGAGATTGAATTGTTAGATGTAGATGACAAAAATAACTTAAATGTACATTGTATGGAAATTGTACATCCTCAAAAAAATATTGATTCTTCAAAAAATAATAAAGAATCAGTAGCATATCACAAAGTGGAAAGTAATAAAAATAATCTACATCCACATAATACCTGTGATACAAGTAAAGATGTTCTTGTAAAGTCAGAAATAAAAGAGGAAAATACAGAAAAATTAACATCCACACAACCGTTAAATTCTGAAAAAAATACAACTACAAATCAATCTTCTTGTTTAAATTCTAAAAAGTGTAATGGTGATGATAATGTTGAAAAAATTCAGGAAGAACATGCAAAAGTAAATGACAGTTCTGACAATATTCTTAAAAGGTATGAATTCTCAAAATTGTTTATTAATAAATTATATCTAGAAAAGTATGATAATTTAAACAGACAATTACAACAGTTAGAAGAAAGAGAAATATATCTAAGAGAAAAAGAACAAAAGAAAATAAATATTGAAAATAATGAGAAAAATCGACAATTGGATACCCATATGAGTTTTGCAGATCAAAAAGAAAAAGATACAAGGTATGAGATACTTACAAGAAATGAAAAAATGCAAACAATGTGTAATTATTCTGAAGAGATAACATTGCTATCATCAGAAACGGAAAGTGATTCTGAAGAATCTATTTTAGAAGTACCCATTCCACCTAAACCACAACCAGTGGTTATACAATTACAAGATTCTGATGAAGGTTCAGAAACATTCAGCAGCGACAGAGATATGAATGATGAATGTTTATTTATTATGGATAATATAAGTAATTCTTCAAAAAATAACGAGGAAGTGACTTATATAACTGAAAAAGGTTCAGATGATAATTTAGTAATGACAACTCCTATTAATGATACAGAGGTAACTTGTGTGGAAGAAGACATTGTATTAAATTGCACAGAAATTCAAAAAGGTGCTTCAAGTATAAAAGAAATAAAAGAAATGAATAAAAATATTCTGAATAAAGATAAAGATAACATACCTGAATTTCAGTTGCCATTAGAAACTATTGACAACAGTAATGTTGTATATGAAAGAGACAAAAACAAATCTGTTTCTTTTGCAGATGATATAGTAGTAGAAACCTTTCATAAATCAAATAAATCAAGTTCAAGTAGAAAAAGACGTTATGAAGATGACAATGAATCTTGTACTAATGTCAAACAAAAAAAAAATTCAGATAGTGAAAGTACATATTCTGCAACATGTTCTAATCAACATAAGAGTAAAGATAATCATAAACAAGAATCTTGGGAAGAATATTTCTTTCGTCCTATGTCTGATAATCTTAAAGCTTTTTATAATGAATCTCGAGGACACGATATTCAAGAAATTCAAAGTAAAATGTCAAGTAAGTTAATTCAAAATTATTCTATTTTAGTTATAAATTTTGTACATGTAAGTATTGCACATTTTAAATAAATTATAGAGGATCCAAGACTTTGGGCTATTTTAGATGAAGACCTGATGCCAAATCTTTTTAAACATAAAAAATTTTGGAATATGAAGTGTAATAAGTGCCACTGTGAAGGTCATCAAGCATATAATTGTCCACAATCACTTAAGCCTCCTCGATGTCACATGTGTGGTACACAGGGACACACAGAAACCCGATGTCCTCAAAAAATGTGCCTCACGGTTCGAATATATATTTCTTAAAAAATATATTGTATTATAATCTAATAATAATAATGTGTTATTCCTGTACAGTGTGGTAAAAAACAAGGAACATTTAGGAAAACTTGCGAATCTTGTCGCACATTATATTGTAATATGTGCAAAGCTGTAGGACACAAATCAACTGAGTGTCCTGATCTTTGGAGAAGATTTCATCAAACAGTAAATTTATTACGAGTCCAGTAGTGTAAATATGAAAAGTATGAATGGGAATATCATGATAACTTTTCTTCTTTCAGACACGTAATTCCGAAATAAACGTTCCAGAGAATTTATCTGAAATCATGAAACCTGCAGATCTATTATATTGTTGTAATTGCACAAAACGTGGACATGATTCTTCTACCTGTTATGAATATCGATGGTCGCAACATTTTCCAACACCAGCATTTGTATCAAATTATGGAAATAGAACAGAATGTGAAGATCTTGTACATGTAAATACTAATGAAGACATAATACCATTATCTAGAAAAGGTAAATCTGGTCGCACCAGATATGTAGCATTTTCCCAAAGGAAAGATGATCTTAAGGGTTGTTGCATTTTATATTCATATGGTGCTTTTCAAACAAAAAAACCAAATGGTGAAGAAATTTTGAAGCAAGTTAAGAATGATTTAATTTCCAAAGTAGAATATTTCTTAAAAAATTCTATTCCAGTACCTTTCTTGGATCAATTGGCAAAAGTATTTAAATTTGAAATCAAAATATTTTACAATCTTCAAAAGGTATTAATGACAAGAGTTCGAGCATTGATGGGGATTCCTGTACATATACATCATATTTTTCTTTATTGGCTTGAACTCCAAAATGATGAGAAACATCTAAATATACATGTAAACCTCCCACGGGGCACAAAGAAACTGTTGAAATTGTTAACAACAAAGTGGGAGGAATTAAAAAAACAAGATTCAGAAGATCCTAAGAATCTTTGTAGTCAAATAGAACAGTTAAAACTGTCAATGATTAATACTCAGAATTCTTTTACATTATCGAAAATGTCAGAAGACCTATTAGATTTACGAAAAAAATTGATGAAAATTTATCATACAAAACCGTTGTTGAGTCGTGAAGCAATTAAACTACAAAAAATGATTAAGAAGTTACAAAAACCATGTGCAACATCTAGAGCAATGAAAGAAGTTTGCATCGCATGGTATTTCCAAATTATGACCGCATACAATAAAATATTCGTACCTCGTACATTAGTAAAGGACGAATTAGAATGTTTGTTTAAAAAATATTATAAAGATAAAAAGACAGCGAAAAATAAAGGAAACGAAAATGAAACAACTAAGAAGCAGAATGTAACACTTAATGCCTATGAACAATTTTTACAAAGCTTGCAAGTCTATAATAAATCGAAAGTTAATACACAGGATAAACAGACAAGTTCTAACATAAACAATAGTACTAAACATTCGCTAAATGTAAGTCAGAAACGAGATAAACAAACACCTACTGTTACATCTACTACTACATATTCTACAGCAAGTAATAGTATCCAATCTGATAATAGTGTTACAAACTTTAATACAGAAATTGTTTATACAGACAGACACAATTTGGAAGATAACATTGCTGAACATAGTCACATTTATCCTATAGAGGTTGTACAGTTACCACGTAATATGAAAGTAGCTAATAATAAACCAGTGGAAAATACTGTGAAAACCTTTCAGAAATCGAGTATTTCGCCTAATTTAATTTCTCTGCCTCTTAACAAATATATGTGTTCCAGTACATCATCAAAGAATGTTAAAAATGATCAATTAACTAGCATGCCTTGTACCGAAGTAAAATCCACTGAGGCCAACATAGAGAAACATGTTGAGGTAACACAAGATAATAGTGAAGTAATAAAAATATCAAATTCACAACAGAAAAATACAGTTAATTCTGAAACAAATGTTACAAAGAAGAAAAAATCCAAAAAAGTAAAGAAAACAAAACCAAATCTTGAAACTAGTTCACAACTTGCAGAAAATGAAGTAATAAGTGTTGATGTATCTATAGAAAGTAAAGCTAAGAAGGTTATTAGTGATGCTCTTGGATTCAATTTACCATATATGAATAAAGCTGTAGAAGAAGTTGAAAAACGAATAAATGATAAGAGCATTAAACAAGAACATATTGATGTGCTGCAACGTCTAATAACTTTAGAAAATGACCACCGGGAATATGTGAGTTCATTTTGTAGTTATTTAAAATGAACTTTTTTCCTTTAAAACACTATGTTTATTGTATTTTAACATTAAGCGAAATGAAAGTTTTAATATTTCCAATACTTTAGATTTCCTCAATTTTATTTTCTTCAATGATACTTTATATAAAGTCAGCATAAAGAAAAATTATAAAATGTGATTGCAAGTACTAAATTCTATGTACAATTATACACAATATATACTATGACTATATAATAGTTACAACTACAATGTCATAATTGTTTGTATTTGTATTAGAATGACATTCAGTTATAAATTGAAAAATATGTCTACATAGTAAGTCTGAAGTAAACAGGTTTGTTTTAAAGCTCATTTGCTTATGGAAATATAAAACGGTATGTCAAATCTATGCAACATGCGTAACAAATATTTTTGTTGACTGTAATTTAATAAGTTAAAGTATATTTTTTTTTAAAGTATGGTATTTGTAGTACACAACTCATCTTTACGTCTATTTTTTGTAAATAAATAAAAAATGCTTTTCAAATAAAATTGATTGCTTATTTATTATTCCCTGTTCATCATATATTTATTATTTAAAACATAAATATGTGTCAACATTCTATCATGTTTTGATTCATATGAAATATTATTTATGATAATGAGGTATTATATATATCGTGTACAAAATGAGTGTTTAAATTATGTTTAGTTTGTTTAAATTTATTTAGTTTTTAAGATTTTGTAATTCTTCATATACGTCAATATTCCAAAAATATTATGAATTGTTGAAAACATGTATATGTCACACTTACATTTATATTTACATGTTACTACTGCAACAGACTTAAATATACATTGTTTTCATTATTACTTCATTATTTCTTCATCATTTCTTCATCGGTGGTGGACCGCCCATAGGTGGTGGTGGTCCGTTCATTGGGGGTCTCATTGGACCCATAGGTCCCATAGGACCCATCATTGGTCCCATTGGTCCCATAGGACCCATCATGGGTGGTCTCATACCCATCATCGGTGGCATTGGTCCATGTGGTCCCATCATCATTGGACCTCCTGGACCCATTGGGCCACCAGGATGCATTCCTGGAGGTGGCATCATGCCTGGTGGACCTTGGGGTGGTACTCCGGGTCGTGGTCCAAGATTCGGCGGTGGTGGAATTGCTGCACCTTTGTTTGCTGCAAACGGATTAGATGCAATTTTTCCTGCTTTGAATGCTGCCGTTGTTGCGTCAATTAGATTTTGGGCTTGTTCCTCCATCCATTTCTGATAGAAATATTTGACATTGTCTTTATGTTTACGACCCTGACAATGAGTTTTTCGTACACTCGGCGAGTCATGCGTTAAGTATGTATCACAATAATCACAGTAATATTTTGGCATTGCTCAATTGGATATTATTATTTAAGCTTCAAAAATATTATACTTCTGCTCTTTACAGCAGGTTTTACAATTTTCTGTAAATTATATTGAATTCTTCAAATTTGTTAGCCAGAGATAACCACAAATTATTGTATACAAGTACATGCCTTCCCATCTTCATACCCTTAACTATGACTAACCTAGATGAACTCCATAAAGAAATTTAAAATTGCAAAATATTTAGTTTGTGATTTAAGAATAATTTAAATTCTTATAGGATAGAAATTGTGACTGATTCGAATTTAAAACTTGATCTTAAAGAACATTCTATTTTTAAACTAAATTATTATGTTTTGTAAATAAATATTTGACACAACTGAATTCCGATCTTTTAACAATTGAACTACAGAGGGCAGCTCTAGTCAGGTTGGTGCGAACTCGTTCTCAACTGCGATTGGTGCGTTTCAGAAAATTTAACTATATATCTTATCGTTTCTAACCTCACTATTTCTTGTCCAAGCCAGCTACGAACTAATAAATCTAGAGACTTACATTTCGTGGCTCAATCATGAATAATGTCGTCTGTTTTTACGCCTATCTATAGCACTATCTTTTTATAATTCATAGTGTAGTTGTAACAACAGTTGTAAACCATGTTGTAACGTTAATTACGTTACAATAAAATAACTTATTAGTGTCCTTGGCGTATTTTTTAATGTGTATTAATGTTGTGTTGTATTTTGTGTGTGTGTGTGTGTGTGTGTGTGTTTGTATGTGTTGTTTTGTTGCGTTATCGTTATATTCTTAGTTTTGCAACATACTCCGCCCTTAACATTGTTCTCGTTATTCTTATTATTCTTGAAGATTTTAGTTGGTTTCGTATTGGTATGGTATTTGTTTTCATAATATGATTTCTGTAGCCAGGTTTAAAGCATATTATATATATATATATAATTGCAAATGTACCAGCAATCCTCTGTGGGGGGTCATAATTGGTCGTAAGTCGACGGGATCGTGAAATTTCCCATGGCATGGATATAATAGAGGCTCATCGTTTGATTAACATCTGGTAACCATCTGAGCAAGCTAGTATGGCTCGTCAACTTGAATGGGGGCTGTTGTTGAAATAGTGTGTTTCTAAAGAGAGGATGTTGAATCTACCATATCGTAGAGTGTGGTTTATTGAGAAGTATTTAGAAAAGTTTTGTCTACTCTAGATATCATTGTTGTTTATTATTAATGTGTTAATTGTATAACTATTTTTGATACATCCTGACCCTTACATAGAAATCCTACATAATATTGATGAGATAGGTATCACTTGATCAAAAACTAAATAGGATTATAGCTAAAAAGGGAATGAAACAAGTTGGTGCTCTGATATCTGATAAACCAGGACAGTTAATGACAATAATTTGTGGTGTTAATGCTCTTAGAAATTATATACCACTAATGAGCATATTCCCTAGAATTTGATAAGGAATGGTCCTAATGGATGTATTGGAAATGGAAATTCCAATGGATGGGTGCAAGAAGAAGAATTTGTAATACTTGATACTGAAAATACTGCAGAAAACTACAGTCGTAACTGAAAAAAGATATGTTTCATTTTTCATGATTATACGCATGCGTATTATTGTTTAGTTCATTTATATAACTATGCGTACATCACAGACCTACCAAAGTTTGCGATTGATTTAGTTGAATGATTACATGTTCCAGGAATGAAATTGAACGAAATTGCGATTTATACGAGAGTGTTCATGCAATTTTTAAGTCTAAATTGGTCGACTGTACAAATTGTTCTGTTTTATTGGTCTTGAAACCTCTACCCCATAACCCCTTACGGGTTTTTCTTCCACTGAGAAATCCTTGGCGGGGGTGCGAAAGTGACAGATTACAGTCATACAAACTTTTATGAAGTATTCCTTTGAGTCGTCTCCTTGCCTATACGGCGTAGGTACCACCCAAAGCAATCATACCCGGGCAGCACCTGCACCATGCGATAGGTGAGGAAGCTGCAACCTCTACCCTCTACCTGCCATCCCGTCAGGACCATTCCGCCCCCTGTCCGCGGAGGCCCGTGCAAGCCCGCTAGCAGGTCTGCGGTCCGCCGAACAGTATCGGTACCCGAGGCTCCATAGCAGACGCCCCAGTACGAATCCCTGCGGAACCTCGGAATACACCTTTCTCCACTCCATTGCCCTTAGATAGGTGAGAACTCGATGTTCCTCAAGCCCCTGTCTGATTGACCTCCAGGGTAGGGCATTAAAGGCATTGGCAATGCCAATGCCACTCCACTCTGAGAGACGGTCGAGGCCGAAAGGAACCGTGTCGACCGTTGACCGACCCTCTCGGAATCCGAACTGGCACTCGGTCAAATCGGGCCCACCCCTCGACAGGTGCCCCACGATGCGGGATGCCAGCACCTTTTCAAACAAGTTGCCCGCATCGACGAGTAGACAGATGGGCCGGTACGCAAACAGAGAGTTCGTGGGTCGGCCTTCCTTCCTTCCGGAGGACATTTGCGCCTCCTTCCAGGTGAAGAGGAATCGCCCGGCCTCTAGATAGAGGTCAAATATAGCTGCTGGAGGCCGTTACCAAGAACGCCCTGAACCAAAACTCAGACCTGGCCGGGCACATTGTCAGAACTCGAGGCAGTGTTTTTTGCCCCGAGCCTTCGGATGGGCGTGGCCAGCTCCTCAACCGTGACCCCCAGCTCGACGGACCAGGTGGTCGGGTAAGCCGAGGGACGTGGTTCGCTCTCACTCACTATGGAGCGAGTTAACCACGTCCCTCAAGAGTTGGAGATCGAGACCCTTGGTGATCGGGTGGACCTTGTTTAGGCGCCCCCATGGATCGTGCTCGAGGGTCTCGAGGAACTCCTTCCAGAAGTGGGACTTGGCCCGTTTGATGACGACCTGCGGAGCCTGGCGAGCTTCCTCCGCCGGCATCCTCACGGTCCTCGCAGAGGTAACACTTAGATCTTGTGAGGTGGTCGCTACCTTTTCAATCAACCTCAGGGACGAGGCAAAGCAAATAGATACGTTAGCCGTATCCTCGTTCCTGATGTCCTCCTCCTCACTCAGTAGCGGGGGAGCAGCAGACGTGGACGCAACTGCGCAACTCCACCTGTCCGCCGTGTGCCTGCTCGTCTCCAAGGACGAGACAGATACCATCTTTAAATTGTACGTACGAGCCAAGTAAATGTTGCGGAACTGTTTCGTCCCAAGTTATGTTTGTCTTCCATAGTTGCTGTATAATTATTTTTCCTTTCGTGATTACCGGACGTAATATGCCTAGTGGGTCAAATAAATGTGACAGCTGCGATAGTATTACCCGCTTAATGGTGCAGCTACTGTGTTTAAAGGGCTTGCTTGTATACACTATATTGTCATCCAATGGATATCAGAATACTTCTAATGTTTCTTTTGTCTCAGCCGGATCTAGGGACAGCGTTTTATGTGTGGTATCCATGTCTAAATCTGAAATTAACCTGTGGTCGTTAGAGATCCACTGTCGCAAACGAAAGCCACTTAATTCTTCCGTAACTTCATTCATATGACCTAACCGTTCATACTCTCTTAAAATCTCTACAATCCTCGAAGCACTGGGTACTGGTAGAATTTGTGTTCTAATAGATAAATACGTTTTAACGCGTGCAGTCTGGATTCGTCTAACGATTGGGTAATAAAAGGGTTTTGTGAGCCTCCATCCAACAAGACGTGACATGTGTATACATTATCGAAGTGGTATAACATTTTTATTTGCGCTGTACCTAGCAAACCTCCAGATTTATACGGTACAGTTAAAGAGATTCTAACTGTATCTGGCGTTACCCAACGATTGTTCGAAATCGGGGTTGAATTCTGCTTAATTCTTTTTTATCTAGGTGTTAAAATGTAACAGGGTGTGGTGCTTGTGATTACACCTCCAATTTTCCGATTTGCAAAACCGGTTAATGTGACTACTTCGTAAACAATTTGTGCACAATTTTGCTTTTCTTGTGGTATCGATTCGATTATGTAGAGGCATTTGTAAAAAGCGTGAGCAGTTATGTATCTGGTATTTCTTTTCACAGATCACACATGTGACTCGATTATTTCTAATATTCACGTGACCTTGATTATTAAAACTGGTGCGTGGGAAATTCTTTGCATTGACCAATGTTTTTTCGTTATTGTTGAATAATTTAATGAAAAATAGAAAGCGTGTGCAGAAAATATACACAAACTGTAATTCGATATTTTATTTTGACAATTAATTTTTAAATAGAATGGATACTACGCCGTATTTTTATTGTTTCTTGTTGAACGAGAATAATTTAGATTTTAATGCAGTAAAATGTGATTATTTTAATACCAATAACTTTCAGAATATTTTAGGATGTCTTTGGTATACCTTTGTTAAATAATAATTGTATTAATGAATGCAAAATATGTAAATTATGCAGTTGTAGGTAGTACATAAAATTAAATTTATGATAATTGTTTTTTAATGAAAGTAATAAACCTCTATTATTTATTTTTAAGTAAAAACACGAATATTTTCCAATTGTAATATATGTTACGATATTATAAGTGAATAAAAATCCTTAATTACATAAGAAATAATATGTACAAATTGGCTACGATCTTGTTTGTATAGTTCATTAGAAGTGTAGCTTGATTGTAGGGTATAGTAGAGTAGGTTATGTTTTATTCATTTTATCAGCTTTAAAAGCTGTTCTATTTGATGCAATAGCTAAAGAAAACATTTCATTGTGTGCTCAGTTCTGACGGAAAGTCCAATATATATCTAGCTAGATTATTCAACACACTGGTACATCTAGATCGATCGAAATTTTGATAATTTTCGAGTAAGTAACTGTTGATATTTTGGTTTTAAGTTTTACCACTTATAGCATTATGATCTTATTCCTGTCTGAGTCGATAACGTTGGAAGTGACAATGAATTTCTGAGGGAGTTTGTGAGTCTCCGATCTATGAAACATGAAAAAACATTGCCTGCAACTTTTATTTTATATCTTGTATGTGACATTTATTCCATATTTCGTCTATGGTAGAATGACACTCCGTCCTGCGTCGTACGATTGTAGTAGTACCATCTAGTGTTTCAGTCGGGCAGCTAGAAGCGTACAGTGATTCTCAAACTAGAACCAGCTCTAGTTCTTTTCAAATCAATGGTACAAAAAGTGTCTCATTCTTTTTTCATAGGTCGATTCTTCTCACATGTACATAGCGATTCTCTCGCCAATAGACTCTAAAGGAGTGACATTGTTTAAACATTGCGACGATAGTCTTATTTTTTTTCTCTCTAACAAATATAATCGTCTTCGTTGCAGTACTCGTCTTCGATCAACTGCTGACACAATAACGATATCGACCTTTAGATCACAAATCACTATGTACCAACATGGGATTATCGTCACGATGTGTAAGCGGCCACACTCTTTTAGAGACTCCTTTGGAGTCTGTTGGTGATAGTATCGAAAGTAATTTTCGACAATAGAACAATGTCAATTTCATCGATTGCTAGAATTAACACGTTACTGGTTCTAAATTTTAGATCTTCCTTTTGTAAGTCTCAGAATCCACAATAACTGCTGCTTACGTATAGTAATAAGATTGTTTATATAGAAAAATTGTGCAAGATTTTGTAATTTCTAAAACGCTGAAATCGAGTATTATTAAACGAATGTACGCATTCATTTCTAGATTGAATTCCGAGGCGTTGAGCGAGTCGATAATGTTGATCTGAGAAGATTATTGGTAACTTGCCAAGCCTCCTTCAATATGGCGGTTTACATCAAACACAGAGGCTTTATCATTCCTTCATATCCACCCGACCGTTTCACACACAATGTATAATGCATACAATGGTCTGATAAAAAGTACACAACGTTGTAAATAGATTTTAAATTATGTTGAGTTGTGATGTTATTTAAAAGAATGCAGAACTTAAATATTTTGAGCTAATACGTATCTACTTCCTTAATTTTATATATTATTTTCGTAGAAACTATTAAAATCAAATTGTGACAAACTTTTTCAAATATTTTAAACTTTCACATGGTAATTCTACAATATTTTTTTTAAACAATATATTTTCAAGGTAATGATTTTTCAGGACTGTGAGTAAATACTTTTGGAAATTCTATGAAACTATTCGTCCGCACATTAAAATCATTGAAATATTGGAAAATGCGTGAAAAGAAAATATTACAGAAAGCGACATTCGAGACTTGGGATTTTCGAAATAAGAGTCAAGTGTTTCAACAACCGCACCAAAGTAAACTGTTAGAAAATACTTTCCATTCATGATTTATCTGGTTTCCTACAAAATATTTTAAGGTCCATTGAAACGTACGCTTGGACACGTGTCGGCTTATTTTCGATGTAGATTTACTATGTGAATGCCTATTAAAATTCGTGACTGATGAATTAAAGCAGTGTATTTCTTTTATGAAATATTTTGTATCGCAGCTTGTCTATTAGTATACTTGTCTATTATTTTAAGTAGAAGGGTATATCAAGTTTTGCATTTTCGTGTATGTAATCTTTATTAAATATTATAATATTTGCTTGAAACAATGTTTATTTAATACTATTTTTTAATCATATAAGGAAATATGACAAAAACTATTTTAAACATTTTTCATGTCATTCAAATGTTCTGAATGTTCAAAATGTTTTAAATAACTTGTTATTTTAAATTTATGTTTGTTTGCGATATAAGAATTAATCAAAAATAAATAACGTCTTTTAGAATGTAAATTCTTATTTTTTTATACGTACAGGATTACGTGTATAATGCTTTTCTCCATTGCCTTTCCAAATGTAAACAATAATATAAACTGTTCAACGTTCTAGATTCGGTTACATTATAGTATAATTGTTAGACATACAATAACAATAAATAGGAAAATCAGAAAAGCAGATTGCGAATAAATTAATTTTATTATTATCAATTGGATAAATAACGGTCGGAACGAAATAAGCTCTAATCATTCCAACCTAATTACGGGCTGCAGATTGATTGACGAATTGAACATGTCGATTTCCAGGTCAAACCGGCCTATTCGAGAGTTCTGAAGTACAATGGCTGCCGGATGAATTAAAAGGACTTTATTACTTGACAAATAATTCGGTCGAACTTTCCAAGTCTTTTTATCCTTCATTTTACGCTTACCCTCTTCTTTCTATTTCTCGATTCAGCGAGAAGGAGATTGGCATTCGAGGTTCAATGATAAATGAGCGGCGCTGAATTGGAACGACCCTTCCTTACTATTTTCTCCTCTCAGTTTTCTCTCACTTTGTGAACTACTCCTGCCTTACCGTTTCTTTCTCTTCGTTTACTTTAATCCATCTATTTGGCAGCATGCTGCACAATAATTTTGAAATTAATATGGAACACGCTTTAGCTAATTCTTTAAATAATATTCAATTACACTGTCTATGTTCCTTGCTTTTAATTACACGATTTAGAATAGATTATATAATTTTGGAACAATCGATATCTTTAAAAACTATGAAGTATATATTTTCCTACTATATAGAAAAAATTATTCCAGGCGAAATCGTACAGTTTATACAGCTGAAACAAACATGGGCAGAGTTTTATTCCAATAGATGATGATTTATTTATATATTATTTTATTTACAACTTTTATTTTATTGACAGTCAGTCACATAAGTTTCCATTCGCTCAACGTGAAATATAATTCGACTGTATAATCCAGATTTTTATTTTCATGTAATAAATTAGATATGGAAAGTTATTTATTTCTTATTTGTTGCTTAAAATTTTTATCCAGATGAGAATTTTGCTCATTTCCACGGTGGAATTATTTTTCAACTTTTACTCTTTTCGAATATTCGAAAAATGATTCAAATGATTTCGGTGATTTAAATAGTCAACGAATATAATTCGAATACTTATTTTGTGCATTGTCCAAAACATTGGGAACTTACAGTATTTAAATAGTGCAAATTATTGATTACCTTCTAAGAATCATCAATTTCACTCACTGTAACGATTTATCCGATGACAGGATGTAATATTTAATTTACTTTACCATTATCAGTATCACAGAAATAGTGCAAATAATTTTTATACGAATACTTTAGGATTTAATAATAATATTCGAATGCTTTATCTAAATAAAATATTTAAGAAGGATATCTTTTACATGATAGAAGTTGAAGAGTAAATTAGGAATTATATTGCCTCCTGAAAGTGAATTTGGGTAATGAAAGTCTAGTAAGCAAAATACATAGTATACAGGATACGATAATTTGTGGTAGAAGCGCGAATATAGTACTTCTATATGAGAAAATGAATTGAAAATATAGAATAAAATTTGTTCATTCAAGTCATTGTTTTCAAGAAAAATGACGTTGAAGATTCAGTAGGTACGAATGCAATTTAATACTACTTGTCTGTCCATTACTCGTTATTTCTACTTGTATTGCTCTTTATAAGCATTCATAATGATTCAGTGTTATCTACTGTAACTGATTATAACTACATCGGTCAAAAGACGGTTGAATCAACGAAAAAGATAATACTATATCACGATCAAAGTTTAAATACCTCAAAACGAGTAGAAATATCGAGTAATGGACAGACACGATAACCAAGTCGTACTCAATAGTAGGCGCATCCGGAAACAAAGCCTCGTATTGAGAAATGTTATTCTATGTTTTTGAATCACTTTTTCATACTATCTGTAAATTTCTACAGTTTCGTAATTTTGTTTTCTAACTAAATAGAATATTTTGAGTCGAATTTTTGATCAGTTTGTACTTGTTAAAAGTAATGAAAAAATGCCATTAAGCCTAAACGAATTCTTCTTTTGCTAATGAAGTATCTTTACGCACAAAACTAAAATCAAATCTTACCTTTTGCTAGTAAGAAATCAATGACGTGTAATACAATCAATAAAGCATAGACACGTGAGGTGAGACTTAATACGATAAGAATAAATTAATTTTTCCGGTCACCGTCAGTACATATCAGATTGTACAGTACACATGATTGAGATGATTCTTGGAAAAAAAAAGAGTCAACGTATTACAAGTATTACAGTTTACTGATATTTACTTTGTATGTGCAAATACAAAAATTACAAAATTTGTCCTGCGATGAAAGTGAGGACATTTTATTTCATTACTTAAGAAGAATGTATAAAAGTATAAAAGTAGAAAGAGTGTATAGCTTCGGTATATGAAAAATGATTAATTTATACGAGTAAAACTAGGGTAAGAATGAAAAGAAATAACAAATATTAAAGCGTATAAAAACGTAGGCATATTGGAGATATATGAACTTTTTGATGGAAAACCAAAAGGTTTGACGCTTAAACAAACTAGCATTATTTAAACAAATCGCGTTGCACGTAGTCTACGAGTAAAAGAGACATTTACTTTATCCGAATGCAATGTTTCAAGTGAATCTGTTCATTAACTTTTGCAAAATTATGTCGGTGTGTTAAGAAAACAGCATTAATACTATTTCTAGAATAGTTTTAATCAACGATATCAGGCTCGTGTAATAATGTACCATCCTCTTTTTCAAAATTGTCGTATTCCAGAGTGATTTCCTTTCTGCGAGCTGTACGGGTCTCTTTTGTCATGGCAAACGCCCGCTGCTTCAACGTCCTCGTCTCTCTCTCATCGCTATTCGTTCTTATTTTGCATACATGCACCGAGACATCTTTCTATATAATAAATCTCGTCCCGAGAGAGACCTTCGTAAATAGGTTTTACAACTTTTTCCATCGATTTTACGGTTTTTCTTCGTTTTTCGGAATCCTGATTTTATTTGTTGTCGAACGTATTTTTCTATAATCTTGGTGTAACAATGCTGTCTTCGCCACATAATTTTGTTTTCTACAAAGCTTGAAACATTTTATGGTTGTCATCTCTAACGCATACAATATATCATACATTTGCACACTAGAACGTTTGTAGTTCCGTTATTTCTACGAATTTTTATGTAATGAATATTTCCAATATTCTAAACTATGGTAATTATTTAAATTAATAACTATTTAAACGATACACCTACCTACCGTAGTCACGATACAAAAGAAAGATGAAAATTAATAATTTTATCATATTTAACAATATTTAATAAACACGACTATCTGAAAGTTAAAAATTAATTACTTGAAAAATTATAAGACATACAAGGTCAAAACAGAAAGTTCCTACAGTATATATTAATGTAATTATTAAATTTATAAAATGCAATAAATAGAATTTGTGTCTCTTTATGAAATAAAACACTGTTAGTCTCGCTAGAAATTCAATTATTTTAATACCAATTATAAATTACTTACCGACTACAATTACAATTTTGATTGCCAAATGTAACTGTTACTTACTACAATCATATATATAAAATTATTTATTCATTAGGTAAACCAAAAGAATTATACGTTATGTACACATACGTACTTTTGTGTGAAATATGCTTATGTGATAAAAAATACATTTTTTTGATACAAAATGCGGATGTTTCATGCAAAAACAACAAAAATTCAACTTTTATAAAATAGAGCACACATTCTACAATACATAAATACCATTTAAAAATCATAGAAACGCGCATAATTTCATTACAGATAGTTTATTATAATAAATGTTAATTGCAATTTCAATTGACAATAGACCATAAATTATAATTGGCGGAAGCATTTAATTTGCAATTAAAAAAGTCGTGTATCGTTATTGTCAATTTACTTACATTTAGCCCAACACCGGATAGTATACACGTATCTGTTACTTGTTCCCAATTAAGTAAATGTTTCAAATGCCGCAGGATTGATCAATTGTGATAATTTGTTCGTAAATACGATTACGTGATAATTATATTTAATAATTGAAATTTTAACAGCGATCAATAGCAACTAACAGTTATGAAAAGTAATTCGTAACCCGATCAACAATTGCATTTGTAATCATAGCTATTGTTTATTAATTAAATCGCATTTTGCTCAACTTTGATACGTATTAAGTAATTCTCGACCAGTCTGGCTCGATATTTCGGTTAAACGGATTTACGATGGAATGAATTTTTTATTCTTCGAAACGTTCGATCGCACTAGCGAATTTAGACGAGATCGGAGCTGTAAACCGATTTTTAAAGCGATGTTTTCGTAAAACCATACACTATTAGTTCCTCCTCGGTCTTCCAAGTTCCAACTAGTCAATGATTCAATTACTCGCATCGTTTGTGCGGTTCAAAGAAAAAATTTAATCCTCTCAAGAGCGAAGCCTTTCGTGGGCGGAGCGTCGACACCTTTTTTTGAGATCGCACCTTGCGAACTACTATACCAATGTCTCGTGTCGCGTGCATACGTCAAGGCATCGCGTTTATGCGCGCGCAGGATTGGTCCAGATTCCTGCCCGAGTCTTCACTGTCCTCTTCTCTCTCTTCAGTTGTTGGTATTCTCCCGTCACGCTCCCGCAACTCGCTGGTACGTGTACTCGCTCAGTGGCGCCACCGGCCGGGTGAAATCTTCGAACTCGAGGACGAGGAGTCGGTACCCCCCGTTGTTCAGTCGTGGGTGCAGTGCGTACGGGTGTGCAGCGGTTTCGGAAGTTGCTTCGAGACCGGCGTGGCCTGGAGCGCGCGAGGTTAGGTCAGTGTCAACTTGTCAACTGTCGCGGCATCGATGTACATTTCAAGTTTTCGGTGAATTTCCATTGCGCTGGTCGTCGATCGTGTTTTGTTTACTCGAGCGACGCACAGTCATGCTTTACTCCGCAGGATTTCTAAACGCATCGAATAATCGAGAGCGTTGTGTGCATTTAATTTCTAGCTGTCTTCGATCGACAGTTACGTACAAAGAGATGTTTAAGTAGTGCTGCTGCAGTTTCACATTAAATAGGGGGTGTCGTTCCGTCTGTTGACAATTACATTTAAGGACGAAGAAAGGCGTCGCGTTCGACCCGTTGAATAGAAAACACTGAAAATTCGTTACTCCCTGTAAGGAAAGGAGGGTTTTTAAACGGTCGGTTATCCGTCGCTAAGTCCACCGACTACTATTTTCCATTTAACTTCGCGGAGTTGGTTCCTCCAACGGGCGGAAAACACTGAATCGCGAAGCGCGCCACAAACCGATGTGCCGTGACGGTAGTCACGTTAAATTGGCGTGTAAATTGCGGGAAGTGTCCACGTAAAAGAAGATGCGGTTCGAAATTCCAGCGTATCGCGAAGACGTTACTGGCACTTTAATGATTCAATGTTGGTGTGCCGCGATGAACGAAGACGTCGCGCGATTCTCGGAAAGAGGGTCACCTTACCCGAGGTCTGCGATTATCCGAAATAAAATATCGTTGACCCAGTTAGCAACGTAAAAGTAATTAGACATTCGCGGCTGTGTAGACTGGCAGGGACCGTAGGTGAGAGCGGAGTGTTGATCGATCCTTCGTCGTTGCCGAGCGCATGTACGCGATCCATCGTAAATTCACGTTTCCACTTGTGTATCGGTGCGTGCGGTGACATCGGCTTGAAATACGACACGCGGGCCACCCATCGGCAAGTTACGATGCCTGGAAGAGGAGCAAATTTAGTCTCATACGGGTAATTCAAATCCCCAGCCAGGTACGAGACGCGAACAAATAGTCGGACTCTCTCGCTAACGACATTCGTATTCGTTACTCTGCATGGTCGTTTGCCACTCTTTTTTCACGACAGTGGACCAGAAACTTGTAATATTATTCATGGTACACTTTAGATTTTAATTACGGTGTTGTACCCTGCGTTCGGGCTCTCTTTTTTCTTTTTTCTTTTTTCTTTTTTTTTAATTGCGCAGGTATTGGTATTCCGTTTGAAGGGAGATTTGTTGACTTTTTGTGCAATAAATACCAACGTTATAACGAATACATTGTACAATACCGATCGATAGAAGTTTGTTATAATGTTTGCTTAACATTTTGTTGAATTTTCGAACGATTCAATTTCGAAAGCATTATCTCTTAACACCTTTCTTCTTCGTACCTTTTACCAACTTAATTTTCTCTTATTGGTGCTGATCGGTATTAGTTTTTCACCTTTTGTAAACAAGTAGAACTTTTACATTGCTCGATTTAAATAGAAAACAGTGTAAACGTGAAACAGATTATCAAATGTTGTGTATTTATCGTTTCAAAAATGTTGTTTCTAGTCATTTGCGATTATATTCGAAAAACGTTGATTACGAATAAAAGTAATCCATATTAGACAGATGCAATAGACGAAAAAATCTTTCGTGTGCTAAAAACGATGCGTACATGGAACCTAACGAACTTGTTAAATTAAATAATTAACGACATTGACAAATCTTTTGCATACATGTTTGTTTTTAAAATATTTCGATCGATTAATTGGCCACATAGTATCGGCCGAATTTTGTTGAGTAATAAACGTACTCGGTAATGTTGGACCAATAATAATAATAATTCTGCGCCAAACATCATCAATTAATTGAACACGATTATTACTCGATACATTAGTAATTAGACCTTCGAACATTTATGACAAAAGAGCGAACTAAGATGGATTCGTCCATCGTTCATTGGGACTGTTGTTTCTTTTCTTTCTTTATTCAATATGATCGTAATAACATACCTTT
Organism: Ptiloglossa arizonensis; assembly: GCF_051014685.1. Classification (NCBI taxonomy): domain Eukaryota; kingdom Metazoa; phylum Arthropoda; class Insecta; order Hymenoptera; family Colletidae; genus Ptiloglossa; species Ptiloglossa arizonensis. Next base: position 6,681,079 of record NC_135053.1, on the reverse strand, counting down.
TTTAATTATGGTTCTAAATGATTTTTGCGAACTCACTGTTCCTTAAATCAATCGTGTTGTTATTTACAATATCGAAAGGGATTATTCACGATTATTTTTAACTTTACACTGTCTCTACCATTCGTCATTTACCATTTGTTTGTTTCTATATAAACTGTATCGTCTATTGACATATTCGTAATATTCTCGGTCGAGGAACATCTTTTGCGGTACTTGATGGTAGTATTGTAAAACACGAATGAAAACCTATCTCGGAAATTTTATTACGAACTCGATATGTTTCCTATGAACTCGACCAATCAACAAACAACTAGTGGGGTGCTTGCAGAGGTCGCAAATATTTACGACGTATATGTTACTCGATCGAGATGGTAAAGTCGTCTGTTTACGCGGATACCAGTGCACAGTGCAATTTGTGACTCGAAAACGTACGAGTTTCCAGCTTAATATCAAAGTGGGGAAATCCATTGAGATAATCCTAATCCCAACACCGATGAGTGGTTCACCTAGACTGATCAGACAACCTGCATAACGATCGTTGAAAATCGGATTAAATGCTGTCAGATATAGGCTTGAATTTACATCCAGCGGTTATCTCGTTGAGTTGCAGCGTACTTTCCTCTAATGGCCTTCCGCGAGATACGCGAATCAATCAGTCGTTTGCCGATTCGCAATGCAGCGCTCGGAAATGATGGCTACAGCACTTCGTTGTCCTTTAATAGCGACGCTTGCACTCGCGTTTGCTTCTATTCCTGATAAATTAAGCATGCTTTCCATCTCAGTTCTGACCGTGATCCGAACTTTTGTGGAAATTGCTTTCGACGTTGGTATCCATTGCCGAAACACGGTAGAGCGTACGGTACTCGTTAATATACATAAATACATATGTATACGTGTGTGTGTGTGTGTGTAGCTGCAGTCTCTTCAGGAACCAATTATTTTGCTTCGAAATCGTCAAAAATTTAAAGCAATGTGCGTTATATTATCAGGAAATTCAACTACGAATATTTATTTACAATTTGTCTAAATACTGGGTGGGCCGACTTGAACCGACCGATGTGAAATGCATATAACTTTTATAATTTTAATCTTTCATTGGAATCTTTCTTTTCACACGAAAGTGTAATTTGTTACATTTCTTTTTAAATTCGTATGATCCGAAAAAAAAAGAAAAGAAAGATAACAAAATTAAACTCTACAAGAATTACAAATTTCTAAAAATAGTCAATCAAAGTTGGCCCATCCTGTATAACGTGCCAGTATTCTAGAAGAGGTTCGCCTCTGTATTTTCTGATTTTTGGGAAACAGCTCCCATATGCGAATGCAGGAGTTGCATTCTCGTTTTGCAAGTGAATGGAAACATAATATATTAAATGTTCGAGTTTGTTGCATATTCAAATTGTTTATGTTCAGTTCGAATATAACTTTTCTTCGTGAAAAACTCTAATGTTTAGCACCGTGTTCTAGTTCAACGATTTCACTTAGCAGTGTGTTCATCACGAAGTTGATGAATTAATACTCGATATCAGTTTCTTTAAATTCGCAGTGTATTTGCCTATGATAACGCGTTATAATTTGCACGAATGCATTATTCGTATAATAAATTTTCACTCATGTACGTGTAAACCCCATCTGCGATTAGGAGATTGTTACTTCATTATATTATATCTTTTATTTACAACAGTTAATGCATCGGTTAACATACATTTCTTCGATTGTTCAAGTAAAAGTCAGTAAACAAATGATCGATATAATTGTGAATAGTGTCTATACCGGTATTAATTAGTATAGTTTACGGAACGTGGATATATTTTTGCAGCAAGTTCAAGACAAATGGATGTCTTGCAACTTAAAGTTACACGATATTATTAATACGCTTTTAATGTCACGGAAAATACGATTACAGCAACTCTCTTAATGTACATTAACGCGGAACCGATGTGCGATAAATTAAGTTATTTAAATTGAATTCCGGAGTGCGCTAGCGATCCAATTTTCATCTTCCGACGATAGATAGACGGAGACACGTTTTACCTTTTCTTTTGATCTCAGTCGTATGTTCTTTAATCCCTGTCGAGTCACACGATTATTTGAAAACTGATTTCGTTTACGTTACCGTGTATCATATTCGAGTAAGTTGTGTCGTAAAAATCTCGCACACCGTTTCGCGTGAAATACGGTTCCCTACTTTATTGATAGACACATTAGGCTGCACGAATTTAATTAAGTTTCACGATGCATGTCATTATCAAATTTCCATTCATTTCCAGTCGATTACGCCGCCACTATTTAATGTTTAGCGTTCGAAACCCCACTTGGTTACCCCTACCATAGCTATTTAGGTAATGATCTCCTTAACAGGGTGTCGTTCGCAAGAGTGACATATCTTTGCTTTTGCGCAGAGCTTGTGAGAATACGTTCGGATGTTGAGACCGTGCTTAGAGATAATCGGCGGACCTTAATTCAGGGCAGATAGGGTGATTTAAGTATTCGTACTAGACCCCATCGCTTTAAGTTTATTAACGCATTGCATATTAAACACGGTTCGGAGGGTAATAAGTGACTACATCTTTCATTATAAACACAAGGAACATGGTACATCGGTTTATAGATATATTTTACAGCGATGTTCTTTATATTATAAATGATGCATTGAACGTTTCACTCGGTATGTTTGGTAGTTTAAAAAAAAGAAAAACGATCGGACGATAAGTGGTATCTTAATAAATACGATACGATATCTTTTGCATCCAATTTTATATTTTAATCTTTTTTAATGTATCATCTGGCAAGAATTGTTAAAATGCCCCTGCTTTTCATCGGTTCCACTACTATAAGTTTTTTCCTTCGGATATTATAATGTTTTAACTTTAAATTCTGGAAAATACTTATCTTTATAATAGCCCTAATTTGTCATATTACGATATTATAAAATTGCACTATTACAATAGACATCGGGAATATCAGGTTTTAGTATACAGATATACAATAACAAAAAATGTATAGAACTCTTCGTTTAGATATTACAAATATTAAGAAACAAAGTTCTCTCTTGCTATATTATAATTACACGCGCGCGCACAATTTTATAATATTACAGAATTATTTTGTATGCTTGTGTATAATACTGGTGTTAGTACAATTTTATTGTACCGTAGAAGAGCAAGCAGACTGTTGATATTACAAGGATAAGTACTTTTTAGACTCAAAAAAATAAACTTTATAATTGAAGGCAGAAAAGTCAATTGTATTCTCTGTATAACATTTTTTTAAGTAGTAGTAGAACCAATGAAAACCACAGCTATCTCAACAATTCTTGCCAAGTTTTCTCACTTATCTTCTACAAGATTTAAGTACAGTTTATGTCGCAAAATATGCGAATAATATTTTTAGAGTAATATTGCCAACATTTTGCGTGAAAATGACATTATAGGTATATTTCCATTCGAAATGTTGTTTATTAGGTGTTATTTAGGATTTAATGTAAAAAAATGTGTCAGATTTACAAGTTCGTAATTTGAAACGTATATACATTCGTATTTTAAGATAAAACACAATAATTTGTTATTAACTATTTTCTGTAGTATGACAAAAAAACTTATCCTCATGCCTGCCACAATTGAGGTAGTTCTATTCGTCTTTAATCAGGGGTGAAAAATCTTTTAGCATGTGGGTCACTTTACGGATTCCTCGTTAGATCGAGGAATCGGCTATTTGATATATCGAAATGTACCTAAATAGAAATTACTCTCTCTTTAGGAACCCATAAATAGATCAATTTTGTAGTCTACATTTTTTTCTCTAACCATAGCACAATGAATCGATCGATAAGAGCGGTTGATTTTTCAGCATTGTGATCGGAAAATTACGACTTTTTAATTTCATTTAATTAAAATAAACACTCGAAACGTTTGAGAAGGTATAATTTATAAAACAATAGATACATCACCGACCAAATATGGCCTTCTGAAGGCAAAATAATGATTTTTTCACTCAATTTTTAACTGTTTGAATTCCACTTTCAACATATGTAACAAATATATTTATGGTGCCTACTCTTAATCGATTATTTTTTACATATAAAGAGACTTTGCTTGTATATGGAAAATTCATATAAATTGATTCGTTCAAATCTACGAATTATTCTTACATACTTTGCTATGTTGAGTGTTCATCTGTTAGATCTCCGAAAGCACTTTTTGTCTCTTAGATAGTCAACGTTGATTTCCATGAAACATTGTATTCGTAAATTTGAGTAAGATTCATCAGTGTCTTAATCATTCATCAGTGTCTTAATCATTCATCAGTGTTCTTGAAAAGAGTGCTATTTCTATTGTTACTTTCCTCCAATGCGGGTGTGTTAATACGTGAGTTTATTATATTTGTGAGTTCGTGAATTCTACGCTTAGGAAATCTAGCAAATCGAAGTTTTAGAGAAACGAGAGCGAAAATATGTGACCGAGCAATGGAAATACGTATTTTCGAGAATTGTAATAATAAAACAAATTCTGTTGTAAAATGTGTATATGATTTATGGAATTGAAAAGTTGATAAACAGATTCTCTGGTACAATATTCTGTTTGACCAACGTGATTGCAAGAAGAAAGAAAGAACAGTCTTGAATTGAAGAAAATGTGGTGTTACGTGTAAGTAGAATGTGGACGTCTGACCCAATACGCTGACAAAGAAGGTCTTTTCCTCTATAGAATACTATTTGAAGATTTTATGACATTACAGTGTAGTGAAATTATTTATATGATTCTCAGGAATTTGTTAGAAGGCATGGTTTCAAATTTACATTCTAATGTTAAAGTTCAGTGTCTATTGATTTATTCTTGTGTGTTCTTGTTTATCAGGTGGGTTAAAAGTGATGTAAAAAAATATAATAATTGAAGTCTTACATTAATTTCGTAGTTTTTATGCATGATACGATTATATTGTAAGCTTCAAATTTTATAAAGAGTATTTCATTAAAAGAAATAAACGAACGTTAGAAAAAACAAACGAACGGTAAAACGTGGAACGATAAAACGTGCAAAATAAGTAAAAATGTTAAAATATTTATATTTGTATTATGTATATGTACGAACGTTGTAGTCCATTATGTCCCTTTCTAATATATGAGATTAAACCATCTTGTGAATTATAAGAAGAAATAAAATTAATCGAACTCAAATATCGGTATGTAAATGTTATTACATTCGTATTCATTAATAGTAAGCAAGTGGACATATGGTACATTTTATACAATATTGCCTTTTGTATATTAGTGAAATTCATAATGAATAATTTATACACTAATAAATGAATGGTATGTATGCTTTGTACTGTAAAGAATTGAAAAAATCTGTTCTAAAAGAAATAGGGGCCCTATTAATCAGAATTCTCCCTTTTGTAGCACATACGATTAAGCAGAGTCTACAATGTCATTTAATGACTACTCTTGAATCAATATTCCTTCTTAATATACAGTTACTAAGCCAAGTATAAGTAAATACAGTCTTTTTGATTTGCAATATTGTGAAAGATAATTTTTACTGTTATAAATAAGAATAAGACAGTTACCTTCTCAAGACTTTTATAAGTAGAAATAAGAACGCATATACAGTATTGCTTGAGTTGTCACAAAGTTATCCTCAGTACTTCTTAGAACTACTTGTACCGTGTTAATTGTATCTTACTCAATTTCACTCCTCCTTACTCTCGTTCCTGATTAGTATAAAAGCGAACGAGCTGGAACGATAACACCGATTAAACTTTATCTATTTGTCTAAGAAGTTGTCACATCACGATTCTGAGATTGCAACACTTTCTCAGGCAATTTTGTGTTTGTCTTTTAATAGTTAGCATATTGTTAATCAAGTGCATGTACAACCAATATTCTTTTAAAGTTATTTTTGTCGATAACAAAAGGTTGTAAAAAAAATGTCATTCAACATTTCCAATTTCTTTTTATACAAAGGTTATATTACGATTGCTGAGACATACTTTATATACCACTTACCTTATTTCATAGAAAATTATACAAACATATTATTCTGATTATTACAATTGTTTACTTTTTTTTACATTATTTGCAGTACGTAGCGTGGTATATTTAATTCATTTATTAATACTAGAATTAATTAAAATAACCATAATGAACATTTATGGTCTAAAATTTTATACACAAAAATTTTCTTTTTTTTAGAGAGGTTTACTTTTTAAACAATGTTGAAAAACTATCTTACGATCTATCTCTTGGATTAAATTTGTATAACTCATAAATGGATTTATGGTACGTGTTTGCATTAAGCTATCGGAAGTCACCCATATCGGTCAAAAATAATGTTTACATATAGAAATATTGTTTCATTGTATCGCATTGTATTATGCGGTGTCCATGCATTAGCATGACTGCAGTGCTATTTGAGAGAATAGGTATTCAAGCATACTTCGATACATTCCACGAATAGGTCACTGGTAGGTTTACCATAACAGACTAATCTGGAATCATGACAATTCAAATAATTGGAGTAATTCTGACTGAATTATTTGCCAAGTTAAAATTACGAATTACTCACATCCCTATCCAGTTAATAACATCCCTAATATGGAAAACTACTATACATTTGTGAAACTAATATATGAAATAGTTTCTCTAAATACGGAATATTAAATAAGAAATTGAGAAAAGTTATTACATATATTTAGTAGTTTTAGACATCATTTTCCTGCTTTCATTTGCTCATCTGCTTTGTATGTGATTCTTTGCCTTTGTATATATTATTTATATATTCTTATGATTTATGAGAAGTATGTAAGATCATGTAAACTGTATTTTTGTTTCTTATGTCCTCAAAATTTCTGCAACTTTGTTTATCTAACAAATGGGTATAGAGCAAATAATAGTTTTTTCTTGGGCATATTATTAGGATTGACATAATTTAACGTATGGTCAATATTATAATAGTACCCTCTGATAAATTACTACTTTTTGTTTCACAGTATTTTTTTCCAAAGTTTATTCACTGTTGACACAATTGATCTTTGACATTATTTGAGCACACGTTGATTTCAATTACTACAATAATATATGCGTAGTAATAACTTTTATTACAGTTTTCTATGTCAAATAGTATAAAATTGGACATCGAATTTACCAATTTCTTCAGAGTGAGACTATTTAGCGATTATGTCAAAAAAAAGCAATTTTTTGTATAACATGCATCTATACATTCTATGAAATCAGGAAATAATAACTACTTAATCGTCTTATGAGAAAAAAGTTTTTATAAACACGTGTAAAGGTCATTTGCTGTGAAATCGAACTAAGTGGAGCATTATTTCGGATTTTTCTCAAATTTGAATGTTTTATAGCTTGTGAAGGTACATTTCGGAGATATTTTTAAAATATTGAGAATTGTGGATTTTACAGCTGTTTGAAGAATAGTGCTTCACTCTTTCAAAAGATTTCAACTGTTGAATTAGAAATCGAACGATAATGAGTTTTTGGAAACTTATACCAAAGATCACAGAATACCACATAAAAATTGTTTCAGCTTAAAAAAATAATTTTGATCTTTTCATTGAAATTATGATTCTGTTTGTTCTACTTTATTAGCAATTTAAAAAATATTGTTAGTTTAAAATCGATTAAATAAAAATTATTTAAAGATAATACAATTCCATCCGTTTTATCATAGTATAGTATCAAGGACCGTGTGGTTACACTGACGTTTACAAACTTTGAAATGTTCTAATAAGTACAATTCACTTAATTAGTGCATTGCGTCCTCGTCCACTTCAAATTTCTGAAGTAATTATTTAGATAATTTAATAAGCATAGTATGTCACCACAAGAAGGATGCATAAACATTTTTTAAGAAGATTCAAAAAATGTTCTTGAATGAAAATAAACGGTTACTTAAAAAATTCCTTTCGTTTTAAGTCGCTGGTAGATTCCTTGGTAAAGCTTGTTCAGTAATCCTTGTCATAGATGCACTTTGTGCTTGCGGCAATTAACTCTTAATTCGGAGCCATTTGCTTAATGAAATCGGCGAGAAATAGGTTTAAACTCTCAGCCACATAGTTGTACTTTCTCAAGGTTGCGGATCTTATAATCTGAATAAAATTCATTCTGTTGGAAAAAAATATTTATTGTAATAAGTAGAATTAATAAATATCTGTATATTATGGGTTATTTTTAAGAAAGTTTGTGGAAATTCTAACAAAACTGAGAACAACTAGTACCCCTTTCGCTGAGTATACGGCTGCTATTAATGGTAACAAATGACAGTTTTTGGTACTTTTCCTTGAAGTAAAATCGTTACTGAACACGTATGCTTGGGCTTTACAAATAACTAGAAGTGTCCGTATATACACGCGCACGTTAATGCACATATATACAATCTCTCCTCCCGAATAATACAGAAGGTACGTTTTATGGTGCAGAAAACCGCATTATACGACTCTGTATTATTCGAAAATCTACTGTATGCGTATATACTTTTAGTTACTGTAAAGCCAAAGTATACATGTTCTGTAATACGCAATGTTACATTTCACGGAAGAATATCTGCAGCAGTAATTTTCATCTAAAAGTTATTGTTTTGCTCCAGGTATCCAAGATATCTGGTTACCCGTTACTCAATCTCACGAGTCTGACGAGATAACCAAAATGATGAGACAGTTGAGAATCTCGACCAAACCGCCGATTTGGTATAATTCATAATGGTAGCTAATAATCGATAGCTAATATTAGTAAAATGAACCTCGGGAATATTATGTATACCCTATGATTATACTCAAATACATATTTTTTATTTTTTATTAATAATTAGTTTAGTTTTTTATTTATGATTTATATGATACTGACTTTACCAGTATTTTTAGTGTATATTCCATTAGTTGTGTATATAACGCAATTAACTAATTAATATATGTGTTTATAATCATTTAAAAATTAATTTTTTATTATAACGACTAACTGTGAAAGCTAGATCTGGAAATATGTTACTCACTCTTTCCGAAACTAAAGGAAATGTAATTTGTGATGTATGTAAGATTACATTGTCTTATTAGTGTTGAGTCCGTGTTTTATGATATCGGCGAGATTGCTCAGATCGCGAATAATGAAATATATTATTTTTCAAGAACTCTATCGCCTTACAGTCGTTTTCGGCGCGCCCATTGTATTATTGGCAATGAAAAAAATTATGTACACAATGCATAATATATCAGCCAAAATTTTATTCAATGCACATAATTTTCGACCATAACGTGGCTCATCATTTATTGAAAAGTTGCCTCTCTGAATCGAGAAAACCATTTCTGCGACGTTTTACCAGCAATATAACCTTCTCTGTACTCTGCGCAAATATTGCGGGCCACTTCAACAGCTTTAGAACCACGATTAAATTCGTAAAGCAAACCGTGTTGATGTTCATTATTGTTAATTTAATCTTTCATAGTTCTCGAAAATTAATCACTATATTACTGACACAGAACGGATAGGTAAACAATCAACTAAAAGGAGAAAACAAGAGCTATCGAATGATGTATCAGACAATCGCTAGAAAATTTAAATTGCAATAAAATCCGCACGAACTTATGGACCAGCCCCATGATTAACAAATACTTTTTATTTTGATGTAAACTTACCAATAAATTAACGTTCTGGAGTAGTAAACAATTACATTCGTATTTTCAGCCGACAAAAGTAACTTTTCTGAGCTAACAAACATAGCAAAAATACTTAAATACTTTCTTGCTAATTCTGCTAATATTTTATATTTAGTCGCACTATTTTTCCACCACAACAATGAGTTAAAGTTACACCATATTTGTGGTTGTAAAATATACATATCAGTTTCTGAAGTACTGCTGTTAACATTATTTTCGATTTGATGTATATTTTCCTCTGTACTTTTATTAATTGTTTACATTTGTGTACATTTTTCATTGCATTGCTTTCACACGTAAGATTTTTACTCCTAGGATCCCAAAAGCAGGCAATTCCATGAACATTTTCACATCCCGAGTATATATGAAATCTATTATTTATTTATGGCACATCCGCAATCTGGGCAATCTCGCCAATCTTATACGTAAGACAGTCGGACTCGTATCGTCGAATGGATCAGGCTAAGATACTGGTTTTCCATAGGTCAGGTTCTCCATAAGGCCAAGATGTTGGTTTTCCATAGATCTTGACAGGAATCGTCACCTCTTCTGATCCGAGTGGGCGACGCTAGTGCCGAAATGAAGTTCCAGATGAAATATCTGGAACTGATCCTCGACAGCCATTGGCGTTTTGAGAAGTATCGTAGTTGCCTAACTTCCAGTTAGAAAGGATAGTCGACACACTGGAGCAGTTTTTTTTCAATCCGGGGCGGTCCCTTTTCAATCTGGGGCGGTTCCTTTTTAATTTGGGGCGGTTCCTTTTCAATCTGGGGCGGTTCCTTTTCAATCTGGGGCGGCCGAGAAACCGAATCCACCTCCTTTACATGGGAATGGTTCACTCGGTGGCCCTGTATGGGGGGCCCGTATGGGCAGTCAACCTATCCACTTCCTGGCCCAGCAGTGTCATACACTAAACCTCACAAGTCAACCGCGGATAGAGGACTGTGTTGCACGAGGCAGCGGTCATCCTGTCGGGGCTTCCCTCGCTATATCTATTTGTGGACTTGTACGCGGCCTATTATAATAGCTGCTGTAATTCATGCGAGCTGAGGGTGGTCCTGATGGGACGAGAGTTACAAGTGCCCAAGCACAAGGATCAGCAGTTAATGATGTTGCAATGGCAATAGTGACTGAGTCAGTCCTGTTGGAGTGGTTAGACAGAGGTTTCGGTTCTTTCAGCTGCCGAATGGTACAGAATTGTGTAGGCATAATTGTTTAATATTGTATTAAGAAGGAAATAACGCTACGCTGTTGGTATCGTTCCGATAACCAAGACAAGACCCAGCACACTCTAGAGATGTGCTTTCATGTACGAATGAGTCTCGTGTCCTGTAAGGGAAATTGGGGCACTTTTCGCGCTCTCAATGAGCGTTCTCTGCGCTATGCTGGGCAGAGAGAAGAAGGCAGTGACTAGAAATACTACAATCCATCCAAAGAGACGAGATACCAATGTTTACATTAACGCCTACGCGGTCAGTTAAATGGTCTGCAGCTGTCGGGTTTGTTCGAGCTTCAGGAACGACTCTTGCTCAGTTATCGAGAACTCTTTGCCGGTTCGAAATAAACCAAACGGTTTGAAAGAGCGCTCAGAATTCACATCTCACGTGTTCTTTCGAGCCGATTGGCTCAATTCGAATCGTTCGGTTTTTTTCAAGTTGCTCGGTTTATTCGTTATTCGAAAAAAGATCGAATCGTTCGGTTTCTTTCGAATTGTTCGATGTTTTTAAGTTCAGTTCAGTCATTCGAATCTAACATTATTCAGTCCATTTCTTCCGAACTTTTCAACACCTGTAGCCTTTTGGAGATGTGATGGCCATCCACTAGTGGAAAAATTCGATGCCAAACATATGCATTCAGGGTAATAGGCCATTAAAAGGAAAGCGTCCAAAACAGAAAAATACTTCCTATTCAAGGGATACCTCTCCTATCTAGCCAACTTTTTAAGGTTTCGACCGTGAGGAAGGAAGTGAATTGGAAGTCTTGGAGCAACAGTAGGGCACACAGTAGAACACATCCAAATAAATAAATAACGAAGAAAATATTGAGAGTACTAATGTCGGAGCTAAGGGAAGCACTGAAAATAGTGACAATGTAATAATGTAACAAATGTAACAATGACGAAACGATTTAAAAGGAATTATCTTAACACAAGTGAAAAGAATATTATCTTTAACATTTATAATAAAACATTGAAAAATAATCCAAACATGAGCATGAAATATATCGAACAGGAAACTACTCGAGTTGCTGTACATTTGATTGTATATTTTACGTTATATTTTTCAAGAGAGTTCATTATGATTTGTTAATTATATTTTCAGCTCTATACTTCAAGTACGTAAGAAAAACACGCCAGATACTATCGTATCTCCAAGAAGGAAAAAGTTTTGATAAAAAATTATTGACAAGATGGATAAGTTTGATAAAAGAATAATAAAGCGAATCATCCAACAATTTGTTTAAACTCCGTGAAATTACCGACAATACAAAAGGTATTGGTACAAATAAATGCTGATCTTTCTTTGCTTACTTTCAAGAAAAGTTCACTTTATACATTAATCAGAAAGATAAATTTTAAATATAATGGAGGAGGGTGTAACATTTATTTAAACGATAACAAAGAGATAAATTTGATTTAAGAATATTATTTAAGGAAATTACAGAAACACAGAGAAGTTAATCGTCCAATATATTTTACGGACAAAACATGGATTAATGAAGGACACGTAAAATTCAAAGTGTGGAAAAAGATACGTGATAGCGTAATTTCTCCTCAGTCGGAATTTTTAGAAAGGTTTCAACAGAAAACCCTAAAAAATCCTTCAAGGAAGGGAAAGTGACTAATTATCGCTCATACAGGCAGCGAAATGGGAATCGTTAATGGTGCTCTTTGGGCATTTAAATTAAAAAAGTCTAAAAATGATCACGTCGAAAAGAATTCAGAATCCTTTGAGAAATAGTTTGAAGGAATTTTTAATAACGTTGAAACAAATGGGGTTATCGTCGTGAATAATGGTCCATATCATTCCCGAAAATTAAATACAATACTCAGCAACTCATGAAGGAAAAGAAATATACAATATACATATACATGATTAAGCAGTAAAATGAGAAGCACGTGTACGCTATTGGTAAAATGGCTAAGAGAAAAAATATTGAAATTCTTCAACTTCCATTTTACCATTCTATCAGCCCAATCCAATAGAGCTAATATGGGTTGAAATTAAAAATTATATTGCAAACAAAAATGTCTCGTTTAAATTCGCTGACATGAACAATTTATGTCATTTGACAATAATCACAATAACAGCTGAACAATGAAAGATTTGAAGAACGCGTGAAAAACATTCAGCAGAATTTTCGGAGAATGATAATGATTTTTTAGCCTCAAAAAATATATATCTCCTTAAGGTTTATAATTATTGCTCTCGGTTTGACAATTTTTAAATTTGTACATTTCATAGAATTTTTTCATAAAAATAGAAAACTATTTGAAATTTCAAATTTATTGTTTGTTTACATTTGTCGACTTCAAATGTTTTATTTTTGTTTTAAATCGTGATCTTCTTTGTAAGACATTGAGAAAGAGTAGAAAGTAAATATGGTACTGTTAGAGATTTTCAAGTCTAACAGGTGTTTTAACGATTTCAGCTTTTAAATTCACAGAAAAATTTGATTCATAATTAAGAAAAGCTCTTAAGAAAATTTAATATTTCTATCGAAATTGTGAAAAATATTTATTCCCCAAGTATTTGCCATTTGGGAGATAGAAATTGCGTAAATATGTAGGTGTGGCGGCACCTTTCGTACTTGCCACCAGAGGGGCTATTCAATCGATCTTTTTCTCACAAGTTCTCTCCCCGTTGCTAATTTCTACATGTACAGTAAAATATACATCGTATGTATATTTTACCATGAGATTATCTTCGAAACTATCGTTTATTGAAATCAAAATTATCATCTTATGGTAAACATATTTTGTTGCGGTTTGAAATGGTCATCGGATGCATTCTAGTTTGAAAGTACACGTGTAATGTATACGATAACAATTTCATCAATCTATAATATTTCAGTTATTCAAGATCGCTTCGAGGCGAAATGATAAAAAGGAGGAAATTCTTTCGAAATGGAAGAAGTGTACTTTTTTGATATATGAATTTGAGACAACAAATTTAATGAAAAGCTAGTGTTAGCTTTTGTATCAGGTAGTGACCTATAGTTTATAATTACTATAATTACTTTGAAATTTGGTGAAGACAGTTAGTAATTTTCATCTCTTATACAATTATTGAGATTATTTGTAAGCTTGTTTCTATATTTATTTTTCGATATTTTTAGAGCTGGAAATAGAAACTTATATAGAAAGTATCTTATAATTGATGTTATTATTAAGTAACAGAAACTTGGTGTTTCACAGAAACAGGGTCTGGTATTTATCTTTAGGAACAATAGATCAAGTATTATTCTCAGAAAATATAGTTTCTTGAACTACACGTCTCAATATAAGTTTACTTTTAAGGTGAATCACATCTTTAAAGTGATGTTTAATGCAGTTGTATATATTTATAATATAAAACTGTCTTATGTAGTAAAACGTTACTAATGTAAAATCTGTAATATAAAACGTACCAGTTTAAGCTAATACGAGTTACTAAATGCTTATCGATCGCTTACGAGAGGTTGGTTGGCGATAATTGGAATAGAACAATCTCTGGAATAGAAACGTCCATGATGATCATTCTGGTATGACCAAGAAGAGATATCGGGAACTGACAGCGAAAAGAATTTCAGTGCCTCTCCTTGTGTAGCGTGATGACCACGCTCATGTTCACGCCCGTGTATGTTGTGCGAGGAGGAAGGGAGGGGGTCTCAGCCTTGTCGACCTCGTCAGTCACTCGTCACTCGTCTTAGAAGTCACATTGTGGGCGGCCGTGAGGCCCAAATTCATGGAACAACCCCCTGGTTGTCGGAACCATTTTAAAAGAAGCCGAAGGCAACTTGAGCCCCTCAAACTCAAGCACTTCAGGCTCTTCCCTGTCGGCCCAAAGAAAGGGTGCGCGGCGAGCGACTAGGGGGCCGGCCTCTTGACACGACCACCACACCTACGCATTCACGCTCCCTTTCCACGACTCGTTCACAGAAGAAGTCCACGGCCCTTCCCTTTCTCTCACTGCCAAGCGTATCGCTCACCACACCACCCAACATTGAGAGGTCTCTCCCAATTTCCTCCATCAGGACACGGCGCTCATCCGTTCATTTTTTTTTTTACGTGGGGGAAATCAAAGACACCCTCGACTCCTTGACGAGGGTTCGAGGGAAGTGTGGGATTCTCCGTACTCAACTAAGTCGGGTGTGTAGCCTACCCACTTAAACCTCCACGATGGCCATACTCGCACGATTTCAGGAGGAAACCGGGAACTGCAAATAGTATAAAATCCGGTGCCTTCTCGCATGCGGTGTGGTGTCTGCGTACGCCACGTGTTTTTGTTGGGAGGCGTTTACCATCCCCATCTTCGTATCCCCGGCGTCGGGACGCCTGGCAGCGGGGTAGAGCCACGTTGCACCGCTGACCTTTTTTTCAGGGAGGGTCGCACGAAAGGACGATCGTGAGCTTTAATTTCGCGACTGCTCGTATTCTCTACGACTGCACCTGCCAGGATGGGGACGGGAGGATGGCTCATCCCTCGTCTATGGCAGACTCGGCCTTGTACTCTTGAGAGGAAGGTGGGCAACCCTCCCTCTAAAATACATATCAGTTTATTGTTGGTCACCTCCGTGCTCTCGGAGGTCCAGACAGAGTGTAAGACGACCGGCTAGGAAGGCTTTTCACGCCCCCTGCTGGTGAACTCGCGCTCCCGTTCCGTATAGCCCCCGCCATCCATTCTCTCTCGTCGTTGAACGTGGTACTTATTATACCTGCCAGAGAGAGGTCCCTTCAATTTTATCCATCGGGACACTGCGTTCACCTGTTCAATCGAAGCACACCTCTAGTGTATGTTGCGCCGTGTCCTGGTCGCCAGGGAAATGCTAGCAGTGCCTGATCGCTTCAGTCTCTAGGCGATACAGGTTCTGTTCAAAATATTCATGCCCGGACAGCGCCTTCCCTATTCGGTAGATAAGGCCACTGGAACCTTTGTTTAACCACTCCATCAAAAGTGGTTGGATGGTCCTGACTATCCGAACCACTGGTCGGTTGGGCCAGCCGCTGCTGCCACTGCAAAAGCATTGACTACTCGGCCTGGTGCTTGAGGGTTTCTCCCTCTCATCCTGCCAGGACTTATCCCTGCTCGGGTGTCTCGCAGCGGCTATTATTATATAATAAGCCGTGTGCGAGTCTTGACGGAGAAGTTACTGCATCGTAGGTCATCGTCCTGCATGTGCAGGGGACTCGCAAGGCTAGATTGCTATGGATCCGGTGAAGCAATGTCATGCCCTCCCAGACGGAGGCCCCATACAGGGCCACCGAGTGGATTATTCCTATATAAAGGCAGCGGACCCGATCGTTCGGCTCCCCCAGATTGGGGAGTATTCGGATCAACGCGATGACTACCCTCTTTAATCGCGGAACCGGACGACTGAAGTGCCCTCAAAACGTCAGTGGCTGTCGAGAATCAGTCTCAGATATTTCATCTGAAACTTCACCTCCGCACTGATGTCACTCTCTCGGATCAGAGGAGGTGACGGTACCTGCCAAGATGCATGGAAACCCAGCCGATCCTCTTGATCCGTTCGACGATGCTAGTCCGACTGTCTTGTATGATCGATGAGATTACCCGGATTGCGAATCTGCCATAAGTATCTATAACTAGTAGATTTCATATATATTCAGGGTATGAAAATGTTACCAAATTGCTCACTCTTGGGATTCCAGGAGGAAGAATCTTACGTTTGATAGTAATGCAATAAAAAGATATACACGAATGTAAACAATTAACGAAAGTACAGAGAAAAATATATATCAAATCGAAAATAATGTTAACAGTGATACTTCGGAAACTGATATGTATATTTTACAACCGTAAATATGTTCATTGTTGTGGTGGAAAATAGTGCAACCGAATATAAAATTTTAAATTGCTTGGAAATCTAGTACCTCGGTCTTATACAGCGCCACCTATAGGCCAATGATCTTGATCCGTTTGATAACGCATCGGGCACCGTTCTTGGTCGGCCAAACGGTGTTTCTCCAATGATCTCTGACAATCAGTACCAGCGTATTTTCGGCGTAACACACTACGCTGACGCCATAGGGGGAGAGGGTGTTCTCAATCTGGTGTAAAGTCTTTCTCAACACTGTTGTAAGTTTCTTCCTCTTGACAACTTTCCTTTATATTGAAACGAATGTATTTTTAAGCGATCAGTGGATTTGGTTTTGATGTAACGAGTTTGAGCGATGTATCGTATGTCTAAGGAGAAGGAAACTTTTTGACTTTCTCTTGTAGGTATTGTTTCGAGATTTGTGGAAATCAGTCCACGGAGTAACTGTTAAAGTATCTTGAGGTCAAGTTACTTGAGGCTCCAGCGAATGAACTGTATAGCTATCCCAAATTCCTAGTGATAAACTGAGATCTGTTGTGCGAGCTGCTTTATTGACTTCGAATGCTTAATTTTCAATATAAACTTTGTGGTTATGTGGAACAATATTTACAAGAATGATTAGCACTGTGCAGATTAAAAGAATTGTATTTCACGTTAAGTGTGCTCAGGCATAAAGGGAGGATTTAAAAAATTTACCGCCTTGTATTTTGGCAGATTCGAGTAACATGTTTAACACATCAAATTGTGAAATTAAGTATTGACAGTACTAAAATTTTGAAAAATTGTTGAAAGTGAACAGTACTCAATCAATAGCTATCGTTAGTATACGGCGTGAATCATATATGTATGTAGAACATGATATTACCTGAGTAATTGGAATATACATATATTCAACCAAATCTGTAACAACGTCTGAATTGCATAGCATGGCCTTTCTGTAGCACACATATTTAATAGAGTCCCAAATCGAGAATTAAGTGTTTAACATTAAACATTTTACATGATAATAGATATTCGTTACATATATTTAAAAAATGATTAAAAATTGTTTTTTTTTTTTGTTTAATTTGATTACAAATACTTTACGAAACTAAAGCAATTATAAAAACCGTTTGTTCTATGTGCTGAAATTTTATCTAATAAAAGTCTGTAAAATATGTTATAATAGAATCTTGATTGTTGTAACATTATTAATTGTACGTGAGTCTCATTCATCGCATTGCATAGACAGATGAAAGGGATGAAGACATAGCAACGGATGAAGTTGCTGGGGAAGTAATTGATATAGTGATCATAGATAGTTGAGATATATCGAATAATATATCGTAGCTCCCCTTAATTGGATTAGTTGCTTTGATTATTGCGCGAATGTCGATCATTGCGAAATTTTCAGCTCCGTTCTCCTGCAATAATCCACTGTATAATTTAAGCGCGTAAAGTAAATTTGTGTTAGGTATGTTTATTTGAATGAGAGTTTTACTGTAGAACCGTGAGTGTCCTAACTCTGCAAGTTGTTGGTTCTCGAGTGTTCTTCTTGTGGACCGAGTGTATATAGTTCTACTCCGTTTCGATCTTGAAATATTCTCAAGTTTTGTAACATTTTGTTCTGATCGTTCCTGCACCGAATATAAATAGAAAATTTGTACAGTTCCGGCGAGTGACGAAAGCTTTTAATCGATGAATTTGTTATTCAAGGTGATGGATCTGATAAGCACAGGATAATTCGTAAGGAAGAGATGGTTCCTTTTCCAAGAACGTTAATTAGCGTTCAACGAATGCTTTGATCGTGTTTACAAGCTAATAATTGTAGGCGTGCAGAAAACTTGCAATATTGTAGCACTAAAATTAGACGTAGGATGGAACATAGATTCTTCGCTAGCTTAGTATCCTTGATTTCGTTGTTACTGTTAAACTGAAAATTAACATGCATCTTGTTCCGTATATTTTACAGATTCGTGATTCACAGTTCGTGTTGTCGAGGGAGAGTTCAAAGGGGGCGAGTGTGTTAATCATAGTGGAGGAATCAAGGGACAATGATGCCCCCCATAATAGGGGAAACACTGCGCGTATGGTTCCTCTCGGCATTGGTAGTTCACGGTGCTGTCGCCGGCAATCCGGATGCAAAACGCCTTTACGACGACCTGCTATCTAACTATAATAAACTAGTGCGCCCTGTTGTGAATACCTCAGACGTACTACGCGTGTGCATTAAGCTGAAGCTCTCGCAGCTCATCGATGTGGTGAGTAAAATCGATTAGTTTACTTGTTTCTTCACATTGTAGTCCTTATAAATAAAAACGTGGAGTGGTACTTTCTAATAATTAACTTTTAAGCGGCTCAATCAAGAGAAATTCTATCTCTGTTTCTTAGATTTAGTTAATGTATAGCGAGAACATTCATCGCGGTCTACGCACTAATCACACGCCAATGAAATTCAAGGCGAAGGATCGTAACTCTGATGCTTAAAATTGCATGTGGTGTACCTGCATTTGGGCTGAAAGGGATGGATACAATTATTTGATTATGGTTATTATGTTGTTACTGAAAATGAATTTCACTGTGGACTACATTTGTATTTAATCGATGAGTGCTAAGCATTGAGAATTGGTTAGGTCTATGATCATGCATTATGCGTGTAATAATTTCCTTCTCAGCTGTTTTTTTAATCTCTGTCTAGAACATGCTGACTTCTTTTATATATTCATAAAATATATTTAGCGAAATTTAAAAATTTCAATATATTTTTTGGGTAAAATTTTAATATATTTTTTGGGTAACATTCATAGTTATACGTTGTTAGTGTTTTAGAATATCTTTACATGTAGGATATTCCACTAGAAGGAGCTAACCTTAATATTTTTGTTACTTTAAACCATAGGGAATAATTTTGCTTACAGACGTTGTATCACTTTAAGAGGAGTACAATACAGTAGCAATTGTTTCTTTGTAAATGGACTCGTAAATGAGATTTGAAGATCGATTTTATTTTTTAAAACAGAAAAAGTGTTACAGTACATTTTTCCTAAAATGAATAGTTTCTGAAATACTTAGCTTCAAATCTAGCGACGTATGTGTATGTGCCATTTATTTGTATTCGAAGTAATTAAAAGCATTGTAGGATAAATAAGAGATCAATCCTAGTAGGAGTCGCGAGTGTATTGGTTTAGACATTTTAGTCAGCTTACGTGAGGTTGGGTATACTACTACACATATTTATGATATCACATTTTTCTTAATCGGAGATTTATTTTTTTTGACATTAGCATACACGCAACACAGAAGTTAGCAAGTTACGATGCTAATATCTTATTAACTAAATATTTCAGGAATGATTAGTTTTACGATAAATGTTTACTTCTACTATAAAAGACTGTACGTATCGTTAAAACAAATGAAGTTGACCTTTAAATCTACGACTTTTGCATAATTGAATATTATTGTCGCCATATTATGTATCCCTTTATACTGTAGAATTTCTTAAACAATGCTTTTTCCTATTATTTAATTTAGCGAAGGTACTGAGATGTCATATTTTTAGTGGCATACACACTACAGTGTAATTCTAAGGCTAGAATTTCTAAATACTATTAAATTAACGCTAGGAACATTCGTGTTAATACTTTCAAACTAATATAATATAATTGATGTATTCTGATATAAATTATAATTCTTATTTGTGTTTAACAACTATACACAATACTATCGTAGGATATGGGGTAGATGCTAGCTTTTATCTAGATTTTCTAAACAAAGCCACACAAAAGTTGTATAGAAAAATATTGCCTGGCTTATATAATATAATTTATTTTAAATGAATCCATTTTTCATGTTATACTATCTATAAAATTATTAATATAAACTCAACGAAAAGCTTTCTTGTAGAAAAACTAGATATTTCAAATAGTGCATACTGGCTGGGGTTGGAATTATAGAGAAAGGTTATCTTATTTGGACCACCGTTTACATTGGGCCGCATTGATAAATCGTTAACATTAACACAATAATGTTAATTCAATGTTGTTACGATGCAAAGATATGTAGTCGATTTTTACATGCACAAGTGCAGTTATACAAGTGAAATCTAATTTTCGGAAGTTTGTGTAGTATTTAGACCACACAGACAGTAAATTTTCAACACAGAAAATAACATACTGTGATATTTTATATATTTATAATATGAAATGTAATCTTAACACTATTGCATGCTTTGTAGATGTTAAAACATTTTTTAAGGGAAAAACATAATCATATTTCTAAAATTATCGGCGAAGTAAACTTTCGGAATATATCAATATGTCAGAAATAAGCTAAGAGAATGTTAACTTAAAACAATAAAAATATCTACTGACAAATTTACAAAGACTAACACAATGTAATAAGCTAACAAAGTGGAGGCAAGCTGTTTAGGAAGACTGCATAGATATACGCAGAAGTCTCGTGCGAACTCCAAAACCAATTTGAAAACTTCATGAAGATTTCGGAGCGTACGCTTTAGATACCTTGCAGTGGAGTGTCAGTAAACTGTAGGCTCGGATTTGTGGTCACGTTACGAGTGTGTACGTAGCTGAAAAGCGAGCAGTGAATAGAGTGTTTGGTTCGTTGTTCTATTCTATTCATAAGTGTGATGAATCTAGGCTCAAGTATAATGATACGATCAGAACGTTTTCTAATTTGGAGGATAACAAGTCTTTCTAAACGAAACAATTTCCGTTCAAACGAAATTTGGATACCTGGATTTCTACGTCTGTACGTAGTCTCTATGCAATGTATATAAATCAAATCGTAATTTTGTCTACATTTCTAATATTTTTAGGCGACTTCGACTTAT
This sequence comes from Ptiloglossa arizonensis, assembly GCF_051014685.1. Lineage (NCBI taxonomy): Eukaryota > Metazoa > Arthropoda > Insecta > Hymenoptera > Colletidae > Ptiloglossa > Ptiloglossa arizonensis. Next base: position 6,659,550 of record NC_135053.1, on the reverse strand, counting down.
TGTTAGCTATTCTTGGAATTTGTATCTGCTTACTCCGGGTTAACTGAAAATTGACCGAACCGATTTTGATTAAACCTTCACTATTTTATTTCGTATATATAAGGAAATAGAATAAGCTATTTATCATCGCACTTTTACTCTGTGGAGGTAGATTCCAAATAATAAGCAAATAAAATTTAAGTATATCTGTTTGTTATCGCCTTATAGTTCACATAATGATAAATATCATTTTATTTTACTTGTAATCGTACGAAAATATGAATAAGAATGAAATTAGACTAAACCTACAAAGAACACAAAACTAAATTTCTCAGATAAGAATTATTCTCCTTTTATTTTGAATTCAATTAATCACTAATCGTAATTCGGATGTGCTTTCTACAAAATACGTCGAATAATTTTATTTATGTACGTTTTGTACACAAATGTAAATAATTATAAAAGTTAAATAATAATAGTCTAGAAAGTGACCGTGCATAATGATCTTATTTTAACATTTTTTGGATACTGTTACGTAATAGTTTAATCGCTTGAATGGTTGCTGGCGTCACAAATTGAATTTTCGTTACTCGTTTATCATCATCATCGAGGTGTTAACATATTTAATACTTTCACATGATAAAAAAAAAATGTTCAGAAATTACCGATGTTATACAATTTGGCGAAAATTACGGAAGCATTATTTGTAGTAGAATAAATTCTAAATTATTCGAACGTCGTTTAAACGAAAGCTCTGTTATCAACGAATATCGTTTATCCAAATATTTGATTAACCGAACGCTTGATTATCCAAAAAGTGTCAATATTCCCACGTATTTTGCGTTTTATATTTTTATACGTATTAAAAGTAAAATGATTATTAAGGGGGTACTCGTGATTTTGTGGAACATATCATAGTACAAAAGTTCTATCGAAAATGATGTAACGGAATGAATGGAAAATGATTAAACTAAATGCATAATTGAGTAAGGGACTGTAAAATTATTAAAAATGTTATCGAACGCTCTGAGGACGACACGACAGAAGATACATAATTCTAAAAATATCCATTCACACATTTCAAATATTTACTGTTTTCTAATTAATTTTAAAGTTGCACTCGTCTTAAACAGAAAGCTATTCACTATTTCACACACACACACACACACACACACACAAAATGTAAATTATCTGTGAGAAGAAAACATAACAAATTTTACTTTATTTTTTGTTTACATAAATTAATAATAAGAAAACTACACGCTCCAATTCGTTCAATGAGAACTAAATTGAAACGTATCGATGAATTTAATTGTGTTCAAATAAATTGTTTGCATTTGGAGAAATAATTTTATTATTCTTACTAGAAAATTGCGTTTTCAAAGCAAACAAAATTCCGTCCTTCAACTGCAGAAAATTGGTACGCGCATATTAATCAATGATAATGAAAAACAAATATTAGTCCGATGGTGCTTTTAAAGAACAATGATTATTGTCTATAGTATACTTTTGAATATGAATAGATATCTTAATCAACTCGTGTTAATGCTGATGCTCGAGTATAATATTAGAATTTTTGTGTTCGTTATGTATGTATGTATGTATACTTTTAGTCGTATCAATTACTTATGATTCATTTCAACTTAACTCAGCCCTGTTACAGTTTATTTAATAGTTTAATAGTTTTGAGGAGTTCAATGACATTCTCCTTACCTCTCGGTATGATTCAGAATTCCTTCGTGCTTGGGTTCGATCCACAAATTGACCCTGTTCCTTTTACTTCCTACATTCTATCGATGTACATATGTATATATATATATCCATATACAAAATGTTCAATCACAAGCAGGATTTCGCATGTTTCACGATTAAATAGATTCGTCCTCTTCATGAGGCAGTTATGGGATACTCTTGTGTGATCTATTCTAACTCTTGCTTATGTTTCTTGTTCTTTCCTACTAGAAATTACTCATAATTTTATTTCTATTTATTATTTTCATGGATCTCCAAATTTTATTCCATTCTTCGTTGATAACTTTTGTGGTATACCTTACAATGTCTTTATGCACAATCGGTATTCATGTTAAACTGACACAAAATGTATTATCCAATTTAGTATGTACATAGAAGAGAAATTGATTTTATAAATTCATTTACTGTATTTATGTTTTTATTAGATAATAATGGTCTTATGAAGTCATTAGAAAATATTGTGATTATGATCTGCATGGCAATAAATTATGCTTGCTACGTTTGTACGGGCATATCGTCCTTTAAATGTTTCGTTGGAAAATTTTATAAATCTTTCTTAAATGCGGCCAAAGTTAGTTCAAAAACCTAAGGTTTTTTTTTTTTAAATTTCCTAATTATTTTTTCTTACAGAAGTATCAGTTTCTTTGAAAATTTTCTTATTATATTTATTACGGTTGTGTTTCACTTTTATTGAATTTTATTGATGGCGGCAAATATAGACCAGCATCGTTTTTAAAGTTGAAGGAGTTGTGTAGTTTTTTTTGGCACCGCAGAATAACCTACTTTGTCAGATTCACGTTGAATATACCAGTCTACGTACGTGGAACGCAGCTATTTACGATGCCAGCATAGATACTGCGAGGATGCTTCCATTGCACAAATGATCTATCATAACTACTGCACTTTATCTGCAACCTTGGCAATATATGAGGTATATATTCGTAACATGAACGTATCGCAATGGTTGAAGTTCTTGAGGACTGTCAATTGAATTTCCTCAGTGTTTACTAATGTGTATTATGGGGTTCCTGCAGTAAAGTGATTTATTGGTCGTGAATCGGGCAACATTGTTTGTTCGGAGGAAAGGTTCGTTAGAAATTCAAGATTGAAATTTGGGCTTTTTGTGGAGGCGATTAGGACGATCCAAGTGACTGAGGGAATACAATTATTGTGTCGAAAAATTAATTAGAATGTGTTATTTTATTAAGTGTGTAGGAGATTTAGCGAGATATTTTGACAGCGTGCTAGATGACAGGTGCTTCAACTGTAAAAATTGATGTGCTTGCTGTTAATTTGGTTGAAAGTGAGGAGACCAGGGTGATTACCGCGTACTCTGTGTCAGCTTCAGTTTTTCATTCGTCGGTATAATTATGGATTGGGAGTCAGTTTTTTATTGTTATATTTTATGATGTGACAGAAAAATATTTATAAAGGAAAATTTCTTCCGAGTGGAGGTTTATTTACCTCTTTTATGATGCTTCGTAAGGGCTTGATTGTAAAGGCACCATAAATGATAGATCCATTCTCTAAGTTGTTTCTCACGGTGATTTTGTACGTGTTTAATAAGATCTTCCTATCCGCTCTCCAGGAATTAGCTGATGGTACAATATTTTTAAAATGTTTAAACGATTTGTTACATACCCTTTTTAGATTGGAGATACGGACATTTCAGGTTATTTTATCACCAAATGACATACCTAAAATCTTGATTCAAGTGATTTGTTTAAATTCTGAATTTCCTAATTGTAACTTTATCGTGGGTGCACGTTGCTTGGGAAAAATTACATATTTGGTTTTAGCTTTGAAGAACCAGAAACAGTTTTTTTGTTGTCCAATTATGTAGACTATTTAAAGCGTTTTAGAGTAAATATTTTGTGGTTTTTTTATGCTTCCTTTTGTATACTATAGTTAAGTCATCTACGAAAAGATATGCTTTGGATATTAGAAATAGTATAAATAAAAGATTGTTTATGGATACTAGAAACAGTGTTACGCTTATTACCAAGCCTTGAGGGATTCCATTTTGCAATATCATAGAATCGGATAGATAATTGTTGGCCCTGATTTTAATGCTTCTTGTTTTTAGAAAGATTTTTAATTAGCGAGAAGACATTGCCATGAAAGCTTAACTTCTTTGGAATATACGGTGTCCTCTCTCTGTAAATCGTATCATATGCTTTGTCAATGTATACAGCTATAAAGGTAGTATGATGATTGTTCACCAAGCCATCGCATATTGCATATTTAAATTTCTATATTAATTACTTGGTCGATACTAAAATGGTATTTGCTAAAGTCGTTTTGGACAGACGATACTGTGTTGTTATTTTCTAATATCTATTGTAATTTGTGGTTAATTATTTTTTCTAATAGTTTACGGATATTGTTGTTTAGTTTAGGATCGATAGTTTTCTAAAAGTAGTGGATCCTTACCAGGTTTGCAATCGAGATGACTACAGCCTCATTCCACGATTCTGGAAATATGCTATTCTTTCATATAGGGTTGAATATTATTAACAGGTACTTCAGGTTCAAAAGGGGCTAGGTTTACTAGTAGTTTGTTAAGTATCCCATCTTTACCAGGCTGGTATTTTTGCACTGTTTCAGTATCCTAGTTAATTTTTCTATTTTCAATGTTTCGTTGACTACAGAAAGATCTCAGTTTTTAATTGTGAGTGATCGGGGAATGTTTGTTCTATTTTCTATTGAATGAAGTTGTGTCGTAAACTTTTGCTCCGGTTAGTCCTGACAAGCAGCATACTTTCAGCGTCCGTATCATAAATCCAGTTTCAGAGAAATACTAACATACTGAAGTAATAAAATGTTCAATATTAGATATACGTGGTATTGATATCGCGTGTTACTCCGTAAATATTTGTGCACAGAAACATAGCAAGGCGTCGGTGAAGCCACCATTGGAAGGTAAACGGAAGATATTTACTTTGTGGAAACTTCTATCTCATGAAGTTGATGGTAAATGCAATCTGTTATTTGTCGGAAATTCTTAGAGAATTAATTTCGAACAGCTATTTTCATCATTTTCGTGTCGAGTATTAATGTTAATTTGTTGCTTTGATATTTGGAATTTAATTTTTTTAACACGAATATCGCTAAATTGATATGTAGAAAAATTAATTTTTTCAAGACAGTAACAATTCTCATCCGACTAAAATTAGGTCATTATAATCTACTTACTTTAAAGCGATGTCACAAATTGCAACACATTTGTTTTCTTCAACTTATGGCTTACGACTTAAAAACGGATTTATAGTAAACGTTACAATATCCCTTAAAAATAGGCAATTATTAAGTTAAATGTTCTTGTGTTTATTATTGTACTTATACAAACGTTACGTGAATTTTTTAATGTAATTTTTTTTTAAGACTCAAATTATTAGTAACGAACCACTGCTGTATCGAAAGTGCCATTGTAAGCGGTGACCGCGATTGTTTTTTGTTCAATAATTGAAAATGAAAAGTATAAACAAATTATTATTCTGTATGAGCCTGACCTAGAATAAATTGAGAAACTTTAAAATAAACAAAATGGAAACACTTTGTGGAGATACAGCAATTACAAAAGAAAGGTTTTAACCCGTTAAATTAATTCTAATTTAGGAGAAAACTGGAGGAATGTTTTATGTAGCTAAAATTTCAAGTTAAACGATTAATTAGTTTTTGAGATATTGCAAAATGTCAATTCGAGAAACACGCATTTAAAGTTTCCCTTGAAAGTTTTATGAATTTAGAAAGGGATTTCTGACGTTTACGATTAATCAGATATTCCATGAATATGAAAAATACATTTCTACTCAACTGTTCCTTATTGTTTTAAGTTTCTAGTATTTTCTTCAAATTCTGTGGCTTGATACTTTGACCGTAGTGATTATCCTATATACAAAGTGTTCTCTGACAAGTGTCCGAAATTTGAAGGAATTGCCAAAATTGTACAAAAATCAAGAATAATCGATTTAAAATCAAGAACTTGAGTTTGAGGCTATTTATGTTCGAGTTATTCGTTATCAAAGATATGCGTAAAAGATGTCATAAAAGGAGAACTTATACTTTTATCGACGCGCAGACATCAGTTATTTCACGGCGATGTCAGTGTTATGAATAAATAAAAATTATGAACTTTATGTCCATTTTTACGAGTTTTTACTTTATCAAGCTGATAGCGATATCTTGATAAACAGATAAGAAACCTCGTATGCATAATTAAATTTTTTTCAAAGAGTTTTCCTCTTTAAGCTCCAAATGTCCTAAAAGACTTAATATCGTTCTTCATCTTTCAGAGCACCCCATTGCAAAGTATTCAATAGCGTCAACTCTCGGAAATACAATAGAGAAATCCTCCATCGAGATCATCTATTGGTTACAGAATATTTGCGTAACGATTCCCTTGACTACCGTGCGTGTTGCCCAAGGTAATAACCATCGTGTTAATACCACATTATTACGTGGGTATTTAGTGGCACATTCTCTAGTAAAACAGGTAATGTCTCCATTAGGAAAATTGAGCACTTTCAGCTTGTCAAATATCTATCAACAAAGTATGTATGTTCGCGTTTACTTATTCGATTAACGAGTACAGTATATATTAGCGTTCGACTAGTGTTGATCATTTCTGGAACATTGGATCGCCAGTAGGTAAATAACACATTTTATTCCATTAAAATTTTGTTATACATTGAATTTTGGAATCACAGCCCAAATTGCATGTGTTCTAAAAGTTCATTCCTCGTAACTGCTGACAAAGTACGATGTTGCATACAATGTTATACTGTAGAGGTCACACGTCAATTTATCGTTAACGTTATTGGACTGTTTCATTTGTACGGTATTTGACTCGGTGAGGCTTATGATGTGATTCGTTCGAGATGTTTCGGACTATCGAGATTTGACCTTATTCCAGGTAGTAGATGTTTATAGGAATTGAAGGTGCAAAGGTTTAGCATCGACAATTTATTACGTACCCAGGTGCTTCGGATCTGCCAGAGAGAATTGAATGGTTACGGACTAGGCCTGCCAACGATCATTGGAAAATCTAATTTTCTCCAGCTTGAAGCAAACGATACGTATTTGTTATTGTCTTGCTATCAATCGTTTCAATTTAGTTTCACGGCTTTTGATATGGTTGGACACGCGGGTCCTAGCGAGGGTGTCGCTGTGAAAGTTTTCAGGTACTGGGAATTTTCAGATCAGGTTTGTGCACTTTGAACAATCGTGGTGGACATTTGATTAATCCTGGCGCTATTTTAGGTCCGTTGTGATTCGTCGTTTGCTCATTGGCTTCTATCTTTAATTTGGAAGGGTAGGAAGGACCGAGGTGACGTCACTGAGGATCCGTAACCCTTAGTTTAATTTTGCATCTCGATTCGACTCAAGTATTAGTTTACGATACGATTACGACTCAGATTTTAATTTGCATCGATTCAATTCAGGTTCAAGTCTGCTTTTTTACCCGATTCTAGTTTGCATCCAACTCGGTTCAAGTTTAATTCTAGGTCGCAGTTCATCTTGGGTCAATCGTTGCAACTCACTTGGTCAACTCTCGCCAAAGTAATCGTGGATGTAGTTTTGGGAACAGTCTAGCTATAGAAGATTTGTTTACTGTTGAATACATTTGTGTCACCTCGTTTAGTTCATTTAGTCCTTCCAGTGGAAAGGTGGCCCTTCGGGTCTAGAATTTTAATCAGTACACGTTGTCCAAACACATGCAAAGCTCGAATAATCTCAGGATCAGAGCTATTTTACAGGAAGTAAAAAAAGGTTTATAGGGGGAAAAAGAAAAGTTGCGTTTTATGATAATTGACGATTTCTTCTTTGAGAGATTGGTTTTGGACTATACCAGCGTTGTTCGGTGTATCCGTGTTTGTTTCTCCTTCTAATCGTTCATTCCCGTACACAGCAGATTGTGGTGTGCATGAAAATTGGAATGCGTGTGGAATTTCGCGAGTGTGAGTGTACAGGTGTGAAAGGGAGAGAAAGTGCGCGTGAGAACGATCGACCCTACGCGGGGGGAGGGCTAGTAAAGGACAAAGGAAGGCTAACCGATGGGACAATGCAGTTTTTCGATGACCGATCTCACGTCTCTTGCATCTTCCGAGATGACTCCGTCCTCGTGACCTAAGTCACGTAGGTCCGAAATTGTGGCGTATAAAAAAGGCCGTCACCCTGAACAGGGGGTTGTTATTGTAGTGTGTCTCTGGACGAGAGCATTGTGTCTCGGGACAGAGTGAATAGCGAGTAGTAGTTGTGGTTACAGTGTATCTCTGGGCCAGAGTGTCAGCCAAAGACTAGCCGCGTCGTGTTCTATTTTTTCTATCGAATATATTATATTTATCAATATTTTATACTCTCTTGCTTCTAAATCCTTACGGTTCGCGTCACGTAGTAAATACAATGTGAAAAATTGTTGCTACAATATCTACAGTGTCAGAGAAACTGCGCGACGCTAAAAAGGTAGCGACGAAAAAGCAACGTCTCCCTAGAAAGGAAGCTCACAGCCGCCACTCGTGACATATTATATGTACAGCGTCGCGTTCAGGAGTGGATGACTCCCACAGATCCCACAAGTCCTCGCTTGGACAGTGCTGGCCTACATGTTGAGAACCAGACACTCTATCCGCTATTCTTGATTTACACTTGCTTTGCAAAAGTGAGAGCAAGATGGAACGAGAGCGAGATAGAGGGGTCGAATGTGAGCAAGGAACGATAGCGAGAGCAAGATGGAACGAGAGCGAGATAGAGGGGTCGAATGTGAGCAAGGAACGATAGCGAGAGCAAGATGGAACGAGAGCTAGTCACAGGGATCGAATGTGAGCAAGGTACGACGGCCAAAGGATTGGTACTTTATCTCGATCCGTCTTTCGGACACTTGATGCTCTGCTCTTTGCGTGCAATAATGCTTCGTCTGTCTCGTACCATACCTCGCTCGGTTTCAGTCCCTATGACTCGTTCGCATTTCATCTCGTTTTTATCTTTAACAAGAAAGCAACGAGAAATTATCACTCGGGAATTGTGTCTCATTCTATCTTATGTAGCATATGCTGTGATGATTAGATACTATACATATTGCTTTGACCAAAAACAGCACACAACCAAAACTTGAAGGTCAGTAGAGAATTTTAAGTAGATATCGTTTACTGTCCATGGATTCATGAGTTTATGTTGCGTAGTAACAATGCCACTTGTGAAATGTGTTTGGACAACATTTGTTGACCAACAGCAGAGTTTCACTAATACGAAAATCGTTTGTGTTAATAAACGACGGTTGAAATAAAATAATTTGTTATGTGTAATGTTACAAGAAAGTTAAGAAATTAATTTTTAAAAATATACAATGAGACATTTAGTGTAATATATGCTGTGTAGAAATATATTTTATACAAAAGTTACACAGTTTCCAACAATAAATGGACTACAAATTACTTGAATCAATTTTTTTTCATAAAATCAACAGTACAGTATAGCTCTTAAGTTGGACCAATGAACATTCTTTTAAAATTTTATCAGAATCGAAGTTTGATATTTGGTGATGTTTTCTTGTGACATTCCTGATAACATCACAGATTAATTTATATATCATTATCATTTGAAAGCAACATGACAGTACGTTGTTTTTCGTTGTAGTATAGGAAACTTTTGGATGACCAGGTGATGAAACAATGTCACGACAATTTATTTATTTTAATTGCAATTCATTTCGATGGTACGAATACATTCACATTGAAAATATGCACGCAAGAAGAACGTGAGGCAAGGGAACTAACTGAACAGGGGAAAAGTTGGGGAAGGGTGTGGGAGGAACACGGTTGAAGGAGAACAACGAAAGAGACAGGTAGATTGCCGAGGGAAATGTAAACAAACAACGCTTTCCGAACGTATCGCCTGAACGAGCAATATTTACTGCAAAAGTTCTCGAACGGTATGTCCTGCAGCCACACAAATACCATGAATGTGCGTATGCATTCCTGGCTCGTCGACTATTTGTCAGGAAAACTTCTAAAATACATCTACAACGATAAAAAATGTTCTGGTTCAATAAGACCTGAAACTTGTGTAAAAATTTATAATTCTATTTATGGAATAGAAATTCATTTTCCGTTGTGAACTTTGTAAAGAGTTAAGGAGGAACTTTTGACATCGACGATTTTGTTGACATCAATTTAGTAATTATATTTGATAGTTATACTTATAAGATGAAATGTTCTAGGTTTATAAAAAATGATCTACATAAAATGTTACAAGTAGTTCTTTTCAAAGATTATTAGGGGTGGAGCGACAAAATTCTCTTTTGATATTGTATAATTTTCGGAAACTTATTAATTGATATACGAGGAATTGCAACTGTGCATTTCAAAGAGGCGGGGAAATGTTAATCAACATTTTTCAAAATAGGAAAGGATACATTTATGATGATCGAAATAAATTGTCGTATGTTATTATACGAGAAACATTAATTTTCAAAAGTATAAAATGAAATATGGAATGCGATACATATTGTGTAGAAATATATTTTATGCAAAGATTACGCTATTTTAAATAGATTATCGATTACTCGATTTCGTTGTAGAGTACCATATTCGGCACCATATCTGGATAGTTATCACGGGAGGTAAATGTTCCAGGAACTCTCGCTCGCCTAGGAATGGATGAACAATTAAAGTGAGAAATATTGAGTGCGAGTGAGAGACAATGTAGTTAATAGACCCGATTTTTCGCCATTAAAGAACAGACTATTGTGTACAGTGTTAACGTTTTAACGATGCAGTAATTACCACTCTTAAGTAATTATCCCCGCCACTGTTTATATTCATAAAGGGGGCTCCACTTAACTAAAGCACCTTAAATCTCTGTTGCTTCCAATTATACGAAAAAATGTCACAAGAGGAAAATGATAAAATTGGCAAAATTTTTTTTCAAAGATACTTTTTCCGAGATTTCATCGTTATTGATGTTTTTTAAAATGTCACATATTTGTAACACTGCAGTGCTGTAGTCGATGTCAAGATGATTACAGTTATATATATATATCAATGTGACCCACGAATGACTTTGAGTTTGAAAACACTAGACTGAATCCAGATGAACACACGTACCCAGATGCTTTCTTCTACATAATTGTCAAATGTTTATTATTGCATAAGCCATTTTCATTCTGTTCCTTTCTTCTTTTCTGCCTGGTTATAATATATTTTGTCTGACTTCAAGTAGAAGTTTGATTTAGTTTGCAAATCAGTATGGCATTTATTCTGAATGATCACACCAAATGGATTCTATTGTTTAAATTTGAAATACAACGTATATATTCAGTTTTGATCTGTTTTTTGTTTATCCTGTAATGTATGTAAAATACTGACGAGTAGTAAAGGCGTAATATTTTTATGTTCTTCTGAATATCAAATTGCGTAAAGTTGTTTGACAAACTTATGATTTTATTTTTATAATTTCCGCCAATCACTTTAGCTTCGCTCGCGTTAAAAACAAATAGTTTCACCATCAACGAGTCGATACCAGAAATGTTAATATTTGCTAAATTATCGAGTGTCGGCTTTCTTTAGGTTTTCTTGCCAGTTTTGCGTAAGATAAAGGGTGCGTCGATTATTCAGTAATTGGTTTTCGTGTAATTGCGCGTGAAAATATAGTGAAAATGAGAAAAACCATTGAATTTTCTTGTAACGAGGTAAGCTTTTTCCACGCAAACATTGGCATAATGTTCAAACATCTCGATACTGACAAGTTCAATTGACTTAAATGCAAATCATTAAAAAGTAAATCCATTAGAATTTGCAATTAGGTTCTTCACGGATATCATTGACCGCATAGTAAATGAACCAAATATGCTAGCATCTATTCCGTAATTATCTACAATTCTCCTAGTTGTTCGTACGCTTCGTCTAGTAAATTAAATTAAATCATGTAAAATTCAAATAATACTTAATAGAGTTATTATTATACTGTTATATATTAATGTTATATGTAAATAAAATATCGCGTTAAATATTTCAATTTGCAGTGAAAAATCGAAACATATTCTGATTTATGGAGTAATTTATGTACAAATTGCAAAACTTCGATAATATTAGTTGCAATTCTGATGATTTGTGAAGCTCGTAGGAAACGTTTCGAACCATTTAAATTTTAATAGTAGACCGTCCAACTGTGATATTTATATAGCCTTTCGGTAATATCAAATATTATACAAATCAGCCAAAGTGTACGAATCACCACTATTATTTGAATCAAAACACACCAAATCTATAGATCTGGTCGAGAACCAACATATCGGCAGTTCAACTATTCTGTTCTAGTTAAAGTTAATAAACTATTAATAATGGCAACTGCCGATATTACTACGTGACATTCTCAAACTGGAACCTTCGATAGATTCATCGTATTATCGACAGTTCCTATACTTTTAGTCGGCGCATTAAGGGTAAACTGTTGTAAATATAATAGATAGGTGTCAATAATTTCTAAACAGCCGCATTTTTGGTGTATATTCCGCTTAATTTCTATAAATAATTCAGGTTCATAATTGTGTAAGAGGAACTTTGTAATGAATTTAATTGCAATTATTAACAAACAAATTTTAACGACACAAAGTAAAATTATTGATGATATATTGAATTCCATTCTATTTTGTTCTGTTTTGTTATATTATATTATAATATATATTATCAATCATTTTAACTCTTATTCAGAAGTATTTATATATTATGTATATATATACACTTTCACAAAAATACGCCACGGGATACAATTAATTCTTTTGACTTAATGATTATATTATATATTATTCTTGTAACATGGCCAAGAATAATATTTTTAATTGGATCTTCAGAACACTTTGACTTTCAGAACAAAATCAAAATTGTCCGACTGATTCAATTTATTGTTGCCAATATAACTCTTCTTGTTATTTGTTAGAAACATTAGATATATTACATAAGCCATCGAAATTAATATTTTATCCAGTTGCTAAAAAGTAATCATTTTGCTTTGCTCTAATTTTTGGATATTTCTTGTGACACTTATAAGTAGTATATTTCGACTGAAATTAAGAATCAGTATGTGTGATTATTCATATTGATTATTCAAAAATAGAGAAACATATACTTCTTGCAATCATCCTTCGAATAAAAAGAAATCGAAAATGTGGTATTAACATTGTTTAAAAATAAATTAGTGTTTCGTTTTTAAGATAGTTGATGTTGAAAATTTGTAAAGAATGTGTGCGATAGAGTATAATTTGGCTAATTTGTCTGTCTGCAACTGACTCTAAGCATTAATGATGGTATATTATTTGTTCTTCCTTGAACGTACAAGACTCTAACTTTTTAACATCAGCTAAACAGATTATACTACACCACCATCAATATTTACATACTAAAATAAAAAATAGTCACGTTAATCAAGCCAATTTTCTTCATAACGACGCTTCATATGAACAAATTTTTACCATATATACGAATTATTGGTAGAATGATTATGTCAAGATCGAAGCGTTGAAAGTTAAATACAAAAACTTACTTTTAATTGCACAAAGTGCTGCATTTAATACCAATTAATTTACAATATATGGTTTTCCAATACTTTTATAAAGTACCCAAAAGCAAAAATAGAAAAAGTTTCCCATTCTTTTTATTATAGAATTATAAATTTTCTTTGGTATATTAATTAAAAGATATTAGAAAACACAACTTAGATTTATATACTGTATTCATTAGACACTTAAAAATTTTTTATTTCATGTGTAATTGATTAGGTACAGTGTTCAATGAAAAAATATATACTAAACAAATTTTGTTAAAAAATGTTAAATAAAAAAGGGTATATATATATATATATATATGTGTGTGTAATGTGTTGTTGTTTAATATATTATATATAATATAATTTTGAACGCTGTCATTTAATTCTGAACAATATTATTTTTAAATCTCGAAGTAAAAGAATATCGTTTGTAAAAGTTGAACGTACGAAGCATATGAAATAATGAGAATTGCTATTGAAGCTGATTAATTAAATGTTACAATGACGGTTCCGTCGTAGTGCAGCAATTCAAATGAAAGCATAGAAAGATGTAAAAAGGAAAAAAAAAAAAACGTTCGATTATACCGCCTACGTGCACAAGGGGATAACCAGGAAACGAAAGAGGAAAAATAATCTGGGAGAACAATGCCTGTACGTGGAACAAACGAGCAGCCGGCATGCAAACAGAAAAGTCGTCTGACAAATACAGTCAAGCGACCACTTAACCTCCTCCCTATCGTCTGCTTCGCTTTTAGATTACGGCCAGCCATTAATATATCATTAAATATTAATAAAGTGCACGTGATTCGAGCGAGTACAAAGCATTCGCTCCTGAATTTAAAAAATGATTTTCATTCAAAAGGACCTCATTTACTGTTCGAAGGGAATAAGGTATCGTATTGAATATACCGTACATTCGTGCCTTTGCATTTACGTAAAATGTTACTATGACGAACAGCAACAATTTGCATACAATATTTACATTAGGATTATTCTTAATATTGTGAACGATCATTTGCATTTAATTTGTTTCTTACCAGACTTTCCTTTATCAATAATTGCAAAGTTGCATTAATTGAAGAAAAATAAGTTGTCGAATATTTCTACATAAACAGTAATTCGACAACTATTAAGTACTTTGAAATATTGAAGTACTTTAGTTATTTCTACAACTTTAGCAGATAGGGTACAATCGTTCAAACAAAAATTACACGATGCAAAAGGTGTCATTATACACGGTTTATCGCAAATGTAACTGAACTTGTTAAAAATAACACAATACGGACGACTTTTGAGGAAAAATAGTTTTATTTTATTCAAAATACATTCCTTCTGCAGCGATACAAAAATTCGCACGGTCAAGTAATGTATTAAATGATTGTTCCATATGCTTTCGTGGAGTGTCTTTGAGTGTCTTTGACAAATTGTGTAATATGTGTAATGGTATATAACAAATGGTTATTCAAGGCCATTGAAGTTAGTTATAGCAGAAAGTATTTTTTGTAGCATAGCAATGTTTATTTTTAAAATACCCTACATGTGAGTATTGTGACGAGTAATAAACTTTATTCAAAGAATATTTTGATATGCCTAGATAAAAAAATTAACACGAAAAGATTGCTCTTATACTTTTATTATGGCGTTAGTACGCGTACATGGTTTAACGCACAAAACTCGTGGATTAATAACTCGTAGATTAAACGTTCTTGACGTTTTCTATAAACGAAAATTACATTTGCTCAGTACATTTTGCACGATTAATTGATTCATCGATATTATTCCTCCCCAAGCTCTAATTTACTTTACTACCGCAATTAGTCTGTCTTCTGCATGTCTATAATTAAATCGTAAATGCGGCCGAACCACACGTCACTAGTTAACGTCCTGAGTAACGCTATGAACACTTAGAATTTGATTTGGAAAACAGCAATTCGTTGAATCCCCTATTCCCATCTTGCTTTCTCCACGATAAATAATACTATGATGATAATCAAGATTTTTAAATAAATAAGTTATTGAAATCTTCAACTGTTTCTTCTTATTCTTTACAAATCGACTAACTGCTTGCTACGACTTTGTCTGCGAATCATCATTTATCAGATTCTTCACATTGATCAAAAAATCTATTTATAGAAGATACGACATTATTTGCTCGTGTTATAAAAATATCTTATAAAAATACCGTGCAAATGTTCTAAAAATTAGAACAACCAATAGTACTTGGCTGTGAAGAACAGTACATAGTTTAAAGACTGTTTCAATTGACACATGCAAGGCTGATTTATCCACATACAGATCCAACCGTTGATGTACTTATTAATCATCACGGTACCTACTTGTTTATACAATAGTGTCGGGATCAAGCATTCTGCAAATATGTCCGAATTCTTCATAAGTATTTCAAGGAACAAAAACAGTATAGTAATTACTCGACAAATAGACGCGTTTTCTCTATATAATACGTATCGACTCATCCTCACAACTAGTTATGTTCTTTGACTACAATAGCCAGCAGTTATGAATCTAAAAACCGACTGGTTAAACTTCAAAGTGGTTTGCAGACATATTAGGTAGGATAGCCATTAATGCAAACTAAAAACTTGTATATTTCTCATTGTATTTTCACGCGAGTATTGTCAATTGATTAACGAGTTTCTTACGATGAAAATGAGACCAAATTATAATCGTGTTTAGATTATTTTTGATTATCCGTAGTTGTAAATTCTTTAGAAATGATTCGAGTGACCTGTAAGTGAAAATAGTCCGAATACGATCTAGTTTGGTCTCAATTTAATCGGAAGAACCTCATTAATTCATTGATAGTATTCTTACGAAGATAGAATGAGAAATATAAAAGTCATTAGTTTGCATTAAATGTTGTCACATCGAGTCGTGCGCGGCATTACTTTGAAGCTTGGCGATCGAGCGTTTGTTTATTTGATATTCGATACTGTGACTTCATATGTACATTAATTTTTCATAATTGAATGAAATGCTGCATATAAAAATATGTCCTTAAACATGGAAAAACAGAGGCGAGGTATATAAATACTTCTTCTATTACTCTGTTAACTAAATCTAAATGTTTTCCCTAGTTCAGTGTTGTTGCAGATGTTTCCCAAAAAATGAATTTCCTATGAATTCTACTGACATGTGAGATAGTAGAGCATTACCTTGGGTTGTTCGTTTTTCGTGCTGCGAATAAGAAAACATGAACGGAAAGACGAAGACCGTTTAAACGACGAGAATGACTCGTCAGAGTTAAATTGCTCTTGATGTATCCAGCATTCCTTTAGAAGATAACACAGATCTACTATTACAGTTAACTTACCATAAAGGAATACCCTATTCTAAAGAGGAGGATTTTATCTAAAGATTCGTTAAAGTAAGAGAAGAATAAAATAACATTTACAAGATTTACAGAGAGAAGGAAATTTGATTTGAAAAGCTTCAGTTAAGATGGGCAAAAATAACAGGGAAACGAAAGTATAAATATAATAGACGTCTTTTATTATTAAATGCGAAATTGTTTTAAGTTTGAATTCTTTGAACAATAGATACGCATTACAATATAAATATTACGTGATATTTATCGCGTTTTATCCTCTGTCGTTATATATTTAAAATACATAAACTCTGTATTTGTTCTATATAGATATATTTTCTTACTGGACTTATTCAAAGAACGCGTAATAGAAACAGTCAATCAATAATGCCTGAAAATATGAAAAAAGTAATAGTTATAAGCTTATATTGAAGTTATAAAGCAGATCTTAGCTACAGTTTGTCGAATTATGAAACGGAGGGTATAAAAATGTTTCGTAAAAGAAGTGAAAAAGCTCCCTTTAAACGTTTATTGTAATGAAAACGAATTTAAATCTGTGGCCACCACCATTTATTTTACTTTTTATTTATTTTTTATGCGTACAAAAACAAACTTCTAAGGTCAAATGGATGTTAAAGTTATTGGAATAGTGCATACTTTCCTTTCACTCGGATGGATTTTTAATATTCTATCGTGTTAAAAGACATATATGTTGCTGAATGAAATACTTAATACGATCTTAAGATTGAACAAGTTGATCTTAACTTAACAAAAATATATGACAAAAATGATACATCCATTTTCAAGATTGAATTGTCATTAAGAATTTTATAGATAAATTCATAGTTTTCTGAAATAATAACATTTTATTATTTATTGTAATTTCTGCTTTCAAGTGATATTTTTTTATGTACACTGCTTTAAGTAACGAAATCATTTCCGCCCTCACGGTTTATGTTTCTATCGTAATTAATTCTTTATATTTTTCATACTTTTTTAAAAGTAAATCAATTACGTTATTCGTTAAAAGTTTGATACGAATTATTTATCATAAATTGATTAAAGTAAGAATTCATTATAGTAACCGAAAGATTAAAAATTATAATGCGAAGGAGCCGAAACGATTTTTATTTGTCACAATTCGAGATAAGAATCGCTACACCACTTTTGACTGATATTAGCTGTCTCAATTTCGTCACTTGTAAGGGTGAATTACTACATTTGGTACACAGTTTTACATTCGTGATTTACAATTATCATATCCGGTATGTAGTTTCAACGTACTGTGCATTTACAAATTAGTATTTCCTTCTGAAGAAAAAAGATGGTGAATTCTGCATAACTGAAATTTTTGAAATAGTATTATATCGTATAATAATCATTTTGAACTGGAAACGAGAAGTGCTATCGGAAACTGGATCTCGTTGCTTTTGCATGTCTAAAGCAAGATGCCAGAAGCGCGCTGAAGACTCATCGCGGCTAAATTGCCCCTGAAATGTTCCATACGACTCAAGGAGATAACGCTGTATCGTGCTGTGGCACTCTGTACCGTTTAACGATGGAGGTAAAATAGGAAGGATCTTGTAAAGGCAATGTGATACGAAAATAAGGAATATTCGTTTCTTGAAAATGTTTCACGCGAACAAATTGGCGACAAACAAAATCGATAAATTGTGGAGAAATTAATTTCATTTCCAGTAAATTCTGAGCGAAACGTTAATTGTTACTTGTTTATCAATCATAGGACTGATCGTACAAAAATGGAAACTTGGAGATTTTAATGGAATCCTGAGGATTAAAAGGTTGAAAGTTTCCGAAAAATTTTGGAAATCATCGAGACACAACAGATGTTCAAAGTTCTGAAACTTTTAGTATGAGAATTTAAGATGTCAATACCTTTATTTAAATCTGAATGTATATTCAATGTAGTTGTAATTGTATCGTATAAGGATCATTTATCGCGGATAACGTTAGTGTACCCTTCACGAGTAATTAATTTGTTTCGTTTCTCCGAAATTATGAAAATGCAAATTATATATGTATACGGACCTAAGAAAGTATACAGTGTGTATCAAAATATGTGAAATCAAATATAACGAACTTGAGTAAGTTTGCTTATAGAAGTGTTGATCCCCGTAAGTTGAGCCTCCAAAAATTTGTTGTACCCGTGCGGTGTGTTGGTGTATATTTATGTATATTATACGTTACAGTGTTATTAGTATTAGACGTGGTATCGGTAATAGGTTTCTCTTTTCACTAAAGATAGATCGACTATGTATAAGACTAAGCTAATCGTCTTGATGCCCTCGGCACGCGTCTTTATCGTCTTCGTCGTTTACGTCTTTTACAAGTCTCTCGTCTTAGTGCGTCTTTTCAACTCTCCTTTCTTACTACGTCTTTACTAGTACTGTTATACCAAACCGTAATCATGCTACGATACCTACCGCGTTGCATTCTTAGGATTAATCTCTGTTCCCATGCGAGCCAATTCATAGAAGTCAGATAACGTAAGTCAGTCAAAACACTTCTTGGACCAGCCTACGTGACTCCCCGTGGGAACCTCGTGCTGGGATCGAACTCTTTCTTTGTCACCGAACGATACAAAGACCCGTCGAAGACCCCGAGGGTCACTCTTCTCTAATTGTAAGTCATGTTCGAGTGCTAAGTACGTCCGTGAAATTCTTGTCAGTCGGTCTATTTTAATAAAACCTCGGTAAAGTGCCAAGGGATCGTTGAATTCTACACGAGTGTTCCTTCAACCCTTCCCTCCTGCATAACAGTACTCTTACCCATACATACTGTGACCTACTGCGTCATACTGTGTCATACAGTGAGATACTGTTTCCATAACGTTCCTCTCGCACACTATACAGCCACGCGCATTCATTCTCTTTCATTCTAACCCTCGGTCCTTCTCTCTTCAGACATTTGGCCACGTTCGGCCATCCTAATCGTTCGTCTTTTCCAAACACTCTTCGTTTTCTCCGAACCATACGTATTCCCTTTCGTTCTCATGCATTCCCACGCTCGGTCGTCTCGCAAGACCCCCTGTAAAGGGACACTCGTGTTTTCCAGGAAACCTAGCGAACAGATCGGCGCCAAGTGTTTACCTTAACGCAGGTCTGTTCGCACGCGCTATCTCTTCTAAGCCTGCGCTCGAAGCAGGCCGAAGCGGGCACGGAAAATCCGATACCACAGAAGAGAGAAGTCAACTGGGTCGAAAGATGTCAAGGATTTATCGAGCATTATACAGAGACGGTATAATAGAATCGGTTATAGTTAAATAGCACAGTCTGTGATTAAGAGTAACAGAGACGCAAAAATATCTATTGTTATAATTCGTAAACAAGGTCAAACGGGGCACGTGTTTACACGAAGTTTTTTCGTCATTTTTGCGATCCCAATTTCCGGCTGAAGTGGATCTCACTTGTTACACGTGGTATTTTATTGCCACGTGTATGGGTACAGTAGTGAAAAAGGATAAATCGAATGTAACAAAGTTAGTCAGGAACGGATATGTAAACTATTATACTTCTACCGGGATTAGAGTATCTCGTTTCTAAAAAATGTGAATGGAATTTTTTAGAATATTCTTTTCTTGCGAGAACAAATTTTAAAAACTAACTCCAGGAAATGTATTTTTTCTCTGTCTTATTAATTTATATATCAATCACAGCTCCTTCGAAAAACGTTTGGAATGCGGATTTCAATATCGAAGATGAATTTTGCGGATTAGATTAGTTACTCGAAACGAGAAGATGATTAATTACTTTAGTCTTTGTGTATATATACAGTGAGGTGGCATCATTTAGTTGTAATGTAAAATTACGTAAACTCGTAATTTTAATAACTGTGGCTCATCTTCGCGGTATATATTCGATAAATGTTACACATATATTACCTGGTATAGAATTCTATGCTTCTTGTACACTAGTGAATAATTCTTCAATATTTTTTGGTTCGGTGTTGAGATATGTCACGAAGTGACTTACAATAGTCACGAAAACATCAAAATGGTCGATCACACATATTCAAAGGCATAAATTACATTGTACAAATAAAAATTTGGTTCATTGTTAACTATTGTAAGAAAAATATCCTAGTTTTTATAAGTTTACGCAAAAAGGCATTTTCAACATAATAGCGAACCATGATGCTCGTTCTCAATAGATTTTGAATAAACATTCCTTTTCGTCTTTGTAAAATTAAATATACAGTGGGACATGGCAGATAATTACTCGTTCTTTGTTCAGTAGCTGCATTTTGAATGTCGAGTCCCATGTTAGAGAACTATAATAGAAATAAATTTGATTTCACTAACATTTCGCTCAAGATTTGACTTTAGTTTCGATGTAGCAGTAACGGTCATGGTAAATATCCCTCAAGGCAGTTCTTGTTTTCACTGTGAAAGTAATATTGACTTCGAAACCAGGTTTGCACAGCCACATTCAGTGAAGACTTCTAAGGAACATTTGTGTTCGAATGTAGTGATAGAATGTCTCCTTAGTGAATGAAATGTACTTTACAAGGAAGTATTATGAGTGGACTGAGAAGTAAGAGATAACTTTTCCGTTTCACAAAAAGAGCGATATAGAAACCGAATGTACCAGATTGACGCGATGGAAGCACTTCAACACGATGAAAATCACTTTTGTGTGACGAAGAAAATGAGAATTTTTAGAATATATCTAATTTGTTGAAATTTTGTGTATGGAATTTATTAATTATATAGAAGTTTGTACGTTGCAAAGGTTTGCAGCATTATTTTTTATGTATAATTTTTTTTATTACAAACACCATTATGAGAGTTATAAATGCACAACATAATGTTACTTTTATACGATGTGCCACCTACAATTTACGACAAAACGACAAGACGTATTAAAATTCTTGTTCAATTTTTATTTTGTAGTACAATAAGTTTAATTTATGTTAAACAGAATTATAAACATTTTTTGTACACAAAAATATATTTACATATCAATAAGATGATGTAAAGTTGATAAAATTGGTATGACAAAATGATACAACAGTTCCTTCAATTGATACATACAAACAAAAAATGAACGTCTAGATTTATTGTTTTTTCCTTCAAATTATTTACATCTTCTTTATTATTTTCAATAATTTACATTATACAGTGAAACATAAACTGTGGTTTTAACATTTTTATTCATATTTGTTCCATGATGGTTTCATATACTTTTCGCAGTATTTAACGAAACAGGAAGAAAAAGAATATAACGATAATAAAAAGTTAATGTGTTGTGGTAAAAATAAGGGTACCTCCGGTGCAATGGCCGAGTGTAGCTATATGCGACAATATAGTCGCTATCTAACCTCGAAATACTGTAATTGGTACATCAAGAATGTTACACTTATCCTCAACCAAGTTGAAAGATACTATGGTGCAGGGTGTTCGATGTGGATTTCAGCTCTTTCCGGCTAGGAGTAGACATGCGAAGACAAAAATGAATGTCCATGAAGTGAGAGGTACAGCCGAGATAAGGGAGTTGTTATGCGAGTACTTCTTTCGAGAAGATATCGATGAGCAGAAGGAGAAAAGAAGTGAGAGCGCGAAAGAGTCGACGATGGTGCGAGTGGAGGTAGAAACGGCGCTGGGATTCTTGCCTAACTGAGAATCGATAGAAATTTCTATCGTGGTAGGATACGTCGTGGGCTACGATATCCATTTCTCTGAACAAACGGCCCAGTATCGTAATCTTTTTCAAGTGTTCGCCTCTTACTCTCTCGTTATTTTTCGATATCCGACTGCCGCGGAAGTTTGACCTGAATCGGCGACAGGGAGGCAAATGGAAATAGATGCTCTTACGGAAACTTTCGATGGGTCAAATTCTTAGGTATAAATACTTTTCGTGCATTTCATGTACAGGGGATTTTAAAGAGTATTCCACATTAAAATTTTCAATATTGTCAGTGTATCAGTTTTTTCGTGCCGATCGTTACGGGCCAATACGAAATACTTGGATGGAAAGTATCAATTTCACCAATATTCCATTTTGTTTCAGCGTTTTCTTCCACAATTCTTAAAGTTGTATAGTTTAAATGAATTTTATGGAAGAACTTTGGAATCCGACTTGTGAAGTCCACTGTATTGTGGAACGATTTTGTTTTAGATTTTTTGGTACGTACATTGATCCGATTGGTATACATTCGAGTTTACTTGATTTACTCGAATTCTAAATACTTTGGTACGCGTCGATGTTACAAACTGTGGCCATTTAGATTGAGATTTTCAATGAAAATAAGTTTGGTCTTCTCGTGCAATGAAGAAAGAAACTCGCTACTGTCCATGTCGTGTAGAAATATTAGTACATTATTCTATATTAAATGTAGTTTTTCTGATTCTTGGAACTTTACGCTATAATAACGTAAACGCAACGATATTTAATTACAAATAGTTACAGTCGCATGTATTAAAATTATTACAATAAGTGTGTATTAGTTTGAGGAAACGATTCTCAATTTGTTGTACAATATTTTCTATTTCACATATACAATGAATAATCGGAATCGAGTGATATTTCTTTAGGAATTGAAGCTGGGCAATAATATTACGAAAACAACGATAACAATCAATTCAACGCGCGAAACAAGTTATGTTAATATTAAACTCGTTATTAAATGCAACTGAGAAGATCGAGATATTGGTATGTAAAATTTTAAACACGATTCTCTAGAGATCATATTTTTCCGAATTGTTGTCACGATATCTCACGTTCTAGTTAAACTGTTTTGTTTCAAATAATTTATCTAGTGTAAAATAATCTCGAAGAATACCTAAGAGGTTACAGTTTATAGTAGAATATCCTCTTAAGCAAATGGAAATAGTGGAAACAAATGAAACAGAAGGTTTACAACGTTCGAATTCACCCACAAAAATTAATAATGCAGATGAATAAAAGTGTATTAATCTGTAGTATAAAACGACGATTAGAGGAAATTGGTCATAAAAAAATTAAAAGTGGAAAAGAAGAATTCTATCGTTTCTACAAAGGAATAAAGAAAACGTCATTGTTTTTGGTAATGGAATATTAAAATTGTCCGAAGGAAAGACGATAAAATTATTATGGGTAGACGAATTCGAATTTGAGATCATCGGGTCAAAAAGGCATCAGTATTTATGCGATATAGAACAAATGAAAGAAAACTGTAAAAAGTGTATGGCGACTGGGGCACACTAATGTGAAATTGGTTTTCCGATAACAAAGTTGATAATTTCGTCAAAGTAGATAGAGAAATGATCAAAGAAATATATTGTCGGAGAGAAGAGAATATCGTTTCGTCTGAACAAAGACTAAAGTATTTGTATTCCGAGAAGAAAATCTGAGTCGCAAATAAAAGTCTTGCTGGTCACGTTTAGATTAATAGGAAGAATCAATCATTCTAAGGAAGATGGTTTGGTTACTCGAAATCAGAGGAAATGGACCGCAATCCACTCGAAGGAAGTCGAATTAGATCGGAAAGCGAAGTGTACGACTAGGTATGGCAAATAAGGTACGTGGCAGAAGTTATAACAAATTTGATACGAAATATCAGCAGATATGTTAACAAAAGTGACGCTAAGAATGTTCAGAATATGTAGAGCTGTAATCCACGCTAAGGTCGTGTATGTGGATAAGAAACGCTTAAGCAAGAATTGATAATTGATCAGTAACAAAGTTTTAGTTGATGTCAGAAGGCATACGTTTACAAGACATGGACAATACTAAAAAATGGACAATAATATTTTTTAGAATATTTACAGACATCAAGGCTGTAATATACTACTTACTGTAATTGGAAACATAAGACAAAAATATTTCTAAAGAATGTATAATAATATTTTCTAGAATATTTACAGACCGTAACAGTAATATACTACTTATTGTAATTGTAAATACAAGATAAAAAATATTTCATTATAAATACAAAGTTAAATGTAAGTATATAATATCTGCATGTACAAATTTCAGCAATTATGCTTACTTTGATTAAAGAAAGGGTGTGCCAGTTCTTTGTCGAGGTCCAGTCTACTGTCTATTTATTTTTCTAGACAAACAATATATCGGTTTGTAGGACACTGACAATTAATTGACATCTGCATAAAGTGTCATGTTTACGCTTAAAGAAAAAGTTGAGAAAGTTACATTCAGAGAACGTGAATATTATGGAAAAATTTTGAATATCCTTTTCATATAAAAGATTAAACACTTTTTTATTACAACGTCTGTGTGTGTGTGTGTGTATCTTGTAATATAATTTTTAGGATTTACGAAGGAAAAAGAATTTCTTTAACGCAGAAGAATTATGTTTTCGTACATGTAGTACGAAAAGGTGCGTAGTGCACATTGTCAGTTAGAAAGATTTAAACATCGAGTTTCTTATGTTTAACTAAAGTTTCCGAGGTACCATAAAAGCTCGTTTTCTTTGCGTTTTCGGTAGCCGCGAGGTAGTCGACAAAGAACAAACGAAAAGGTTGCTGAGAGAAACGAAATGCTGGCACTTAAAGCGGCTGTCACACCGTGTAAAATCCCTTTATGTTTCTTTCTCCACTTGTTTATTATAAGCACGTGTCTCTCTCTTTCGGACATATTTTTCTTACATCGTGTTAACATAAATTTTAAAGCTGATTTTACGTCTTTATTATCTATTTTGGATCATTATACGACGTTGTTTGAAATTTTTCTATTCGTTGGTAAATTCTTCTGCTACTATTAATAATATATTAATATAATATTATCAGAAATTATTATGAATAATAGCTAAAGAATTTTGTATTATATTAATCAAGCAAAGGCAACTTTTAGATCACTTTCTCATCTCTATGTTTTTCATGAAATATTATTAACTATTAAATTACTATATTATTAAATATCATAATTCCAATTATTAGAAGTTATTCGTTTTACACCATCTGTCTTAAGAATATAATGTGAAATTATTTTTTAATGCAATTTTTGTTTTTTCTAAAATTTTTCCAGCGTTATACTTTGCTAGAATTTTGTAATAATTGATCAATAGTATTAAAAGTATTTCAGAGTATGATAATGATGTAATAAGTTTTATTACTTTTAATTCTATGCTACTTTTCTCTGAATTGACTATATTTCTACTGAGACAATTTAATAATTTATCTACTTTTTGCATTTGAAGTGTTCTCACGAAATATGACGGTTTAACAACTAGTTTAAATAACTCATTACCCAACATTCACTTACTGGTTGTAAGCACGGGTAATCGCGTTATTTTGAAACTAGAACACATACCTTGTTACTATTTCGGTACAGATAATTGGAAAACAATATTCAATTTCATATTTAAGAAAGAAATAGATTTATAATCTACATCTTATGTATATATTACATAATACAACACTATTTTAACCATGTTATTATATTAATATAATTGTGTTGGTCAAAGTTAAAAATATGAAATTATCTTTGAATTATCATTATGAAATTAATTTCAAATAAGATTTGTTATAAATAATGTGCATAAATAGTAAATTGTGGAATAGGCACAGATTTGAAATAATTGTTCAACGATCGGATAGTACAACATGATCGAGAAAATGAAAGGAAAATATGGTGAATAATGATAATATAAATTTGAGGAATGTCTGAATCTATGAAATTGTTGTACCAAAGAATTACGTTTGGTACACATACGTCATCAGTCATCATCTGCTACGGAGGCATTAAGTCCTTGAAAACAAAAGCATTGTTCGACTTTGAACGGTGCACACGAGTAGCTTTTCACGTCGACAGCAGAATATCACAGCTGTTGATTGCAAGCGACACTTAGAAATGGTTTATATCATAGCGGTAAGCATTAGGCGTTCGATGGTTATCCGTTGACTTCCCTACAATTGAAAACTTCCTCAGGGTCGGTTTTAAAGTGGGTGACTGTGTCGTTCGAGAAAATGAAGCCCAGCAACAAAGCATGCTGATTACTGACGTAGTCGAAAGACAATGCAATGGAATGGGAATGGTTGGAACAATGCAAGAAAGGCTGAGCAACTACCACGAGGCGAGTGCTTATCAACGTGTACGTCGATAGAGTGCGCATACCGACAGGAGAAACGTACAGTCTGCAGATAAATACGAGTTCCTGTTGCAATGAATACCTTTCAGGAATGTGCCGACTCTTCTGTGCGATTGGCAGTGATCGGTTGCTAAAATTTACTTTCCCTGTGGTGAACCAAATTGTTAAATCAATTGTTTGTAGTTTATCCTATGCAATTAGCTACGAATAGATCCAACTTGTTGGGCACAACTTGACTAGGAAGAAGTTTTTCCTACGTATAATATGTAGTATCCAGAGTATGGTGTCGATTAAATATCTTACTGTTGATTTTGAAGTCTATGCTTACTATATGCCTTTTATGCGAACGATTACGGATCAAAGAATATGCATCGAATAGTTTTGTATAACCGAGATGTTAGTTTTTAAGAGTTGTATCGTTAACGTTTATTCTTCTTGGGAATTATTTGTCTACGTAGAAAGTGTATCAGATACAAAACATCGTCTATAGATAATTTTATTATAAACCTTGCTGTACCTTCAGGAGTACTCGGTCTAAAAAACATTAGAGCCATGTTTATGCGTAAAATGTACACAATACTCGGAAAATATCAAAAAGTATTCATTTAATATAAACAAATATTTAACACGTGCTTTATTCGAACTACAAATCGAGGGAAAGCAAATTATCACATTGTCGAGTTACATAAGATGAAAGTTATAGTTAATGTTATCGAGTGTATATTTCATCAAATATGGATCTTTCTAGTAAAGTAATTCGGTGTGTCGAATACAATATACACTATTTAGAGTATATTTAAATTTGTCTAGTTATTAGCTAATACAGTGGTCTCTGATTTTAGCCAATTAACTTTTGGCGAATATTTGCCGCAGTGAGCATGATTTTCAAAGTTAATAGTCGTTAAAAGATTGATAAATACATGCATGCTTTGATTGTTTGAAGTAAGAGATAGTTATCAGTTATCAGTCACGTTTAAGTTCGGTTACTTCAATGTTATAATCAGGTAGATTCTTGAATTAGTTTAAGGTGTTATCGTTTGTTTGTCACTTTGGTGTTAGTTAAAATGGAGATAGAGTTACTCCATACCGAATCGATCACATTTTACACACGACGTTATGAATTTTTATCAAATTGAAATACGATACAGTCCGCGTGAAATTACACGGTGGGAAGGGATTGAGTCATTATTTTTCTGATTTAAAATGTATTCGAGTATGGAGGATGCAAAAATTCGCGATACAATACTACGTATGTTACGAAGAAAACTGTAAGAATGAATTTTTATTTCCCAAATTGTCAATTGAGTGGTCAATTTTTTATTTTACTTTAATCGAGAAGCATCGGCTTTTACGAATAAATTTACTTTACATTGAATCGACGATTAGCAATACGAAAGTTAGGAACAAATTATTATTTTGCAAATCTCGGGTAGAGTTCGTATTTTTTCAAATTAGAATCGTCAATTCACTCGAAAGCGGGATAGGTGTAGTAATATTCATTTCAAACTCAGGTCAATATGGACGAATTACTTGTACTACATGAACATAAACAATGGGCGTGGGAGGGAAAGGGGGATGATTTCATCACTTGAATTCGATGTATAAATTGCCACTTGAATGCACGAATTACTATACCTCAAAGTATATCGGTTGTTGATGGTATGGATTTCGTTCCAAATTCGGCTTCTAGTGAACTGATAGTGAATTGATTAATTATACAAACGGCTTTCATACATCTCAATAAGATTGACTTTTTATGAATTTGGTTGTGAAATTTTCAGAATCATTCACGCACGATTCTATTTCCTGGAGTTTTGTATTGATTGAAATATTTACAATCTACCAACAAAGAGAGACTTGTAGGTAAAAGATTTATAGGTTCGACTTTCTAATTGTATTTTTTATTATCAATATTTACTACAGTTTCAGTAAACGCAATGTTTTTCGAATATTAAACGTGCACCAGAAATTAAGCATCAAATGTAAAAACTTCTTTTTATTATTGGTAAAATTTAATATACCGTTGAAGAGTAAAAACGATTTGCTCTAGTTACTAGGATATGACTTTTGCGTTAGAAATATTTCATGTTTTTAGCGTACACTCGAAAGATGCTATTGTTTTAAAAAAGTGTATGTAAAATTCATAGAAATTTGGTATTGCGGTTAAAAATATGTGCAATTTAGTATAAAAGTGGGAAAGAAATGGTGGTAAAAAGTTACAGAATAGGTATAATGTTCCTAATGTTGAACAATAGGAACGAGTATTTCCTAGGCGACGAAGAAAAATTAATCGAACAAGTCTTTTAACGTGGAAAGCAATAAAAGGAACAAAAGATTTATCAGCCGTATTGACTCTTCAGTTTTTCAAGCAGAACTAAAGACTGTTCGGTATGTGCGGGACTCTTTTTACGCCTGGCATAATGTAATCGCTACCATACTCTGCTCGAATCGTTTTACTATGGAAACAGAGACAAAGGAAAGTCGAGTCGTTGCGACTTCTGACAGCTCATAATAAATAATGGTATGCCATTCTTCGTTACGAAACACAAATCTATTTTACACTCTTCAATTTTCGATCGTTCTTTCTTTTATCTCGTTATAAAAATCTTGCTAGAAAAAGGAGAATTTGTTTTTTTTTCTTATATTCAGTGTTATTTCTTATGACTTGTGTAACTTTTCAAACGACTTTGCAATATTATAATTGATCGATCGACATTTATTAACTTCATAGATGGTTATAATCGAGAAGTAAAAGTGCATAAGAATGTTCAATTATATTATAAGACATTGGTATAGCAACTATACTATCTATTACTTTAGAAGAAATTCGAGGGAATCAAAGAACACAATTCGATGTTAAGTGTCGCCTGTATCGTGCGCCAGACCGGTGCTATTGTATCAAGAAACAGATGTTTGAAACAATGAAAACGATAAGGCTGTTACTTCATAAAAATTGATTTATTTGTCACGTTTAAGACAAACTGGAAGCTTTTATGTGAACGCGGTAGCCTATAAACCACGTTCGTCTGCAGGTTGAATCAGAAGTTATTCGTATGTTAATATATTTCCGTGTTTG
Source organism: Ptiloglossa arizonensis (assembly GCF_051014685.1). NCBI lineage: Eukaryota > Metazoa > Arthropoda > Insecta > Hymenoptera > Colletidae > Ptiloglossa > Ptiloglossa arizonensis. Next base: position 6,629,830 of record NC_135053.1, on the reverse strand, counting down.
GCATTCGACCAACTAGATTGTCCTCAATACCGTCCACCATACATGTTGTATAGATCTATAGTTCCCACACATTCGTGTCAAATCCTCTGTTCTTGTTTCTCTTTTCAGCCATTTTCTTTTTTATTCTCCAAATTCATGCTACATTGTTCTTTAAATTTCTCTTGTTTATCGTATCTTGCTCTCTACATATGGTTGCTCCGTTAATCTTTTTCTCTTTGTTTATTGCACATGGGAAAGTGATAATAAAAGGAAAACGATGCAAATTTAACGCACAATCTGCATATACGCAAATAAGATCGGACGACTGGATGGAGAAACACACGAATGAACGCGTAAGAGAGATTGGGGTTTATATACACGAAACCGTGTTAGGTAAAGAGATACGGGCACAAATACGTTGCGTTATTTTAACATCTTAACAATTACAACCGCTCCACCAACGTTTCCTTCGACTTGTCTCGTGGATACTGTCTTACGGTATCTGCTCTTGAGTTCCGAGTTTTCTTTGGTTGCAATATGTTTACTTCGCGTTAAATTTGATTCAAGAGGGTCTTCTGGTTTTGGAGACGAAAAAAAAGGCATTTCTTTAGTCATTTTTTGTAAAGAAATCGTTGTACCTTTTTAATGCATCGATTTTGTTACACATTCGTACATATTCTAAGAGTACTTACAATTTTGTTCAATAAAATGTAATAACAATTGCAAAAATTACTGAAATACATTTACAAGATGTTTTAAAAAATGTGCCTAGAATGTTGAAATGATTGCGGTTCTCCTGTGAATCGAAAAATCAAAAGTATTCTTTTTAAGTAAGAATACAGTTATGGTCGGAATCGAACAGAATAAAAAACTTCAGATATGAAAAGAATTGCAACACTTTAAAGTTGAAAATCGATTTTGTACAAAAGTAGAAACAATCGATATTGTGAGCACACTTAGAGTGTGTATAACTGCGTGACAGAACCGTTACGTTAAAAAGTACTACGATTTCTTTAGAAAAAATGACTAAAAACGTGTTTTTATCATCTCTAAAATCAGAAGACCCCCTCAAGGACAAATGACGATTCAAGCAACAAGGGACAATTTCGCTTTCGTGATTATTATTTGTATATTTATTTGTATATGTTTTTTTTTCAAAACTCAGGGATGGTTTTAGCTGTTTCTCAGGGAAAATAGTGCAGTAGTCGTGCTCTCAATGGTAATTGACGCCTCGTGAACCTATACAAAGCCCTTAGAAGCAGATTCGTAGACGTTGCAGGATTTAAGAAAACATCCTAAATATTTCATGGAATTCGAGACTCCATTTACATGTTCAGCTCTTCAAGATTGTCTTAAAGAAAGAATTAAGAACAAAATAGAACTAATTTTTAAGGGTCAGATATGCATTTTACCCTTTTAAATTATGAACTTTGTAATTGGTTACTCACGAACTATGTAGCTATTGCATTATAAAGTTGAATAGATTTGTGCACTATTGTAAAATCTGAGTGTTTGTTTAAAATTATTTAAAATTCTCACATACATTTGAAATATTTTGATTATATAAGAGAAACGTAATTCAAGCTTAGTAAAATTGATATTCTGTAGAAGAATTGAAAACTTTCACAATGTAAAGTTGATTCTGGAAACATATTCTGTGCTATTTGATTACAAACAGAACAGTGGTTCCGCAATACTGTCAGTTAGGTTGTCACAACGTTTTATGTCAGATTGTCATAAAGTTGTTCCTACCCCTATCTGGAATTGTAATTACCTAGTTAGAAATATCTTGCCCTCTGTCATTGTTTCTTACTCTTACCTTCGATGTATAGAGAGGTAAGCAAGCTGGATTGATTATAATGAAGAAATTTCGTCTGTCTCTCTGTCAAAGTGTCGCTGTTAAGTCCCGAGCTTGTGGCAACTTAGCAGAGAGTGTTATAAATCACTTCTTACTCCAAGTTCTCGTGGTAACTTTTGCACTTTTATATAATATTAAATTTTACATTATTCAAAGAATAATTAATGAATTTTAGTTTTAAAATTACACTTTTAAGAAAATGTTCAAAATGAAATCGAAAAATATGGATGTTTCAAATAAACTGAGGTATTATTATTTCTTGAAATGTTTCATTTGTAAGATCCACTTGGTAGAGCGTGAAGGTGACAACTTTGTCGGTTCAGTTTAGCATACGAAAAGGTAATCTTAACGAATTTCTCACCAATGTCGATTTCAAGAGTATTGGTTGGCCGGAAACACTTCTCCACTGGTTAGAACTATTCTATTTTAGTGATGAAAAAGGGTGCGTTATTAATTCTCCTGTTCAAACAAGCAATAAGTAACTGAACGCTGAGTTATAGGATTACCCATATTTAGGATTATCCTTTCAATAGCTAGGGCAAGCCAAAGTAGTTGAAACGTAATATATCAACATATTTGCAGGTATTTACATGTGACTTCACGTAAACGATGATGTAGTACGCGATATAGTAGTTCATTGTACATAGAGACGTATTATACGTCTCAGCCTACACGGTGGCTTATGAAACGAGGTTGCCGGAACTCTATGTTCGTTGCCAAGAAGGTGATCGGGGTGTTAAGCCATTTACACTGTGAATAGTGACTTGCCTCCCAAATCCAGGTAGGCTATGGAAGCATACAGTTTTAACCGATTCACGTGCAAGGTACAGTATCCTGATTTTCAATGCAGGTAACATTGTATTACCGCAGACAATGCAGACAATGCAGACAATCCAGACAACATTATATTATATATCTTTTTCTATTCTTATTATCGATTATTATTATCTATGTCATGCCACTCCGAATGGACCCAGCACCGACGCTTGCATAGTCCATGTGTTGACAGACGAAAAGATTCGATATCTTTATCATTTCAAGTATTAGAGAAGCATCCACCTTTTGTGTCCTTTTTTGTTTCCTTTCATAAATACTTTTACCAGATCATGTGTAATGTATAGAGTATAAAAGCTTTCTTGAGGAAACAAATCTTCCTAACAACTACGACTAACCCAGAACTAGATACAAATGTTGTCGCCCATTGGCCGAGGCATTGTCTTATTCCAAAACCACACCTACTTTGGTTAGTCTCTGAAGTATAATTACTAAGCCAGATACCTACAAATACGTCATTGAGATAAACCGTCAACGAGGTACAGACAGACTTGAGAAGCGATGTACGCTTTAAACACCTCGCGAAAGAATAATTACTCTCTGCATAATATTTTATACTTTGAATCGAGGATGGGCAAAATTTTCAAGGAAAAATGTTTTTATCCTTTTTTTCTTTTTTACATGGGGAAAATCTTCGAAAGACTCCACCGATTCCTTGGGGGTGAGATCGAGAGAAGTGTGGGATACTCCCCGCCCAGAAACACCGGACGCGGGTCCCGCCCACTAAAATCCATCACGGTGGCCGGGAACTAAAAACATTAAAACTTCCGGTGGGTCTCTCCTCCCACTTCCCCGGGCAGTGCGATTTCTGCGCCATCTCTCATTCTCTTATGGAGACTGTAAGAAGCCTCTCATTTTTCTCAACGTTTGAACGCCTGATGGTGGATCAGGGCCACGTTGTTCCGCCGCTATTTCCGGTTGGGGGCCGCATAAGTCCCAATCTCACGACCGCCTGTGGCTCCTTAGCCACGCCCAACGCCCCGGGGCGGTGTTTAACGCCCACGTCTTCCGTTGGCGTGGCGGTTATCTTAGTTGTATTCTTGGGGCGGGGGTTGCTCCTCCCCCGAGAGCGGCTCGGTTTCCTGGATCACTTATATTCCGCGTACACGCGTATTGTTACCCCTAAAATTATTATCCGATCACGAAAAGAAGGCACAGCGTGTTTACATCCCCACTTTGGTTCTAGTCGACTGAATCCCGTATCATCACAGGTGTTGGCCGTTATTGGCCGAAGATGGTGACAAAAACCGACACCGGTGATCCCAAGTCCGAGTGAGAAGGAATTCCTAGTAAGGTGCATTGGCACAGACTACCAATAAAGTGACAAGTATTCATAAACAGAATGATTTGCTTACGATTTAGGTATTACCGCTGATTCAATAAGTTGCACGTAATGAAAAAATGAATATTATTTAATATGCGCAATAATCATTAATATTTTGACAATTACTTATAGCGAAAAGAACTAATTTGTATTTATTAATAATAATATAAATCCGCTTATACTCATTTATATCAAAATAAACTACGACTACGGGCGGAGCGAGGATATAAACACGCTGTGGCTTCTTTTCGTGGACGGATAATATTTCTTCGCTAAAACAAAAGAATGTATCCATTGACAGAGTCACTTAAACTACGTTTGCGCAAAGTTTAAAATTTATTTAAATTTTCGAGTTGCCGAACATTCCTTTTCAGTCTCATAACTCTGTTTGTTTTTCGAAATGGACCTTAAAATTGTAGAAAATTGTGTTTAAGGGTTCAAATGTTTAAACAGTGTTAAACATTTGTCCATCCCTTTTACTATACTATTGTGAAATTGGTTATGTATCGACTCATCAAAGAAGATCGAAAAAGTGAATCAAACGACAACTCTTGCCAAGGGAACAAATGACAAAACGTTAACTAAGTTTAAAGTGCAATATAAATTTCCCAGATTTCAAATTCAACACTTAGATCTACGTCGTGACATGACAATCGAAAATTATTCTGCTATTTCGGAAATGTTCCTCGATTCGAGTTCCATGATTCTTTTTTAAAAGTAAAACAGGATGAAAGTGATCAATATTTTTTTAAAGCAAGGAAAATTTATTACATGTAGATAAATTATCGTACATCTGCTGATACACTAAAGCCACAAAATAAGGTATTTGTCAGCGAGCATTCTTACCGTCGATGCTACGCCACACTGAATCGCGTTATTGTCGTCCCAGTTGGAAATTATCCAGGCTACGACCCTTGCCGCTTTAACTGGGGATCTGGGCACAACGTGAATATCAATATCTGCTATGCACACTTTGCTACAGAACACCCCATTTCATTAGTACTAAAGATATTCAATATGCAGCTGCATTTGGACGACCAAATTCATGTTTCTTTTATTTATTATTTCTTGATTGCATAATCGTAAGAAAGATCTTCCTTATGAAAAATGCTAAGCCTAAGTATGTTTACGTCGTTGAAATTTTAACGATATGTGGGAATTTTCCGATATTTTGTTCATTTCAATAATCAAATTGATTTGTCTTAGTTTAATATAACAGCTGAGGAAACAAATGAAACATATTATATTTTGTAAATATGCTGTTGGTTACAAAGATAGTTCACGGATCAGTTTTAGCAATTATTCATCGTTTCTCCCTTATGTCTAAATAATATTTTAAAAGCTGTTGGCCATGAAATATAATAAAACAAAAATGATGTCTCATGAGTTGGCAATGATATGCAGAAAAAGATTTCCAACTTAATTAGATTAGCACCGCTTAAATTGGTATGTGTGAGATTATCGTTTTACATTTTCATTCATTTGTTGCATATATGCGTAAAGAAAAGTTGTATTTTGAAAGAACTAATACAAGCAATGAACGAATTGTATCGTTCTAGTTTATAGTATTTTTCATAACCTGCAGATTTCGTTTCGACAAATGCCAAATTTGTATTAAAGCAGAATATTGATGTCTATCGAATTATTCGAATAGAATCATTGTGTCTACTATATTTTAAAAAGCATAATTAAATTTGGAATTGGTACAAAAAATTATTCAATGAAAATCTTCAGTTCTTTTAAGATTACACACAGGCGTTAGAGTTGTATACATTTTTTAATAAATTAATTGAATATGAGATTTTGTAAAATTAAGCTACTTCGATCAAAGCGAATAAGTTAAATTATAATTTCATGTGATCATTTTTAAAATTTTTCTATTTTTTCTTTTTAGTTTATTGAATTTAAAATTTAGATGTTAGACAATTGAAGCAATTTTCAGGTTTCAGGAAATTTTGTTGCAGCTGACACTTCTATATTTTTGCTGAGTCAGTTCTTTTAATTCAAGCACACGAGGGTAACTAAGAATATTTTCTGCGTTTTATTGACCTAAATTAGCGGAAGACGAACGACTGAGTTACAAAACTCGTGAAATTGTGCAGTGGAATGTCTTTCCTTTATTAACTTTTAATATTTGCGATCTCATAATCATTCACTTTTTTGGTTTCATGTATTATTAAATTTTATCAGAAAATAAAGTTGATTTTGTATTGGTTCAATTAGAGTAAGTAAGTGTCCGTCTTTTAGTTCAACTGAATAGAAACTTATTTAAAAATTCCTGTTTATTACTAATGCAGTATAGTGAAATTTATTATTGGGTGATCTGGAACAAGGCCTAAAAAAGGTTTAATTTCTTTAAGATTTATAGTAATGATTTGGTTGTGTTATGTTTCTACTAGTTTTTATAATTTTCTTTAGACATGGTATTGTAAAAATAAAAATTAGATTTAAACGAAAAGATATTTATGTGAAAACTGAATTGGTACTGAATTGGTATTGCTAGTTGTGGAACAGAAATAAATAACAGTTCTTTTTTTGTGATAGGAAAAGGTTTTTGTTTTTATATAGAATTTGTCTTTTGCGAGGGTCTCTTCGCATTATAACTCAATCCTGGAACACATCTATGTTCTTTGTATTTAGTTTGTATTTAGTTCTAGTTTAAGTTTTTAAATTTCGTTTAACGAATCAATTCAAGTAACTCACAACTTCTCAATTAATCATTAAGTTCAGTGTATAGATTTTTTGTTTCACCACTCAATGTCTTGCATTTAAAGGTAGTCAAAATCATTTCAGTCAATACAAAAGTGGTTCTATTCTTATGCTTTTCATTGGGCAACGCACAATCACAATTGTCACAATTTAACACCGAGTATGAATTAAAGTGGTTGAAACACGGAGAGCCATATCGCTTGGGAAGTTACTTATGATGGTGGTCGATATTGCTTCTGAACTTTGGCAGACACAAACTTCAAATTTTGCATTGTCTTATTCTAGATAGCTATTAATCCCAGTCATTATTACGGACGGAACTTGTTAGACTTGCTGCCAACAAAATTATTTTCAACGCAAACGAGAAAACTCAATGTATAGAATTTGCCTGGAATTACTTCTACCTTATTAAAGTGCAAGTACCAACTTGCAAGATTTCAAGTTGATATCTATAATGATTCGAAAGCCAGAGTGCTTACCATCAATTTCTGCAAGGGTTAGATTGGAAAAGCGTCCCTATCCATACCTGAAATGGTCTGATCTCTATTCAGTGTCAAATTGTTGCAAACATAGTCAACAAATATTACTTTAAATTGTATATACATTGGTTGTATTATTGTTGTATTCTAAATGTTATTTCTAAATGTGTTTGGTATAAAACTGGTGTATTGGGTTTTGCATCAACTTCAACATGGATTGGCTAATCGCGTGTTAACAAATATCGAATACATCGCGTTGATTAATGTGTTTTGTTTCTTAACTTGGAACACGTGAGTTAATTCGTGTATTTTCTTTATAATAAATGTCATTTTCATTTCAATTTATTTGTTATTATTGTTGTATATTATGAATATAAAATAAATATTGTTGTGATTTTGCAATGTAAAATATGCAAACAAATATTGCCCGCTTGTCATGCATGTACAAATACAGTTTTTTACAAGTAATACAAAAAGACAATTTTTGTAACAATTTTCAAGTTTTATTCTTGATCGTATAATAAAAACAAAAGCGTTTATTTCAGCCATAAAGTTTACTAATTTTTTAAATTTCTGTAATATATTACAGGACATATTTTAATTGTGTTCGATATATATTTTAATGAAGAGATTTAGAAGATAATGCAATTTTTGCATTTACTGCACGTATTAATTTCGCGTTACAACTTACTCCATTCAATATCACAATTAGTCCCAAGGAAGGAGTTAAAAGTAATACAATTTTTGTACTGTGGTCACAAATCAGTTTATATAAAATTATTACTTCACTACAATGACAAAGTCTTAGCGAATATAGTGACAAAAGCGTTTTTCACTTTATTCAGCCTACTGAGTTATTTACAATGTATCGAAAATACTTCTTTCTATGAACTCTCGATTTTATTTTCTTATCGTTTGGAAAGTACGATGCACAGCTTCAATTTAGAACATAGTAGAAACAACTAACTCCTACACTATAGTAGCGTTAATTGAACTAAACTAAACTATCTATGAGACCTCACACTATTTAAGCCTATAATAGTAAAGCTGCTCGAGGTGTTGTTGTCACAGTTATTCTGCTTGTACAGGATGGAAAAGCCTTTTGTGTTGTGTACAGTATAAGCGAATTCTGTACTTTTGTATTAATGGATACATGTTAAAAAATTCCCGCAAAAATAGCGTCGATTAACTTCTTTAATGTTAAATTTTTAAAAAGTCGTATCATATTCCACTCGTTACAAAGATCAAATTTTTCAAAGGAAAAATATATCCCGTATAGATTTATAATATGTGGTGAGATGAACGATATAAGGTCGAAATATTGTAGAAAGTGACTTACTTGCTACCAATACAAAGCTGAAGTACTGTGAAACGTGTTACTGAATGTAAACATAGTCATAGCGTAAACAGAAATTGGACGATCCCCTCTACCACGATTCTTTGTTGTCTTTGTCCCTTCGTACTTACAAGTTGTTAGTGCGTTTCAAGTACGATTATAGTGGTGCAAAAATGTGCTTCACTGGTCATTATTGCAGAATCAATGTGTATCGATAATCAGTCACACGATAACTCCAACTAATAATTTTACTCGAAATATAAATTACGTAAATGAAAACATAAACTTAAACTATCGTATAATAGTTTTCTACTATTTTGCAAGGGAATGGTTAGGTTACGATGTACGGATCCTTCAGACAAATTTGATTCTTACAACGAGCAGGATACGATACGATGAAAAAAATCACTTTTTACTTCGAAAAAGTCAAATTTCTTCAACGGATCACCACCGATTCGAACGTGTAGAATTTGCGCACGCTATCTATAAGAAAACATTCTTTTCCAATCTGTACGTCCTCCTTATCGTCAGTTGCGTGCAACTCCTCTCCACTCTTCTTCTTCATCCATTCCACGTCCTCCCGTTCTCCTCCTTAACGTATACAGTGAAATTTAATTACTCCAAGCGGGTACTCACTGAAACTCCATTTGCGCGTATAGTAATTTCGTCGGGAGCCGGGAGAAATGCTGGGAACGAGGAGGATTCGGAAAACGACGCCTCTCAACCTCCTTACCGTAGAGAAACTCGTGGGGAGTAGAGATATTCTAATCTTTTCTGTTCCCCACCTCCTTTTAATCTACGTCTAAGTGTACACCTTGTGTTTGGGACGATTAATCGGACTCTTACTTTTCGCGCTTCTTCGCGTTGTTGTAATCGTTGTCCTAATGACTCGGCCTCTTACAAGCGATAATATTCAAATCAATTTGCCGTTCTGTCGTTTTTAATTGTAGCGTCTTGTTCATTGTACCGAAACGTAGAAATAGTCCGCGTGAACAGTATTTTTCGCTTACCAATCTCTTCGATTAATTAAAAGGTATTGATCTTGTAAACGCAAGTTTAATATTCATTGATGTTGTAAGTAAGTTTTTATTAATTACATACATGTTTTCGATCTAAATGATCATTCTTGGAGGTGTATACCATATTTGTGTAAAGTGTATGGTATTTATTTTAGTAATGAAAAATGGTATGCAAAAATGCAAAAGATACGGGTAAAATAATAGAGACCTTGATTCTCAATTGTTTCAAAGTTTTTTCGTCTCTGTGACTTTCGATTTCTTCAAAGTCATTTCGAGGACGTATACCGAATTTGTTTCGCTCTGTAATTCTAATCGTGCATTGGTGTTATTCGAGGTCACATTGATTTTCCAATCATTCATACTATAATAATTATTATTGAATTTTATATAGACACACTGTGTAATTAAAAAGTCGTAGAACTAAAAATTCAAGACCTGCTCCATAAAGGATCAAGGAAAACTCTGGTGCACTCTATACTGTATACACATTGACGAGAATTTGTGTCCGAAAGGAAAATAGAGGTTTTCACATATATCACGAAAAATGTACTGTGGTAGAGTGATATATGGAAAGTATCCTAGTAACGGTATCATATTGTGGTCACGTACACGTGCAAGAAAACTACAGGAACAATCTTCCTTCCTGTCATAGTTCATGGCTCTTAAAACGAACCCTGATATCTAACCGAAGCAATAATTTTTCTTAACGTTTGCTTTAGCCCCGTTCGCGCACTATGTTCTTGCTTTCAGCTTTTATTTCAGTACAGAATCCCTAGTACTTACTTTAACTGATATCGTTGGATCGATGGGGTCGCCCTTTTATTTAGAGGGATAGACCACAATTTAGCCAAGATAGACTACGCTAAAAATCCATCGCTTATTTCTTATATTGTTATCGAAATAATATACATTTTAAAGCAGATGTAACGTTTTTCCAATGTAGAAATAATTGTTCCACCTGAAGTTGTTGGGTCAAATTGACCCGTATCGGGAATATATTATATTACATTTAAATAAATTCGATCTCCATTCATAATATTATAAGTGATTTATTTCAAGTATGGAACAACAAATTACGTATTATCTACATACTACGTTTTCATAGAATATACATAATCGTTTTATTAATATAAGAGGTTACAATTAGTGTCGAGTGTTTTACAAGTAACTTAAAATAAATCAAAGTAGTAATTTAGAACAAGATTGTAATAAATATAAACTAAGATTTATTTACAAATAATTATTGAACGATGTGTAGAACAGCAATATTGTTTACTATTTATTTTTGATCTACCAATGTGTTATGCATGTGAATCGAATATTTTATAAAAAAGTTATATAACGTTAAAGTTCGATTTCGGGTTAAATTGACGGGAACAGTGTATAAGGGTTAAAGAAGGAAGTATATTTGCATTAAATTTAACAAACTGTTAAAGCACTTTTTAAAACTAATTTCAAATCTATTAAATTTCGCTTTCAAAACTGATTTAAAAACTGTAGTTTCCATCTATTACTTATATCAACTTAACGGTTTAAAATATATATCTACCGTAAATGAAAATTGAAGTATATATTTTTTCTGAAAATAATATGATTTCTCTCCATAATTCTTAAATACCAAAGGAAAAGGAAGGTTAAATATTAAACGAAGTATCAAAGCAGAATATATTTTACTTCATACATTTTACAATACTGTTTTGCTACTATTTTCTATAAATAATGGAATAAAGTTTACATTTTCAATTTATTTTTCCATGTAAAATTACTGCCTTACTCCTATATATAGAAGTTTACGTACCACTTCATTGCCAGACAACCGGTATTTCGTCGAAAGAGTCTTTGTAGTAGAGAAGATAGGAGATATTTGATTTTCATCAGGCCCTCTATCACTTTTGTTACCCAAGGAATGAACGTTCGTGTACAAAGCAAACAAGAATTGATTCATTTCATAAAGCAATTCAAGAAATGTCATACGTACACCTTAAATAAATACATCTTTATTTATTGAATAGAAGAGTAATAAATATTTGATCTACAATATTTTTGCACACTCTAAAAAAAAATGAATTTTTATACATATTTATTGTACACTTTGCCTTAATTTTATTACATTTTTGTCACTAAATTGTATGGTACAATTCTCAATTAATAACCTGTTATTTTGTATTATTTATTCTTATATTGTTAATACCTTAAAATATAGTGATAATTATTTTACCAGTAAAGTAGGTTTGATTGAAAGATTTACCGAAAGATTAAATGAAAATGTTGAAAAATTTATTTCACAATTTAATTGATTAAAGTTTCTTCTTATTTAGTTAGTTTTCTGTATCATCTAAAAATATAATTTTTTTAACTTTTATGTAACAAATTTTTATCGCTTCACCTGTGCCATTGGTGGATTCGTCGATAAGACTGATCCAACGAATCCTGCTTTGAACAAGCCTGGATGTTGCGAATGATTTCGATACAAAAGAAATTAACTTATTCGAGTCGCAGGAATTTTATTCTTATATTAAACTTCGAGACTTTGTCTGTAATTCATGGTTAAACTTCAAATAGCTGTACTTAAAAAGCGTCGTTTTCGTTTTATGTTTGTTAGAATTTCAGTGTATTCGCTGAAGGCATCTTTTCCTTATTGCAAAAGTATAGTTCAACAACGTAGAAACATTTGCTGCAATAGAAGAACATTGTGTTCAGTTACTTTTCCTACCAGGCATTCTCATGAACTTGATTTCCCTCTCAGTTTCTTAACGATATGGTAGCTTCTTGCTATTGCAATTCCAATCTCACCGCTTCATATATTTTTTATATTACTTAACTTGTGTCGGTTATACATATTTGTTTTCACACTATTTAAATTACGTTACTTATGCACAATTGTTTGTAAATATTGATTAAATATAAAAGCTCGAGATTTCGTTCAAATATTTGGATCTCTTTAAGAGTTTAAATGGTGAAACATATTAAAATTAATATACATTACTTGATTGAATATGGTGGAATAAAACATGGAAGGTATAAAAGGTGTTTCAAAATATGTGGCTATAACTTCAATGGCAAATTCAGTACAATGAAACAAGAAAAAAGTTCGTATAAACATATACAGGACCTGGCCTTATTTCCTAGTTACAGCCGTTTTTGTCTCCTAGTGATTCTTATAATAAACTGGGCTCTTTCTTGAGCTTTTTCTACGTGAGGTACTCTGACTGCGTATTCAATAGGTTTGCCAGCGAATTCGAACAATACCTGGTACTTTTGAACGGATGAGGAGATCTATGATAAAACGTTTAAAAGTCTCTATTCGAATTGAAAGTGCCCACTTCGAAAAATTTCCATGAAGATGGTTGAACAATTGGTGCAATACAAAAACCGCTGTAATTTGGAAACAAGGTCATTTTGGATATGTTTGTACGAACATTTTTCTTCTTTTAGTGTATTAAATTCGTCTCTAAACTTATACCCATATATAAACAAAAATTTACATACCTAAATAAAGTTATAGGATCACGTAGATCATTGCTAGAGTTATTAACATGCTCTTAATAGTTAACATCTAATGAATCTTGGTACTTTTCGAATTACATAATTGTAGCAATAAGGTGATAGCCATTATTGCTAGAATTCACATTAAAAACACCATTTTTCGTTAAATAACGTATCGAACACATAGGTGCACTCGTAACATTTTTATCTCGATATATGTTTCAAATAACAAATAAAAGATTAACAACCTTTTATTTATTACTCGTTGAATAAAAATTAGAATTTGAACTTTACAATAAGGTATTTCACAATGAACAAATAAAAATTTAACTGTTCAATTCAATAAATAACACGAATAAATTACTATGCGTTGGCTTTAGTCGTCATATTTTAATCGAATAAAAGTTTGCCTGTAAAATAGTGTGAAAAAAAAGGCACAACTATAGCAAGCGTATATTTATAATATATAATTTTTATCTTCAACAAGGAAGGTTTCTTTTGAACTAAAAATCAAACACAGTTTCGCTCAAATCGACAATAAAACAGTTACTTTTGCGATCTGAACAGAAGTTGTAAATTGGACATTTTGTAAGAAATTACGTCTTCTTTTATATTGATACATTTTGGATGATTTATTTGATGATCATATAATATTAATTTGGTGTGCGATACGTGCAATAACACATTGTCTCTGTGAATTCTATCATTTTAGCTAAATCATGCACATACGTATTCACATTTCACACCAAACTTTGCCCTATCGTAACACCATCATTCCTACCAAAACGTGAAGAACACTTATAGAGCAAACATAACAAAATTAGTATGTTTGTATTCCATAACTTTGTATCACTGATATTTGTACACAAATATGTACAATACAAAGTACGCTGGTTTATAAAATTAATATCTAAAAAATTATATTTCTTTTCTTCATTATATTTACATCATCTATTTAATAGAACAATATATTAGTTTGTAGAACGTTGTTCATAAAATTCTTATAAATTCTTACGCAATATAGGTACATAATTATTTCATTAACATAAGTAGAACATAGGTTCGCGAATTTGGTTTTCGTATTCTCTAAGATAAAGGATTCGCATGTGCAAATTCAGCGAATATTGATTTCTGACTCGTGTTTTTCTGAACTTTAGCATCGTGACCTTGCCGTACATTATGAATATCAATAGAACACATTTACAAGATTTTCCTTGGAATGTATATATAATTCGCTATAATAATCTTGTATTAATCTTATCTACAATAATCTTGTAGAATAGTAAGGAACGAATTTACATGCGTCAGAAATAATCACGATACAGTTGTCTTCTTTGCACATTCAAAAAGACTATTATGAAAAAAATAGATGTTAAAAAGATTTGAACACTTAAAAGAAGTTTAAAGTTAAAGGTATTTGTGACGTCCACACGCTCAAAATATTTCGCAAATAATGAGAATGAAAAGTCTTTTTAAACATTTATTTATATAAAACGTCTGTAATTGGCAATGTTTAGATATTATATTATTCGGTGTAATTGTCCAAAAAAATTTTAAATAATTTGACGAATCGAAAAGTGATCAAATTATATAAATTATATGTACATTTTATATAGACTGAGTATGTAAAAGTCCAATAATATAATTATAATTATATACAAAGATATCAAAACAGATTATATTTATTTTTTCATAAAACATAAATACAACTTTTTTCCAAATTATATACGTAATCGTTTCTTAAGCTTACTATGTATAGTTTATTGACTTATTTAAAAGCAGCTTTTTGTTGAAATCTGTTTAGAACAATTTTCATTTTATTAAAGAAATTTGGTATTCATCGAATCGCCATGAAATATGTCGAAGTGAATCCGTCAATTATTTTAGAGGTACATATTATTATTACTTGGTTTGCTTTGTACGAGATGTTGCATATACTTTTATAATTATAGTAGATAATTATAATTATAATTCACGCATTAACTTTGACACATTTCGTATTAATTTTATATATACAAAATTTTTCTGAGAAGAAATTTTACTTAAAAAATTTCAATTAAGAACAATTTTTAAATCAGTTAATAAATTACACGCAGTAAATCCAGGAATATCAAGTTTTTCACTTTGCATTAATATTTATAAATGTTATTATAATGCTCTTCTATAAAATAAATATTAGAATAATGATATTCGTATAGAATGCTTGAAAATGTATAACAATTTACATTTCTTCTTGACATTTCAACCTTTTTTGGTATTTATCGAGAAAAATTATGTATATCCTTTATATTCGGCATAACAATTTTATTATATCAGAAGCGATAGTTGAACAATAATTTAAATAACGATGTTAGCAGATTTTGATTGAAGAGAGTATACTTGAAAAAGAGTACAACTTCCAAGTTTTCATACTGACACAAAATTGTAAGTGCATAACGTGTGCTAACTATAAGTTTTCCTCTTCTCAGACGTTCTTAGAGGGCTGCATATTTATGGGAGCTCAAGAAATCTATACTAACAGGAATGCGGCTTTCATCGGTCAGAATTCTAATCTCTCCTGCGTAGCACACCCGATTAAACGAAACAAACAAAATTATGTTGGATTTAGACTCTTTCCTGGCATACAACTAGTAAACAAGTTATAAAAAAACGCAATCCACAGGTGGATTCGATAAGCATTCCCCTTGCCTTATTCTTAACCCTTAGAATGGATCTTTTGAGCTTCCAAGAATAGGTGGGAATATAAAATGGTCAAAGAAGACTTTTTATTCATCCACGAAACGTGCTTCGTGTAATATACAAGTATGCAATGTGACAGTGTTATCCAACATAAGCTTCTGGGCTTGAGAATTTTCCCCACTCTGTGTCTGTTAACATGATATGAGAACGTTTGTTGTTTCTGCATTAATGCGCACGTGATCCATGCAAACATATTGTAATATGGTGTGTTAACCGGGCCTAACGTAAAGACGTTTCACTCGCTAACTCTACCTAGCAGAACGTTTCAGGAAACTGAAAGGTAACCCCTTGATAAAACACACACTGTTCGATTCGTGTGAAGCTTTTTAAGGAGGGACAGTTACGAATTTGTTTCTGGAATCAACCTGATTGTATCACACCTGAGAGCTAGACACGTACCAACAGCCCGACAAGAAGAGGGAACGAGATACACCAAGAACGAGCGCAATAGCAAACGCGTCATGTATTATAGATGCTTTAAAGCAATGTCGCGCGTGTTTCGGTATATCAATACTAATACAAATTGACAACCTTTTTTCTTATTGTACCTCCATGAGAATATTATCAGTAAATTGGTGAGATTCTTCCAAAAAATTAGACACTTTAATCTTACCGAAACTTCGAATCATGTGACGTGGCGTCATTATGTTCAGATACGACCCCTCCAACGCTTCTGCTACTCTTGGAACAGCCAATGGCACGAAAGCTGAGTCAGAGCGGTAACAAGGAACCTGACATCCCTGCTTTCAAATATCAATTTTTATACCAGATTCAAGTGTCAGAATCATCCTCTCCTCTGTTTATGTCTACTCAGCTCAAACAACCCGTCAACTGGAGCAACCAACGGTCCTAGGCTACGGTAAGGTAGGCACACGAGATCGAATTTCCGGTTACTGGGTGCATGTAATACAATACTTATCGCTGTTGCTCTATCTCGCTCATTCTCGCTCAACTCGAGCGTGTCGGAGCAAATGCAAGATAAAATTGCGACTCTCCCCGCTTTCAAATAAATTGACGGTCTTGTTTTTCTTGCTTTTGTAAAATATCGAACGAAAGCAAAGGTTAATTTTTCGAGCGGTTGGATCAAACGACTGTAAGCGTGAATGATGAGTATTTGGAACGGGTAAAGGGAACAAAGGTTCATGGGGATGTGTACGTTTGATTATCGATTATGACAGAAATAAAGAAGACGAAATGAATTTTAAGAATGCACGTGGAGTTTTGGACATTTGGTGACCCATCGCGTGATTGTTGATGTATGTGTCAAAGAATAAAGTGTCAGAGAAAAATGCAGCGCGATAGTGGATCGAAAGACAGAAAATTGTTAGGGAAAATTGAGGGTACCTTGCGTTGGAATTGAGAGACAGTTGAATTTATCTATAGGATCATTGCGGTCATTGAGATACTTTAATTCGTTTAATTTAGTTTCATCTTTTAGTTAGTTTGATAAATTTTATCTCAAACGAAACGTACATCTCAATCAGTCACCGTTTACAAGTCATTTGACATTAGGCCAGGTAGCAATTTTATTACCTGAAAACGGGATAGCAAGCGATTGTGTCGTTTGAAAGCAATATAGGTAGCAATTTTGTCACTTGGAAGCGGGATAGGTAGCGATAGTGGGCTGGAGCTTCATCAGCATGAACTGTATTTGATTGCACATCTCCAGTGGAACATACGAGGAATCCAATTTTAAACCAACGTACAGTGATTCGGAAAGCGGCAATTTGTTGCCAAGAGTAAATTTTTCAATTTTTCTATTCGAAAAAAATTGTTTCCCCGTGTAAAAATGTTACTTTTTCAGATTACTAGACGATCGGTGATGGTATTTTAAGAACAAAGTTATGGAATTAAAACTAAAACTAATTGTTTTAATTATTCATTACAGAATATCGAAATGCAAATTTGTATTACATTTTCGTTTACACGAGCAACTATATTTTATTTATATAACTGCGGCATAAGCATTATTTTATCTATATATAAAAAGTGTAAAGTTTATAACAATTTGTATTTGAGAAAGATTTACAAAAAATGCTTGGAAGTTATAAACATCGGGTTGTTTTTCATGTGGAAACATGAAAACTTGTAAGTGGTATTTATATAACTGTTAACAAAAACATGAAAATGTCAAGTGCAACCTCCTACAACCTTTAACTCTGTGCGGATTTAACAAATGGACATCTAAAGCGTTTCAGCGTTCTGAACGCGTATCACCTACGGTCGTTTAATTAGCAATTCAAAAAGAACTAAAGTTTCTTTTTGTTTTTGTTATGCAAATCTTATCTGTGTTTAGTATTAATTATTTACAACTTAGGATATTATGTAAACCCTTACCATCACAATCAGCATGATGTGAGCAGAGGAGGGGAAATTATGCAACTCTTTCCTTTCCACACCTTCCGGAACATTGAAAATTTATTGGAATTTTTGAAGATGTAAATTGTTTCGAGTGGATAAAATTTTGGTTACGTGATTGAATACATTAGGATTCATTTTGTTGATCTATCGTGGACAGAATTTCAGCGTCTATAAAAAAGTACAAACGAGTAACAGTCGTTGAGCAAATCGACTTGCGTTAAATGCTTCCACTGCTTAGTTTGCATAAGTAAAGAATGAAAACAAAATTTATCCAAGTATAGTTATACAGATTTATCTATCTAACTATACTCTGTTGAACAGGAAATACTAAATTACACAATCCTACCAGATTGGAGTATTTCAAAGGACTTCCTGAAATTAGGAGGGTCGTCATAAGACATCCTCTGGTTTGCAGACCTTCTACAATCCACATAACACTTCACTAAGCACGCTCCATTTTATAATCGCTGGTAAAAAGATATCTAAAACGAGAAGCGTTCACATAATAATAAACACCTGTAAACAAGAAGAGAAACAATTAATACCTAATACGAAAAATGCAAAAACCCTCGATAACATTAATATGAAATAAGTTATAAATAAAAAGGAAAAGAAAGAAAGAAAATTGCGCATCGCAGGCCGAATGTGAGGTAATCAAGTGGCCCGTACCGTTTTATTTTCTCATATAAAATTACTTCTTTCTTCTTTATTTACAAAAATTAACTGACATTTATGTAAAGATTAGGTCTGGATGATTACAAACTCAGAATGTTGTATGTACCGTATATTATGCAATACTGATAATAAATATATATATAACGTGACCAACCTTTTATATGAAAACTCGTCATTAGTTTCGATGACTGAAAACATCGTAGCGAAGGTTGTCTCGAATTTCATTGTGGCAGAAGATCTTTCATTTTAACGTTGTTTCCGAAAAAGTGGAGGAAATATGCGACTTTGGATTTTCCAAAGGCCTGTGCAGACTCGTATTCTAGCCACTTGTCCGGTGCTCTAACAGTTCACTGGTGAATCACAGTTTATGATTCCTTGTATAAGAGTGCTCGAATCGCTAGCTCGTGCCTCTTTTTTGTGTAAAAATAGCTGCAAGTTAATTTTCTCTCGGTGAGTTATAAACCGCGCTCTGTTAAGCATCGAACAATAGGTTTATGACATGTCAAATTGCTATTGAAGGGGAAACAATAAGACTTTAAAAAAGTATGTGGTCGATAGAAACGTAGAAAATTTGTGAGAACGAAACAACTTCTAGGATTAATCTCTTGATAAATCAGTCGAATGATGCGTTTTCGAATATTCGTGGCAGATGTTTTATAAAAAAAAGCTCGTTCCTGACGTTTGTATCGTAAATCTAGTCTTTGAAATGTTTTAATACACGTTCGTACAACATTTTTCGATTTCTGAGATGAGTAAAAACGTTCTTAAACTTTGGTTACCTATCTCAGTTACATCCTGCATGTGAATTATATTATAAAATTCGAGCTTTATCGAAAATTATTACGCACACAGACTAAATTACAATACTTCGTTTTCACGTAAACATTTCTGCATCGTTTGAACTGACTTTCTCTTTTTTTCTTTTATCACTGTTTATAGTTGAAAGTAAATTTCCACACGATGTGCCAACTAGACAATGAATGTTCATTCTTGCCAAGGTAGTAAAATTCAAAAGGTCCAACTCGAGAGGATATTCAAAAATGATATTTGATTCTGGTGAAAGTTTGACCAGGAGCGAATGGTTTTGATTGTAATTTGTTTCTATCGATTCTTAACGTAAATAGAATTGAAGCACTGTAATGCCAGTGAAAACTATAATTTATGATCACTTTTGAAACGAAGAGTTAATATATTCGGGATTTCAGATTTGACAATTAATTGCTAATTGGTTTCTTTCGAATAATGAAAGAAATGATCAGTCGACTTGTTCAGAGATGACTTCTCTTCTATTTCAGCTTCACATCTTTTATTAGCAAGGTTTTGGCGGACTGGGATTGCAAGGTAACTTGATCTATATTTGGTGAATCGAGTCCATAAGAAAGACGCAGAATTTCCTTCAAGTCCTAAATTCGTCTTGCAGATTAATCCACAGGATTGATTATTATTAATTTCTCTTCTACCTTTTGCAAATTACGAAGTTTATGATCTACTTGCCAGAGAAGACGAGAGACACGACGTTTATATACTTTCAGCAATATATCTTATTTTCTTCCATCAGAATAATGTTTTTGCGTCTGTTGATCAAATATTGAACAATTGAAATTTCGAGAATGAAACGTTAACAGCTGGTGTACCGTTACAGACTGATCTTGAACATAACTATCACTGATTGTAATCCCGACCACGCTACGTGACCATGTTGAATGATACGCTTGCAGCAAATTATTTACGAACTACTGAAATATTTCTGTGGTTGTAATTAAATCAGATTTTTAATTTTTGGTTGACCGATACTTATATCAAATTATTGGGTACTACGAAGGTAGTTCTATTGTCCAACTGGGAAAGACGATTCTGTACGAAATTCTTGATGCTTTAAATAATGTATTTGATGTGATATTTTTTGATATAACGATGTAATAATGAAGAATGTTTTTTATATAAAATTTTATATTCTTCGAAAAGTTAAAATTATGAAGTGATTGGATATTATTCGTTGGAGATGGTGGTTCAGTGGTGTGACATATTATACGGAATTGTAGTTGAAGATGTACAGGATGTCAGATAGATTCTACACCCTTGGCTATACTACTCCAAATAGTGACATAAAATGTGACAATATCATTTTATAGGAACTACTGACACTTTCGGCGACATAGCCATAAGCAAAGTTGTGTTCTTAATATAAAATTGTGATTGATGAATTGTAGCACTTTTCGATCATAGTTTTATATTGAAGAAGTTAATATTTCTCGGTGTGCAGTCGAAACGGATAGAAGAATTTTGAAAAAGCGGTAAATTGACATAAAATATTTGTTAAAACTTGAAAATCATAGAAATTAAATCGACACGATGTTGAATAAAGTGTACAAAGTGTGCGCTGTATAACATGTACCTGTTTACAAGTGGTAAAAGAAGGACTCCATATCTGGAGTGCAAGAAAGTGTGGAACGCGTTCAAAAGTTTATTTCCTCAACTGAATCTCAGTGAAAGTGGTGTGCACAACATTCTACGTGCATAACGCATAACATTTTTAGGGTACACTTGACTAGTTACTTGTTCGTGAGATTATCGAAAGAAATTTTATGACAGTATTAGAACTTTCGCTTTATTCGTCGGACGTAGCTCAGTGTGACCTTTCCTAACTTACAAATTAAATGAAGTTACCAGGGAACATCGTTTCGGGACGAGACCGTTAAGGAGGAATCGACCTGTGTTCCGAAGGGAATAACAATTGAGGAGTTCCAGAAACATTTTCAGTAATGGAAAAGATTCTGGAAAATGTGTACCTTCGTAAGAGTGGTACTTCGAAGGATATACTTGATGAAGATCCTTCATTAGTTCAGACAACGGAAATTTTACCGTATATGATTATTAATACTTATTGTTTACGAATTTATTAAACCAACCTGTTATGTTACGAAACTACGATACAGATTTTAGAAGCGAATGTACGAGTTTACACATACAACAAATTCTCTGCAATTATAGTATGAATATTCTCTATTGATCTACACGTGTTCGACAGTAAGATTGGTTTTCCATTTACGACTACCTCGGTTTAATTCGCTCTATGAATAAAGTCATGATGTAGAACATCCGGTTTTAAAAGCTAGCCAAAAATAGGGAAAAGGTTCTTTCTTAATGAAACTTACGTTACAGCAAGACAAAGTTGAAAGATTTTCATTTTTATATAATTGAATATGTAAAAGAGTAAATATTTTGAAATTAAGGTAATAAAAATTAAATAGCAATCAGCAATTTGAAAAAAATGGTGTTCAATATGGAAAACCCAGTATTGTAAAGAAAAATTAAAAAATACAATTTTTACTCTAAGACATGAATATTTATTTAAATAAAGAAAATAAACAAATATCTTTCATCTATTGAAGCGGAACCACGTCCATTGTTAAGGTTACGTGGTTAGGTTTACCATTGTTTATCGCTCACACGAGTTATTGTATCGATCACATTGCACGTTTAATTGTTTTACATATTTTTGTTATTGTTAAATAAATATTGTTTATTTGTAAATGAAGTTCTATTCGATTAAGCAGGTTAAGTAAAACAACCCATACGAGAATTATTATTATATTTTATTAATACAGACACTTTATTTATGGGTTACTAGCATTTGTACACATATCGATGTATGTATTGCACGTTGTACGGTTCGATATTTAAGGAGAGTCTGAATACCAAGGTCTGCCGGAAGTTCAAGATAGTACCAACAGAGGGGAGTGAAGCCGTATTTACAACGAACAGTCAGGAAGCCAACCATTAGGAACGAAAATCCATAGTGCACATTTCTTTCCCAACAAATTTGCTAGATAAGTGACTTCACGAACTCTGTGAAACCTAACATCTACCATACTTGGTTGTTCCAGAATTTTCTTTTAACCCTTATGCACTGTTCAGATCAATTCAATCCGAAATCGAATGTGGAATTAAATAACTTTTCGACAAAGTATTCGATTTACATGAATTTTACTGATAAATTAGTATGATTTGAGGAATCTGCTAGGCGAGGAAAAATGCACTTAATGTTGGTTTGTACAAGGTATATATGTTTGTTATCCTTTATTTTTTTACACGGAGGAAATCTTTCAAAGATTCCCCCGAGCTCTTGGGATGGAGTTGAGAGTTGTGTGAAATTCTCCGCATCTGGCACTATAACTCCCACGGTGACCATACTTGCACAATTTCAGGGGGACACCGAGCCACGTTGTCTCGCCGCCTCTCTTTTCAGGGGACCGAAACCCTAATCTCACCACCGCCCGCGGTTCGATATTTGTCGCTCTGATACTATTTGGTCGTTAGATTGATCCGAACAAAGTATTTACTTGCTTTTTAAAAAAAATGGACATGCATTTTCGGTTAGATATATTACTTATTTCATGTCTCAAAAATTGTTTTCGAATAAAAAGTAGCGAATAAAACCATTGGATAACGATTTACTTGTGACATTTATTAGATTAAACAAGTTTCGCTTGTTCATTGTGAAATATTTCATTCTATAATTGAGATTTTAATTTTTATTAAACGAGTAACGGATATAAAATTGTTCATTATTTTCGTTACTCATTTACAAAGAGTATCACATTTCCTGTAAGTTAGGACTGATTTTTCATTCTACCTCCCACAATAGAATTGTATTATAACTATATTAGGATACTTTGTATACATATATCACTGCATCGATTTCAATCAGTCCTGATGGTGTTGACTTTTCGTACGAGATAATTTAGTTTATTAGAAATGTATGAATTTTTCTAAAGAAGAATTATACACTTTAATTGGGCACAGGCGTAATCGACTCTCTTTTTAGTTTCTCCACGTGCTTAATCGTCCAAAAACAATTGGCAATCGCAAAAGTATTACTTGTCCATGAAAAAAAGGCACAGCGTGTTTATATCCCCACTCCTGTCGTAATCGCGGTTGGACGAAGACAACGACCAAGTTACCCATTTCTATCTAGATGAATTTTACATAATTACAATTTACATAAAGACAAGTCATACTAAAATTAAAACAATCACAACCTTTACATTTTCTTATATTACAAATCATAAATGTTATACTTATTTTAATACTAGCATGACCTGTTTTTGTGTAAATTGTAATTATGTAGAGTTTATCTTGATAGAAATGAGTATAAACGGATTCATATTGTTTTTAATAAATACAAATTAATTTTTTTCGCTATAAATAATTTTCAAAATATTAATGATTATTACGCATATTAAATTGTATTCATATTTTCATTACGAGCAACTTATCGAATCAACGGTAATACCTAAACCTTAAGTAAATTATTCTGTTTTTGAATAATTGACGTTTTTAATAGGAGTCTATGTCGATACTACGAATTCATTCTCACTCGAACTTGGCCAATAGCAGTTGACGCCTATGATGGCAGGGGATTCAGCGAACTAGAATTAGAATGGGGATGTCAACACGCTGTGCCTTCTTTTCGTGGACGAATAATACATGACGCAAGAGAACGCGACGCATAGGTCTATCGTAGGCGCACGAAAAGTTGATCAGAATTCTATAAAATAAAACATGGTAGGGGAAAGGAGAATCGGCCATTTCTATCATTCTACGCAGACACATTGTCACTATTGGGTAAATTGGGGCGATGTAGAAGTTTACTGTTTGACGAAGAACGCGAACGAAACAAAACACAACAAAGTGAAATGCGAAACGTATCTATCGTTTCATCTCACTTTGTCTTGTTTTGTTTTGTTCACGTAGGACAGCGATCAACTCCTGGCGCGCTAATAATACCATCCTATTGCTTTTATCTTTCTCTTTCATATATACTTATTCACGCGCTCTCGTATATACAGTTGAACACATCCGCAGAGTTCATACCAATGCTTATTGTAATTATATTTCCGGTCTCGTTTGAAGAGATTAGAAATGTCGTTTCTTTTTCATTCCGTTAGATTCCGTCACAACGTTTAGAGTGCCCCAGAAACAAAAAAAGGCTCTCCTTTCCTTTTCTTCTCTCGTTGATGTTACACCTTCTTCATTCGTCGTCGTTATGCGTTAGAGGTCGCACATAAATAAGGTATAGACGCATTGTTTTTTGTTTACATAGTGATTCAATATGGCTAAGAGAACAAATGTGGAAAGATAAGATGCTTAGCTGAAGAACTGGCAAAGTTACATGGAAGATCGCTGAATTACAGGAAGATGGAGAAAATTTGTCGTCAAAACAGAAAGCACATGAAAAGAGCGGTTATCCAAAGACTCGACGTAGTGATGATAATAAGAATATATCAAAAGAGACAGAAAGCTTGCACGAGACGTAAGATGGTCGAAAAGTCGGTAAGATGAACTTGCACAAGAAGCAAGGCAGATTGAAATATCGTATTAGTGTATTAGTACAAGAGGCAAGACAGGTTACAAATCAGAACCTCAAATACTGAGAGGTTAAAGATTACGATGTCAGAAATTATCCCGCTTAGACAAAAAATGAAACACTCTTTGTTCATGTTCTTGTAAATTGACCATCGAACGAAAGAAATGAGATTCGCGAGGAAGAGGGGGAAACCAAGAAAAACATTGATCCTGATAGGGAGAAGGTATTAAATGAGGAAGTGCGGGAGATATTGGGCGAGGATCCCAACAAATCGGAAGCCCTGGAGATTTCTATTCACTTTTCCCTTCTTCTTAGATGGAAATGTTGGACAGTAGAACGAATTGGGAAAGAGCAAAGAGATAAAATACTAAGGGAATATGCGAGACTTCCAAAGCTGTATGCACCAAAACTGAATTCTGAGATAAAGGCAATACTTTCAGAATAAGCACAGAAGAGAGGCAATTACTTGAAAGAAAATTAGTGGCTGATGAGAGCAGTCTTGATAGCGATTGGTTCTACAAGGTCAGATCTTATCAGCGAAAAGGACGAGTTGGATAAAATAGACTTTATAAAGGAGTGGAGTGATGTAGCAAAGTTAATTGCAGAGGTACATCATACTGAAACAGAGTTCTAAGACCTTTATTTTATCTAACAAAACAGGTGAAGAGAGTTTTGAGCAATAGGAAAGCTGATAGTTGACTGTTTGGGAAATATCTAACAGACAAGATAAAGGAGTATAGGACGATTAAAGCGATTTTCAAGGATGCGAGGTATTTACTACGGGCGAAAGATTCTCAAGGCTTCAAGTCTTTAAAGTATAGAGACTCTCTAGCAAAGAGACTACATGCCAGCCGACTAAGGTTCTCCAGAACATTTGATCGAAACCATTAACGTCTAACATTCAAAACCAGAAGGCAGGACAGTACGAGGGACGGAGCTTAGGGAACTTATGAAATAAATATACCCAAGCACAACGGACAAATTAGAGTACACTAGGCAGAAATGTGAAAATATAACAGAAGATAGACTTCCACTAGATTTAATATAGGATTGCAAGTTCAGATTCAGATCTGCAGTCTCACAAAAGCTTTACCCATGAATCATTATCCAGTCCAGAAGAGAATTTATGTTGTATAAGACAACCATTTAATTTTTTTTTTTGACGAAGATAAAAGAAGAGTATGCAAACCCGAGAAACAGATTTATTTTAAATACAAAGAGACTGAACAAAAATTTATTATCAAGAAGTACTTTAATTCGAAAAGTTTCGAATGCCAATTAATTTCTCCAGGGTGCTTTAATCCTTATGTCCATTAATAAAAATTGTATTGGGTTGTTCCATAAGTCCTTTTCGTTTTTTAAACATATTTTAGGTATATAGAATTTTATAAATAGTATACACTCATAATACCATTCTGACAAAACTGATTAGACTTGTTTGCAAAGTACATTTCAAGTTGGTTTTTAATATCAGTTAAAGTGTTAAATTTGTATGCAGCATATAATTTTTTAAACAAGAAAATAAATAACAATCGAATGGGACAATATGCAAAAAGATAGAGTGGAACGTGTCAATCAAACTCTACTAACTTCTTTCGAGCGGTCAGAGAAACGTGTGGTCTTGCATTATCATAATGAAACACCACATCTCGCTTGTTTGACAATTCTAGGCGTTTTCTAGCGATGGCTGCCTTCAGTTCTTCTAGTTGAACATTAAATCGATAATTCTGTTTGATGGAAGCAGCTCGTAATATACGACACCTTTCGAATCCTATCGAACGAACACCTGAATTTTCTTTGGGTGAAACCCAACTCTGACAACAAGTAAAGGATCTTTTTGTTGACTTGACGAGGATCGTTTGGGCCCATGTTGTTATACAGAATCCCAGTCTTATCTCTGGTGACTAATTCTTTTAGAAAAAGTTTCCCTTCATTTCGGTGGAGAAGTAACTCGCGTGAGATCTTTATCCTGTATTCTTGGGGGGAGGGACCAGTCCTCCCTTCGAAATACGTGGCATGTGCGAGGAGGGACGTTTAGCTTATTGTCGGCTACTGTCATCCTCCCGGGAGTTGTGGAGGGAGGGGGTCACCAGACCACCGGCTAGGGGAGCATGGCCTTTACCACGCCCGGCAGCGAGGAACCCCCTCCCACTCCAATTTCCCCATCAGAACACGGTGTTCATCCGCTTAAGTGAGGCACACCCTTCCAGAGTGTGTTATACTACGTCCTGGTTGTCAAAACAATGTCAACAACGCGTCGTCGCTTTCTTCGCTATACGATGGAAGTAATGTCCGAAGCAGTCATTCTCGGACAACACCTGCACCATTCGACATGTGAGGCTGCCAAAATATCTGCTCAGCCACTCCGTTAGGGACAGCCCTAACAGTCTGTTGGCTAGCGGTGGGCTGGCTCACTGCAGTAGCATGAGCTGCTGGATCTGGTATTCGAGGATTTCAACTTCACGGGAGACCCTTAACGCCAGCTGCCGACGGAGACACCGTATAGGGTCACCAAATGGACTGTATTAAACTATATGTTTAATTTTACTGCAAATCGTTTCATTTTACTACAAACCATTGATAAAGAATTAATAATAATAGTAATGTAAAGGCGCAAAGAGTACGAAGTAAAATAATAAAATCATGTTCGCGCATATGCATTTGAATGTTTCTAATGTTTGCAATTTCTTTTTCGTTCACCAATGTTATCGATTTTGCATAATCATTTAATAATTTACTACAATAAATTTGAAGGAGATGACGACTGTTCGGATATCTTTCTGTGCGTAATTTATGTGCTCGTATTTAATTTCGCTTGCACTCGCCATAAATTAATAGGTCAATTGTTTCCTCTTTATTGTGCAACATCCTTTCTATTGTCACCAGTGGTCGATTATCGCACAAGCGGTGGAGATTCCTCGAGCCTCACATACCCGCAGCTTTGAAACCAATAATAAAAGTTATTTCGTTTCAGAGCTTTAACACACAAGAAGGTATCGTTACGTATTTATACGCGTTTAAAAAATGACGCCCTAGTCGCGGTGTTACTGTTCGTTTCATTTTTCTGATTATACTTCTAGAGAAATGTTAGGCATTCAGGCAGGTTACGAAATTAGACTCCTCTTACAATAAAAATGTAAAATATACTTAAAGATGAATCTCTTCGCTTCACACTCAACATGCCTTGACTTTCTGACTACGATTCATTCATTCTTAACAAAGCCCTTTCTTCGACCGTCCCATTCGTACGCTGTAGCCGAAAACACGCATTCTCAGAATCTATTCACACTGTTGCAACTGATATCACGCTGTAAATTATAAACGTCCACTTGATACGGTTCGTTTTGTTCCAAACATTTTTCGTTCACAGACAGTCACACCGATATTTATTTGATATGTACATATTTAGTAATAAAATGTTCATCTAAGAATTTCGTATTCGTTCGTTTAAATTTGAAAACTTTAAAATATTAAGTGGAACTTTAAAGCTTGTTTTCATCTCTCGATCTATTATTAAGTTGCTTTCAAAAGAAATACTATAATAGATTCTTTATTTAGTTCGATTATCTACTAGAAAGTGGTAGAAGTAAAAAGATTCCCAGTGTGTTGTCGTGTCGTTCCATTTCTTCGTCTAACTCTGTTAGAACTTACGTATGTCATGGGAAGGGAACGACTTCAAATGCGTTGAAGTAGCTCAATGTTACGAGCCGTTAAATTTGTGTTTTTATCCAGTAAAAGATTATGGAAAAAGGTCAATTCCATTTCGAAGCCCATCGACGAATTCGAAAATTTGAAAGAAACGACTGTTACGAAAATGTTTATTTTATCACTACATTTACCTTCATATATACTCGTATATATGAATATCGAGAGTGTAACGTTCTGTCGAAATGCGTACATATATTTAAAAAGTGCACAGCAAAATCAAATTGATTTTTATTCATCCGTGAATAATAGCTTGAAAATATCACTACATGTACAAAATTCATCATAATATACCTTTCTGACCCGAAACAAATATGTAACGTTAAAAATTAAATATATTGCTCTGTTGTCTAATGCATCTTAAACTCTTCACCCTTTTCCTACTAATTATATTTTTTTCATTCTTATAAATATCGAGGACC